>NC_134181.1:26894996-27604996 GCF_964188355.1 Buteo buteo | reverse complement strand
TGTTTTAGGGGGTGAAATCAGTAAGATACCATTACTGCTGCTGGATATGTTAAAAAGGAAAGCATAAACCTGTCATTTTTTTGTTCTCAGCCTAGAATGTTTGAGGATTGAGGTTATTATATGTTGACATTTGAAGTCTAGAGTAGTTGAAGTGTGTGAAAGAGTGCAGGCCACAAGTTCTTCCAGTAACTGAGTGGTTGAAAATGCAAAAAATCTCTGGGGTCATCGTAAAATCCAGCTGGCTCAAGTTCCTGAGTCTTCGGTAGTATAGTGTTGGTGACTTCAGGTGAGCAGTGAAAATGTAGTATATCAAGCAGAAAATAAAATCCTAGGTTGACATTTTATAGGTAAAACTTGTCTCTGTATATTTATAAACAAAACTTCTAAACCCCCCACATTTCAAAGGAGATGGGAAACGATCTGCTTGTCTAAAATTTGCTGCAGGTTTAGCTTGTGTACATGATGAGAAACATCTCTTTAAGAAGTGACTACCCTTTCTATTGAATTTTAGCATAATACAACTTTTTTCCTAACTTGGAATAGTGTTTCTGTATCACAGAAATTCCAGCTGATGCTTCTTTGCTCTTAGGAGGATAAAATCTGAGGATAAGGTCTCGTGAGGATGGAAATTAGAGAAGACTGGGTACTGAAAGATGCATAGTGGTCCATAATTAAACTCCAGGAGTAAGCTGAGTCTTGGGGAAAGCCATTTAAGGAAGGAATCTGTTCATTCCCTCCTGTCAGGCTCTTGAAAAGCATATGAGGAAGTAGGTGGGCAAAATGGATGAAGAAAGTGGAAACCATAGATATCCTGTAGAAACAATGCTATAAATATTTTCTGACATAGTGGCATTGCTTGCCTGACCCACTGCTATGTACCCAAATCCCACCATGTCCTTTATGTTCCCCATGTCCCCAAAGCCACACCGATCTCTAGAATGAGGACACCTCAGTATCTGCCGATCCTAGCTTCCTGAAGCTTGGCCTGCTGAACAGCAGACCCTGGATTTGCTTCGGGAGCTCTGTAGCATCTACTTTGATGCATAATGATAGTGATGTGAGTCCTGCACAGGGTGCGTCCAGAGAGTTTGGGCACAATGTTTCCTGTGTTTCCAGTTTAAGTGCAGTAATCTTAACAGGTGAAAAAAGAGTGGCCAAGGTTCTAGGCAATACTTGCTTCTCAGTAACTGTAATGCATCTCCTTGTTCTGTATTTTCATGTTGTCATTTATCCTTCTCTTGCTGAAATATTTGTTCCCTATTTCATGCTTGCTGCTGTAGTTTTTCCTCTCCATCTTTTCTCTGCAACCCTTCTGCTCAGTCCTCCCTATGCTCAAGTTATGTCCTGAGTTAGAAGGACTTCTCAGAATTCTTTAAATATTGTTGAGTGCAGATAGCAGCAGGAGCATCAGCCATGAGCTTTTTGCAGGTCTGTCAATTAAGTCAGCCTGGTTATCTTACCAGTGGGAACAAATTGCATTGTGATTGTCTGGATCTCTGAAAAGTTCAGTTTCCATGCAATTTGGTGCATATGGCTACATGAGAATTCAGTTTGGCCTCTAAACTGTTTTGCCTGAGTAAGTATCAAACCTGCTGCATGTGTCTAGGTGTCCTCTTCTGGTTGTTTTTAGGATTTGGCAGCTGTTTGACTTAAAAGAAAACATGGAAAGGGAAGGGAGAGAGGGAGAGGGAGAGGAGCACAAGGGAGGGGAGAGGAGAGAGGGCAAGGGAGGGGAGAGGAAAAATGGAATGAAAAGGAAAAAGAAAAGGCAAGGCAAGGAAAGGAGAAAGGCAAGGAGAGGGGAAAGGAAAATAAAATAAAATGGGGGAGGGGTGGCCTTGAACAGAAAAGGGGAGTGGAACTTCTTCCATTTAGAAAAGGAGGAAGAAATCAAGGAGTACAAGCCTACTGTTTGTTCCTCATTTAGTTTGATTTATCCTGCCCCCAAGGTGACTTGTCATGCACTGTTTGACTTTCCAGACAAATACTGTGTTTGCCTTTCAGTAGAGTTGTGGTAAGCTCTTGCTTTTCCAAAATTCTGTGAAGTAGGCCTGCCCAACTGCAACATCTGTTGTGAAGATAACGTGGATGTTACAAGATGCAGGGCTGATGCAACATTTCAGAAATGTACTGGATTCTTGGATATATGAAGTGTTGCATTTCAGCTTCTCTGGTGTTGCTGATATCCAGATATTAAGCAAGTGAGATAAATGGCAAAGCAACCCCTTGTTACACACACATCTGCATGAATGACTCAGGTGGGTAACAGTAAGACTTCATTGAATGTGAATATTCTTACCTCCTTAAGAGATGTAGTAGAGTGCATAAAATTGAGTATATAAGGCATTTGAACTTCTAGACCACAGGAATTCTGCTTTGTCTAGTGAAGTCTGACTGTGTGATCAATTATACTGCCTGCTGGAAGCAGATATATCTCCCCTTTTCAGTTCCTGTTTAATTCCTAATGCTGGAATTGCCATTGGGATCTTCTAGTACCTATTCTTAGATCTTAATTCCATTAGAAGCCATTCTGTGAAATGAAAGCCAAATCTTGTATGTTGGGAAAGCGATGTGGTTGGATCAATTTGACCTATTGATTTGATAGTAGGAAGAAAGTTGGTGCTAGGAAGGTGAGAGAAGTTAAGGACTTGCTTTCTTTTAAAACTGTCACAGGCATAATTGAAAATCTGCCTCAACAATTTAGGGCAAAATAAAGCTGCCAGGGCAGTTGTCTGTGTATACAATTCCCTTTCCAGCTTATGGCACATGTGTACAATTCTCTTTCATTTGGACACTCTTCACTAAGAAAGCTAGTTTGGATATCCTCATCTTTGCTATGAACTAAGAGGATGTGCATGGAGAGTTATCCTGGCTCAGCTGACAATTACTTTGCCTATCTTACATACATAAGGAATGGTTAACCTTGTCAGTTTAAGCCTATCATAAATGAATGTGTTTAAAAGTTCAGACTAACTCAAACGGTAAAAGAATTTGCAAGTCCTGTTTTAAGGGAGCCAATTTAAACTCGTTTCACTAAAACTGGTAAACACTTGTTTTGAGCAATATAGTAGTAGAAGCAAAAAGGTTAAATGCTTGTGTCTCTATGGTGGAATGCATGCATATATGAAGGAATAAATTATGAGGTTTTGTTTCATTTAATAGTAAAGGAAAAGAAAAAAAATAGAGATGACATTGTGGAAAGTTTGGAATATTGTGAAGTAGAATGTAGAGACTACTTAAAAGCAGTTTGTAGAGCTAAATTCCATGACACAGAAATCTGGTACAAAGATGTATGATTTTATTCTTATTGTTGATTTTGGTTGTTGTGGTCTTTTTTGATTTGGGGTGTTTTGGGTTTGGGGTTTTTTTTTGGTTTGGTTTGGTTTTTTTTGTTTTGTTTTTTGTAAAACCCTGGTCCGTGTTTTCGGAAGTTTCACTCCACTTGTTTATCCATGTGCTAAATGGGATTGGTAGCTGTACAGAATTTAATGTGTCCATTTCCATATAGATTTTTTAATTGCTCATCCTTCTTAGTCAGATTTATATTGTGTGATGGAAATGAAAGATTTTTAAAAAATTTATCTCCTGTTAGAGCGTCTGTGAAAACTGGACCCTGATTGGGAAAGGGGTGTGTGTGGCAGCTGTGATTTAACATTGCCTTTGATCACAGTGCAGCCCTGTTTGAGGCAATGCTGCATGCAGGCAAAGCAAAGGCCTGGGTTTTACTGATCTCATGAGCTCCTGAATAGGGCTAGAAGGGGAATGACAGAGGAAGAAGAAAGCTTTGGAAATGAAAAGGAAACCCCGTGAACCCGACCAGCATTATTGGCTGGATTTGCCTACTAGGGAGCCGCTCAGTTTCTGCCAGGCTAATTCTGCTCCAACTTCTCTCCCCTACACCCCCGACCCCACCTCCCCCTCTCTCTTTCCTTCTTTCAGACTTTTTTTGTTTTTGAGGCATGGCTGCAGTAACTTGGTTCTCAGGCTGGGAACCCACTGAGCTGTTGCCATGGTCACTGGGAAGCTCTTCGCACCATGTGCTTCAAAGGGAACCTTTCCCCTCCTGGAATTCCTGCCTCCTCTGCCTACAGCACAATCAGGCTCCTTCTCCTTTGCCTGCCAGAGCACGTGCTCCGCCAGGGCAGCTTTGCTCTGAAGGAAGGGAAAAGCAGTGTTCCCTACAATACCTGTTGCGTGCCCACATCCACTGTATTGTGATGGCAGTACCTGCCTGTGTCCTGCACATTCCAATACGTGGCCCTTCTGTTCTTCCCCCGCCCTAGTCATTTTTGAAGCAAATGACATCTGTCCAGACAGTGAAATACAACCCAGCAACACGATTGGTTTTTTTATTTCAGTACAGGATAGCTAGTGAGAAAATACCGAAGATTTGCTTAGAAGTCATACTTCTTCCCTTTCTGCAGGCTTGAAAGTCCACAGGGAAGGATTTTGATCTGTTTCTCTTCCAGGGACTGCTGAAGGGACTCTTCTTCTGTATTAATAGGATGTGTATATTTGAGGATGTGCATCTGAGTAGAACCTAACAAAGAGAGGATGTCTCTGCTACTACAGCTTCCTGTTTTCTTCAGATCAAAGGCATCTGTAATATGAGGAAATTCCTAACAGTTCTTCCAGTATCCATTCACTTATTTTCTCTCTTTTAAGAGTTTATTTACAAAAACATTTACACAAATACTAACTAGAAGAATCTCTTGTTTTGCCACATCATCATTATGATTATACTACTTAGGTTGGGGCCAAAATCGTAATAACTTCAGTTTGCATTAAATAGTCTAACTGTGATTCCTAATCTTTTATCTAACAATTTAGTTTAAATATAAAGATTCTTATAAGGTAGTCAAACAAAAAATCATGGGGCTACGTTGGTAGTTTAGTTCCTGAATAAAGAGTGATCTGTTCTAAGACTTGAGGAACAAGAGGGCCTGTGGGGAGTCAATTTTAATCCTTTTACTTTTGGAGTTGCTGAAAGTAATAAAAAAAGAAAGGCAAATCAAACAAATTGATTTACACCTTAATATTAATAGCCTAAATTAAGCATACAGTTATAAGTGCAAATTAGAATTGCAGTGACTATATAAGCATACCTTTTGTTTCTTAATAACATTTGTAGTTTTATATGCGCTTTGGATAATTTCCTGTAGAAATTGATTCCGTGCAGTTGTAGAAATGCATATGGAATTTAGGCAAACGCTCCTCCATGCTAAACTTATTCAGAAATTAGGACTGAACTATGCAGTAGATTAAGATCTAAAATTAATGAGAGACATGTCTAAAACCATTGATCAATGTTTCCAAAACTTTTCTTGTTCAGATACTTCCAACTGGTAGTGACAGCTGCAGTAACCCACCCTATGGCGGGTCTTGTGCCACATGCAGTAGAAGATACTGTCACTTTAGGAAAACTTCTTACATCCATTGAAGTAGTTGACATTCCACTTGTGGTATCTATTCCACAACTGGGGACCTTTGCTGCCTTCTGTTTGTCAGCCCATGTTTCTTTGTAAAAAGCATCTAAAAAGCCTTTGGAATTCATTTTGAGGCAGTAGTCTCAAAATCTATGGCAAAATTTAATTGGTATGGCTGAAAAGTAATAGTATGGGTGACTTTTAAGCTGGTTGGTTTGTTTGTTGGTTGGTTTCTTTGTTTCTTTCACTGTGTGGCTACATGAAGGTTTGTGTTGGCAGCGTAATGTCCGGTGGAGGTAGGAACAAGTAAGAGGACGAGGGTAAAGGGACTGCTCTTTCTGATGGCAGTGCTAGCCTAAATGCATGTCAAACTACAGATTGAGAAAAGTTGTTCAGCAGTAGAAACTTAATACTGGTTGTTTTGAACTCTCAGGCATTCTGTGTTAAGAAGGAAGTTGTTATGAAGCAGAAGAGAAGTTTCTTGAATCAGACTAGACTCCTTTTGCTGTGGACTAGTTGTTAGATCTACTTTGCATATGCCAAATATGCCAAAACTCTGACTAAAGCACAAACTACGTTGTTTATCAATTCCATTGTTTTGTAATGAAAAAAAGAGTATGCGTTTTGAGGGGGGAAAATAGCATCCTGGCTAGTGCTAAAGACTCTGACCTTCCGAATCAGTCATGTTCTTTAATAGTCTCCGTTAACTTTGCATTTAAAATTTTCATTTCCATGGCCTGTTGTCCTAGCACTGCCTAAAATTAGAGTTAACTGTGAAAAGAAGTAGTAGATATAATTGTAACCCCTGCCATGCATTGTTTTTTCTTACTGTATTTGTTCTAAAGAATGAATGTATTGAGAAACAGAGAGAACTACCATTTTCCTGAAACGCCAGAGAAAAACATAAGTGCTGTAATATCATACTGATCGTTTCTTGTTATTCCCCACTTCATTATCATTTATAATGCCCAGGACACCTGAAATATTATCAGCCATTTTAAACAACCATAAAACATCTTTAAAAAATGATACTTGAAGTGATACTGCTACTTGTGCAAATATTTCTGGTGTCATTTATCTTTTGACATTCTTGTTTCTTACTTCCCCAGGGTTAGCAGTGTGGTCAGACCTCTACAGCATATAGACATAATGATTTCTGGAGTTCTAAAAAAATTACATAGATGAGGTCAGAAGAGGGGATAATAATGGTTTTTCAGGAAGAAGCTGGACTTTCATAATGACAGACAGAAATAGTCAGTTCTCATAATCTTCCTGATAGGGACTACTGTGTATTTTTGAACACCACCACCAAAAAAAATCACATAAAGAAAAATGCTTTTGCCAAAAGCTCAGTGTATTTCTGCTTCCCATCTCCTTGCCTCTTCTTCCATCCCCCATAGACCGTACTCTAACAACAAGCCTATTTTAACAAATTAAAAAAGGGATTTGTGTTGTGTATGGATCATACAGTGAAAGATGTAAAAGGAAAGAAAAGAGCTGGGTCAAAGCCAAAGAGGGGAGTGCTCAAAGGAATGGACAAACAAGGGCTAATCAGGTTATGCAGTTCAGAAGTAGATCTATGAGGTTTTAATTTATGGGTGGTGGTGTGCCCTTTCCATTGGTAACTAGTGCCAGCAACCTGTTATTGTATTATTTTATTAACTTGCTTTTTGTGTTCACTGTCCAGTTATGAAAAGCAACAGCTATTCATGAAGAAAGGCCATCTCTTATGTTTCTCCCTCTGGCACTCATTAGATTTGCTATTGTTGGATTGTTTACTTTAAATAAATGTCCACTTTTAGAGTTGAGTCCTTAGCAGTCCCCACCGCCATCTTCACTCCTTTCCAACCAACTGTGGAACACAGCTGCTTCTCCCTTAAGCTAAAGAAGCAGCTGTTGTTGTACAACATGTGTTACTGGAGTCTTTGCTCAGTCAGAACTCCCAGTGAAATTTATGGAAGTCCAGGCTGAGTAAAGACTAAGGAACAACTTTTTAAGATATGCCGCACATACAAATAATAATAATAATAATAATAATATGTAAATGTTTTATGTCTCTTAAGTTTTTGGACCCTCATGATTCTGTGTGCCTTGTGAGCCTCTCAGACATTGAGAGATATTTTTATTTTACATGAAGAATCTACCTATTTCTCTAACAGGAGAAATGCACAATGGCAGACATGTTAGAAGAACTACAGAAATGGAGTTTGAAGCAGAAAAGTGAGTGGGCAAGTAAGTGCAGCTATGTTGGAGTACAGAAATGAGCATAAAAGAAGGCTGGCAAGCAGAATCAGATAAATGGATCAGAAAGTGAAGAAAATAAGGAGCAGATATGGAGGCAGGGAATGGAATTATTTAGGACTTCACAGATGAGTGACACGCCTAATTTTGGTGCCCTAAGAGACAGAAGGCTTTGAAAGAAATTGGAGAACTGGGGAATGTAACCAGAGCTGCATCAGAGGGACTTCAATATTCAGAGTAAAAGATGGGCAGATACAATCGGCAGTGGTAGAAAATAGTGGATCATAAGAAATTGCAGACATAAAGTAGGACTGTTTTGCAATGATTTTCACAGGATTGAAAGGGAGAAAAGAGAAAATATAACACAAATTGTGCTTCATATCCTACTCCTTTGAGATAATTTGCCAGAAGTTGTTTTTCTGCTCTAAACATTTTGTCTTCATGATGGGCAGGTGGATATTATCTAGAGGTGCCTGTTTGAATGGCATTGATGTTTTAATGTTTGTACTACGTTCAACAAATCAACTCCAAATGAAGCAAGTGATCATACTGTGAACTCAAAATAAGTATGAAGTGGGCTTTTTGGTCAACGTAGGGAGCACTAACTGAGCCATTTGCAATTCTAGCAGGTTATTTCTTGAAGATTAGAGTTGGACATATTTGTGGCATGAATTCTCTAGACAGATTAGGTATATATTATCAACATTTGCATAGCTGTTGCCTTAGAATTGCTCAATATGGATATGAAACTCTCACCAAAACTATTAAAAATACCAAAAGCATGTATGTATTCTAGCGCATTAGTGTCTCAGTTGTTGGCCCATTGGTGTTTTGTTCAATTGGTAAGCCAAGAGAATACATGACAGAAGTTTAATTTTTCAAAATGCTCAAAGAACTTAGTCAGCTTTGGGTAGGAAAAAAGATGGGCCTTAGCCCCGAGGATCCAAATAGTGAGCTTTTAAGAGGTGGAGAGGGAAGGCATTTGCGAAGAGTACAGAATGCATAGACTCTTAAGTCCATGAACAGTGTTGAAACTCCCAGAGGGTCCCTTCAGCTGACTGTAAGGGACTAATGAGCCAGCCTGGCTGTTTATGGGCTGTGGTTAACCTCTTGCAAGTTAGGATTTCCTGTCGCCAGCAATGAGCTGTGACCGCCAGCACCACAGTGTTAATGATGAGGTAGGGGCTGATGAATGGCTGGACTCCAGACAGCAGCCTTCACTGGCAAAGAATCAAGTGGCTAGAGGGGGAGAAACATTGATGTCTACAAGAGAAATAATGCAAACTCCAGAACCTATAATTCCCATGTTTAAAAAAAGAAAGGGAGAAAGAAACTGGGGACAAATTCAAACCAAGTGAAGCTTTTATCTCTGCATTCTGAATAGAAAGATTGTTCTTCAGCAAAACTGGCTGCAAAAAGCCAGGCCAGTTAAAACAATATGCAGGCTGCTTGCCTCCAAGTAACCAGAAATTGTTGGCTCAGAGTAGCCTGCTCTGAGGAGCCAACCTGCTGGGAGACGTTATCCAAGCAACAGCCTGAATGTAATTCCTCCCGCTGTGGAATGGCTCTTTGGCAAATGAAGACCCTAATTAGAGATGGAAGGGTTTCTATTTTGTTTTTCTTTAATCCTTACCCTGAGGCCTCTGCAATACAGCCATGTCTCTGCTTGTGTGGAGAGAAGTTTCCAGTTTCCCTTTGTAACAAAAATCCTCCACCTTTTTTATTCTTTTCCCCCCCTTCTTTTTATTTATTTATTTATTTATTTTTAATCAAGAAACTAACAACAAGGGCCCACCACAGTTTGGGACCTTGAAACTAATCTAATCCAAAACCAAGAATCGCTGTCACTGTTTGAAAGAAAGTCCATGTCATCTTATATTAGCCAGCCCATGGAAAGTTGCTAGATAAACTGGAATACAAGCCCACCATGCATCTTTTTACTACTGAACCTATTACCCAAGACGATTCTTCTAGTAGAGAGGGAGAGGGAGCATCTCACTGAATCAGTAGTGTTCTGCTGGATACCAGGGGAATTTTACATGGCTTTGCTGAGATTGAAGTCCCTAACTGGGAGTTACATGCACATTCTGTAGTCTTGGATGCAGATGCTCATCCCCGACTTTTGAGGACAGAACCTCCAGGGGAATGCGCTACAGCATTTTAACCTTAATATGTGTAGAAGTGAAAATACATTTGCTGCTTGACAACTCACCTTGGTATATATGATGTCTGTCTGAACATACTCTCACAGACTGCATGTAGGCATTTAAAAACCCTGCAAAGAGCACTGCATTTTCTGTCACTATTGAGCCTTGGATCTACTGTTTCATCACCTCAGATGATGATTGTGTTTCTCTAAAATGTCCTTGTTTACAGTAGATATCAACCTATGGATGAAGGCCAGCTACTTGAGGATGAGACTAAGCAAGACAGATGACACTAAGCAGAAGACACTGTGAATTCCTATCAGTTTCTTACATTTGAAAATAGATATATACCCAAAATTGGCCCGAATCACTCCTAATTTTTCATGCTTAGTTATGCTTGCTTTCATTTCTTCTCAGCACTTTTGGTGGGCTGTGGTCATATTCATATCTTGTCTTACCATCCAGATAGAGTATAACAGTATGATATTAATGAGCCGAAGCTCTTCAGCCTTTTGAATCATTTTTGGTTAATTTAGATGTGTCAGTATATCTTGGATAGTCTACTGTAAATGCCTCAGACCTGTTCTATACTCTTTACATAATTTCACACGGGCTGAATCTGTTTGAAATTTCTCCTCTTTTCTAAAATATTTAAATATTTACCTAAAGCATTGGCTTGGGAACCATGGCCCAAAACTGTTGTTTTGTTGAAAAGAACTTTCTGCAATAAGGTGAGGCTTATTTCTCGGCAGGATTGAACTTCCCCATTGAATTGACTGAGTTTGGATGGAATTCCTGCAGGACTTAAAATTTTTGAAAGTTTTGCCATCTCCTGTTCTACATGCAAGACATAATTCTTATAATTGTTTTTCCTTTTAATGTATATACATACCAATTTATAATTTTAAGGCAGTATTCTATTAGAGCACATGCCTTGTGTATCTGAGATAGGAGGAACTTTGGTACATTCTGACTATTTACACAGCTCGGGTACTAGAGGGATAGCTTCATACAGTGGTCTAGGTTAATAGTTCCTTTAATTCACAACTTCCCCAACACTTTCCCATATCTCCTTTTTTCATTGACTTCTCTCAGCACCACAGCATCCTTTTACGTATGTTTACATAATTATCTTAGGTCTAGTTTGCTGTTTCTAGTTCATCTACTTTCAGTACACCGTCAATGCAAAGATAGAGTTAAGAATTATCTGGGTTGGCTGTAGTGGTATTTTATAGTATATGATCCTTTTGTACGTAATTTCCAAAATATACTCATCTTGTGACTGTTGTATTTTGGAGGTAACTGTATATAGGAATTCTGTTGCCCTGAAAAAGTTTGAAGGGCTATAAAATCTACGGTTGGACTTGATGATCTTAAAGGTCTTTTCCAACTTAAACAATTCTATGATTCTAAAATGTAGCAGCATTTCTGTGTAACACCATCGATTGTCATAAATGTATCCACCCACTTCTTGCTGAGTGTGCTACGTTCTCTGTGAGTATGTTACCTAGTTCAAGACCTCAGTCCCCTCCTTTGTTCTCTTCCAGTGCTAACCCTTCTCATGGTGACTGTGTCTTCTCATAGCAACAAGACTGCTGGCCCACAGAATGGTCTGTGATAGCAGAGGGCAGGTTTTGGGGAATGGAGCCCTATGACTCTGAAATGTACCCCAAGAGACTTGTAACCAGCAGCCTTTGCTGTGTTCAGGATTAAATAAATGTCTTTTTCATGTTGTTTTTACTTAGTCTAGACTCAGAACTGATCACAAAGTTTCTCTGTAATGCCAGAAAAAAGAGATACTTTTAGTTTTTTCTTCCTTATTTTAACTATCTGAGAGCATGTCAGTACTGAATGGTATGGATCCCATTGGTATATACTGTTGATGTGATTATGTACTGCGTGAGGTGATATTTTTCTTAAACTAGAAGTACATAGTTTTAAATTTTTTTTACAGAGAAGTACATTGATTTTTAATTGTGATTATATTTTTTAAATTTAAAAATACTGCTTTGCACTTTCTATTTCTGTATTTCTTAACTGATAAAGCAACTGTCGTAATGTCGTATAAGGCAGTATCTATAGGGCACATGTATAAAACATATCCCAAAGTGCCAGAGAAGTTGAGTTGAGTGTTCCAGTCAGGAAGGGGTTTTATGCTTGTGTGATACTCAGGGATTTGACTACCTTGTTGTGATATTCTGCCTTTGCTGTCAGACAGAAACCTGAAAGTTCCTTTTTCATTATCTCAGAAAAGGTTTGAAATGGCATCCTGCTTATGCTTGGCTTAACTTAGTTTCTGGAATTACTGGGGAACTGTATATTAACAGGGCTGAAGCATCAGTTGGTTAATTTGTAATTTCTGCTGTTTGCAAAGTAAATTATGTCCTTTTCTCCTTCCTCCTCTGCCCTGCAGAATTGGCCTGTGGCCTGGCTTTCTAGCTCCAGTGGTGGTTCAAGGGGCAAGGTATTTTTGGTGACTGACAGAGCTGATGGCAGTGTAGGAGAGAGACAGGGGATGCCTGTATTGTTCAGATATTGTTGTCTGTATTCTCTGTAGCTCTGAGAGAAAAAAGAGGTTTCGCAGTTTGACAATTGTAATGAAAGGGTGTATTTGACATAATGCTGTGGGGTTTGTGCAGGATTCTCAATCGTAAACAGAGTGCAGCAGACTGTTTCACTGGAGTGTCTTTGCCTGTGGCTGATGTTCCATCCTTTTGCAAGTACAATTATGAGTCTGTGCTAGAAATGGATTTTATTCTGCTAATGAGATAACATTATTTTTTTCTTTTCCCCAGTAGTAGCTGCTGCTAACTGAATATATTACAGGCAGTCAGATGTCAATAGGAAACACACATCCTCGCTTACTTTAGGAGATAGTGTTCCAGTTGTATTTTCAAAATCATCTGAATAGTAATATCCACTGTAGCTGACGTTTTAGCAGCCAATATAGTGGCGTTCTTAAACATACTGACAGATTTTGCTGAGTTGTTTTGTTTTCCTCCTCTTTAATGAGATGTCTCTTTTGTGCCCAATTATGGGGAGGAGCATCTAAAGTATTCCAGTGAACAGTACTTTCCTTTTACAGTAGTAAATATAGTGCTGTAAAGCCTGCTGTGCTGTCATAAGGAATCAAGGTGGAAAGAACTTTCTGAAATCCATGTGTCTTGGTACTGATAGGAGATTACACTTGGCTTGAAGAGAGAACCTTTATCCCAAGCAGAAGTCACAATCATATCAAAAAACAGGTTTGGATTTTATTGCCTAGCTTATACGATGCCATTTCTGTCATATTGAAAATCTAATGCTGCCATCCATGGAATGGGGGTGCAGTTCATACCCACTGCCCAGTTTAATAGGGTCCTTTAAGGTAAGGTGTCATTCTTTCTTCTTCAGAAGTTAAGAGGTTTGAGAGCATCAAGGTCAGAATGCCATTCAGCTGACTGAAGTGGCAAACTGGCGGTGGCATCATCTGCTTGTCCAGATCTGCAGATTCATCATGCATTTTATGTAAGAACCAGTGGTCTCTTTCTCATTGTCATGATTTAAACCCAGACAGCAACTAAGCACCATGTGGGCGCTCACTCACTCCTCCCCCTGCGGTGGGATGGGGAGGAGAATTGGAAGAAAAAGGTAAAACCTCATGGCTTGAGATAAGGACAGTTTAATAGGACAACACAAGGAGAGAAGAAGTAATAATAACAATAATACTAATATAAGAATGTATAAAGTGAGTGATGCACAATGCAATTGCTCACCACCTGGAACCCAATGCTCAGCCTGTTCCTGAGCTGTGATCCCTCCTCCCCCCAGTCAGCTCCCCCAGTTATATATTGAGCATGACATCATATGGTATCAAATATCCTCTTGGCTAGCTCGGGTCATCTGTCCTGGCTGTGCCTCCTCCTATCTTCTTGTGAAAATTAACTCTATCCCAGCCGAACCCAGGACACTATCCTCCACCCCTTATTCTATACCATCTACATTATGCCCAGGTCTTACACTTTCCAATTAATCACCACCACTTTCCCTGTCTTTGAGATATATATTTTTATATATATATATACACACACACACACAGAGATATCATTCCTTTAGTTTGTTGGCGATACCTCTACTGTGTCCATCGAGTTCATTTAATCCATGACTTTGGGGCTCCATCTGTTGTAACAGTCAGTCAGGGCAGGAGAGATGGTGTGTGATGGTGGATTGTTGCATGCTGCATCTGGAGGTCACGGCTGGTATTTTTGACATGGCCCACACCCACGGTCTGCAGACTGAAGATGTTAATCTTGAGGAAGTTGCTGGGCACCAGTTGCTAAAGCCAGTTCAAGTTCTATCACCGCTGCACTTTGCTTAGTTTCATCAAAGTCCATCCTTCAGTGATTTGGATGATTCTTAATGTAATATCATTGATATGGCATATAGCAACTGTAGTAGTGATGACATACAGTGGAAGGGTTATTTAGCAATTAACATCATACAATTTAATTCACTGGCTATTCTCACCCAAAATCAAATCCGTTTGAAGTACGCATCAAACTTCCCCATCCTTACACATCACCCACCAAGTGCACCCAAGTCCTTGAGCAAAAGCAATCCTGCGGAAAGGTTTGCCTTTGCCCGAGGCAGGAGTAACCCAGACTGTCTTCCCTAACATGTTCTTCATGTGCACTATGGGGACTTTATCCCTTTCTACAGTATGTAGAAGTTTTGTTTGGGCAGGGCCAGCTCAGCTGGTAGATCCTCTAGTGTTAACTAATCAGGTGGCTTTTGCTAAACATAGAATCATAGAATCATTTAGGTTGGAAAAGACCTTCAAGATTATCGAGTCCAACCATCAATGATGCCCACTAAATACATGTATCCCAGTATTTGAAGGTCCCATCCCCCATTGCTCTCAGTGTAGTTTTTAGCAGTCCATTGTATCGTTCGATTTTCCCAGAGGCTGGTACGTGATAGGTGATGTGACACACCCACTCAATGCTGTGCGCTTTGGCCCAGGTGTCTATGCGGTTGTTTCGGAAATGAGTCCCGTTGTCTGACTCAATTCTTTCTGGGGTGCCATGTCACCAGAAGACTTGCTTTTCAAGGCCCAGGATAGTGTTCCAGGCGGTGGCATGGAGCATAGGATGTGTTTCCAGCCACCTGGTGGTTGCTTCCACCATTGTAAGCACATGGCACTTGCCTTGGTTGGTTTGTGGGAGTGTGATATAGTCGATCTGCTAGACCTCCCCATCTTTATAGTTCAGCCATCATCCTCCATACCACAGGGGCTTTAACCGCTTGGCATGCTTGGTGGCAGCACACGTTTCACATTCACGGATAACCTGTGCAATAATGTCCATGGTGAAGTCCAACCCTCGATCATGAGCCTATCTATATGTTGCATCTCTTCCCTGATGGCCTGAGGTGTCATGGGCCCACCGAGCTATAAATAATTCACCCTTATGTTGCCAGTCCAAATCCACCTGAGCCACTTCAGTCTTGGCTGCCCGATCCACCTGTTGGTTGTTTTGGTGTTCTTCAGTGGCCTGACCCTTGCATACGTGAGCATCCACATGATGTACTTTTACAACCAGATTCTCTAGCCAGGATGCAGTATCTTGCCACAGTGCGGCAGGCCAGATGGGTTTACCTCTGCGCTGCCAGTTGCTCTGCTTCCATTGCTGTAACCACCCTCACAGGATATTTGCCACCTTCCATGAGTCAGTATAAAGATAAAGTATTGGCCATTTTTCTCATTCAGCAATGTCCAAAGCCAGCTGAATGGCTTTCACCTCTGCAAACTGACTCGATTCATCTTCTCCTTCAGCAGTTTCTGCGACTTGTCGTATAGGACTCCATACAGCAGCCTTCCACCTCCAATGTTCTCCCACAATGCAACAGGACCCACCAGTGAATAGGGCATATTGCCTCTCATTTTCTGACAGTTTATTATACAGTGGGGCCTCTTCAGCATGTGTCACCTCCTCCTCTGGCGACGTTCCAAAATCTTTGCCTTCTGGACAGTCTGTGATCAATTCTAAAATTCCTGGGCGATTGGGGTCTCCTGTACGAGCTCGTTGTGTGATCAGTGCGACCCACTTACTCCACGTGGCATCAGCTGCATGATGTGTAGAGGAGACCCTCCCTTTGAACATCCAGCCCAGCACCAGCAGTCGGGGTGCTAAGAGGAGCTGTGTTTCAGTACCAGCCACTTCTGAGGCGGCTTGAACTCCTTCATATACTGCCAATATCTCTTTTTCAGTTGGAGTATAGTGGGCCTTGGATCCTCTGTATCCCAAACTCCAAAACCCCCGGGATCTTCCTCAGGTCTCCCTGGGTGCTTTCTGCCAGAGGCTCCAGGTAGGGCCATTCTCCCTGGCTGCGGTATAGAGCACATTTTAAACATCTTGTCCTGCCTGGACTGGCCCGAGGGCTAATGCGTGAACAATCTCCCATTTAATTTGTTAAAAGGCTTGCTGTTGCTCAGGGCCCCATTTAAAATCATTCTTCCTGGTCACTTGATGGAGAGGGCTTATGATCAGACTGTAATTTGGAACATACATTCTTCAAAAACCCACAACATCTAAGAAAGCCTGTGTTTCCTTTATACTAGTCGGTGGAGACATAGCTGCTATTTTGTTGGGATCTGATGATGCCCGTCTTGCCATTTTATTCCTAAAAACTGGATCTTCTGTGCAGGTCCCTTGACTTTGTTTTACAGCAAAACCGGCCTTCAGGAGGATTTGAACTATTTTCTTCCCTTTCTCAAAAATTTCTTCTGCTCTGTCGCCCCATATGATGATGTCATCAATGTACTGTGGGCGTTCCGGAGCTTCACCCTTCTCCAGTGCAATCTGGGTTAGTCCATGGCAAATGGCAGGGCTGTGTTTCCACCCCTGGGACAGTCGATTCCAAGTGTACTGGATGCCCCTCCAAGTGAAAGCAAACTGTGGCCGGCACTCTGCTGCCAGAGGGATTGGGAAAAGCACATTAGCGACGTCAGTTGTGGCATGCCACTTAGCTGCCTTTGACTCCAGTTTGTATTGAAGTTCTAGCATGTCCAGCACAGCAGCGCTCAGTGGCAGCGTGACTTCATTCAGGCTACGATAGTCAACTGTTAGTCTCCATTCTCCATTAGGTTTTTGTACTGGCCATATGGGACTATTAAAGGGTGAGCAAGTTTTGCTGATCACCCCTTGGCTCTCCAGTCGACAAATCAGCATACGAATTGGAATCAGGGAGTCTCGGTTGGTGCGATATTGCCGCCAGTGCACTGCTGTGATAGCAATTGGCACCTGTTGTTCTTCAACCCTCAGCAACCCCACAACAGAAGGGTCCTCCGAGAGACCAGGCAGGGAAGACAGCTGTTCAGTTTCCTCTGTCTCCAAGGCAGCTATACCAAAAGCCAAGGAGGACCCTTTTGGGTCCTTGAAATACCCTCTCCTGAGGTAGTCTATGCCAGGGATGCACAGAACCTTCGAGCCAGTCACAATGGGGTGTTTATGCCACTCATTCCCAGTTAGACTCATTTGAGCTTCCAATACAGTTAGCTGTTGGGATCCCCCTGTCACTCCAGAAATACAGACGGGTTCTGCCCCTCTATAGCTTGATGGCCTTAGGGTACATTGTGCACCAGTGTCCACTACAGCCTTATGGTCCTGTGGGTCTGACATGCCAGGCCATCGAATCCACACTGTCCAGTAGACCCAGTTGTCCCTTTCCTCCCCCGGCTGGAGGCAGGGCCCCTCTAGTCCTGGTGAGAGTAGTCATTACTTACTTTTTGTAAACATGAATCAGAAGTCCCTTCAAGAGGATCAGAAGTGATATCAGCCCTTCTACTCTGCCTGGGCAACTGCCTGTTGGAAACTGGAGCGGCATTTTTCCAGGAAGAATCCCCTTTTGTGATTGTTTTTCCTTGCAGCTCACATACCCGTGCCTCTAGGGTTGAGGTAGGTTTTCCATCCCACTTCCTCATGTCCTCTCCATAGTCACACAGGTAAAACTACAGGGTACCCAGTGGTATGTACCTTCTATATCCTCTCTCCTGAGTAGAGGAACATTTACTCCTAATAGCTGAGATGCAGGCCTGTACAGGTGGGGAGTAGGACTTACCCTCTTTGAATTGCTGGAACTCCAGGGACAGTTTCTTCACAGCTAAGATGCAGGCCCACGGGGAGGAAGAGAGACTTCCCTCATATTGCTGGAGTTGGCCAGCCACTTAATTCACCATTTGTCCCTCACCTTCTTTCCAGGACATCACTGCCAATGAACTGTCATATGATGGTGGTGCACTTCACAGAAATTTCCACCACGTGGGTTGTGTGCATTGGACTTCATCTGGATCTGTGGGTAACTTCTTGTTATCCGGATCATTATAAATCACCTCCAGCACGGTTAGTTTCCTCAGGTACTGGATACCTCTGTCCATGGTGGTCCACTTGCCTGAGTGACATGTAACATATTCATTGAAGGGGTAACTTTTCTTCATGCTTGACAGAATTCTTCTCCAGAGGCTGAGGGCTCTTGTCTTTTTTCCAGTTGCCTTGTCAATGCCCTCTTTCCTAGACAAGGATCCCAGCTGCTTGCCTTCCCTGCCCTCTAATTCCAAACTACTGGCCCTGTTATCCCAGCATTGGAGCAGTCAGGTAACAATGTGCTCACCTGGATGATGGCCAAAATCCTTTCGCATATCTCGCAGCTCACTCAGGGATATGGATCGGGTGATTATCTCTGGTTCTGCCTCTTCCTTCTGTTCTCATGATGACCCTGGTTCATCTTCATCCCTCACTAAGGGAACTCATTTTTTGTGTGTATTTCTTCTACTGTATAGGGACAACTGATACTGGCACAGGTTGGTTCTCTGGTTCAGCTGCAGTGCCTGTCACCAGGGTTGGGGTAGTTGCAGTGGTTGTCACGAGGGTTTGAACAGCCGCAGTGCCTGTCGGTTTGTTTTCCCTCCCTTCCCCCTCAGGGTGCTACATAATATCAAGCAGTGTTTGGTAGATACTGGCCAGGGCCCAGCACAATGTGGTGAGTTGTGCCTCTTTGGAATAGGCACCGCATTTTCCTTTCAAATATTCTATTGCTTCATCAGGGTCCTGTAGTTGTTCGGGAGTGAAGTTCCAAACCATTGGAGGTGAGAAGTTCTCTAGATACCTGCCCATATTCTCCCACATGCCATGTCACCCATGACTGTCCAGCTTTGGGGCAGATCTCTGGGTGGTATTCTTAAAAAAATTTTGGGTAACCCTGAACGAGACCTGAGACACATTCAGGAGACATAGCAATAAGAGCATACTGGCTTGAACATCCCAAGGATATTAAAAATTCTCAAAAGCTGTTGTAATTAGCCTTGGCGGAGAAAGGGGAGGTGAAAGAGTGGGAGTCTTCCCCATAGATTGGGTGTGATTACTAATAAATTCCAAGAGAGGGCACCTAAGGTATGGGCATGACAACAATGCCACATACAAATACCTGCTTAACCTCATGACCAGTGATGTAATGATATCGTAAGTCGACATTACCCAGTACAGCAAAATGATAGCCCTGGTCCCTCTCCCAGAGGTGATAAACACCACCGCAGGGAATACATAGTGCATATAAGAACTTACATAATATCACCATGTGAACAAATGAACCAAGATTATGACTAGCAACTATTTAACTAATCTAAGAAATGCATATAACAAATCTGGTTTAACACGCTTGGATCAGATCCATCATTATCTCAACCCTTCATGCCCCATGCTGGGCACCAAAAAGGACTGTCCTGGTTTAAGCCCAGCTGGCAACTAAGCACCACATGGCCACTTGCTCACTCCTCCCCACTGTGGTAAAACCTCATGGGTTGAGATAAGGACAGTTTAATAGGACAACACAAGGAGAGAAGAAGTAATAATAACAATAATACTAATATAAGAATGTATAAAGCGAGTGACACACAATGCAATTGCTTACCACCTGGAACCCGATGCTCAGCCTGTTCCCAAGCAGCAATCCCTCCTCCTCTCCCCGGCCAGCTCCCCCAGTTATATATTGAGCATGACATCATATGGTATAAAACATCCTCTTGGCTAGCTTGGGTCATCTGTCCTGGCTGTGCCTCCTCCCATCTTCTTGTGAAAATTAACTCTATCCCAGCCAAACCCAGGACACTCATCTATAGAACTTCCTGGGTTGGTCCATACTTAACTGAAGACTCCTTAGAACTCAAGAGTCTGCAGAAGTTAAGCCCTGATAATGTAGGCTCCTGATGCTTATTTCAGCACCAAAGTTGTCCTCTGCTAATAGAACAAAATCAAATGAGGACAAGTCTGCAAAAGGTCACTGGAAAAGCCGATATTCTAGAACCTGGTACTGCATTTTCTGTATCATAGCTCTGTTAATATTGTCTACATCTCTGTGGTCTCACTTGATCTTGGTATGGAGAAAACAGGTGCACATCAGTTGGTTTGTGAGCGCTAAAAATTATTGGAACAGATTTTGCTACTTTTGAGTCTACTCAAGAGAAGACCATGACCACTGAATTGCTGTATTCATCATTTATTTTGGTGAAATATTGCAGATGAAAACATCATCCCTTCTGCTGTATACCCTAGCAGTCAAGATTGTTGAAATCCTTGACCTGCCTTTCCAGGGCAATAAAGCAAGACACTGGACCTTTTCATTGATAATCATGTTCCTTGGAGCCACAGAGTATCCAAGTTGCTTGCTACTGAGTGTTGCTTACATGTTACCAGTATGCTATGTGAGAGGCTGACCACTTATTTCAGAGGACCAAAGACAGCTGATGAAAGAATTAGCTATAAAAAAACATTCCACTTCACGCTGCTTGCATAATCCCACTCTTTTGGCAGATTAATGACCACTAACTCCACAATGTGGAGAGTTCTGACATGGAATATTGGATCTGATGGGCTGGGTTAAACAGAAAATATGCCTCAAGTTCAATGATTTTTAGTGCATACAGAAATTGAGGTGGAAAACCTCAAAAACTGACAGAGGGAATGCAAGTTTGGTCAGGCTGGCTCAGTTCTCAGCTAAATAAGGATGTATAAACCAATTTTCTTGAGTACTCTGTTCAACAACCTCTGCACAGAGTTAGAGCAACCCAATTATCATATTTTCTGCCCCCAAAAGCATGAGATGTATTGAAAAAAGGAAGAGGAAAGAGAAGAGGAAAAAGCCACAGTTATACCTGTTGGAGCTGTGCTGTTTCCCTCAGTTCTGACTGAAAGCAATGTTTTGCTTTTGCGATCCATAGGACTGTCTTCTGCATACTATAGCCTTACTCTTCTGCTTCCTGTCTTGTTCATTTTGGAGGACCAGCTAATAGTACATGCTGGCACCTGATGCAATAGAGTTGGGATAGTTTGCTAAAAGCAGTTTGCTAGCATCTGTACTGGTTACCAACTAAACCATTGCCCAATCTCACCTTCCCCATCTTTATCATTTTCTTAACCCAGAGAATAAATCAACTCCTTCATGTACCACATACCATAGTTATAATTAATATTTCTTGTTTACAGTGCACTAAATTCCAAGAAGAGAATTCCTAGAGTTGGATGAAGGATCCAACTAATCCAGGAGGCTAATCCAGGAAGACAGATCCGTAGTTCTTAATGTAAGAGCATTTGTGAGAATATAGTGTTAGAACAGCAGGATATATCTGTGGGTTTACACAGGCAGCCAATACTTTTAAAGCATCTTTTTCTCTCTTTAGTCCATCAGTTTTATCTAGGATGTTACCTTAAAAAAAAAAAAGTGTATTTATAAATAGTAGTCTGAGTTTAGTAATAGCCATTTTAAACAGAAGGCATTGAGTTACTATCTTAATGAATGTGTAATGCATTACTTTGTTGATGTAAGTGGCAGAGCTAGAAGTGATCAATGAACTTTGATTTCCCCACCTATGGTTCCAAGCCCCAGTCCTTCTCCCATCTGTAATTTATTCACTCTCTGCAAACCATTAGATTAGAATGTCATGTCCTCATATGTAAATACAGCTGTATATTGTGAGGGAATTCTAAGTCTAGCAAAGAAGTAAATGTAATGAATAAAGGCTAATGTTGTTGGTGATTTTTCTCTTAAACGGGGACCTTGTTAAGCAGCTTTTCTTCTCGCGTTGGTTTCTCCACTGTTGCATAATAACTGACATATTAATTGGAATGAGGCCATACTAGAAAGCAGAGGAGGAGATGCTTGCAATGTTCATATCTGCAAGCACGTAAGGTCCTTCTAGATGTCAGCAATTGGCAGACCTTCTTACTGTTGCGATTGTTGCTGTCCTACCTGATTTGAATGAATGAGAGGAAGCAGTGCACCTGTTTAATAATCATCTAGTCTCTCGGGTTGAAAGTTTGTCTCATCAAGGAAGTTGTTGCTTCCTTATTGTATTAGTCTGGCCCACAGGAAGGGAGTGCAGAGCTCTTCAAATCTTTCTGGTGTTCTTTGAGGTAATAACTAAAATTTCCTCAGACCTGGAGATGTGAAAAGATAGTTTCCTCACATTTCTGTCACATGTGTTTCCTCTCATCCTCTCTAGATTACAGGGTCTAGTAAATTCTTCCACATTTTAATATGAGACGTTATTTAATGTGCATCTTATTGGTCATGGTTATCAACAGTGAGTTCGTAACAAGTAGGTGTCTAAAATACACTCTAAAATAACTTTTCATCAGCCTTCTCCATGAGCTATGACAATGTCTGTGCAAATTAAAACACTGCAGAAACATAGATGAAGCCAATATTATATATTTGCAATAAAAATCCTTTTAAAACATGTAATAAACATACCGTATCCTTCTGTTTACATTTTTCTTTGAGTATAAAGTAGCCAAATTTATTCTTCAGCAGAGGGCTTCTGATAAAGTCCTAGGCTGGTGATGTTTAAGGAATTGAGGAAGGGCAAATTCAAAGGTGGGTTTTGTATCCTTGATCATTTTAGTTACTTTGGAGGTGCCTACGTCCAACATTCAACCAGAGGAGATAGTCAAATGTCTACCAGGTGTTTGAATGAAGTCTAGCGAATGGCAGATCTCTTTTTAATGCTCATTTACAAAGAAAAACTTAAGGTGTCATTTGAAAAGATTCCCAAAGTAGCTGAAACTCTCAACAATAGTTACAGTCAAAGTGCATATTCTCTACATTTTATGATATAGACAAGTACAAATGTTTGGTGGTTATTTCAACAGCATTCTTCATGAGCTTGATTGCCTTCATCTGCTGTTGTCACCTTATCCTCTACTGAACAGATGACTTAATCCAAGTGATAAATAATAAAGTTTACTATGAAGGGTTAGCAAAATAATCCCAAGAGAAACAGACCTTTTTTCATTTTCTCTGCAGTCCCTTAGTCATGACTGGTGACAGTAAGCACTGCTAGACTCCCCCCAGGCCCAAGTTGCATGTACCTAGGAAGTTGGGGGTATGTTTCAGGGTACATATTCCTTTCTCTTTGCACCAGGGATACCTTTTGTCTATCCTTTGATGGTCCTATTTCATCCTAAGAGATGCCCTGGACTTGGTGCATTTAGGGCAGAATCATTCATTGCTTTCTTGCATTTTGTTTCTGGTCTACTTGTTTTGTTCAAATCTGTAGGTTGGACAAGGACTGTGAGATTGACAAGGCAATGATTTTTATTCTTCTGGACATGCTGCAATATGAGGTCTAATAGGTTTAAATATAACCCCTAGACACTTGTCTTTCTTGTCCTTTTTATTTTCAGCCTATTCACACTAACTAGTTTTGTAGTATCATTAACGCACAAGAGAGTAGATTTTTGGAGCGTGGGGGGTTTTTGGCTTTCTAAGGGGAAACACTACTAACTTGCTTGATTGTTCCATGCCTGGCTTATGATTAACTGAAATGTCTTTGAACAACTTTTAAGCTGTTGTATACTATGTCAGAGACAAAGAAGAAAAAATCCAATAGAAACTACTGTGAAGACTTGAAAATACTAATTTTAAATGGTACTAATACTAAAAAAAAATAATCTGGTAGTTAATTTTAATTCTGTTACCAACAAGAATAGGTATTTATATGCAGTTCTGAGCTAAGCTGATTTTGCAGGTACTTTCAGGGGGTAAAATATCACAGAACTTGAAACAAACACATAAACCCCATTAGTTCAAATGGAGTCTGAATCTGTATACAAGTAAAATCAGTACACAAGAAGAGGTTGGAATGGATACTGCAGTACTGCTTCTAGCATTTGCTGCTGTGATAGTTGCAATACATTGCTGCAAAATGTTCAGTGCAGTTATGGACTGAAATTCTCTGCACTTCATTTACTGCTTTTGTTACTGCAGATTGCTAGGATAAATTTTAAATACAAATATTATTCCTCAACAGGTGGCTTACTCTGCCCATATCACCACTCCATGATGTTATCATGCTGTAAATGGACCTCTTCCTGTTTCGTTGCCCTTTCAGCAATTCTAAAGATTTATTCTCCTCCAGTTGTGGAGTATAGGCTACTTCTGCATGGCCAGTCTGTTATCTCCATCCGCTGAAAAAGCTTGTTGTTACTCTGTCTTCTCTTTGGCCCCTGTGCTTCTGACAGTACTGTAGCTGCATTTATTGGGGCACTCTGAAATCGGTCTGTGAAAGGAATCTGCAAGAGTTACCACTGCTCAGAAGATCTGAAAACCAGAACTGGAGATGCTTTTTACCTCCTTCTGTAACTGTCCAGACCTGTGAGGGCCTTCCCACTGCATTGTAATTGGTATTGGTGGGGCCTAAAGGTGGGCGTAATACATGGAAAAGGAAACTTAACTTAATCAGAGCTATCTCTGAGTTCATGCAATGAGCAATATGAGATTCAGGCTGTGATTGTCTTACAGTTTCCCCATCTGGGGAGCACACAGTCAGGGAGCTGGTTAGAGTTCATACAGGAAAAGAAGGCTGCTGTGTGAACAGCATGAACCTTCTTCATATTGCAGGGATTACCGTGTATGATCATGACAAGAGATGCATACAGGAGGACTCCTTGGTTTTGTAACAAATTTCGACATTTGGAACTTCATTCCTAACAATGGAAGAATAAACTGAGGAATTTCTCTTTTTTCAGCTGTATACTTCCAGATTTTTGTTAGGTCTCCCTTGCTGACCAGCTGTGTTCTACCAGAAATAGTTTGAGAGGATTTTTTTTTTTTTAAAGTAAGGCAGTTTCCAACGACTGCACTTAGACATAGTAGCATAGGTTGCAAGTGCAAACCATTGTTATTTTTACACCACCATTACATATAACACAAGGAGGAAATGCCAATAACAGTCAGTTGCCCCCTGTAAAATAGTGTAAAAAAATCTCCCTTCCACAAAAACTACAATAATTTCAGACAGTGAGTTAAGGTTGTGCTTATCAAATAAGATGCCAGGTAACTCGTCTGTATCCTATGAAGACCTACTTACATCTAACCTATATTTTGTGTTTTATTATGTTTGTACTTAAGGACAAAAGAATTTTTGAATTGACAATACAGGGCTTGCTGAAGATTGTTGTCATTTCCAGTCCTGCTTCTAGGACCAAGACATGCTTAGTCCTCTCTACATCAGTGTGTTTGCACAATTGAGCCTTGTGTTTCTACATGTCAGGCAGTTAGTTAGCTGCTGATCTACACAGAACATGTGTAACTTCCTGGAGCTCCAGTCGGGATGTGGGAGCACTTTACAGAAAAAGTAAAAGTTATGATGATGGTGCTTGCATATAGTGGCCATGTAGAAAGAACAGGTCAGAGTCCGTTGCTCTGTAATAGTGTAGGCTTTCTGACTCTGAATGCAAAGAAAGCCTGGGAGGTTGTTGTCACTACGAACAGAGAGCAATCATTTGAATTACTAGAAGTGCAGTTACCATTTTTTTTGTTTGTTTTTTATTACTCTTTACAAAAAAGGAAGAATACTGCTATGTAGTGATAGTAATTTTGTTTTAAACCACAGAAGACAAATAATCTCCAAAAGGGATATGGCTGGCACCTTTACTGCCTTCTGTCAGTTGCATGGGAATTGAATTGAGGAAATGCCTGTTTTGTTTGCCACGGGTATTGTGAAGGTAAAGTGTGTACCAGTATAATTTTTTTTCTTCCCCCTCATCCCACATGTGTCTTTATTTTTGATCTAGGTTTTGGCCACTTTCTGATTTAGGGGCAGTCTTTACATGCTGAATAGGCCAAAATGAAAAGTCACATGCCTGTTACAGACTGGTGTTATTTTAAGTGGGACTTACATTGCTGTGTTATTTTGAGCTGTCCTGATTACTGAGTAGTGGACAGGGTATTCTCAAAGACGTTTTGGCTTTAATTATCCTACTGTTTTTTGCGGGGTGAGGAAGAAGGGGTGTAGTGGCAGCCAGGCTTTCCAGGGTGCCTCCCCAGAGTTGACCGGCTTTCTGAAGCAGGCAGCAGGGCTGCCAGCCCCAGGTGCGCTCTGGCCCCCGCCAGCTGCCATCTTGAACTGAAGGGAAGGAGGTGAATACCAGACGAAAAAGCAGTGTCTGCGCTCAGGCCCCAGCTTGCTCGCGCTTGTTTGCTCCTCAACAAAGCGCAGTGGTTTTAAAAACGAGCTTGAGGAGGGGAGGAGGAGGAAGGGGGGAGCGGCGAGGAGGAGTGGCAGGCTGTGGTGTGTTTGCGGCTGCTCTCTGATCTCTTGCCAGTGAAACCTGGAAGGTCAGGCAGGCTGCCGCCAAGCCGCGGAGCCAGAGGCCCGGGAGCGCTGGAGCAGGCGCCGTGGAGCCAGAGGCCCGGGAGTGCTGGAGCAGGCGCCGTGGAGCGTGCTGCTGCGGCACCCACCTTCCCCACCGTGCCACCACGGGCAGCCTGGTCATTCCTGCCCAGGGTGCTCGGGAGCTGGAGGGTCGCCTCATGACCGGCCTGTGCTGCTGAGGTCCCGTTGTGCGAACAAGTCTCTTTAGCACAGCGTCACGCTCCCTAGCGACGCGAGTGAGAGGCTGACGTATGCTTTCCGAGAGCGAGCACATCCTCTCTTTCTTTGGGATCAGGATTTAAACCCTAGCAAGGACAAAAAAATGCCTGTTTCCCAGTTCTCCCTATGGCTGCCAAGCACCACTCGTGCCCCTGGGCAGGACGTCACTTCGGGGATGGGGCGGGCAAGACCCACGTGCTCCACTGGGGCGCTCTGTGCTTGGCCGAGCTTCGGCTTCCGCCTCGAGGCTGAGCTGAGTTGAGCTGGTGTGAGGGTGGAGAGCCTTGTGCTGGGGTGGCCAGTAGCACGGGAAGGGGAGTGGGGAGGGTGCAGAACGGCCACGAGTGACAAGTGAGAACTACTGGTGAAAGATGACTGGAGCCTTCCTTTGCTTGGGGCCTGGCACAAACTGCTGGTTGCAGTTGGCCGGAGCTAGACTAGCGCAGCAAGTTTGCAGAAGGGGGGAGGTGGCAGATGGTTCACCCCGCTTGCTGTTGTCTTCTGCAGCACGATTTTTTAACTCAGTTGGTACTTTTAATCTCTTAACATCTCATTTTGCAATACAGAGTAAGGAATACAGATTACATCTTGGTGGTGGAAACTTTATGAATTGCTGCGCTGTATACTGCACATTCAGTGCGTTCAGAAACTTAAGGGTTTTTTTCTGAACCAGCCTGCAAAGTCTCTTAAAAAATATCTTTAGAGATCAAAGTGCCTTGCTTGTTGACTGACCATCCTGAAAGAACAATCTAAATGGCCTGAACAGTTCTACAAGCACTGCATGTCTGTAAAGGGTGCCTTCTACAGAAACCTGGATGAGCTTTCACCTCAGGGCCACTGCCTCAGAGAATGTGTAGTAGATTCCTTTTAACTTTTCCTCCTCAACAGCTATTAGTGATTAGCCAGGTGTGCTGACTTACTTCAAAGGGGACAAATACCAGGTGGGCTGAGAAAGAGACCCCATTTGGGAGTTGGTTTCCCTCATGCACTGATGGGGTCGGTTGGTTTAAAATAAAAACAAAATACAAAAGTAGAGCAAAGAAAGTGACCTGTAGGTGTTCAGACTAACATCTCTGTACTGGCCAACATTATTCTTGGAAATCACTGAGTAATATTTCATAATTTATCACTTATATCATGTGTTTCTTCTATATCTCAATTTAAGTTCAGGTTTTGCTAGTCTCTATGAAGAGCCAGTGTTGTCCTGTTTAGTACTGTGATGGTGATAGCTGTCATAGCTTGGAGAAATAGTTACTTGCATTCTGCATCCAACAAAGGCAGTAACAGCTTTGAAAAGTTACTGGGAACGCTTGCTCTGTGGAGCCACTGAGCAACATTTGAACAGAACGTACAGTGGTAAAGTGTCAGAAACTGGTAAAAATATCCTGTCTTAGCCTTGGTGGTTAAAATACTGTTTCCTCAATCCCAGAGGATTTTACTATGTTCTAATATCTCCTCTGTGCTGTTGGTAATTCCAGGTTTGGACTGCATATTTGATGAAAAGCCATGCACTTAAATAGGTCTGATCTTACCTGCATAGGAAGTGTTGTATGCAACAGTTCTGACCTCTAATGGTCAGAAACAGCAGTATTTTCTGAGGCACTATTTGCAAGGATTGTGATATGCTAGAGTTTGTCATGACTGTGAGAATGACACTGAACAGGTCTAAAGAACCTGGTCCACCTTTATTTTCTACACTAGTGAGCTTGTCTCTCTACCTCATATCACAGGGAAGATTGTTTTTAATGGTGCTTCCAAGTAACGTAGAGAAAAAGAACATAATTTAATATTTAGAAAATATTATATTTAAACCCTTTAGAGGGTCTACATCACATTTGAATTCCTTTAAAAGCTTGTTGAAGGAGGATTTTGAGAAGGAAGGGGCAGGGAGATTGTAGAAGCTATAGTGAAGTTTAACTACATTCCATGCTGGTTCAGGAGCTCCTCTGTTTGTAATTACTCTGTCGTTTGTTTTAACTACACAGAAACACAAAATGTTAAATTTGCTATCTGGAGATGAGGAGAGGGAGTCATTTTTGAGGTAAGAAGTCATCTTTTGGGGTGGGACTGAGGATGCTGTCTTTCTTATTGCAGGCAAAACGAGCAGTACAGCGAGGAGCCACAGCGGTCATCTTTGATGTTTCTGAAAACCCAGATGCCATTGATCAGGTATGAAGAAGGGAGCCTAGTTTTATTACAGCCTCTGTTGGGTTCTTTTAGTGTTGCTGCATCAAGACTTGAGAGCATACAGGTCTCAGAGCACACCTGCTTCAAGACACGCAGCTACTGACCCTGGGTAACATGGTGCTGTGGTTTTCCTGCTCATCTTCTGGCAGGCAAGAAGCAATGGAGGTGTTGAGAATGTGGTAGAAAGAGAAAAGTTTGGGGAGTTATATTTTCCTTCTAGCCTTTACTAGAATCCAGGTCTGGGATTGAGGTTTTGAGAAAGGATGGAGGCAAATTTTTTGTGGCCCATTATCTAGTCAAGGAGGTTTTCTTTGCCCACTTCTGTGTACAAAACACAGGGTGTTTGGCCCTACCCAGCTTGTGATTGATAGTTTTTTTGAGCAGCTGATATTTTTGAGGTTGCAAAATGGCTTTCAAACCTGGTTCTAAACAAGATTCTTAGAAAACTTACAAACATTTTCTTGTTCACAGCTGATAATTTCTGGCCTGCATATTTCGTGGGCAAGCAGGGCTTTTCTTTTTTGGGGATCTTGGTACAACTTCCATCATTTCATTTGAAGTGGGTGAGGTAATAGTTCTGTGAAATGCTTTGACAAGATCCTTCCAGCCAATTCTGAGTTATCTGAGTGGAGAGAAGAAACTAACAAGCACAAAAATAGTCTGCATTTGGTTTTGTTTTGTCTTGAAACAAAACTGCTGTTCCTGCTACAGCAGGAACAAGTGAAGCTGAATGTTTTTTAAGTGCAGCCTGAATTTCTTGGGGGAAAGAGAGACCATCAGTGTTTACATTTTAAAAGCTGGCTTTAATTCTGAAATGAGCATCTGTTGGAGAAAGGAATGCAGACCCTGTGCAATGGATGCTTTGAGAACTGTGCTCTGCATGTGCATCAAGGCTACAGCCTTGATCTTGCAAACATTCTCAGGGATGTTTTTTCCCCTTTTATACACAGAAAAATTATCTGCACAAAGATGTAATCTGTCTTTTTCCAATTTTTTCTGTGTATTACAGCTTCCAGTTAACTTTCAGCCACCCTGCTCTGAACTTGAGAAGCTGAGTTACTGCCTCTTGCTCTCTTCCTTCTACCAGCAACAGCTGTCCTTCCTTGATTCTTGATAATAAACTGGGTGCAACTGTCTCCAATAGCTGGGAAACTAGTCCAGTGGAATTGAATATTTTGGGTATACCAATAAAATGGAAGGAGGTTAGTGGCTTAGTGCAGTAGCTGACAAAGTAGACTCTATTAGAGGACACAGCAGCAGCCTATGCAAACACTCACCAACAGGGAAGGAAAGACTAGACTTAGCTTTCATACTCTAGATGTAAGAGTTACTTGATTGGCTCCCTTCTCATGCTGCTCTGGACACTTGTGTTTCATGCATTTTGATTCTCAGCCAAAGTCTTCAGAACCCTTGGCATCAGGCGATACTAATTAATTTGTCTTTAAAACAAATACCATTTTGGCACTCGCAATGGAATTGTGGAAAACAATGACAGACAGATAACAGTGGAGGAAAAACTGGCATGAGTTAATCTGGAGTATCTTTGATTCAAATGGAAGTATCCTAAGACACTGAGGGGAGCTGTTTAGGAAGATTTCCCAGGTATGCTTGTTACCAAGCAATAGAACAACTAAGGGAGAGTGCTTTGAAAGGGAGGAGTGGAGTATTATGAAAGGCAATCCTTCCTGCCAGTCAGTGGACTAAGAAGCAGGCCTGAGCAGGAGAAGAATTGTCCTCGGACAATTTGGTAGCAGAATTAGCTACCAAGTGAGAGGGCTTTACGTACAGATTTTGTGGGGTTTATTCCCATTGATATGAGTGTCTTCTGCTGTAGACTAAGAATGAAATTTTTATTTTTAGAAATGCTCTGTGAAGTCTGATTTGTTTCTTAGTTTTACTTTTGCATAGAAGAGGAGTAAAAGCACCCAGAGCATCATATTTAGCAAGAGTCTGGCAGTGTGCAAAAGCTACTGAGGAATCAGGTGAATTCTTTTTTAGACAAGAAAGCTTGAGGGAGAATATATGTCTGGGAACGTATGGACAGTGATTGGATTTGGCCTTAGGCTAGCAAGCCTTCTAGACACATAGGATCCCTGGGTTGGATTCAAGTACTTCAGCTAGTTTTTAGCTCTTCAGAAGACATCTGTCTTAGAAATAGTTTGATCAGTGTTCTCAGAAGCCCAGTCAAATACTAGGAAGAATCTGTTTTAAAGTCTCAGTGAAATCTGTCACCATCATCTGGACAGATCAAGTAGAGTACTTTGTAAGCAGGATGATAGACCAGTCATTTGGTAATTTCTACATGTTTTAGCCAGAAATAACAGGTAGATATCAACAATGTAGATATGGTATCTCTACCATATGCTACTCTTGTTCAACTTGCTCACACTCCTGTCATCTCATTCCTTTCCCCTGTACCATTTCCATCTGCTTGTCAGTGCCTTGCTTGTTTTGTATCAACCAGCCTCTATACTAGGATTTTTCTTGTGGGTTAGAATAAGCTATTTGAGTTTATCATGTTGGTGACATTTTGTAACAGAACAATTCTCTTGTCTTGTTATTCCCCTCTCTGGTATGTAATTTAGCAGATTGTTTTTCTGGATTTGTTGGCCAGAGAAGTTACGCAGTCTCCACACTTGGAAGGTTTTCAGCATCTGACTGGATAAAGCCCTGAGCAGCGTGGTCTGATGTCATAGTTGACCCTGCCTTGACCAGGAGGTTGGACTCATGGGGTGCCTTCCCACCCACATTATTTTCTGATGCTATGATTTGGCCTTTCAAAAAAACTTAGCTGCACCTGGAAGGAAGTTTCAGGGTGAATTAAGCTATCTACTCATATACTTTAGTCTTTGAGGCCCCCATCCTGCAATCAATAGCTCTAGTGGTTGCTAGAACCCAAATAACTCTTTGAATGAGTTTGCTGAGTTAAACAGCAGAAATTACAGTCTTCAGTAAATTGGTTAGGTACAAAGAGTCTAAAAGACGGGACTCTGACATGAGATTGTTCAGAAAGCTGAGAAAATTTGTATGCGAATAATATAACTACAAAGTTGAAACAACAAAAGGTTCAGAAAATGTAGCAAGGTCATTTTCTTTTGAATGTGCAGATTTTTATCCTTCTTCATTATGAGGTTTAATTTATTACAGTATAATATATGCACCAGAACATAATACGGTTAAGTTAAAGCTGCTGTTCAGAAATAACATTTCTTATCCTTAATCTTAGTTTTGGTCAGTAAAAAAAAAAGCAGCTTAAGTCAAAAGTTTAATTCAGGTTTAACTCTGTGGAATACTTAAGTGAAGGTCTGTGCTAGAAGAGAACAATTGGTGCTCCAATCAATTCCACATTCATATTCCTTTCCTTTTCTCTCCATTGTCCAAAAGAGAGGTAGTTTTCCTGCAACGTGCCTTTTAAGTAGATTATTTTTTTGTTCTAGCTGAACCAGGGCTCTGAGGACCCTCTGAAGAGACCAGTGGTGTATGTGAAGGGTGCTGATGCTGTCAAGCTAATGAACATAGTTAACAAGCAGAAAGTGGCACGAGCAAGGATTCAGCATCGCCCCCCACGGGTGAGACTTTAAGAAATTTTATCTAGGTATTACACTGCTGTTACTTCATGTAGTGCTTGCTAACTGCACTGCACGTGAAGATGTTCTGATGCTCCCCATGAGCATTAATACATGTGAAATTCTGTTGAGCTAAATAAATTGAGCAACTGCACTGTGAACAAGCAGCTACGCTTGATAGCAGTGTAGAATACACAATGTGACATCCGCTGTCTTTCATAAGGATTCTTTTGAATATATAAATGGATAAAAATTTTATATACTAGAAGTTTTCCTTTTTCTTAATTAAATAACTTAATTATTGCACACTCGTGGTAATTCAGGTTTGTAAGGTAGTCTGCCCTGTGTTAACTAATAATTCTGTGTGGCATTTTAAACATGGGTTAATTATTTGGTATCTGATATTTGTAATCGTAATATAAAATAGTTTTTCTAGGTTTTTTTTTAAAACTCCTTACATGCAGTTTACAAAAGAGCAAAGCTAGAGGTCATCCATGTCCGAGTTACCATTTTTGTTTTGTTTTTTTATGGAATTCGTCTTTCATACAGAAATGTATTTGAGAAGTGGGCAATTCGCTGAAAATTCAAATGTTGGTTTTCACTCACTTAAGTATACAAGCAAACCAATAAATCATGAAAAATTGTGTTAGTGTGATTCACTTCGTTAAAAAAACTGGGTTTTGTGGGATTGGTTCAGAGACACAGTAAATCTGACATCTTGTGACTGGCATTCTATGTATTTCATTCACTTGCAGTGACATACAAAACCCAGGTTTTGTCTTACAGAATCCTAGTTAATGAACAGAACAGTGTGTACTTTGACTTTTGCCATTGTGACTGTGTACATTTGACTGTGACCACTGAGAAACTAGAGAAGAGAAAGGAACAATAGATTTGAGTATGATCTAAAGAAAGGAAAAATAATATTTTTGTTTTAATTTTTAAGCAACCCACCGAGTACTTTGATATGGGAATTTTCCTGGCCTTCTTTGTGGTTGTGTCTCTTGTTTGCCTGATTCTTCTTGTCAAGATCAAACTGAAACAGCGACGTAGTCAGGTAAGAACAGTAATGGGATAGTCACTGAATGCTGAAAGTTAGTTTCTCTTTGTCCTAGAACTTGCTTGCTAGTTTTGGAAATGCCAGACACTGACTTACAATAGCCATCTTTGTGGAAAGTGTTTTATCCATGGATGTTGGCCTTTGGAAAAAATTGGAATTGTCTTTAAAGAAGATCTGCATTGACCTGTGATGTTCATTCAGTTAAATCCTGAAATGAAAAGAGTTCAGAAGCAGTCCATTTAGCCATTGGGAAGGAATAACATTTCTGGTTGTTCAGAGGTTGATTATCAGTAGCACTGGTGTACTTCTAAAGAATTCCAAGCTCTTGTTGCTGCACTGTGGAGAGAATATCAAGATTGAAAATAAATTCAACTCTTTTCGATAGAATAACATCTATTAATTGTCAGTGGGAGAGATTTGCAAGGTAAAAAGTTTGGTTAGGAAAGATTCGAGGTGAGATATTTTGAATTTGTCCTGTCAAATGTGAGAATGGAAGCTAATGGACTCTGAAGTCTGTAGTTGTAAACTGCCCAGTATATACACGTAAAAGGAATTCAGAGCACTGTAGATGCTTAGGACTCTTGCTTTGGACATACTGAGTAGGAATCCAAAGATGTTATGGGCCACCAGCAGTGTTAAAAAACAGTGTTAAAAAGGGGGATGACAAATTCTACAGTAAAATGAAAACAACCCACTGCCTTCCTAAACTTCTACAATTGATTAAATTCAGGGGGAGGGGGAAATGATACAGCTAATTTAATAATATTTCATTTTAATCCCTCTCTCAAGTATTGCTTCTGGTCATGTGGTGTTAAGAGCATAGTGGGTCATTATAGTCACTATTCACAGTTCAGAAAAAGTTCCCGGCCAAGTCTTATATGTTGCCTTGAATAGTTGCTGCCTATCAATTGAGCAGTTGCAGTGTATCCCAATTGTCAGCACCTTCATCCTGTTTCAGCTCAAAGTAGGTTGTCATTCTCACTACTGCATGTGGCATACGTTCTTTTCATGAGGCTTCTGATCTAAATTCTACCTAGCCACCTTCTGCTTTATTTATGAAATTGTACATTAGTCTGGGCCTGACATGATTTGGTAAGATACATTAATTTGATATGGTGATGTTTCTCTGCTACTATACTATAGTACCTTCTGCAGAAGCATTGCCTTTTTTTTTCCCCCTCCCCTTCTTTCTTTTTTTTTTTTTTTCCTTCTTCTGTTGTAGAATTCCATGAACAGGCTTGCAGTGCAAGCACTGGAAAAAATGGAGACCAGGAAATTTAAGTCCAAAAGTAAGGGACACCGGGAAGGTAGCTGTGGAGCACTGGACACACTCAGTAGCAGCTCCACCTCTGACTGTGCCATCTGCTTGGAGAAGTACATTGATGGGGAGGTAAAGGATAAATGATTTCTTCAACATGGGCTGAGATTGTAGCAGGTTTATTGTAGCACTGTGGTACATGGCTGGCTGTTGGGTACATTGTGTACTGAGGTTGTGCCGCTTGCCTGACCGATTGCATTGAGTAGCCAACTTGGCCTCAACTGCATTCTGCAGCTCCCAAAGAAATCTCAAGGGCTTTTCCCCATACTACATAGTGAGAGGTGAGGGATCTCATTCTGCAAGTTGCCACCTCCATCAAGTTGCTTTTCTGAGGAAGGACTTGTAAAGAAGTCAGGGTTACTTCAGCATTTAGTTCTCCGGGTACTTCTAACAAATTTTGTGCTAAGATGATTGTGCATGCAAGCTCTGTTGGACATAAGGGATACATTTCCTGTTTTGCTTCTCAAGCTTTGATGACACCTTGTTTTCAAAATGTCAGGTACACAGCACTGCTGGGAAACCACAGGAGGAGAAGGAAGAGATGCCAAAAGGTTCAGGAAATGTTTTCTGACTCCTCAGTTACCATTTCTGCCTTGATGGCAGTGCTTGCCTTCATGACACAGTTCTGCCCAGAGGAAGCAATGAAAGGATGAAATAATAAATAGAGGCAGTCAATAATCACAGCTTTAAACTTCTATATAAAAAAATTATTTGAGGACACTTTGTTTTGAAATGATTCATAAAAGATTCATTATTTTTAGGGGAATAGAAAATACCAGCTGCAGTATTTGAGTGCTACAAGCTACAAACAGAAAGTTAATGAAGTTAGCTCATGGGAAATTATTCAGAGTGGCAAGGGATGAAGGCAGACAAGAACTTCAGAAGGGCGGTACAAAACTGACTGGACAGGAAACTCATGCATGAACCTCAGCATGAAGTGATATACATAGGGAAGAGCTTCACGTGTATTAGTGATGGGTTGTGAGGCGAGCATTACTGTTCAGGAGCAAAATCTCGAAGCTGTTTTAGATAGCTTTGTGAAAGCAGATTAGATTAGTGCTTTGTGGCAGTCAAAAAGGCAAATCAGATATAAGAAATGAGATGGGGAAGTCTAAAGAATTGAACAGAAAACATAATTGCACCACTGTGTAAGTTCAGTCATGCTCTCACATTGAGTACTGTGTGCATTTTTTATCTCATTTCGCAAAAGATATGTTGGAAATGAAGGTGCTTCAGAAAACAGCAGACACAAAGTGATAAAAGATTTGGAATGGTTTCCGTACAAAAAAAAAATAACTGAGAGGTCTAGGACTGTTTTGTCCTAGATTACTTGGGGATGGAGGGAGTACAAAATAGCGAATGGAGAGCATGAACAGGAATCAGAAGTTAATTTTTTTCCAGTACAAGATTGGGCGCAATTAAACGAAACTGCTAGGACCCGATCTGAATCTACATATGGTGTTTCTCCACCAGCAGGTAGTAGCCCTGTGGAACTTCTTGCCAAAGCATGTTACAAATTCAAAACCTGAGCTTATGAGGAGACTTGAGCAGTGCTTGGAAGAAAGATCTGTTGGGTATTTCTGAACTGGTAGATAACCAGCAGGCTCAGGAGGTACCATGAACAGATAATAGCTGAAGAATGGGAGTGCTGGGCAAGGGAAAAATATCATACACTTTATGTTGTTTTTGCTTTTCCCTCAGTGTTTTCTATTGCTAATAGTTGTAGGCAAGATGCATCATTAGATGGACTCTATTGATTTTTTTTTTTAAGTTTATTTAATATATTAAGGAAAACTTTAACGATGAGCTCCTTCAAGGTGCTAGGTCATAGGGACACAGAGCAAAAAGTGTCCTTAAGAAATGTAGTGTATCTGCATGGAGTTCTAATGTGCCTGCAGACTATTCTTTTAGTGACAGCTGATTACTAGCTGTTGTGCTTTTGGCTGTGTTGGAACAGATGGCATCTTTTTTCCTTCATATCACTTTGAGACTAGGAATCAAACGGTTTAGTAGCTAGGTTGAAAAAAACTAGGAATAAGCTGTGAAAAATTCACTCATTAGGAAGGAGTACTTTTTCATGTTCCTTTATCTGTTCCTGTAGGAACTGCGTGTCATTCCCTGCACTCACCGATTTCACAAGAAATGTGTGGATCCTTGGCTACTGCAGCATCATACCTGCCCTCACTGCCGCCATAACATCATAGGTAAGTGCTGCAGTATGGACACTCTGTTGTGTCATCCATTTTGGCCTTAACAGCTTACAACATGAAAGAGAAATTGTGCCTGTTTGTAAATCTCCACGCAGTTCATAGTCTTTATTGTAACGCAACCCTAGAAATAGTTAGGACTAAATTCTTTGAAAATGACTGTGTGCCCTGGAATAACAGGGCACATTTCTGGTTTTCCCTCGTTCTGGGTGCGGTTCCCAGCAGAGGGCACTGCTAGTCAGCCTCTGAGTGCAAAGAGGGCAAATAGGTAAAATAGATGGGTATGGTTTCTCTTGGTAATTACAAAGAAAAGACAATGTATTGTTTTTTATTTTTCTGTGGTGTTGTAACTTGGAATGTGGTTTCCCTTACTTGCCCTCTCCCCCTTCCATTTTCTCTGTCTTGAAAAAGTTTTCTGTTAATACAGATTTATGTAAAATAATGTGTAAAGTGAAAACTCGAGCAATGACTGCTAGCCTTGCTCTTAACCTCCAAGATCAGGAATACTGTGTAAGCATAAGGTTTGGCATATAAGAGAACAGTATCTGAAATCACTTCACTTTTTTCCCTTTTTAAGCAAATACAACTGAGTGTTTCAAAGGCTTCCAGGCAGATGCTTTTGACTTATTTTGATTGTTCCTTTCTTTTTCCTTCTGTGTAAAAAGTTGGTGCTTTTTTTGTAGAACTCTGTTGTGTGCGTAATGTAACAGAATTCAGAACAAAACATCCTTCTTTCTTGCATAAAGTATATTCCTTTTTATTCCCTCCTACTTCTACTTGTCCACTTTTATTTCTCTCATTTAGAACAGAAGAAGGGAAATGCAGGTGCAGTCTGTCTGGAATCCATCAACCCAGCACGCAGCCGGCAGCAGAGGGTGATTCTGCCTGTCCATTACCCAGGCCGAGTGCACAGAGCAAACCAGATAACAGCATATCCCACTCGGACAAGCATGGACCCTCACGGAAACCCTATCACAGTACTTACAGTTGAGCGACATGGTGAACAGAGCCTCTACCAAGCCCCATCCCCAGCCTATATCCGAAGTTACCAGCCTATTCATTTGGACCATGCTTTAAACACGCATCACTGTAGCCTGGAACATAGGGCTTACTCTCCAGCTCACAACTTCCGAAGACCCAAGTTTGGTGGACGCAACTTTTCCAAAGCAGCATGTTTTTCCCAATATGAGACCATGTATCAGCACTACTACTTCCAAGGCCTTAGTTACCCTGAGCAAGATGGACAGCTTCCAGCTGGCATTTCCTCAAAGGGTCCTTCCCGTGCCTTTCAGCCTGGTAGCAGTATGCTTTTCCCTTCTGTGGTACATGTAGTGCCCTCATCTCGTTTGGAGAGTGGCAGTACCTCCAGCTTTAGCTGCTATCATGGTCATCGTTCAGTGTGCAGTGGATATTTGGCTGACTGCCCTGGCAGTGACAGCAGCAGCAGCAGTTCTGGTCAGTGCCACTGCTCCTCTAGTGATTCCATGGTTGACTGCACTGAGGTCAGCAACCAAGGGGTTTATGGGAGCTGCTCCACCTTTCGCAGCTCTTTGAGCAGTGACTATGACCCATACGTTTACCGCAGTAAGAGCCCTTGCCGAGTGGGTGAGGTTGGTGGTGCAAACAGGGGTGCAATTGTTCTCTTGGAGGGCCCCCACGAGGACGAGCTTCCAGCTCATGGTCTCAGTCTGGTGGGTGCTGACTGCCGGCCTGTGCCAGCTTCTTCCTCAGGGGACCAACTGTCTAACTGCAGCATGGATATGAACTATAGCAGTAATTCCTCACTAGAGCACAGGGATCCAAATGGCACTACCTCAGAGGGAGGACATGAGGCCACTCCTGGTGCTGCCTTGGATGTTAAAAGGAACTGGAAAAATCCAGAGGTAGCAGGGCCACTTATGGAGCAAGCATGCGCATGCTGCTTTGAACTCCAGCACTCTGCCCTGGAACCTAGCAATGGGACAGCTGACTGTAGTGCACTCTTCCTTAGCTCTCCGCTGTGGGGGACGTGTGGCCCAGGAATAGAACCACAGTCAGGGAACACCCCAGGCTTGTACAGTATTAACTCAGACCACTTGCATAGGACAGATGGGGTAAAATATGAGGGGTTGCCCTGCTGCTTCTATGAAGAGAAGCAGGTGGCCTGTAGTAGCAACAGTGGCAGTGGAGGTGGTGGCTGCTATACGGAAGACTATGCAGTGAATGTGCAGTACACGCTTCCTGATGACACCTTGCCAAGCTGCTGTAAGGGTGTATGTGATCTGGGTCAACGCATTCCCATAATTCCTGAAGACAGAGACTGTGAGCTGATCCTACCTACAGAGTGCCAAGGGACCCACACAGGAGGCTGTAGTTCCTGGGATGGAACACCTGAGCTAGATACTTATCTGCACTGCCAAGGTATAGGAGAGGTACAGGACGAGAGGGAGGTGTGCTACGAGGCAACATCATTCCTGCGGCAGAACTGCTCTCAGGAGGAGGAAGCCGGAATGCTCTTTCCCAGTCCCACTCTGAACTCCCAGAAGCTGATGACAACCACAAAGGCTACAGGTAATATGTGTGCTTTTTTTGATTACTCGCTACCTTTCTGTCCCAGCATATAAAATGCTGCCAGTTTCCTAGGTACCTGCCGTCCTTTGCATAAGAGCAGGTTATTGACTAATCCTTCAACCAAAAGCGTTAGTCTCTTGTTACCTGTGCTCATTTGGTCATAGCTAGAGGAGTTGAAGATGGCAGTTTACTGTCTAACCCTGTAAGAGCTTTCATACTCATCCGTTGTGGGGAGGGGAAAAAATGACTGCTAGTACAAGGCCCCCATTAGAGCTCCCACAGCCGGGGATGCTGGGCCAGTCATGGCAGCAGTGGCAAGCTGCCTAAGCAGGCAATGCCACAGTGCTGGGAGGGGACAGACAAGCTGAAGGATAAAAAAAATGAGTGAAAAACTTGGAATTGCTGTAGAAGAATGTGGGAAAGTCTCTGCTGTGGACATACACAAGGGAAAAAAAGAACTCCTCGCAGAATGAAGGGGGGTATTCCTTACCTGCCTTGCCAGGGCTGTTTTTAAGGGTGTTCAAGCATCGTAGGGTACCCTAGATTGGAAGGGACCTCAGGCTGTCATCTAGTCCAGCCTCCTGCTCAAAGCAGGGCCAGCTCTGAGGTCAGACCAAGTTACTCAGTTTGTCAGATTAGACCAAGTTTATCCAGTCAGGCCGTGACAGCCTCCAGGGACGCAGAGTGCGCTCCCTCTCTGAGCCCTTGTTCCCGTGCTTGACTGCCAGCATGGTGAAAAAACATCTCATGTTTCAACTTAAGCTCCTTACCTCTTGTCCAAAATGCATCACTGTGAAGACCCTGGCTCCATCATTGTGACAGCCTCCGCGTCGGTGTTGCAAAGCTGCTAGGGAGTACCCCTGAGGCCTTCTCTTCTGCAGGCTGAACAAGCCCAAATCCCTCAGCCTCTTCTCAGAGGCTGCATCTCCTCTGAGCATCTTGGGTCTCTGCCAAACTCGCTCCAGTCAGTCAATGTCTTTCTTGCACTGGTGGCCCCAAAACTGGATGCAGTATTCTAGATGCAATGTTCCTTAGTTTTCTTTATCCTTCAGGTGCTGGATCTCATCCCTTGGAGAGAAGCCAAATCGGTGACTAGACCTGTCCAGATGATCCCGGATGGAGAAGTGGAGCTTATCAGAGACTCCAGATTCTCATGGACTTAATTTTTTTTAAGCTTTGACAAACACACAAAAGTGGTAATGTGGAGAATTCCCTCCCCCACTTCCTCTTCCTCTGTGTCCACATCAGCTTGATTGTGTCCTTTGTCCCTCTTGCCTGAAGCCTTCAGGCCTCCATTTGTGTGCAAAGCCCATGTGGGACATGGTGTGGAGCATTTCTGAGCTCTAGTGCCATTTCTATATTAATGACAAAGTGTTATTTATATTTTCTTTTTAGAAGTGACCGTGTCAGCTCTTGCTGAGAGGTAACACGGTGTGTTAAATAAGCCAGGCTATGTGTAGATGCTGTTATCTCCTACTTCAAGGAGTCCAGCCTTCAATAAGCTCAGGGCTACACCTGCCTTAGAAACCAGATAGCACCTTGAAATATAGTAGTCCAGAGGGATACAGCTGCTGAGTGGATGATCAGATAACGACTATTCCTTGTAGCAAATCCTAGTAGCCAGCAAGTTGTATGAGCAATTCTGAGGGAGGTGAAGCATTGGGCTGTCTCCTTTCTCCTCTCCCCTCCTCCCCCTTTCATGCTGCTCTGATGATTTGGCTAGGAAGGGTCTCTGGAAGGGTCTCCTGCCATTATGATTAGTTTTAACAGAGTGGGGGTAGGGAAACTGGTAGCTCAGAATGTTCTTGTTCTCACTTCCTGCTAAACCGTGGACCTCATTGTATCTTCTGACTGGTGAAGAATGCTGGGGACCCCTCCCTCAAACAGATGCTAGAAGAAAGTGCTTAGAAAGGGTAATACCTTTGTAGGTAATGAACCTTGCCTTCCATAGGAAGTTTTTCAGGCACCTGTAGCCCCTGTTATGGCTGTGAGGAATGCTGGCATATGCAGGAAAACAGAGCTTGCAGGGTGCTTGCAGCTTGGCTGGCTCATTTTGGAAAAAGGTCAGAAGGTGTCTTGTTTCCTTATAGACTGCAAGCATGCCTGAAGGAAGCAGTGCTTATCACCTTTTGTGGATGTGGGAATGTGAGGGACTTGGTTTAGTCGTCATTTTCTTCTTTGCTTCCATAGGTCAATCTGTTTTAAAGGTTTCTTGGGCCCAGCCAGTTGTGCTTCATTTTTGTCCTGTGTACAGAGTGCTCTCTGTACCCCATTAGCCTGGGCACATACTTTTGTTATTGTTCTTGTACTAGTGGGGATATTTGTTATCATGAGATAATGTATGTCGTCACTTCTGATAACAATTGTTTCCTGTGGAAACAGCAGCTTCTGAGTAAGAGGCTACCATAGCATGGTTTAAATTGCCTGTCATGCTGCATGTGCCTGAGGACACAGTGTCATCCTGTCTGGTGTATTCACAGCAGGAATTCTCCTAAAGGGAAACTAATTATTTAATGCCCACAGTGCCAGTCTTCTGAAAAGATTTGTCCGAAGTTGAGTACACTTTGGAGATACTTAAAAGACACAAAAAAGAGATGTACACTTCGTCTTACATTTTCTGCCAAAGTAATGTCCTTGACAGCACTTCTCACTAATTGTGAGAAGCAGCAAAGTTAACTTGTTTGCTTTATAGTCCCAAATGAAATATTTTAAAAGAAGCAAACATCTAAGAAATAACAAATACATTCATCCATTTACTTTTACTTTCTGTACTCAGTAAGTTAGGAAAAAATAATTCTATTTGAAGGAATTCATATTAAATCTTTTTAAATGAACAAACACCAAAATCCAGCTGTTCAGAGAATTAATACAAGGCAATATCTGGGTATAAGATTAAAAGAAAAATTACAATAAACACATTTTCTGTGTATAAAGCTTATTGAAAACTTACTCATTCTCTGAATGACTGAAGTAAGTGGTATGTGTTGGGAGAATAAAGGTTTGGGTTTTTTGTTTGTTTGGTTTTTCAAGTCTTACCTTTCTCCTTCCTCCACTCAAAAGAAATGCATTGTAGAAGCTATGCTATACTACCCTGGTCATTCTGCTTGGTGTTTTGTGAGGCACTGTCTAAGGCCACCTAAGATGCATTGTACTCTATAACTACACAGCGTGTTGTGGTAAAATGTGGTTATAAAAAAAAAATTTGTATATTCTGGCTCATGGTGTTCCTGGATGTACTGGTCTCATTCACATGTTGTGGAAATCTCTGCCAGTACAACAGTCTCTGCAGGCCTTACTACAGAGGTACCCTACATCTGGTTTCTGTGTTTGGTTTTATATTCAACATTTAGTTAATTCCCTGCTACCTGTATGTCCATACAGACTTACAGGCTACCTGGCTGTGATAGACGATTTTTATAACAAAATGCCTTTCTATGTTCAACGTGAACAGTTGTCATTGTGTTTGGCTCATGAGGCACTATTTAAAATGTTTTTAATTAAAGTTATCTTATAGCACTTAAAATTGTTTTGTATAAAATTTGCTGTAAAGATTTGTAATATGGTCAAAGGGCTCTTTCTCCTTCATTACCATTTTTTAAAATGTTTTAAAAGCTAGAAAACATCTTGTATATATTCTGTATATGTATAGCAGCACATTTCATTTATGGAAATATGTTCTCAGAATATTTATTTACTAATATATTTATCTTAAGCCATGTCTTATGTTGAGAGTGTGTGACATTATTGTAATAATCATTGAAAATCACTAACATGAGGCCCTGTAAATACATGATAATTGCACACAAAGATTTTACAGTACTTGCCGACCAAAAATGATTTAAGAAAAGTTGTAGTTACCTGCAGTTTTGTAAGAAAGTGTACAAATGTCTGTATTAAAAAAAAAGGCAAAACCACACAAAAATACAGTTTTATTGCATATACATGTGGAAGTTGTCCTTCTTGTTTTTGGGGAAAGGACATGGATAGCTGTGTTCCTCAAAGTATAGTCCTAGATATGCTGAGATGAACTGTGATGAACAATGTTTTTTCCTTTTTTTAAATAATAGAGAGGTGGATATATATATACATACACACATGTACAGATCTTAACAAAAAGGATCATGATAAAAGTTCAGAAGTGTGTTTTTCTGGAGGAAACCCATAATGTTCTGTCTCAGGACCATTGAACTTTCAGCAAGTGCCACAGTTGAATATCCACCAGAAATTAGCTTTTTTTACCTGGTATTGTGCACGGTGTAAGTCCAGTACTGGACAGTTTTAGCTGCCTTCCTAATACTGTTCCCAGGACGTCTCACCCAGGGTCTGTGTTACGGGAGGGCTGCCTGTTGCTTCAGTGTCCCTGGTCACACCTGGCTGGTGTTGCTGTTAAGGGGGGAAGCTAGATATATTCATTGCAGGAAAACAAAGATTATGTAGGAAGGAAGGCAAAGAAGGAAAAGTGAAACTTTAGGAAAGTAGAGCTCCAGAGTATGCTGTGGAAGAGATGGGGTGAAGAGGTCTGCCAGGGGAAACAGGGAAGGAAATGCAGTGAAGCTCAGGCTGCAGTGTGGCAGTCCATAACCAATAGGACAGCACTTGGGCTTTTTTATAGTATGCAGATTATTTGAAGCAGGGCAGGGGGGTGTCTTATAAGCCACTGAAACTTCCAGGCACATGAGGAGTGACACATCAGCTGGAAGGCATCCTCATTTATGTTTGGAACCTGCCTGTTCCTTGTAGTAGGGGAACTTAATTCTGGTTTGATTTTGGATAAAAATAATTTATTATCCTGAAACGAAACTGTTTCGAGACCTGAGCCAGCATGATGTGTGTGGACGCAGCTGGGTAAATCATAGCTTGAGTAGTCACGCTAGATCCAAGTCCTTACCCTGGATCATGAAATCACTGGTCCCACTGAAGTGAAAATCAGTGCTGTGCTACTCTCTTTTTGTCATCAGAGGGCATAATTTGACCAAAGATCTTTACGCAGACGGCAAAAGAGAGGGGCTTGGAGGTATGTGGATAGCAACCTGCACGCGCGCGTGTGTGTGTACATATGTATTTATGTAATATATGTTTATATGTTAGTGTGTAAACAGTTTGCCTCCATACCTTATTTATTTCCCATCCAGTGATACACACACACAAAAAATGTTTTCCAGTCTCCTCCAGTTTCTTCCTTCTCCCAAAGATTTTCCCTTGGTAATCCCCTGGACCTTCCCCTCCTCTCATCCATGTTCATGTGCACTGTAATTCAGACACCTCAGAATTCAGCCAAGAAATGAGCCTTACTTCTCTCCAACCCTGTTTCGTATGTGAAAACTCTGTGTTTGGTATGACGGACTGTTGAACTGAAGAGTATCTTTTTGCATGGGACAATTTCTAGAATGAGGACCAGTTATTATCCTCATCTCGGGTACTGTGGGAAAGCCCAGTCTGTATGAGAAGACAGGCACAATAATGGAAGAGCAACAGGCAGGAGGGAGTGAAGCAGCACCAGCAAGTGCTTCCCAATCAAAGTACGTGCCCTTTTTCTGCTTGGTGAACAGAATCTTGGCAATTGCCAATGACTATAGATATGCATTTTAGTTGCAAATTAGTTCACTGAACGATTGTTCTTAAAAATAGCATAAAACTTGGCGTTATGTATTTGGCTGATATGCCTATGGTCATGAGTCACATCTGAGTCTCCTTCCTCCTCCCTCCCTCCCTCCACCCCCACTGTTTTCTATTGCTGACTGGTGTTTTGTTTTCTCATTTCTTGTTCTGAAGAAAACCGTGAGGTGACTGTGCTTTTAAGAACAGGACATACCTTTACCCTTGCTGTCCCACAAAATAATCAGTGAGCCCATAGTCTGTCTCTTTGAGAAAGACAGTTGTTGGCTGAACTTGAATGTGGTGCTTAGTTTTGTGTGTGTGTGGTATTCTGTCTCTTCTTCGTTGTGGCGCTTTTTTTTAATGATTAAATGTAAACATTTTCTATCAAAAATGAATATTTTGGTATTTGGCGGGGGGGGTTCTTTTCACTGTTGAGGTTCAATACTTAAGGAACAAATTTGTGGCAAAGCAAGAGTCCTGTGGACAACATAAACCTGCATGGAACCTCCATATGGTAAAACAAGAAAAGCAGGATCAGACTATTCTTAATGAGATTGTGCATTACAGTAACACTTGTTGTTTCTGTAACACTATCTCATTTTTGCTGGAGCAATATTGGGTGCATCTGTCAAATCCAGTGACAGCTGTTAGGTAGCACTGGTTGTTACTTGGGTAGTGTGAAGAGAAAAGTGTCCTTAAAAGGATAGTCGTGTTCATACTGTGTGAAGCCAGCCTGGCCTAAGTCTTTGTCCAGGGAGAAGACAGCATACCTGAAACCAGATATTTTATCTTGCAATGGAAGCGCAGTGCTCCTGTGAATTAAACGCTTCATAGCAAAGTGTCTCTTTCAGAATAAAGAATACATTTGCCTCATGGGGAATGAAACTGTTGCTTAGGAAACAACAAAAAAAGCGCAACAGTTCCCAGAATAAACAGAAGTGTAAGAGAAGTCTCGTGACCTGAATGGCAAGAAAGGAGAGCAAAGTAACCTCCCCTGTGTAAGGGGAGGCCAATCCCCTGTGACAGTAGTGTGTCTAAAAGAAAATGAGTTTGACTCCTGACATGAAAAGCTGGAGACAGTTTTGTATATGACACTGGTATTCAGACATTTTCATAAAACGTAGCTTAAGATTTCTTTCAGAGAGTGTAGCATTATTTTAGTCAAAAGGAGGAATTCATGAAAGAAAAGATGAATCTCGCAAGAAAGTGGAAACAGCATTATGTGTTGCTGCAATTTGTACAGAAAACACTGAAAGAATTGTTATAGTTATTTCTAACTGTGTGAGGACATGTAAGCTGAAAATTTCAGTTTGCTGTTACCTCAGAAATTGGTTCTCGGTGATAACATATTTTCCATATGTAATCATTCTCAGCATTTTCAGCTGAAATATTGCCTAACCTCCAATCCTGCTGTAATCTGCTGGTGAACTGCAGCAGCTTCTGCCTCCTTAATTCAATGCTTGTCTACACTTCAGCGATACTAGCTGAACTCCTCCTGCAGAAATTCACTATATTTATTTTTTTTATAATTACTACTTACAGACATTTGCTGAATGCAGGATGACCACGTATAAACACAGTACATATTTCAGTGGTGAGTCATTTCAAGTTTGATTTATTCTGTTTTCTTGTGAGTCTTATTTGGTTCATGTGATAGCCTTTGGATTTACAGTAAGCTGTCTTGAGACTGAAATTCAGAATGCCAAATTTCATCCCAAAGCACAGGTGCTTAGTGAAGTTGAGAACATATGAGTTGCGTGAAATGTATGTGTGTCGGGTGGTGTATTGTTATGGAAAAAATTGTATGATCTGAAGGCAATTATATTTTTCACTCTCAAGATCTCAAGGTAGCAGAATGATAAGGTTGTTCATAAATGTCTAGAAAAATATTCAGGTGAAACTATCACTGGGCTCTATTTCATTGGAAAATTGTGAAATATCATTGCTGCAAGTTATTATGAACAAGTTGGACAAGTATTTGTCAGGAGTTGTTTTTGTAGTTCACCCTTCCTTTAGGCAAAGTGGTGCACTAGGCAGAATCTGTTGGCAGTCCTTCCCACTGCCTGAGAAGGCTTATTAAGCAGAAGATGAAACTGGAATAGCTAGTCATGCTCATTCAGTGGCAGCCACGTGTCTGTTGATGTGTTTGGCCTGTAGTCATACAGGCTGCAGATTCAGTACAGTTTCCAAGGCTATCAGTAAAAATCTCCCACTTATACTATTGCCAGGGGAGCCTGGAGTACAGAGACTATAATTCTGCAATATCAGTGGGTTGTCTGCATGAGCAATGTGATAAACCTCTTCAACATTGTACTGGCTGTAGAAAATCTGGCAGAAACAAGCCCTAAAAAAGACAATGTTAATCCTTGATTGAAAAAGCAGATGACATGTCTGATGTTAAAATGGTCCTGAGAGTATATGCACATGAATTTGCAGAATCTGATGAATATCCTAATACAATTACAAGCTAGAAATGAGATTCAAAGGAGGGAAGTGCACCTTAAAGCAATTGTTTCATCAGCATCTATTCTGCCACAAAACTGAGTCTGAGTTACCCTCTTCTCAGAGCTCTTCTATCATATGTACCAATGAATTATCTTTGATTTTTTTCTATGGTTACAGTGTATAGAAAATTTATTTTTCCGAGAGTGTAAACTAACATCTTTTCTTCCCATAAAATGTTAGCAAGATACAAGCATAATATGCTGTATTAAATAATGCATTTCCTATACATATATAAATATATATTACTATGATAACATATCACACATACTTTTAAATAACACAGTCTCTATTTCCCCCCAACATAACAATATTAAGACAAAAGTACATATAAAATCATGTAGTCAACAAACTAAACTAGTTTTAAACGTAGATTTTGAATTAGGGAAGCCACTTGTCCAGCTGACCCCCTTCCACCTGAGGTCCACGTATACTGTCGGCTATTGTAACTGACATGCTTCATAAAGTAAGGAGGCAGTCTCACAAACTGCTACGGTGGCAGTGCCAGCATAAGTACTTACTGCCCCTGCTTCTGGGGCAGACAACTGTCTTTTTCCTATGACTTATTGTCCACTTAGCTGTGTTAGCGCACCTCTCTGTGCAACCACCCAATAAACAAGATCAGAGAACTCATGTCTGTTAAAAGTAACTCAGGGAAGAAAAAGCAATGGTAATTTTTAACCTGATCAGTTTATTGCACCACCACACAGCCGGTCATACCAACACAACAGAGTGAGGAAGGGGCCAGAGCAGGGGCTGGAATGTGTGCGTATGAGGAGGCAGCTCCTCATGATGGTTTTGTTGTCAGAACAGTTGCTTATGAAATTGTGGCCAATGTCACATTTGCAGCCTGTCCAGCCTGTTGAGGGAACTGCTAGGTAGGAGGTCAGAAAGCCATTCAGATACAATTCCAAACAAATGCTGCTTCTGCAGTTATTTTCAATTTGTTGAAGAAAATGCTGTAAACACTAACATCCTGAGGTGTCCGTGCCCTCCAGCTGTCAGTACTCAGCTGCTAGTGTTATAGGGGCGTTTCTGTATGCTGAATCATGGGGGATTACAACAGTTGTGCGTGTCAGACTTCCCTTCTTTCTCTCCCAAACCCTTATAGCAAAGATCATAAAGTGCTATGTTAATGGATACCATATATGTTGGCCATATACCACCATACCAGTGAAGTGTTTGTACTAGGAGTGCGAGTGACCATACCACATTTCGAAAAAATCCACAGTAGAGATCTACCTGCTTTTCATGGTCGCTGGCCCGTATATTAAGAAGTGCTATTTAAGGACCCTGTCCATGCATTTCTATCTATTGCTCTGTTTCCTAGTATTAGAGGTATCTAGAATCAGACAATCTGAAAGATCTGTGTGGAACATAACAATTTCCTCTACACTTTTATCAGTGTTTTTACCTGTGCACTGTCCAATACCTTATGCTTAGTCATGTTCATTGTTGCGATGGCCAGTTAATCTGTTATAACTGCTGGTTTTATGGATCTTTTGTACAGAAATTGGATAAATATTCTCTAAGAAAGGCCCATGAAATACAATTTTATTATTTAAAAAATAGTTGAGGACCTAAGGGACCAATGCAAACCCTCAGTTTCTAAATTCTCTAGAATTTGCATTAGTAGCATCAGTCTTTGTTGTTGTTGTTGTTTGTAATGGACTTTCTCTAATTTTACAGTGAAATGAAGAAGAGAAGCTTAACAGTTCTGTATTTTTTTCCTTCTGCAGTAGGTAGAAATCAGTCATGGGGTGCTCCTGATGCTTTTTCAGTTTATCAGCATTGTCTAACTGCTTTATAAATGTCCCTTTGACTGTATGCATTTAACTGCTCAAGAACATTCGACAAGGCAAGCAAACAAAGCTTCATCACAATGTGCTCATAACTGAACTCTTAAGGATCTAGCTTTACACTCTGACTTTCTCCTCCGTCTGTGAGGTGGACTCTTTCCCTACACAGCATGATGCAAAATATGACTGTTAAAAAGGCAATTTAAAAATTTTTGTTGAGTCTGAAACAGATAATGGTTTTGGTCCAACCTGATAACATATAAGAGATAACCAGTGTATTTTACAACTTGTCCTCTCTTGATTTTAGGTGATACTGTAACTATCTTTTCCTGTATTCTTTCCAGTAGCTCATGCAAGAAAGTACTAGATGTTCCCATGATATTCCATTTTTTGATATAAACAATTCCGTAATTGCTGGCTTAGTAAAGTCTTGTCTCTGTTAAGCATTTATGGTGGTATTGTTCAGCTGTCTCTGGCACTCATGTATGGTACATAAATGGAGCTGGAATGAATTTGATTCAGGTAAAAGACTAGATCTATGATGGCAAGTAAGGCACAACATTTAATTGTTTAATTCTTAGATGCCCTATTTTTTCAAGGAAATCTATAGACCTCGTGAAGGGGAGGTAGTTATATGTTAAAACCAGAAGGACAGATATTATAATGAATTTAAACTCAGTGACAATTTTCTTAATTAGTTATCTTTTGCAGATGTATTTAATATTTGTTCTCTGACTGCAGGTCTGGTATACACAGACCATTGGTATATGTTTAAACTGATATTTATTCCTTTTGTCTTAACCAGAATTACTGTACTTTAATGGCTCTGACTGAATTTCCTCTAACTTAGTCTGAGGAGCTGCTCACGCAGTAAACTTTGCCAGTTAATTTATCAGACTTCTGTATTGTCAGTTTTTCCTAAATATCTTGCTGGTCTGGACTTGCTGAGGCTGAAAGACTCACTGTTAATCCGCGGTAGCGGGATGAGAAGTATGAGCAGTGTGGGTGGACAGATATTCTACCAAAGAGAAAAAATAGTTAATGCTGTCTGTTGCAGTCAAAGAGAAATTATTCCACAGATCAGAACCCCACTGATGTTTTAGTTCTTTAACAATTAAGGGCATTAATCTTAAAAATGCAGTTCAGTTTTAATTTTGCAGGCAAGGAGACACTTTTTTTCCTCACAGATAAGTATGGAGGCAACTGTCGCATATGTGTTCAGATACACAGCCTGGCATAGTTAGGGTGTTGATAGCAGGCTACATCTTTGTAAATAGTTTAGGCTGCTGAGATCAATATCTTTAACTTCAGAGTAAGAATTTGTGTCAGCCTCACTGTTTAAAAATACAGTTGATTTACAATTTCTTTGGACAATCCTTTAAGAAGCCCTAAGCTTACATCCAGAATGAATGCAGGACTTCAGACTGGAGTACAATAGTTTTTTAAAGGATCACTGTGAATATGAACAAAATTATTATAATTATTGGTGAATGATGGGTCAGACATAGTTGTTTAAAAGTCTTCATTGTTCGTGCGGACCTTGACCTGGTGAGCATTACTCCATCGAAACTCACATTTGCAACTGAAACTCCATAGAGTATTTGCCTGCTGAATTTGATTTGATTTTTATTTGTACATCTCTGCTTGTAGAAACAGAAAATGTAGAAACAGCAGAGCACTGTGCAACCAGGCTGATAGTTTCTCAAAGTCTTTGACTCCCATTTTACTGTACAGTACCATTTAGACATGTTTACATTAAGGCCAATAAGCTCTGCTTGCTGTGGCAGCTGAACAGGTTATCAGTAGCTACCTCTGTCTTCAGCCTTGAGAATAAAGGGACTAAAGTATCCTGATATAATACAGTGATACAGGAAAACAGGATAAATGAAGTCCTCAACCTGCAGATACTTGTTCAATTACTTTTGGCAGGTGTACAGGACATTTTGAATTTTACAGGTTTTTACATGTATTTCAAGTGCATTTGTTTAAAGGCAGTAATTAACAGCACTACAGATTTGATGAGCACCAGATGCTTCAAAACTACTGCCACAATTAAATCTGTTGTCACTAGTATACCCAAGAGAACAGCAGATAGGCAAAATCACCCCAAAGGGCTTTAGAAATTGTCTTTTTGGAAAACAAGTATGAGATTGGGAGGAAAAAAAAGGATTATTCCCAAGTCACCTGGATTTTAAGAAGATTGATTCTTGTAAAATAAAAGACACCTCAGTTTCCCACTAGTGGGTTGCAATCATCTTGTTGACTTCGAAGCTTTTTCTTGAAGATGGATATCGATGTGGATGGCTGGTAAAATATACTCCAGATCTCGTCAGCAGTAGTAACCTCATTGGAATCTTCTGTTTCAGTTGCAGATGGTATCTGATGGGATCTAGGAAACAAGTGTTCATTCACTGTAAGTGTTAAGGTGCTTGGGAAGCTGCTGTTATTAGTATGTCTGCATTACTGCTACACTGGTAATGCTAGCAGCTTCCACTACATCTGTGACACCTTTTCTTTCTACCTGTTGCACAGTTATGTAGGTTTTTGGTTGTTTCTTGACCAAATGAAGAGTTAGAAATTCTGTTGCTGGAATAGTTGCTACCCTAATGAAAGCAGTGACATTAAGCTAAGAAATCTGTATATATTCTATTACTAATTGTTATTAATATACATTAATTTCCTTGTATATTTAAGCCTGTTTGTGGTACATAAATACAATATTCAACATTTATGATTTGTTGAGAACTCACCCATCATTTCGTTCAATCAGTGTCCATCTAGAGGACATAAAAATTACTTTTTAGTATAAGTGTAGAGAACTATAGTAATAAAATGTTGGTTTTAATAGGCAAAAAAAAATATACTGGTTAAGTGTCACACCATACTACAGTTTTCATTTTTGTGATTCTTTTTTGAACTATTTTCAGTATTTCAGTAAAAGAAAGTAAGAATTAACTAGCCTATATCTAACTTTTTTCCCAGTTCCCCGATCTGGGATAAGGTTTTAATTTTTTTCCCACAAAGTATTATCACAATTTGACCTCTTCCCAGTGCTAGATGTCTGATTACATTTTCCTCTTTGCTATATAACATCACTCAGTATGAGAAACCTTTTTATTCCTTAAAATACAAATCTTGTCAAAACAAGGCCAAAAGACACGTTCTAGCAGCAAGTGCTATGCTAACAGACTGGAAAAGTTTAAAAAATGTGCTTATTTAGTATCTTTTATGAGGATACAAATATGTAACATGTAACTTGGTTTTGCATATGACTAATCTGACAATATCAGAAGAGAGAAATGAATTGTACCAGGTTTGGTACACAGCTGAGATGTCAGTTCTCCAGGGACAGTTTTGCTCCATACTCACCTCATGGTAATGTGGAGAAATATCTTTGCTATTATGGCTGTAATACTTAGGATGAGCAGTGCTGTGAGACTATATATTGTCCACTCTGTAAAAAAGAGAGGGAGAGGGGGAGGGGGAGGGAGAGGGAGAGGGAGAGGGAGAGGGAGAGGGAGAGGGAGAGGGAGAGGGAGAGGAGAAGAGAGGAGAGGAGAGGAGGGGAGGGGAGGGGAGGGAAGGGGAGGGGAGGGGAGGGGAGGGGAGGGGAGGGGAGGGAGAGGAAGAGCTCTCAGTACATTCATTTATGTACAGTTTTTAAAGTAAGAATATTGCACAAAAGAAACACACAGCCTTCTGATGCTTTATTCAAAACTAATTTGAAGATACCTTAAACCTTTAAGTATGTTCTGCAAAGACTCATGGAAACTGTGTAACTCTTAGAATTGGTTTTTCCCATGCAGGACTGCTCCCTATGAAATTGAAAGTTGGGAAAATCCAAAGCGTATACCAGTAAATTAGTATCTAGGAAAGGAATCAAAACTCACTCACAGAAAAAGATAAAAGCAACTAAACAACATACTAGAATATATGCTACCAGTAGTAACTCTATGCAAGGAGATGGCCTAGTTTTATAACCGTAGTTATGTAAGTAATCACTAAGTATGGGGTTTTTTTTTACTTTCTAGAGTCTACTGAGACAGATGATCAGTATTTGTGGTCTGCTATTTTATTACCTTACACTGAAGGCTCTTGGTCATTGTATTTTATATTTCAATTTAGTTCTGGTTGTACCAGCAAGTCAGGCAGGACTTAAAGAACAGCTTTACACATTGTAACATTTGAGCTATTTAAGAGACTGGGGCTTGAAGGGAGCTGATCTCTAAATGATTAGATCACCTTTTCATTTGGACTTCCATAATCTTGCAGAGGGAGGCTACAACATGTCAAGATGAGAAAAGGGATGGCACTAGAATGTAACTGACATACTTAGCACGCTGAACAGCCTTGCAAGGACCTTGAATTATTTGAACTGAATAAAGCACATCACCTCCAGAAGTCCTGAAGCTCAAAGGAGCAAAAAAAGGAAGCATAAGTTCCCTCCCACCAAATGCCCCTTCCTCAAAGCATTGACTGTTCATGATGACTTTTAACAGTTTTTTCATAACTGCATAAAATCCAAGGGTGCAGTTTCATCTAGGTCAGTATGCCCAAGCTAGTTTAACACTGGGCAGCTTAAATGTAGCTGTGGTAACTCGGGCACTAGCCTGGGCCTAGTGCCAGAATATCTGCCCAGAATCCTAGGCATGTTCTGCAGTCTAGCTAGTTTGGGTATATGCAGCTCATGTGCAGTCACGTCCTTAAATGCTTCAGGTTTGGAATGCAGACAGCTTCAGGACTACAGAACTATGAGAGTGTCCATAGTGTGATTGAAGGCCCAGCTTCAACAATATGTAAAAGTGAATGCCCAGGGCAGTTTAAAGATAGGAGGGACCAATAGTGATATTCACCAAGACTGCCTTTCCAGTCTTTAGTTATTTACAACTCAACAATTTCTTGAATGAAGTGATGTCTTGAAGGTGAGTTGTAGACACAGGACAGTTCTCAGTGTCCTCTCCCCTGCACCCATTAACTTGCTTCTTCCTTGTCTATCCCTCTTTGTATTATTGCTATAGATTTTGTGAATTGGGATAACTGGGATGCATCCAGCATTCAGGTTCTTCGAGACTCTACAAAAGCTTGCTCTTTTTTCAGCACCTTTTGCCACCTCTATGGTATGCACTGGTGACTGAACCTGATTCTAGTATGGAAGCTGCTGTGACTCACATCTTATTCTGATGTGCTTTCATTCTCAAGGACTCACCATCTTCACACTACTTCTAACTGATTTATGCTGAGAAGTGAGTCCTGAAAGGTAATCACAGCAGCAGTTAGTGAGAATTCATCTATTAGTAAGAGGCACAGTGGATCAGATAAAGTGGAGGAGGAGGCAAAGGAAATAGTGAGACTATGTTGTGCCTTGGCAAAATGTTTTTCCTGTTTCCACATTTTCTTGTAATATTACCAGGCATGGAGCTACTAGGATGACTTGGGCTGGTTGTGATGACATAAAGTATCTTTGATGACCGGGCTGCATTGATGCTTAGATTTGCTTGTTCATTTATCTTCTCCGAAAGGGTCTGATTCATTGGAATCTTCTTTTGATGCACATTGTCCTTCACAGCTGAAAACATAATAGTATGATTACAATAACAATTTCTTAACAGATGTAACTGGACTTTATTTTATGCTTGTAAACAGACATGTGCTGCTCTCTGGTTTACTTAAGAGAACTCCAATAATCAAATTTTGTCTGATGCCACAAAAAGCCTGTACTTCACCAAGTTGGGGTTTGTAGGGTTCAGTTATAGGGAACTTAGTTATTGGGCCTAAAAGTAGCTCATGGTCACAAGAGCATTCCAGACACCTTTAGAAGGCCTTGAACAGAATAAACAAGAAGATAGAAGAAGAAAGATCCCAATAAAAAAAACACAGGTGCACATTCCACGATAAAGGGAACTTGGCACAAACAACCTCAATTCAGGGGCTTATCTCGACCAATTGGACTAAGACAAGTCTTGCATGCTCTAATTAATACGGCCAATTATGTCCTATGTTTATGCGCGTGTACAGAGCGGGTATAACTAACTTTATCTTACGTTTGTGCGCGTGGACAGTACCGATGTAACCAATCACCGTTTATGTTTGTGCGCGTGGACACCAAATGCTTGCATGCAGCAACCAATCGGAGTTTCTAAACAACTTAGAGAATTGTATAAAAATGATCAGCTAAGCTCAATAAATTGGCGACTTTAATCATCATATTGGTGGTCTATCGTCCGGGCCCCGCGGAAATAAAACCTAAACCCTACAGGGTTCTCAGAATTTTTCTGGAAGCTAATTGTTCATCCTAACAGTAGGTACAACTCAAGGACTAAAATGTTTTCTCCTGATGACTTTCGATCTGAGTGGAATAGACTGTTGGAAATAGCCAAGATCAATTAAGATGCAGAGGGACTACTGGGGTTTTGTTTTGTTTCAGCTTTGTCATCTTCCAATCTGTTTTGACAGGCAGGTATGTATAGGATTGAATTTTTGAAAAATCTAAATTTTGCTGTTTATGACATAGCTGACTGGAATGTTCCAAATTGAGAGAAAGTTTAGCGAAGCTTTTACCCACTGAGCAGTGGCAACAAGATAGGTGAAACACCTGTAGACATGAGAGTTAAATTATTTGCTCTTTTTTTGCCACCTCAGAAATATCCTGTGTGATTTAAATGCTTTAATGGCTCACTGAAAGGTAGAAACAGCAGTTAGCCTCTTACCTCTATATCTGATAGCAAATCCCTGGGCTTGATTGATTTCATCTGAGAAAAAGTACAAAATGACAAAATCCAGAGAGATATTAAAGGTGTGGGGAGGCCGATTCTTGCCATTAAAACGAGCTAGAACGTGATAGGTATAGCCATCCAGCAATTCCACCATATCTGTAGCATCTTTGATTTCAAAAAGAGCAAAGCTGAAGTGGATTCGAGATGCTCCTGGAACTTGTATGGTCCAGTAACAGACTTTGCCTGTGCCATATGTGTCAGGAAAATCTGGGGAATAGATCACAGCTGTAGCAGAAGTGTAATTCCCTCCACAGGCACCAATAAGGGCTGTGAAAAGAAGAGGAGAGGAAGAAAATTGAAAAAAAAAAAAGAGGTTATACATCCATTATGCACAGCTTTAGCACTCTGTAGATTCTAATACTCAAATGTGACTTGAAGGTACAGCCTTGCTACCCCAGCAGGATGCACCAATCTCTCAAATTGGTATTCTTTACCTTCCACAGCACTGGGAGCACAGCTATTATGTTGTGTTTGCTTGGGATACACTTATTCTCTCTCATTACTCTGTGACCTATGCATCAATCTTGAATACTGCAACTATCCTTTGTCCTTGTATGTAACCATGTACCCTTTCCCACATCCCTGCAGGAACAGGATGAAAGCTAAATCACTGATTCAGGGACTTCTACTCCATCCCCATCAGACAGGCAGGCAAGTGGATTAGTGACTGTAACTCTCACTGTTGAATTGTTGAAGTTCCTTCACAGCCTTATCAAATTGAAAAAAACAATGCTTCACAAAATAGCTGAGGTTGGAAGGGACCCCTGGAGGTTATCTAGTCCAATCCCCCTGCTCAAAGCAGGAGACATTGTCTTGTTGCTTTTTGAGTCTCCAAGGATGGAGACTCCACAACCTCTCTGGGCAACATGTTCTGGTATCACCCTCACCATAAAAAAAGCTTTTCCTTATGTTTAAATGGATTTTCCTGTATTTCAGTTTGTGCCTGCTGCCTCTTTTCACTAAATAACACTGAGGAGAGTCTGGCTTCATCTTTACACCCTTCCATCAGTTATTTATACAAATTGAAAAGGTCCCCCTGAGCCTTCTTATCTCAAGGCTAAACAAACCAGGATCTCTCAGCCTCTCCTTGTATGAATGATGCTGTAATTCCTGAATCACCTTTGTGGCCGTTTATATGTGCTTTTTAAGCATCCAGTCTTTTGACCTTCTCCAAATATTGTTTGACCTTACCTTCACTAAGTAAATTGAAAAAGATCGTGTTATGAAGTCTAAAGAAAATCTTTTAGATTTGGTGCTACCTTTTATATTCAAAACAAGTACACACCCAGTAAATCTTTGTTTTTCTTGACAACTGTCCAGATTCCCAGTGCAAACTTATTTACCAATGAATCCAGAGAGAAACTCAAATGCCAGCCAGCTGACTTGATGCATATCTATATGTACACATATATAATTTTAAAAATATATTGTATATATGTATATATGCATATATATATGTATTTTTATATATCCCCTAAAACCACAATATTTTATATATATTATATAACAATGTATTTCATGACAGAACTGGTTGGATCAGAGTTACTATGCCCCCATGTCATAGGCTGAAGGACTGAAGAATCAAAGTAGAATTATTTTCTCTGAGAGCTTAATTAAAGCCCTGTAATAGAGACCTGTGAGAATGGAAAAAAAGAAGTGAAGTGTTTGGAAGTGTCTCAGTTTTCACAGGCCTCTGAGAAAGAGGTTTAATAAATACAAATTAAGAGGGAGCTGGAGGAATGAGAATAAGAAGTAGCATATGTCTGCCAGAAAGATCACGTGAAAACATTTCTCTCTTTTTCTGGAGCAAGGCCTGATCATAGCCTGAGCAAACCTAACACTTCAGTGCCACATTATAGAGGAACTGAAAGAATATGAAAGAAGAAGAATAGAAAGAAGGTGAAAGACCCTGCAGAGGTACTAAGGCCCATAGAGGAATTTGTGTTTGGCATTTACTCCATGCTAACAGAGCTGGTAATCTAATCAAATAGATATAATTGTTGAATAGATAGAATAGAATAAATTGATAGAATTGAAATGTGTCATTGAGGTATCAAATTTCCTCTTTGTAAATGGCTTATAGGTACTGTTATATTTGGCTGTGCTGTTTGCAATTACTGAATTGCAAGATATTCTTCAAACCAGCAATATTAACTAAGAATGCCAATGACTATTGCTCCACAGATGCCTAACAAAGTAGAGCATTGCCCCACATGGAATGGAAATGCTCTCCCTCTCTCATTTCCTTCTAGAGCTGGCAGAGTTCTGTGTTGTGGCTGTGAATGTTACACTTTAGGCCATGATAGTAGCACATAAACACATAAAGTTAATGGGGGTCGGTGGGTGGTGGTGGTGTACAGGGATTGGGGTGAAGGTTCTGGAGATATGACAATCTGGAAAAAAGGAATGAGGCGAGCAGGTGTTGCTCATCAGCAAAGGAAAATAGGTGGCAGTTACTAGGATGACCTCTTCTACCTGGCCATCGCTCTCTCCCTTGCTGTTTACCAGAAAAGACACTGCAGGTCCTCAGGGTAACATCTTGCTAAGCCCTCAGCCATTCCAGAAGAGGAAAGCTACAAAGGAAGTCTCTACCCATGGAGGATTTGGGAGGCCAAGAGCAGAAGGAACCAGAAGATGCTGCAGTGTGGAGCTACAGGCTATCTCAGCACTGAAAGCAACATGCAATTCTGTGCTTCTTTTCAAATCTTGGGGAAAAATTGGAAGTGAGCAGACTAATTCCTGTCTCGACTGAAATGTCTTTCTGTCTCACTAGCTGGCAATCAGAGTTTTAGATTAAGGAGATGGGAAGTCTGGTTGTGCGTTCAGAAGGTGGAAGATGATGCCGCTTTTAGTTCCAGAAAGTTTGTAAGTCGACTTAAAAGCTAGCTTCTACATCAGGGGCAGTTGAGATCTGAGAAGAAACAATGGTGCATACTGTGAATTTTTCCAGTACTCTTGGCTATACTGGGAGCCTGTACTGCAGCCAGACAACTGGGTACTCATACCATCAACCTGTGAGGTTACACAGCTGGCACTGGTATGCATACTGAAAAGTTAAGAGTAGAAAGGAGGATTTCTATGTATAAGAAATTATGAAATCAGCGATGGTCATAATAGCAACCTAACTTGTTTGTACTTTTGCAGTACACTCCTCTGTCTCAATTCTACTACACTACTTTGTTTTGTGTTAACTGGGTTATAGCAAGTCTTGTCTGGTTTAATAAACAAAAACAAGTTGGTGTAGATTGAAATCTTATTTGAGTTGCCTCACTTAATCATATATCTACTCTCTGGTAAGATCGGTTCTGAAGGAGTCTTTCTGTGACAGGCTGTGATAGCCAAGTTAGTACCATTTGTGGGGAAGTAAGAGACAATCTCTGGAGCATGAGTCAGTTGCCTGAGCAGGCATCATTTCTTGGAAAAGCTATTTCACATTATTAATGGATGTGAATTTTATGCAGAAATGGCAAGCAGCTTTATTTTATACTGAATTTAGGTGTTTTGCTGTTTTGTGTGCAACACTTCTCATTGGATTTAAACCCTTTTTTCCTAACTTGCTGAATATTTGAGGCCTCTCCTTTGGGAAAAACTGAGCCTGTTTCAATACTTACTGTCAAAAAGAATGACTCTGCCATCCCCACCGCAAGGCTGAGTATGGTCTCCAAAGCAAACACTGTTGCATTCTGTACTGGCTGCCTCTCCGTATCTCCAGTAGTCAGGATTATTTCCACAGAAACAAGCATAACCTGATTCCATGCCTGCAAACTTTGACAACAAAGATGCATAAGGAAGGGAGGGATAATATATAAAGGAGTGACAGCGAGAGGGTGTATGAGCAAGAAAGCTGGCAGCAGAATATGTGTGTTTTGGAGAAGAATGATTAGTCAGAGGTCAGAGGTCCCACCACAAACTGTTTTTGTTTGAGCTGTCAGGATGCTACTTAAGATTAGTGAGAAAGATGGAACGGAGGAGGGCAGTTAGGGCACCCTATCACTCATAACTGCAGTAAGCAAGCATACTTTCTCCTGGCATCCTGGCATTATTAATTGGTTTGCTCAGATTGCTCTGGATGCAGAGAGAGGGCTAGGTGCCCTGGAGTGGGAGTGAGACCTTAGACCACCTAAAAGTAAAAAAAAGGGGGGTGGGAAATATAACAGAGAGCTCTAGGTATATTGCCATCTTTTGTCTCTGAAAACATTTTGTAAATGTATGTCAAAGAAATCACCTTAAATTGTTGACTTCGGCAGGAACTGATGCATGTTTGGATAGTAAGTTTGTTGGAGGTCTCGCTGGTGCCAGTCAAAGGTGGCTCTCCATGGTCCTTGTAACACCCTAGATTCCCCGGCACTGGCAAGAACAACAGACAACAGTCATTCCAAAGGTGTGCCTGGAAACACCCAAGACACAGACCACTTTATGCACTACCTGGTTATTAAGCAGGTCTCTATATGTTCTTGTCTTGATTTCACAGTATGGGAAATGTTACTCTATGCTAGATCCTTGTCATATTTTCCAAACATGCCCAGAGATAAATGACAGGTGGTGAAACAGCATCATATCTTCTTAGCAATATACCTGCAATACTCTGTAGTTGGTTTCTGTAAGCTGCAGTAATATAGACAAGATAAATACCTGGTTCATTTCTCCTGATACAGTCAATTAAAAAAAAAAGGCATTAAGTGGGGTCAGAGGTTTTGTGGTTTTTTTTGACTATGATCATGCATAAACTAACAATGTAAATTAAACAACGTGATTTCTGGCTGATCTTCAAAACAATGACATTCTGGAAGTTTTCTAAACAGGGTATTTGAGGAAGGGAAACTAAACTGTTTTAGGATGGAGTTTGGCAAGTTTTATGGGAGGGATTATATACTTATATAGGGGAATTTCCTAATATTTAAAACTTGAATTCTGATATGAATTCAAAGTGTCGTATTTTATAGTATGTACAAACAGACTCAAAATGAGCAATATTACTTTTTTAAAGAACCATCTATTTATACTGTATTAATACAATGTTTCAAGGCTCCTTGGTCACTATGGGAGGTCAGAAAGAGTTTTCCCCCTTCAGTGCATAATTTGTCCTCTGTTTTTGTTTTTTTGTTTTTTTTCGTTTTGTTTTGTTTTTGCACTTTTCATCAAACTACTGCAATTTAGCCATGACTAGTAGAGAGAGGATGTGGGGTACAATATAGTGCTGTGCTATTGACATAAAATTATCCCTTGCCTAGTTGTCTTATCTGCTCACATACTTGGAATTAAATCTATTACCAGCTCTGTGGTCAGATAATTTTTATCCCTGTGCCAGATTGACAAGGATTATTTTTTGTCCACCTAACCTCCACAGCTCTGTATAACATGTGATGCGGTCAGAGAACTGTATGAGAATTTTACTTCCTCAGTCATTTGTTATTTCAGTACCCAGTAAACTCTGAACTCTCTCTTCCTAACATCTTGTGGCACAGCACTGTTTCAGGTTTTTGACTTACCAATAGGTTTTTTGAGGGGGGAAATGCTGGGTTTGGGGCTTTGCAGCCTCTGATGCCTGATAACATGTGGATTAACTGTTTTGGGGCTCCTTTTGGGGCTCCTTTTGAACTAGCCATCTCTTGTACAGGGCGCCCTTTTCTCTATCAGATAATCTGTGTGTTAGTAAACTGCTTCTATATTATTCTATGTATATTCCTATAAATACAATAGGAATGCAATGATGCTTTTTGTACTGAGCAGTCTTGTACAGTAGTCCTGAAAGTATCTCTTCACTGGATTCTGGAAGGCCCATTTCTGGGATTTCTTATACATGTCCATGTGCAGCAGCCATTGAAATAATGCCTTGAATTCAGAACTTCTATTTTTCTAATTCTAACAAAGATGGTCTCATCCCTATTCCTTCGGAATATTATATACTGAGCTTGTAAACTGATGTCAGCTTACCGTTAAAATCATCCTGACATCTGGAACAGTTAACAGGTCTGTCTGAGAACTTGCTCCCAGACTTAGGCTATGTTGCCTATGGCAGCTTCCTTATTTTGAGGAAGAAGGTTAGTGTATCTATTAGTGACCAGCAAATATACTGGCATGTATATGATTATACTCTCAAGGAGGATGATTCTAGCATTATAAAGAAGAACTAATGAAGTTGGGAAGAAAATTCAAGTATGTATATTTTTTGAATAATTAGATAATGTTGCTTCAAATATTGTTCATAAAATAATTTTTTTTTCTCAGAATGATACAATTTCAATTATAAATGCTTGCATGAAGTTATGGCTTTGATATGTCCTGCAGCAACATGCTTGTAAGTACTGAGACTTCAAGTTACAGCCTGATTTAACATACCTTTGGAAATCCCCATTTGCAGCCCCACCCCAGCTGAGTACAGCTGGGCAGATAACTCTCAGCGAGCTGAATTTTTTGTACAGTGCATGATTTCACTGCCCTGAAAAAGCTTCCTAGTTAACTAACCTAGCTCATTTTCCTAGAACACCTGGGATTTCCTAAAAACACTTTTTTTTTTTTAAAGTGAGACCCTTCAATCTTGTCTCTAGAGGATTAGTGCTTCAGTATGTTCCATGCTAAGAAACCAGACTGAGCAATTTGAAAACTTCTTATATTTTGCAACTAAACCAAGCATAGCATTTGGGTATATCCTAAAGCTAGTTAGTCTCTTCGGTGTCCCAGCAGTATTTTAACGTCCTTGTTATCTATCTAGCAAACAAAATTAGTGTCATTTGATTGGTAATAAACAGGAGAAGCATCAGTCTAGCCCAACAGTGAACAGTAATTTCCATGCCAGTGCCCAGCTCTTCAAATTACTTTGGTATCAAATCAACAAACTACATGAGCCCAAGGATATATGCTCAGCTACAAGCACTTTAGTAGTCCCACAACAAATATATGACTAAATGCTCTTCTGAACCGGGACAACACACACACAAAAAAATTACTCCTGTACCTGCATATATGATTTTGATAAGCCAGTTCTTCCCATGGCTACTGATGGGCTGGTCCTAAACCTAAGACACCACTGAGTTGCTACTGAAGGGTTATCAGAGTACATAGTATTGGCGTAGTAGAGGGGCGATGTTTGTAATCTGAGTTGGAGAAGAACTAATTAGCAAACACTGCTTTTATATCAGATCCACGGTGATCACAAATTACTGCTTTTTCAACAACATTTTTAGTATGTTAGAATAATATGCTCCTCATTCACACTATATTAAACTGAATCAGGATGTGTGCATAGGGAGCCACTCAACATAAAGCTAAAACAAGACAGTGTACATTTATGTATGTGGAGCAGCTCTGCAGAAAAGGTCCTGGAGGTCCTGATAGAGAAGGAGCTGAACATGAGCCAGGAGTGTGCTGGGCAGCAAAGGCAGCCAAGAGGCCTGTATTAGATTGTTCCTCTACTCAGCACTTGTTAGGACCACATCAAGACTACTATGTCCAGTTTTGGGGCCACCAGTGCAAGAAAGACATTGACTGACTGGAGCGAGTTTGGCAGAGACCCAAGATGCTCAGAGGAGATGCAGCCTCTGAGAAGAGGCTGAGGGATTTGGGCTTGTTCAGCCTGCAGAAGAGAAGGCCTCAGGGGTACTCCCTAGCAGCTTTGCAACACCGACGTGGAGGCTGTCACAACGATGGAGCCAGGGTCTTCACAGTGATGCATTTTGGACAAGAGGTAAGGAGCTTAAGTTGAAACATGAGATGTTTTTTCACCATGCTGGCAGTCAAGCACGGGAACAAGGGCTCAGAGAGGGAGCGCACTCTGCGTCCCTGGAGGCTGTCACGGCCTGACTGGATAAACTTGGTCTAATCTGACAAACTGAGTAACTTGGTCTGACCTCAGAGCTGGCCCTGCTTTGAGCAGGAGGCTGGACTAGATGACAGCTTTCCAACCTAGGGTACCCTACAACCCTATGTGTATGTATAAAACTATATATATATGTATGTACATATATATATAAAGCAATGAAGGATCAAAAGTATTTCTAGATAGGTAGTGACTGTTTAGTTACTCTGACCTTTAAAAATTCCCAACATATTCTTTTGCCTTAATTTGCTCTTAATGTTTAGCCTACTAAAGAAGCTTGGCAAAAATGAGGTAGTCAATATTCTGTGATGACTGTTCATGCTGATCAGTGATGTCTTACTGTTACTTTGTCTTCACCCATTTGTATCTATTTGTTCTCTTGTGCTTAAAAGGCTATCTATCTCTTTTGTGCAAGCATGCTATTTTTCTTTTAAGCAGCATCTGACATAATGAGGTCCTGGCAAACACCAGAACTTCTGCATATTACATGTTAAGGTACATATATTAAAACATGGAATTCATGCTTTTGAGCTCAAACCCATGTTCCAGCTATGCTCACCTAGCTGTCCTTCAAAAGCCTCCTAGCTTTTTGCAATGCTAGTATACAGCAGTATGTTTCAGTCAAATTTATTACATGACATACATGCACACAGGAAATATGTTTTCAGTAATGAAATCTGTTTATGGTAAGAGACTCAAGCGGGCCATAAATATGGAGATGCAATTAAGTGGAACAGTAAGACTTTCTTTGACCTTTGGGGAGCGTAAGTTGTTACTTCTTTTGAATTTCAACTTAACCTCTTTAACAAAGACACCAATTTGAGAGACTGAAAGAGTTAATGTCTCAAACATTGTGGTGGGGCAAGTTCTGCTTAAAGACAAACCCTGCACAGCAAGGAACCAAGGTGAAAAGCCCATCAGCTCAGACATCAGCAACAGGCGGGGGAGGGCATGCTGGAGGGTGCGCAGCTCCCTGTTCTGATAAGCTGTTCTGATACAAAGATCAAACAATGGCAGTGTCTGCAGGGAAGAAGTTACTCCACAAATGACCCCCAAGCCTAAAGGCTCACAAACTGTTCATTAACCTGACTAGTTTGGGGGGGGTCTCCTTATTCCCTGAATTGATGTATATGGTTACACAGTTTGCAGAAGTAGTCTTATGCCAATTCCTGTTGTGAGAAACCCTGCCACCTACTACCACACCTCCCCAGTTCAGTTTGCTTCTGTCATGAATAAAATCTTTAACTGATCATTTGGTGTCGTTTCACCTTAATTTAGCCCGAGGGAATTTCGAATTAAACACGACTCCCTGGTCTGTCCAGTCTGGGTCATGACAACCAAAAAAGTCAGGAATAGCTGCAACATTGCAAACAAACCATCTAAAGCATTCAGTTCTGAATTCTCCATGTGAGATGCACATGTTCTTTCAGGACTCGGTGCTGCCTTCTTGCCTTTTATTTTGTTTATGCCCATTCCAGTCTGCTTAGCAGACAAGCCATTAAGAAGAGGAGAGGAAGAAAAGGAAAGACTAAGCTCCTACTGGGGTAACTACCACTGTCTTCTGTGATTATGCCCATCCATCCTCATCTAACATTGCTAAATTCTGTATAGCATGTCTGCAGAATGCCAGAACACATTTCTGAATGAAACGGTGTTAAATATAAATATTAGTGAATGAGACACATGATTTAATCATGTGAAATCATCATTGTAATAAAAAATTCTTAACTGTAGATTCTTAATTATTGTTACAGTGAATCATTGCATGCAAATCTCTCTAGGCAATCAAGATGCTTCATGTTGTTGGTATTGTAGTGGTATTATGTGGGTATAGTTTATAGGTAAATTATGCTCCAGATACTCGCCTTTTTGAGTAGTAAATATAATTATGGAAAAGAAGCTTATATAAAACAATTTTTTTACTTCTCTAAAAATTTCAAATAGGATTTCTTTACACAATTTTTTCCTGTTCCATCTCAAAACTTATGCACTTCACAAGTTGGTTTTGATGGTCCTGTGATTTAGCATCATGCTTACTGAAAACAGAAAATCTGGTAAAGAATAAAAGTTATTTTATACTTACACAGTTTCATAAACCATGAGGTTTGTATTAAGACTTGGATAGGCTTGCAATGTACAGTTTGTTCTAAATTGCTGCAATTCCTTTTTCTGGTATCCAGTTTCAGTGCAATGCTTGAAGCAGCTGCTACTGGTCAAAAGGACATTTTGCAAATATAAGCCTGGATTATCTGTGCAAGTAAGTGTCCAAGTTTAAATACTCTGCTCCCCACCACAGAGAAAATGAGTGAGGCTGGTTTTAAAAGAATCCTTTGTGTAGAACAAATGGAGTGGAGAGAATTTGCCATTCAGCTTTTTTACTGGTGCCATATCCAGAGAATTTGTTAACATCTGTGGTCTTTAAAGAAAATGCAAATTCTTTCATTGTAGACCAAGATAAATTTCATAATTAGGAGGGTCATGTTTCCTAAATAAGACCTGGTATATTAGAAAAATGAGTAAGATGTCCTCTGAACAATGAGTATCAGACCGTTGAATGATTTTGTGTTATTTAAAGTAAACTCCTTTATCTGTATTTAAGTCTAGGTAGAAGTCACCTGACTTAAGGTCACACTTATGTATTTGTTTGCCTAGGCTGAAGATGTGAATCACTCACTCACATTCATAAAGAAAGAAAACTGTGGATTTCTTCTAATCAAAAGTATGCCTATGTAAGGACAACTGCTCTGATGCTTAACAGTATGCACATAAGTTATCCCTTAGAAATAAGAGAGTACTTGCACAGAAGTTAGGAAAGCAAGTAAAGGCATTAATGATTAGACTTAATAAAATGTGTAGTTATGGTTGCTTGTTAACAAGCAAAACTGGAATATCTTTTTAATATTTAGGCATATTTTAAAGAATGTGATTTTTAGGAGTTTATCCTGCAGTGTTCAGGAATGAAAATTTTGGAACACATTGACATGAATCATGACAAAACCTCCACATTTTGGACAAGGTAAATAATATATAATACATTAAAAATATTTAATACTGGAAGGAAGCTTCAGGTGAATAGCTGGTGAATTATATGTTAAAAAAAAATCGAACAAAGTCCAGTTTGTGGTTTCACAGCAGTGCTAAGTAAAATATTAAATATTTAATACTGGAAGGAAGCTTCAGGTGAATAGCTTGTGAATTATATGTTTAAAAAAAATTGAACAAAGTCTAGTTTGTGGTTTCACAGCAATGCTAAGTATATGCACCTGCAAGGATAGAATTCTAGCCCAGAGCTCCCATATACCAAACAAATAGCCATGTTTTCTCTATGTCCTCTCATACTGTCTTTATTTCTTCCAAGCAATTCTGTGCATGATGTATTATACACATGGAACTACTGCCATCCATTTTACAAGCTAATTGCAAATGATGGACACATATGTACCTTGTAAAAGAAGTAATTAATAATTTCCTATTCATTTTTGTCCTCTAGATTTTAATAAATAAATTACATATTTCTATGGATTCAAAAAACTAGCAGTACTTCATAAGTTTTTAGTGATTCTCTGTCTGGTATTATTTGTAAATAATATAATCTGGTAATTCTGAGATGAGATGAGAAGGATAGCAATGGAGGAATGATTCAGTAAGCTTGTCATTAACTCTAGAGACCTGTTTAAAATACTGCTTAGTCTGCAAATGAAAATAAACTGATTTGCCTTATCCTAGTTTGTGTTTGAAATTCACTATCCATTGTTGTATAACTGCCAATCCCTGTTCAATAGAGATGCAGGCCTAAAAAACTGCATAGTGCTCTTACTTCGGCAGGATGGAATCTCACAGTATTTCCAATATATTCCATCCTCATGCTCTGCAATGTAGCACCAGGGGCTGACATCTCCATCAGGGTTCCTGAAAGAGAAAAATAGAGAGAGTGAGTGAAAAGTCATCAAATATTTTCAAAAACCACATAAAAATAAATCTTATTAAGCTTCAGTGTCATCATTATTTTTGCTCTAATACCTATTGAATATTTAACCCGTTGGATTTGTATACCAAGAAAAATGCCAAAGTGGCCAGGAAGTTCAGATAACTTTGGTTATTACAGTACACGGCAAGCATAAATTGCTAGGAATGTCTAAAACATAACTTCTTCTTTCTTTAAGTCTAAAAGGTACAGAGGTACTTCTGGACAGTACTGACAGAGAGGAAGATTTTCAGCCACATATCCTGCATACAGGTTCTTTAGACTCCTGAACTTAATTTTTGCCTTGGTACAAAATAGTCCAGACTCCAACTTTCTGTATGTATGACAACAAAAACATTTATCTGATAAAGTCTTCTGGGAAAGACTGAGGTCTTTTCTTCCCCTTCAGTAAAGCTGAATAAATCTGTTCAAGGGATCTGATATATTGATAGATGCGATAATTCCTTATGTGTCCATGATTATTCTTTGCTGTTGTGTAGCATCATTTACAACTGCATACCTAATTAGTCATTAGGTTATTTAAAGTTTTTTCTATGTACACTTTGAAAAACTATTCACATTGGTAAGAAAATAAATTGTTATTTTGGACAGTCAGGTTGAACTATGACCTTTACATATAACTAGGGCCAGCTGCAATCTTTTTATCATGTACTTTGACATGAATTCTAATAATGACTCCCCCCTACATAGAAGTGTCAGTTCAGTTGCACATTGTCATTGGGACATATTAACAACTCTTTGTGGGAGAACCCTTGGGGATGGTTTTTGGTCAAATAACAGAATGCTGAAGACAACTGGTGAGTTGAGTTCAATTTAGCTGACTAAAATGCTGCTAGTTAGGCTTTCAAACAGACTAGTAAAAGTAGTGGATGAGGAAAGCCTAAGACCGGTGTGCTAGGAATTTAGGTGTAAAGGCAGTGGCTAAAGAAAGTAGAAGACTCAAATCAAGGAAATCTTGTACTTGAAATAACACAATTTTCCTTGTTTTCACAGTTACAGGAAATTTTTGGTTTACACCTGCATGACACAAATCAGGTATCTGTACTTGAATCATGGTAATGGCACTCCAGACATGAATGCCTTAAAATGCAAAGAAATTGCAGACAAATGTGATTAAGGTCTTTAGAAATCTTTGCCTTGAACCTCAAAAGCGCATACAGTTAGAAAACAATTGAGTGTCGTTCAAAATCTCCAAAAACTTCAGTCTGCATAATTTTGTTATGGCTGAAATGAGGTTTAGTGGAACATTATGAGGCATTCCCATCTTAACAGGGCATCTTGCAGTAAACAAAATATTCCAAGTAAGGACCACCCATGGAGAGATAACATGCTTCTCATTAATGCTTTAAGTGTAAAATTGGATTATTCAAATGCTGTCCCTAAAACTGAGCCTCAAAGTAATGTATTATGCCTTAAAAAAGCCTTGTGAGATATATGTTGCCTTAGAGAACGGAAGATCAACTTGCCCATAGTCACCAAGCAAATGAATGGCAGAGAAAGAGCTAAAACAGCAGTATCTTCACTCACAAGGCCTCAACAAGATTTGCATGCTAAAGATATGCTCTGACATTCTTAGAACAGTGACTTTCCAAGCTTTTTTTCAACAGAATGTGAAGTTAAAAAGCATCCGTTCGTTAGGATCATCATTTCATACACCGTTGAGAATATTCCTGGGCCAAGTGATATAGCATAAGGAAGGAAATGGCTAGCCTTCCAGTCAAACTCCATCTCAAAGAGGATAATCTAATACCTAGCAGATTGAGATTAAAAAGCTGTATTTGGTAATCAAGTCATTTCTCAGGCTTACATACCAGATTATGGGTTTCTTGCTCCTTCTAACACTTACCAAATTCTCATTTGCTAAGTAAAGTGAGACTCTAGTAAGGATGACTTGAATACCTGGATAAACATTCAGTTTGTTATGCACATTTTTGCATAGCTTGTACATGTTTTGCTTTGTACTAACCTAAGTATTAGCCAGAGATGACTGCCAAAAGTAAGACCCTGTAGATACAGTCTACTTAGGATATTGCCACACAGCAACAATCAAAACTAAGTTCTTGATTCTGCTATTTGTATCAGAAATAATTCAGTGGCCGCTAGCTTTTTTATAGGTTCATATTAGTATGCATAATGAGAGACACAGCTCTCTACAAGTCATGAAAATTGTTACACATTTGGTGGTGTTGGGCTGAGGGAGGCTGTGAAGTTGGTGTGAAATGGTTTTGATGGGATGACAGTCCTTCCAGTGTTCACATGCCAATCTGATACTAGACAGCTTGATGGGTTTATTTGGTTTCCAGGCCATTTTCTAAAGAGAATGCTCAACTTCTATGGAGTTTTTCTGGTAGGTGGTGTATTTTTCTTTGCTCCTGTAAGATGCTGAACTGATTCAAAAGAGAGTCAGTTCAGAACTTGGCATTCTCCTTCTACAGCTGAAAACAGTCCCCTGGTGCAACACATTGAACAGTGTTATTTTGAAGCACTGCTGCAGCCACTGGAAAACATCCCGAGTAAGTCTTTTTCTTCCCTGTCCTTCACCCTGTTCTTCACCCTGTTCTTCAATGAGAAATATCCTCCTGAGTCATCAAATACTCTGGAAATGCCACTGACTCCTTTCAATGTGCTCATCTATCTGCTTCATGTCACAAGACCTCTTTTGTGTGCTTTCTTACTTACTCTCCATTAACTGGCTGTCTCTGTGTATCATATTTTCTTGAATGACTGTTTCTGATTAAGTATGGAAAAGTTCTTGGATCAAGAACCAGGAGCCTATGTTCATGACATAGCAGTTGTGCTGAACTCCTGCATATTAATTTTGCCTCATTTATTCTGATTTATATTGCTTACGGTGAAATGATTTCAACATGAAGGTGGCAAGTGTATAAGCTCTACCCTAGAAAGTCTATAATCTGTTAAGTAAAAGCATCTTCCAGGAGAATTGAGGTGTGGTTTGAACCTTCTCACGAAGGAGACATTAAAACTTTTCTTGCTATGCCCTCGGTAACTCAATTCTTAATCTCTTGCTTTAAACATCTTTGTCCCCATTACTGAGTGAGTAAGAGACACCACTCAATGTTATATGCATCCTAGATGAGCTGATGATTATCACTGTTCAAGGAATGTATCTACCAGGTTATTCCTTACCTATTTCCATAGCAAGTATAGATGGGCATAAAAACTTAGCTGGTCAGTCCTACAAAGGCAGAAGTCCATGTAACTTCCAGATGCACAACATCAAGCAGTTAAATGTTGCAAGCTGAAAAGAGCCTGCAGAGCCTAAACACCCCTGAATTTAGGTTCTTATGTGGCTCCTAAATTCTGAAGTTCTTACTTAAGTTTTGTTCAAGTTCTATCCATAGATATGGAGGTCTTCTCTAGAAGGCAAGGAAATGGAAGAGGATCTGCCATGGTTTAAGCTGGTATAGTAACCACTGACAGCAGAGCTTCTGAATTCCAATGACAACTCTAAGTAATTGAACAGCTTATGCTATGCTCACTGAGAATTTTTAGTGACTACATTAACTTTCATTAGCACAAACCTCAGAAACATAGTACATAACAGAACCAGGCTTGTGGGTGAGGATAAAAACCATAATGTTCCAAAGACTCCTACAGCCATTCACTAGTGCTTCTGTACTTCTGACTTGGATCAATTTTTTTATCTCCACCTTTTCATTTACGTAATCTCTAGTCTTTCTCTGTCAGGCCAAATTACAGATTGGATATATGATATGGACTTCGGGTGAGAGCTGGGTTGAAAAAGTTATTCTACTAATGGTGCTTGTAGATCCAGGGTACTGATTACAGGATAAAACAAAACCTGTTAGATATCCATGGTTCTGACATTCTTCAGTGTATGATAGGAAGTTTCCTAATTTTGTATCAACTGTTTAAAGTAACACTGGGCATATAGGCAATGTTAGTAGCAATGAGATATTGCTTACCTGCAGTAGTTATGCTCTCCAAGCCCTCCCTCCCCATTGGGATATTTCAAAGTATTATAAGGATGCTCAAAGGTCTCATTCCAAAAAAGACAAGGTTTCCCTGCATATTGGGAGGTCTGGTTCTGAGTGCCACGATAGTCAGCCCCATTTGCTGTATAACATTCTGGGAAGAAATGGAAATGGAAAAAGAGAAAGAATGTATGTAGATTTAGTGTTTGGTTGTTCTTCCCTCACCCTCCACCCCATCCCCAAGAGACCATGTTTCCTTTCACTAATATGTTTCCTGCATTGTTTAGGGAACTAAAGATGTTGTATGGGATTTAAGTTTCCTCTCAGAGTCAAGCATCTATGGAAGAGATTATGATTTCATTAGTTTACCGAACAATGTATAAGACAGGTCTGAAGAGCGGTTAATAAAATTAACATGCATTTTCTGAATAAGCATACTACATTTTTTACTGTTTTCCCCATGTTTTTACTCATTAGGATGAGTAAAACATCTGTAACTTGTTAATTTTCCAAAAATGAAATTAGATGATGTTATCAGTCTGCCACTTACAGCATACTACCCAAAATCTCATGCCAATTTAACTAAAGTTGTGAATATCTGTACTTTATGAAGTGAAAGATTTTGTAGGCATGGATCTTGCAAAATTTACATCCTGATTTAGAAAAATTCCTAGGCTTTTTTTCCTCTGGCCTGAATTGTCTTAGAAAGGGACCTCCTTTGGTAGAGTATAATTGTAATACTGTGATTTGCTACTAAAGCATTTATGCTTTCAGATTAAAATTTACAGGTCAGTATCCTTCTGACTTGCTCATATTTTCTTCCATTTATGTTTTTTTTCCTGGCTTCCTAATACTCAGCAAGTTAGAAATCAAAGCAGAGAATGATTTCTTTAGTCATTAAATACACTATCCCCTTCTCAGCTGAACTACAAATCTCATGCTGCCTGGCTTTGCTGTGTCGTATTAATGACATCTTCCGAGCAAATAAATATTCAAATGCATGAACAATTTTACCTTTACTAACAATGCAAACGATTTTTGATTAAATTATGCACTGTGAGGGTGACAGAGCATGGGAACAGTTCGCCCACAGACGTTGTGGAATCTCCGTTCTTGGAGATATTCAAAAGCCATCTGGACATGGTCCTGGGCAACTTGCTTTAGGTGACCATGCTTGAGGAGAGGGGTTGAACAAGGTGACCTCCAGAGGTCACTTCCAACCTCAACTACTCTGTGATTCTGTGACCATCTTCCAGAAATAGTCGTTATAATAGTGTACGATAAATAAGTCTATCCTGTTTATGATTAATACTTGGTAACATTTATCATCCATGCATTTATTTAAAAATAATATTCAAATACAACAGTCCATGACAGAATTAAAACTGCTGCATTACACTGCTGTAAACATTGCTTTGTACTGAGTAGCATTACTGGGGAAAGTCACAAATGCTTCACTGCAGGCTGCACAACCTTCTGTTTTATCCGATAGTATTCTTTGTAGAAACCATGTAACAGCTGCAGATACGTTCTACTGCCCTGAGGGAAAGGGAGAGTGCTCTGAAGTGGAGTCTGCTGATCTCAGGTGTCCCTCATGAGATGTGCCTTACAAAGCAAGGCTAGAAAGAGCTGTGTGGCTGCAGTTGGAAGAGGAGAAAAAACCAAAAACCATCCCCCAGCTTAATACTGATATTAACAGTACACCTTTTTTGTATTTAGAAATACTGTGGGACAAGGGAAACTGTGTTATTAAAACCATGCTTTTGAAATTAGTTTAGTCTGGGCCCACAAATATCAGAATGGTGCAATTATAACAATTATTTCACAGTTTTATTACACAGCAGATGAAAGCTGATGTTTTTGTGCCTTCACTGCGCATCTTCATGCCTAGGCAAGTTAGAGTTTCTATTAAATGGAATTTTGTTGCTGAAGGCACACAAAAGAGGTGTCTGTACAGCCATCAGTGTATACTGCTATCATCCATGGACAGAAACCTGTCTACTTTAAAATAAACAAGCTTCAAGTCAATACTCCTCCTTACTGTAATTTACCTGACTGCCTCAGCCATACAGGTGAGCTACATGCATTTACTTGAAAATGTAAATCTGAGTTTCCAGTATTCAGGCCACCACAGATATTTGCATAAACATATGAAAAAAAAACCACTTTAAAGTCACCACAGTGTTGCAACTTTCTTCAATACCTCTCTTGCTTTGCAGTTAATGTAAAAGTTTTGCTATGTCATAGCTGAAAAATATAAGCTGATGAATTTGGCAGAAAAGAGAGGAAAACATAATCAAACTGGATAAACAAAATAACATACAGTATAAAGAAGTAGTTGTGAGAAGTGATAAACACATCCAGAAAAGATGTCTACTTCAGCTTAGTGCTATTACTTTTTTTGCTTCTCACTTCTAAATGAGAGGCAATATGTACTAACATCTACTCAGAAATGCAAGGAATGCTACAATACCTGAATGTAATCTGGCACACAGACTAAACTGAAGTTAACATCAGCCCATTTTAGGATCTGCTAAGACTGGCCCATGCTTTAACTTCCAGTAGTGACTGCCGTTCATTTTCATGTCAGCTTTTTTTCTTTAAATAGATTTTCTTCAGCCTTCATTGCCCTAGTACTTTAAGGCCATTGCACAAAAGAAAGAGTCAGAGCTCTCTTCATTCCTCTTAGCCGTAGTTTTTTGTTCCCAAGACAATATGCAGCTGTAACAGTGCCTCCTGTGTTCTTCTGCACTACGAAGAGATTTGGGAAAAATGTGCCAGCTGACTTGTAGTGAAGCTCCACTGGCTTTGTTAGCATCTAGATGTGGAAGGGGGAGGCAGTGAGATACCACGTAAAATCATTGATTATTCCAGAAAAAATTGAATGGAAAATTTAAGTTAAGGAATTTAGCAGCTGTTATCAAATTAAATACATACCTTTTTGTGTTACAAGGAATTTGCTAGGAAACTTTCATTTTGTTAACAATTAATAATAATTTTATCACAGCACTGGAGTGCAATCTTTTCAAGTAAATATTGGCATTTAAAAATCAGGTCCTCAGGCCTACATTCTCTTACCTTGAACAATCAGCTTTGAGATCTGCTGAGATATATTTTGTACAGTTTTCTATAAAATTCCTAGTAACATGGATACAGATCTCGGCATATTCAATATCTTGGCAGTAAACAGCTGAATTCTTCTATTTATCATGCATAGTGATTTCACCATATTTTGCGACACAACAGCCAAGACACTACCTTAGCAATCTCACTATGAAATTAATATCCCAATGTGTGAAGGTGCAAAGTGAAGGTTTCATCTGCACACAGACCACTGCCCTCTCCATTTCAAATCCATAGGCTGCACTTTAAAGACAAAAGTCCTAAGAGATGCTGGAGAAGAGGAGGCTAGAACCTCTGTTCTTCTTTTCATTTTGCACCACTGGTGCAATAATTCTGTGAAAAGATGAGCTTAAAAAAGGTCACCAGATTTGTCTGCACAAAACTAATTCAGAAGAGGTCATCTAAATAAAACAGTCAAACCAGAGTGGACTGAACACTATGGGTAAAACTCTTGGCCTTACTCAACCTGATTTCTCTTTGGTAGATTATGATCATGTAGAAGGGAGGGGAAAAAAAATAAACAAAAAACAAAACCCAACCAACAACAACCACCTCTCCTTTACTGTTCTGGCACCCACTGGATCCAACTGCCTTATGTTCCATGTTACTTTAGGCTATGAAGCCCATCGCTTGGAATCTAACTAACAGAACAGTGACTCATGGAAATTAATACCAGTTCTATGAATTTGAGAAGTTGTGGCAGTCTGGTGAAGTTCCCACTGACTGGAAAAGGGCAAACATAACCCCCATTTTAAAAAAGGGAAAAAAGGAAGACGCGGGGAACTACAGGCCAGTCAGTCTCACTTCTGTGCCCAGCAAGATCATGGAGCAGATCCTCCTCAAAACTAGGATAAGGCACATGGAAAATAAGGAGATGATTGGTGACAGCCAACACGGCTTCACTAAGGGCAAGTCGTGCCTGACAAATTTGGTGGCCTTCTACAATGGGGTTACAGCACTGGTGGATAAGGGAAGAGCAACTGACGTCATCCACCTGGACTTGAGCAAAGCATTTGACACTGTCCCACATGACATCCATGTCTCTAAATTGGAGAGACATGGATTTCACGGGTAAACCACTCGGTGAATAAGGAATTGGCTGGATGGTCACACTCAAAATGTTGAGGTCAATGGCTCAGGGGTCTGTAATGGGAACAGTATTATTTAACATCTTTGTCAGAGACATGGACAGTGGGATTGAGTGCATCCTCAGCAAGTTTGCCGATGACACGGACAGTGGGATTGAGTGTACCCTCAGCAAGTTTGCCGATGACACCAAGTTGTGTGGTGTGGTCAACACACTGGAGGGAAGGGGTGCCATCCAGAGGGACCTGGACAGGCTAGAGAGGTGGGCCCGTGCAAACCTCATGAAGTTCAACAAGGCCAAACGCAAGGTCCTGCACATGGGTCACAGCAATCCCAAACATGGATACAGACTGGGTGATGAGTGGATTGAGAGTAGCCCTGCGGAGAAGACTTGGGGGTACTGGTGGATGAAAAACAGACTATGACCTGGCAATGTGTGTTTGCAGCCCAGAAAGACAATCGCATCCTGGGCTGCATCAAGAGAAGCGTGTCAAGGGAGGTGATTCTCCCCCTCTACTCCTCTCTCGTGAGACCCCACCTGCAGTACTGCATCCAGCTCTGGGGCCCCCAGCATAAGAAGGACCTGAGCAAGCTGGTCCAGAGGAGGGCCACAACGATGCTCAGGGGGCTGGAGCACCTCTCCTATGAAGACAGGCTGAGACAGTTGGGGTTGTTCAGCCTGGAGAAGAGAAGACTCTGGGCAGACCCTAGAGCAGCCTTCCAGTACTTAAAGCAGGCCTACAGGAAAACTGGAGAGGGACTTTTTATAACAGCATGTAGTGATAGGACAAGAGGTAATGGCTTTAAACTGAAAGATGGTCTAGATGAGATGTAAGGAAGATATTCTTCAATGTAAGGGGTGGTGAGACACTGGAACAGGTTGCCCAGGGAAGCTGTGGATGCCCCATCCTTGGAAGTGTTCAAGGCCAGGTTGGATGGGGCTTTGAGCAACCTGGCCTAGTGGAAGGTGTCCCTGCCCATGGCTGGGGGGGTGCAACCAGATGATCTTTAAAGTCTCTTCCAACCCAAACCATTCTATGATTCCATGAATTTTGGCAAGCCTTATTCGTTATAGTAAGTTTTGTAAGACTATGGTATACTATGACAGAACTTGCACTGTATCCAGTCCTCTCCAGGTGGCAAAGACAGCAAGGGAACAAGCACTTTGTGAAGGCTAAAGCTGACAGCTTCCTAGAAGGCATCAGAGTCCCAATGTGCTTGATAGATTTGTCACGTGCTTTCTGTTCATGCACCCAAGGCTGTTTAAACTATCCTGTGAACTATAAACCTCTATTAAATCACTAGGGGTCTAGACAGGACACAGAGAAAGCTGTGACCATTCAAATCTTGAAGTCTCTGACCTCCTCATATTTCTAAGATCTTAGTCAGCTGGGTTTCAGACATAGTCTGAAGTAGAGGCTTGTGTCAAATCCATGATTAAAATCAATTGTCTGTGATGATTCCACTGTATTAACTGCCTAATGACCCCTGCTGCTTCTACTGTTTCATGGGGATGTCCGCAAACAGAATTAATCAGAGGGAGAAGCATTGCAGTTGTTCTACTCATGAAAAGCTGGAAGTTTCCAAAAGGTCCTGTTTGGGATAATGCTTATGAGCCTTAGTGACAAAACATGGACAGCAGTGTGTTGTCAGGGCTGTTTTGTTTTCAACATATCAGGTGCCACGGTTGACAGAAAAATAACTCTTTTTTTTTTTTAAATGGATACGGAGACTAGATAAGTACATATTGAGTGGCAATTGCTAGAAAGAAAATGCAGAAAATAAGCCTGGGGATGGTTGTCCACTATGAGTGAATGCTCATTGTGTGATACAGGTTCACAATTAGTTTTATTAGAGCCAGATCAACATTTGGAAGATCAAACAGCATCTGTAGTAGAAATTTTTTCCATCTGTCTCAGTTTCTTCTTCGATGTAGTAGGGACCTTACAATGATCATTTATGCCTTTGTTACTTTGGGACTGTATGGCTGCCTGCACTCCACATGGGCGCCACTTTAGGATCATTTGAAAAATTAAGGTAGTGCAGAATATAACAGCCTGACTTTTTTACTGAATGAAGCACTGATGATAAAACACTGACATTTCAGAGTCTGCATTGGTTTCCAATGATTTTCTAAGATGGCCTTCCAAATATTGGTTTTAATCTCTGAAGTCCTTAATGGCAAGAGGCCCAGTTACCTGAGAAACTCTCATTTCACACCACATTACCACAGACAGAAATAATACAAACATCTGAATTTCAACTGCAGTTTTTTCTGTACCAATGAGATGAAAAGCAAAGAAAACAGCTATCTACTTCTCAAAAACTCTTCCTTTTCTGGCTGGCAAGTGGGAAATCTTATAAACCTTCTGAGCATTCTTCAAAGTCCATATTTTCTCAGACATGTATTTAGTGACATTACAAATTGCAGACTGAAGAGATGGAGGTTTCAGGACAGTTTAAATGACTTCTTAGAGTACTCTTCTAAGTTTGGGGCATGCACGTAGCTTTTGAGGCTGAAAATTCAGAATGACAAACTTGTTACTATTTCACTGAAAAAAAAAAGTTACTTGCTTTATTTGTTCGCTTTAAGTTCTGGAAGCTACTTGGAGTGCTGACTAGTGGCCAGAGAGATTAAAGGTTGAGAATAATTATCAACCAGAAACTAGCCTACCCAGGCCAGAAATTATCCTACCAGCTACTGCCCAACAAGAAGCAAGGTTTTCTTTTAAAAATCTGCAGATTAATGAAAAGTAAATGAAAGTGGCTGCTAGTTAAATCTTGGGTTTCATTACAGTGGTGTGATAGCCAGAATATTAAATGTTCTGTAAGGCTGGAGCAAGAAATAAAGATTCCTTGAATTTACATGCTATAACTGCCTGCTCAGTTCTCCTCTTTCAGAAGAGTCAGAAAAATGCTTAAGCAGAATATAAGGATATGGAACCAAAGGTGCCAGGTCCGATAATAACTAGGTGTCAGTTGTTTGATGCATGTGCTTGCATAGTGTTCTAAGAAGAGTTTTAAGTCATTTCATTCTGCCTAAACTGTCCTCCTAATTCTTGCTAAAGATTGCAATTTAAGCACTCCTCCTTAAATGAAAGCACTGTATCTAGGTGCAGATGGCAACAGTTACAGGCACTAACCAGATGCTGCAGTCTCTAATTTGATTGAAAGGGTATAATTAGACAGCAGAAACACTTCAATGAGAGAGTAATGCACAGAGGAAAGGACAGAAACCACTTAACTGATGCCAAGATACCCCAGCAGTAACAGAGGCAGGGGCCCATGGATGGAAGGGGCAGAACACCAAATTACCTTCTTCAGATGAGAACATTTTTGTTTCCCTATGGATGCGAATAGGGATTCTGTTATCATAGGTTGCCACAGTTCTTCATGTGGGAACACTGATTAAAACCAGAAGAAGCTTCAGGAGATCAAAGAGACAAATATGGCTTCTGTGGTCATTATTAAAAATATTTTTAGCAGTGCAATGGTTTTCTTTGAAGATGCAGTTTTATCGATTGACTCAAAAGTTCATTTGCATACTGTCATACAATTGGTCAGAAAAAAATAATCTCATTCAGTATTATGTTATGATGAAAAATAAATGCTTTTGGGAAGTATAAGGCAGTTTTAGACCTACCCAAGTGGAAAATTAGTGTAGTATTTTTACATTTCAATACTTTACTACTCCAATTAATACTAATATAACAAAAGCCCTTACCAAAACTAACAGGCTTGGGTGCCTATACTGTAACAGTAAAAAAACCCACAACACAACAGTTGATATGAACTAAAGAAAAAACCTAAGGAAAGAGTGATCTTTGTTTAAAATTGCAATTTTCAAAATTGTTAGAAAATAACTCCCCATTTGGTAAATCAGCCAGTTTTAATTCTGTTGTGATGGTATGAGGGCACTTGGTCAGCTGATCATTTCTCCTTTGCAGTGTAGGGGCACTCCGCATGTAGTTTAAAAATCCTCTCTCTCTCGTTCTATGTATCCACACAGACACACAAACACACACACACAGACACGCAAATATAATTTTTTAAGTCCTCAAATGCAATAATTTTTGCTGGTCAGAACTGGAGTCTCATTTAGCATTGGTCCGAACCAGAGAGTAGCCACAGTGAAGACTCACCTGACATTTGATCAAACCTTGACTTAAGCATCTGTCTGTCCTGTAAAAATGTACTTTCCTGGAAACGTACAGACATGTGGAGTTCCATACTTGTGCTCCCTGACAGTGTGTGAGTTGTTACATATGTGAACTTGCTACTCTTGTGAGACTTTGATTACTAACCTTCAATCTAATCACTTTTTCATCACTTTTCCTTTATTGTTTTAAAAAAAAAAAAAAAAAAAAAAAGGTAAATGCTATCTGACTGGCCAGACCATTTCTGGAGTATGTTGGAAGCAGGCAAATTAGGGTATGAGCATGAGAGGCAGTTATCATTACTTCTCATGCTTAAAAGTATGTGTTTTGTACCTTTTTTCTTTTTATTCATACAATATAAACATGCTATATTAGACACAGCTTTGCAGCTGCTGGCTGGTCCTCAGTCACAAGATGCAAACATACTTGCTTGTCTTGTGATTCTTTATCACTGGAACTAAGAATGCATGATGTGGCTCCGTAAGAATTTCTGTTCCTTAATACACCCATTTGTTTTCTTTCTTTGTGAAGTTTTAAAACTGTTGTTCCATTGTCAAGCGTGGCAGACTGAATCTCTTTGGAAATTTTACCAGGATGGGCCATAGCCACTGTGTGGATGGAGGGAGTGGTCAATTACACAACCATTATGGTGTGATATGACAAAGAATGCAAATTTTGCAGCTGGCAGCATGTAATCCCTGCCTCCCTTCTACTTCTTTGCCTACATCCTGCCTGGATTTTGAGTTACACTCTATGCATGTACAAGCATGATAAGCCGAAGTGTCTGACTATTTCATTTTCTGTCTGGTTAGAAATGCTTTTTTGAGTATTTCCATGATGATTGCTTAAGGCATATCAAGTAGAACTGCTTCTCTGAATCAGCAAGATACAGGCAGAAAAGATGACAAGAGATACAAGGTTTGTGAGAGAAGGCTAAAACAGCAGCTCAGGGGAAAGACTCTGCTGGGAAAAAAAACAAGGGCACAGTGACCCAGTATTGCTAAATGGAAAGAAAACAGAGAAAGGAAAAAAAGACTGATCATCATATACATTTCTGATTGGGAAATTAAATGAACACTATAAATACAGAAACTAGAAGTGAGAACTTCTTGCACTGAGTATATAAAATAACTTTTGTTCACTGAAACTAACATTTGCTGAAGGCATTTCCATCTCTTTGGCCTTGTAATACAAACCTCACTAAATTTAGACAGTCCTTTAATGTTAGGCAATCTATTCACCCATCTCTTATTTCTGATTCACTTGAGAAATGTGGTATGACTGAAGTTTGAATGCTGCAAATGTCAGTGTTTGGATTAATAGAAACTGTTATACATCACACAGCAAAGCAGAAACATTCTGTGAAAAGTAGCACAGTACTATGTGCAAAAAAGATTGTTAACTCACTCCAATTTCTAACAATTCGAGTCATTTTTCATAAGGCAATTCCAGAAGTTAAAGTTTCTCTCCTATCTTAGCAAATGATGGTGTGACACAGTCTGTATTTTGACAGCATTTTACAATAAATTTAAGACATGCATTTGATAAAAAAGGAATAGGCGTTAAAAACGTACCATATGACAAACTGCCTTACAAAAGAACTATTAAGATTTGTCATTTTAGAATTCTGCTAGCTTCAAGTGCAACCTGATCCAGCTGATCCTGTTTTGGTCCTGTGGGATTAAGGGTCAAGAAAAAGATCCTGAGGTATGGTTTGTGCAGATTAGCAACTCTGCAGATTTTGTATATGCCACACAAATTACAGGTCCTTGTTGAAGTGTAGATTTGCACTGTTTCCAGGTTCTTTAGCAGAAGACACATAGGTGGCAGTGCTTTCTAGATCCATTCTCCTTTGCTACCCCTTCACTCAGAGGCATTATATAGTCTCTCCACCCCCGCCCCAGCTGCTTGTGCTCAGGCATCTCTGAAGCCTTCAGTGGCTGCCAGTGCATGCAGTCAGAAGTTGACTAGAGGATGGAAATGCAGGTGTGTAAACAGGTAGAATCCTCTCAGTAGGCTATGAACCAAACATTCACACTGGGATATATCCTCCACTTGCTGTCATGCAGCCTGCTGTGAGGGACATGGTCACATATAGAATGTTCTGTCTGCAGTTTTGCTCAGAAATGTTACAAGAATTCTTCAACTTAAGCAAAGGAAGGAGTACCTACTGCGTGCGCCAAACATGTCCTAATGGTACTGGGAACAGACTGTTAGACATGATCTAGATATATCCCTGTCTAGGCAGCTCTCTACATGCTTATCTGAAATACTCTCATGTTTTACTCACTTCAGGTAACTTCTGAGAAGTTGTAAAGTTTACCCTGAGTTCTCTTTCTGGTAAAAGGCTTTTTTTTCCCTGAGAAAGTCTATGTAAGTATTTTCCAAATCTAATCAAGTGCATCTACAAAAACTTGTTGAGCAAGTATCTGTTCATGGCAAAAGGAAGTAGAGCAAATTCTACGTTATGAAGAATAACAACGATTAGAATATGCAAAATGTATCCAGGAGGACCAGGCATCTGATAGCTGTGACACTGCGATCACCTGGAACAGCCCCTTCGGATCTTGCGAAGCAGGGCCAACGTTTATCAGAGGAGAACCGTGGTACTTGAAATCGTCAGTAACAACTGAGATAAGGACAAAAGGGTGCAGAGAAATTTTAACTGAAAAATCAGACTAACAGGTAGCGAAGCTTCAGGCTTCCCAGATCGCTGGCTGAACGACAACCTGAATGGTCAGAGGAATCCGTGCTTGACAGGGAGCTGGGGCAGCACGCTGCAGACAGGCGAGATGGCCACCCTCCAAGCTCTGGCTCCGCGGCCCCAATTCTGCCCTGCTGCCACCGGTTATTTCATTTCCCAGTGAGTAAGTGTACCCACGCCCCACACGCCCCTCTCCCTGCAGATGCCTCTGTTCTGCAAATCTGGCTACCGAACCACTTTGATAGAGAAACGTGCTGCTCTTCCTCCTCTCACCTCATGCTTTCATACACTTTTCCAAGCTCCCAGCCCAGCGAGCACAGGGAGAACCCTCAAACCCTCACACGCCGCAAACCGCGCACGAAAACACCCCCCGCACGTTTGCAGGAGCAGCTTCGAGCCGCGCACCGACCTGGCGAGCAGGAAGGGACGTCGTCGCGACCTCGAAGAGGTGCCGCCGGGCGGCAGAGCCCTTCCGCGGCAGGCTGCGCGCCAGCCGCAAGCCTGCGGAGCTCGGGGCGAGGCTGCCCGGCTCCGTCGCCGCTCGGCCCTGCGAGGAGATCGGGGAGCAGCCCCAAACGCGCCCCCCGCCCGGCTGACCGCGACGCGTCACTCACCGGAGAGAGCGGACTCGCGGCAGCAGCTCAGCGCCAGCCATGAGAAGGCCAGGACGGCGGCGAAGGCGGGGGGCTCCATGAGCGGCGGCCGCCGGGCCGCACCGCCCTCGCAGGCGGCAGCCCCAGGGCTCCGGGGGCAGAGGTGGTCGCGGGCGGCCGGGAAGAGCGCAAAGTGCGGGAAGCGGAGGCCCTACAGCATGTGTCCTGTAACTGCGCCCCGGCGAGGTGCCGAGTGGCAGATGAGGGATCCTATTACCAGCCATGTGACAGGAAAGGATAGAGACCAACATCCCAACCTGCTGCAGCGCGGGACCGCAGAACTGCTGCTCTTACATTTGACACCGGCAGGTTTGGGCTGCCGGTGCTCGCTCCGGGGCCAGCCCCGGGGCACCGCCGAGCCCTCCTCGCGGGCAGGGCCGCCCCGCCGCCAGCGAGGCAGCGGCCCGGCGAGTCCCCTCCTCCCCCACCCCGCCACACACTCCTCCGCCCCAGCAGCGACCCACGTCTCGCTCTCGTCGCTCCCCTCTGCCCTCTCGCACCCGGTGGCCCGCTGCGGCCGCGGAAGAGGCCGGGCAGGAGCCTGTCAGCCCCGCGGCCTAGCCGTGGGCTCTGCCTGGGGCCAGCCGCTGTCCCGGCCCCGCGCTCGCCCTCCGCCAGGCTGGGGTCCCACGGGGGTTGTCCGCAGCAGATGGGAGAGCGCAGGTGCAGCCCGTCTCTCATCCCTTGAAGCAGGGGGCGGGGGGGGGGGGTGGGGGGGGGACGGACACGGACAGGGAAAGAACGCTACGAACTTCGTACTAGCCCCGCGCAGCTCCCGCCCGCGCACAACCACTCTGCGCGGGCGCGGTGGGGCCGCGGGTGCGCCCCAGAGCGCTGCGCCCGAGCAGCGCCGTTCTGAGAGACGCGGCCGCCAGCGGGGGCGGACCGAGGGCGTCGCTCTGAAACCGTGCGGAGGCTCCTCCCGCCCAACAGGAGCGACTGGCCGCGGGAGCCGTGTCGGCGCGGCCCGCGCACAACGCGCGCTGGGAGGGAGCACCGCGGGCGCAGCCGCCCAGACGCCTCCCCTGCCCGCCCCCGCCCCCAGCAGCGCGGGCTGCGTCCCGCCGCGGGGCGGGGCTAGCGGCCGGGCGCGCCAGGGGCAGGGGCAGCGGCGCGGGGTGTCGCGGACGCGCGCGGAACGCGCAGGGACGGGCACAGGGGCGCCAACGGGGACACGCGACATTCGCGGGCGGGCACGGACGCGCAGGGACAGAAGGACGCGCGCGCACACACATCCAAACACTGGGACACACAGGCGGACGCAAGGAGACACGCGTACCCCCGGTGATACACACGTGCAAAGAGCCAAACACGGCAGCAACAGGCCGTGGAACCGAAAGAGAAGGAGCAGTGTTGCTTTCTGACACTGGTGAATGCACGTGCAGAAAGACAGCTTTGCTTTTTTTCTTTTTTTTTTTTTTTTTTTCCGTCTACATGCAGACAGCAAAGGACCAAAAAAACCCCCAAAGTCAAGGTGGTACATTATGAAGCTATTGTATAAACTTTTACAAAGGCTTATTTGCTGACCTGTGAGATGCTTTAGCAATGGCAGTGCTTCTTTGCTGAAAAACAACCAACCGAAAAAAACCCCACCAACAGCAAAAAAAAACCATACAGAAAGTTACACTTGCTTTGTCAAGAAGAGGAGGGCGAACGTTCTCGTTCTTGTAGCACCTTTACCCCATTGCTATGTAATGGGGTGGCACCTTCAAGCATGTAAAAGGGAAAGCGCAATTTTGCTACTCTTTCAGAGGAAGCAGCAAAATACAGTTTGCAGGCTTTAACTATTGTATCAAAACACACTATGGTAGGTCTCACTTTTAACGTGCAGAAACCTCCCATCGTATAAAGCTGTAAGGTTGATTTTGGGGAGAAAAACGTGCTTAAATTTATTTTGGCCTTTGCAAACTAGCATGGCTTTACATGTATATTTTAATATCACAGCAAAATAATGTGCCACATTTTTATTTCTTTGGGCTGAATTCCTAGTGAATGTGGATTTTTTAAGCTGATGAAATATTGAAAAGCAATAGCAGTGTTCTGTTAGCTTGGTGTTACGTGGTTTGTTGGGTTTTTTTTAAATGGTAAATGCAGAAATACTTAGTTCCTCCTCACACATACAACATAGAAGTATGTTCAGTTACTTGGCTTACAAAGTCTGCTAAGTCCTGATCCTGAACTTTGGTTGCACAAGAGCTCTGCGAGCAGATGTGATCTTGTTGCCACCGAATATATGTGTATGTGTGTGCACGTGCACGTGCATGTGTGTATAACTAGGGAATTGGAGATCGCTGTGGTGGGAGAGTTACCAAGACCATCCAGAAGGAACAACTTGCAGTGGTGGGTATTTGTTTTTACCGCTGCTTTGTTTATGATGGGCTAAGCCAAGTAATTCTGATTCATAGAAATCAACTGTGTTCTCAGATTAACATACAAATTTTTCAGGAGGACCAGAGTTCTAATTCATTCCATATATTCCCTTTCCAGTCTGAGCTACTGACATCAAGTGCTGCTAATATTCCTTTACAAGTCATTGTGTGTGCATGCAGCACTTCCTTGTGGTACATACTGTCTAACGGCATATGAGACATTACTACTTTGTGATTTAATGACCCACAAAATTCTGCTTTCCAAGGACTGGGACCCCACTGTGTTACCTGTTCAATGAATTTAGATTCCATTTTGTCTGGCATTCTGTTCCTTAAGGACACTGGAACAGAGGAAGCTTACAAGTTTTTAACACAAATTTTTAACACAACTTTTAACACAAATGTTTTAATTATTGATGACGAAGTTCACAAAATCAAGCTTATATATCTCCAAAAGGCCAGTTCAGTCTTCCAGCACCCCTAGGCAAAATCACTTTCATTCATTCTACTGCCCACTTTCTCCACTAATCAGTTGCACACACAGTTGACATGCGTGTATAATCAGTTGCACTTTTTTTTTTTATTTGAACTGTAGCACACTGGCAATGGACAGCCAGTTTGTTGCCAATGATCATTCCCCAGTCTTCTTTCAAAGTTCTTTTTTTTACAAGATTTTTTCTTTCTATTGTACAGAATTGTTTGTATTTCAACTTATTGTATTCAAGATCACTTGTTCTCATTTTGTAATTTTCTGCTTGTGGTTTGTGGTTTCTGATTACAAACAAAACCAATGGCAACAGGAATGGCAGCTAATAAGTAATGAATAATTTTATACTTGATACTACATGGTCTGAGACATTTCTTTCAGTTTGTCCTGTTCCCATTATAATGTAAAATCTGTACTGCTTCACTCATTAGTTTTCCTGCACATTTGGTACATAGTTTGTCCTTGCTTTTTGAAACCACCATAATTTTCCAGTAGTTTATGAATTAAAGACCTTAGAAAACCAGACCAAACAACCTGCAAAAGTTAGTAATTCTTTCACTATTGAAAAGAGTTGCATAATACAGAACTGACTTCACAAACCGTTTGGGATGTAGCCAAATGCAAATGGTGATTTTAGGTTTTTTTTGGTAAAAGGATTCTGTACAAGGCAGTAGTTCAGAAATCACTGTTTAATGAAGATAGTGAAACACACTGTAATACAGCTAGATATTAAAAGAGAAAGAGTTTGCATGTTGCAGTTATTCAAGGAAAACAATGCAAATTTTGCAGAATATTTCCAGTGCAGGTAGCAGATTTTTTGTTTCAAAGGTGGACTGTAATTGGGCAGTTGAATAAAGATGGATGTAAAAAAATTCATTAGCAGTTAACCTGGAAGGAAAGGTTTCGTTTTCTGAGTACTTCCCCTCCCTGCCTCCCACCCCCAATTATATCCTTTTAAAATTAGGTCAGAACTGAATAAAAAATGCCACTTTGAGTCTGTATTCAGATACTTGCCAAAATGTAGGAATGCAGTGTTTAAATATCTTTACTATCTCTCCCTCCCAACTAAAAAAATCCCCATCAATCTGCAAATTCAACCTGACTTGCCAGTAGTCTGACTGTGCATCTACTTTCACGTCTATCTAAATCAGCCTTACATGGCCTCAGAGAAGGCAAATGTTTCTCTGATGATGGCTAGCATATTAAGCTAGGGTTCTTTTCATTTTACCGGCTTTCAAGTAAAAGAAGAAAAGTGCAGAGAAACCATGAACTCTTGATTTTTTCAGAACTCTGGTTCTGCTGGCAGAGATATGACTGTTAGAAGAAACCAATGCCCGTAACTCTGAGACTGATGCTTTCAGAAGCACTATCTTTTACTTGTGATAGAGACTAGGCTGAGCCTGCCATGATATAATCCCCGGAAGTTGGTTAGCATTTCCCATACAATTCAACACTCATTATATTGAAAGCAGAAATCAAATTATAGCATACTATATAAAACTATTGTTTGTGTTTGGAAAGTCTATCTTTGTTGCTGTGGATGATTTAATCCTCTGCTATGCTTTTTCTGTATTTCATTAAAAACTCCTCTGGATTTTCATTGTTTCTTGTTCAGATACAACTGGAACCTCTGAAACAAGTTTCTGGTTGCCTTTGTGTCTTTGGAAGAAAAGACAAAGTTTAGAAAAAAACCTCAAAGGCTAGTGATGACTGTTGAAGTAGTTGCCATAATGTCATTACTTAGATCAAGGTAAGAATATTGGGTTAGGTGGAATAGTAATGTTACACTAATTTTTAAAGTACCAGTTCTGTGTAATGCTAGTGCATACCTCCCCCAAGGAACAAAATCCCTTCCCTGTCATAGACTACTGAAGATTCAAAATATTTAAATTACCAAAAGTAGTGACTGAAGGATATGTAGCACTCCTTCTATTTGAGCAACATTTGATGAAATTAGAGAATACTGAAGGTCTACCGTTATTCCTGTGCAACAATCGATTTCTGTTTACTAGTACGATGGTCTAAATTATAGGAGCAAAAGGAGAAACTGGGCAAATGTCACTGGTTTGAAAACACTGATAATGAAGGGTCTGGAAAGAAGGTTGGCTTTTGAGTACAAAAAAGAGGAAAAAAATCTGAGTGAGCAGGGAACTTGGGATTCAGTGGTAAATTCTGGACCTTTTTTTTTTTTTTTCCTAAGAGAAACATATCACCAAAATATTAATAGATACATTTGTGACTACCTAGCAACCCTCACAACTAACTGAGAGGGAAAAGCATAAACCAATTTACTGAGCACTTTGGTATTTTGATTTCCTGCAATTTTTATTCTAAATACTGTGATTCTGCACACCCCACCCCAGCCGCCCACCCTATCTCTGCTCATAGAATCAAGTGATTGTCTGAGAAACTTATCTTTCACTTTTAGGATAGAAAGGTGGCTGGGGAAAGCTTGAAAATAAAGCCCCTACTTGTTTTTCTGTTTGTTAAAGGAGAAAGAAATCTAAAAGCATATAGCATTCAATGATTAGGATTTTTGTATATTTCTATTGGCCTTGCTGCTTTTTAAGATACTTCACTCTATCTTACTATGTAATTATGGTCCTAGCTGTGAACACTGAGAGCAGGTCCTTTTCTGGATGATTGTCAGAGTTGGGTGCAGAGGCAGAAGTTTTTGAAGACCTACAGTATGTAGCACTACTTCTTTCCTTTCTTATATAAAACATATGACTTGTCATAGAGTTATATTTACCCTGAGATCCAGAAGAGTATACTGTAGATGACAGACTTTCATGGTTCAATAATGGTCTAATAAGCCTTCCCTAGTTAAAATTTATCTGTTCAAAATTTGTTACTGCTATACAAAGGACTGCATCCTCTATTGCTATCCAAATACACAGCCCCGCTGAGTGCTATGGACCTTATTGAACTCTCTCAAAATTTTTTTCATAAATTATAAGCTTTTGGTAGCATATGAAAATTACCTACAGATTTGCAAAATATGCAAGAGTTTAGGATGGTTGGTGGCTTCATTCTATTTTTTTAATTAGTTTTTGATGTACAATGATGAGTTTAGAGTAGCAGTTCTGTAAGCTGTTCCCAAATGTGAGAAGTCTATGCAGCTGTAATAGTAGTGTTTTAAACCAGTTGGTTTTATATGTGGGAATCTGGTGTGTGTAAAATTTGGCAAATATAGGAGGTATCCTTTGCCTATGCATTTTTATGTATGCAAAAAAACACTAATTGATGCAGTTATCTACCCTGTGTTGAGTATCCTTTTTTTTTTTTTTGTACAGGGGAGGAAGAAAAAGTGGTTTGGATATGAGTGTTCTCTGTGAAGTGTAGAAAACGATGCTTATGTGATTTAAAGGAAAGGGGCAAAATTTAGCAGTGTCTCTGACCCTCTGATAGACACAGGTAATTGATGTTTGAGCTTAGAATCAATGGGCTGTATTTTTAGTTATGGACACAGCTATCATACTGGGTTCTGTTCCAAGAGTCTCTGCAATGATGAACCTGCTAGAAAAGCACAGAGGCAAAAATTTATATATTTTTTAAGTGTCTTGTTAGCACTGGCTAACAGAATGAATTATATACAGAATATATGAAATCATAACAACCTTTTAAACAAAGGACTAAAACCTCAAAGAAGTAATTTACTAGCCACATAACGTTTTGTAGAGATTTCTTTTAAAAATGTAATAGTTTTTATAGTGAGTTTATTTCCGTGTAGTAGAAAGGTTCTGAGAATGGTCAGCAAACTGATATATCTTTAAAACTCTATTCGCCTCTTTGACACAAGAGACATATAAGCATTCTCTAGGCAAATTCAAGCATGCCTTAAAGTGGGAATATGTTCAAACATATGTGGAAAGTTACAGTATCAGGCAATGCATTCCTTAGATGATACATCAAATTTACCTATTGGTATCATGAGCACACCTGTTCTGAAACAGAACACTTTTAATCAGGTAGCCTTATCACTCAACAAATAAGTTATTTTGACCAAAGAGTCCTGTTCCTTCTCAATCAATCAATCAGTCACATGTTTGTGTGTCCTGACAATACAATTCCAACTTTGCTTCATAGTCTTCCAGCAGGATGCAAGGACTATCCAGACTTGATGTTTTTCATAAAAGATAGTAGCATGAAAATATAATTTTTTATTTCTTTGTCATTGAGAAAAATGATTTAAAAGGTCATAATACTTGTTATTTCTTTAGCAGGTTCATTTGCGTTTTCAGTTCAATTGTGTTTTACCTCTCCTTTCTACATAAGAAAGTTAGACGTGCCAGGACTGCAAGACCGACTATTCCAAATACACAGCCAAGAAGAATTACTTGTTTGATATCTGAAAAACAGAAACCAACCACAACAAAACAGGAAGACATTGATACATTTCTTCATATCTGTTTGAATGTAGTCACATGTGACAATTTTTTTAATTGTCCTTCATCCAGTAACTTTTGTACAAGGCTCAAAAAATTCTGTTTGACTTACACCCTACAGGCAAGTACCCTGTCTCTGCCAAGCGATGAGAACCCACCATTGGCCTTGGCAGTTTGGTCCAGTGGTGATTTGCCTCTATTGTGAAATCTTTGTATTTAATTTATAATCTCAGGTTATATTTCTTGATTTTAATATGTTTTGCAGCCTGCATCCTGGAAATGATAGACAGACAACAATTCCATAATAAGAAGACCTAAAGTTTTTTGGCATCCTCATCTGAAAAAAAGTGCAGAAGACTAATGAGATTTCTGACAACTTTCCAGAAAGAACTGTATTTAGACAGAGCCTGAGCCTGAAAAATGAAACCTAAAAGGGAGGGTGGGAGGAAGAAAAAAACAAAAGACAGACAAAACCAGGTTGCACTTAAAACCACCAAATTAGTGTCTGTCACAATCAGATTATATGTATATATATTGCTAAGGCTTTATAATTTTTAGCTGCATTTTACTTCTAATTTTACTAGATTCTCCTTTTTGCTTTTGCTGGATGGTTTCTTTTTCTTCCTCTACGTGATATTCCGTGAAGGGAGGTTGCTGTGGTACTGGCAAGACTTGCAGTGGGATTGTAATTAGAAGCATAGCAAAATAATTATTAGCAGAGGATTTCCATGGAAACTTTAATTGAAGGAAGCAAAACTCAAAAGCAACAATATGCAGGCCCAACAGCATAATTTGCATTTGAAATTTCAAATACAGGAATGGATTTTGCAAAATAACTGATGTTCAATTTTCTTGTTTCTGTCTCTCTTCCTATCCAGTTTTCATAATCCTCATGCTTTTATTTTAACTGTTCTAGCTTTTGAGAAACAGAAGCAAATAGCAACTAAAAAACCTTGGTGATTTGCAATACAGAGCTTGAATCTGATGTGCCACAAAACTGCAGCAAGTGTAATGGGCACTGCACTGTAAAGAAGTACCCCTGGAAGCTGAGAATAATAGAGGACTGGGCCTTGTGTTCTTGACCAGCATGAAAGAAAACATTTGAAAATGTGTATTTTAATAGTTCATGCTGGAAGTAAAAATGTGACCACTAATCACAGTGGCTAGGTCAGTGGTCACCCATTCAGGCGCCCAGAAGTTTGGAAGTGGTGTCCATTAATTTTGTCAGCATTTTCCTGGCATCAAGAAGGCCTCCTGTCATGGGGCTTGATAAAATGGATCTTGGTGAAACAGCAGCAAGCTGCTGTGTAAAGAGGAAAACAGTGAAGAAAACTGACCTCAGTAACAACAGATTTTGACAACGTGAAGACATTTTCTGTGCATATGCTGAATTCAGAATCAACACAAGGAAAACCAGCACTGAATTTGAACTGTGTCTTAGACCAGAGGTGGAAATGTATTTAGAGGAAAGTAAGTACTATCTGTCAATGCTATAAAAATACTACAGGTTTAGATATAAATGAGAAGAACTTTGGACTGTTTTGCCTATCTTGTCTGGAGAGACTTGGACCTGTCAATAAAATAACCTTCTCAGACAGAGACTAATATCCAGCAGCATATCTTAGGATGCAAAAGGAGAAACAAGGCTAGATACAAATGCCATTATTAGGGCACAGCAGTAAAAAAAATGAATGACGAACTGTGTATCTAATTTTTATGTTATATTGCCTCACTCAGTTGTCCGTACTGTCAGTATCCTGCTGCTGTGGACAGCAATGCCATACTCCAACTTCCTGAGGCTGATAAAAATAACAATTTTTGGCTCACATTACAAATTAACTACAACCTCAAATATCAAATAGTAAGGAAGGTCTTTGTTACAATCAGATTGATAAAATTCTTTCACACCTTGTTGTTCTTTGTCATCTTTCAGGAAACCATGTGCTGGAAAACATCGGGGGTTTTGTTTGCTTCTCCATAAAGCTGTGGCATGTCCCCATCATTCTGAATGCAGTTAATCTCTGTGTATCTTCTAGCTCCTTCCCTCTGATCTCTCAGCGTTGGCTTTTTGCCCACCTTTCTCTAGTGTAAATGTCAGCATCCGGTTTGCTTATTGAGACTGACTGGCTCCTATCCAGTATGTATGTGGTTGATGGCAGCAATGGAAAAATGTTCTTAGCTTTCAGCTTGGCAAAATGTTTTGCCACTGACTTTTTAAGATCTGGCCTTACTTTGTAAAGATTGCATTCTTCTCAGACTTTTGACAGACAATCTATTCTTACTGTGAACTATGAAGCGTGCTAAATTACCTGCTAAACTTCTGAATCTCTCATATTTTCAACAGTAAACTAAAGTACTCCATATGCTCTGGCCTATCATATTAAACAGAAATGTTTTGAAATACCTCTAGGTTCACTCTTTCATTACTGAAGTTGGCCCCTGTGAACACAATCAGTTGCATATTGATTACTAACAATGACTGGTCCAAGAAAACATTCCATAAATGTTCACTCACCTATTTAAAATTAAGCAACACTCCCTGTTTTGTATGTGGAAATGTTCAATAATTATTTTTTATGCTAAACTCCACAGTTTGCTGCCCAAACTCACTGCAGTTCATCTCACAAATATCACTTAAATGTGCAGAACTGAGTTGGAAATGAACAAGCAATTGGTGCAGGCCTGCAGAGGCTGATGAAATGCATCAGCTGGCCAAGAATTCATTGCTGATGTGTCGTGCACTTTCCACATTTTTTGGAAGGTGCTCAGAATGGAGAATCTGTTGATATGAATTATTTGATGAGTACTTTTGGGGACAATTAACTCAGCATTAAAAGTGCTTCAACATGCCATGTGGCCTTGCATCACCCTAGTGCTTTGAAATATTGCCATCTTGAGGACATTTGGAGTGTACATGGTGTATGAATAAAAGAAAGTTGAAACTGTTAGAAAATATTGGGCAGTTTCCTGTAAATCGTAGAGACTGCCTAGCTGCTACTAAATCCAACAATCCCAGGCTAATTGATAATCTAATGGTAGTGACACAAGAGGGGTAATAAATTTGTGTTATTTATACTAAAAACTATTACATCATTCACAATAATTTTATGGCTATAGAATAGTACATTATGTTTTGAGATAACATAATCCTTTAGAACAAAGGAGTGGAAGCCTTCAACAAGTGTGGGCTGTGTCTGCTCTTCAATCACAGAATTGCAGAATGGTTGAGGTGGGAAGTGACCTCTGGAGGTCATCTTGTCTAACTCCCCTGTTCAAGCAGGGCCACCCAGAGTCAGTTGCCCAGGACCATGTCCTGACAGCTTTTGAATACCTCCAGGGAGGGAGACTCTACAACCTCTCTGGGCAACCTGTGCCAGTGCTCGATCACATTCACAGTATAAAGTGCTTCCTGATGTTCAGAGGGAACCTGCTGTGTTTCACTTTGTGCCCATTGCCTCTGGTTCTGTCCCTGGGCACCACTGAAGAGAGCCTGGCTCCATCCTCTTTGCACCCTCCCTTCAGGTATTTGTACACATTGATAAGATCCCCTGCCGAGCCTTCTCTTCTACAGGCTGAACAGCCCCCAGTTCTCTTAGCCTTTTCTCATAGGAGAGATGCACCAGTTCCCTAATCATCTTTGTGGCCCTTCGTTGGATTCTCTCCAGCATGTACACGTCTCTCTTGTGCTGAGGAACGCAGCACTGGGAGCACTGCAGGTGTGGCCTCCCCAGTGCTGAGCAGAGGGGAAGGATCACCTCCCTTGACCTGCTTGCAATACTTTGCGTAATGCAGCTTGGGACACCATGAACCTTCTTTGCTGCAAGGGCACACTGCTGGCTCATGTTCAACTAGGCATCCACAGGCCCCCCAGGCCTTTTTCTGCAAAGTTTCTCTTAAGGCACTGATTTTTTAATGTGTAACTTTATAACCCACCCCTCAGAAGGTTCAGACTGGATATATGTTTGCCCCAGTTAGTTGCAAAGAAAGTTAAAACTGTATTAGTGATGACAGAATGAAGGATGACCATAAGTGGCTGGGGGTTATGCCATCATTTAGACTTGAAAAATAGCTCAAATTATGTGTATACTAAAGGATGTGAATAATGTCTAGTTCTCTATGTGTATGCATGTATGCATAGATTATATATTTATAAAGCTGCTAAAAGAACATTACATTTACATAAGAAAATTACCTGAAAATAATGCTGTAAGTAAGGATTCTTTTCGTAGCCTTTGTATTTTTGTGTTACGGAATCATTTTTAGCTAAGTACTATGCTTTCCTGTTTTTCTAAGACTGAGTTTGAAATTTATTTTAGGTCATCCACTCAAGAAGCTTGCCTATGAGTTCCTTTCAGCCAAACCTAGAGAAAGGGAAGCATGTAGTCCTAAATCCTTAGAAAGAGTAGATACATGAAATAAATAAAAAAAAAAAAAAAACAAAAAAAAAAACAAAAACCACCATAAACCACCTGTTACTTAGATCTGAATATTAGTCTTTCTAGAAACCCAGGGATCTTATGTCCAATGTCTTCCCAAGTAAGAGAAGTTGCTTTTGTCAAGGGCCATCATCATATACTGAGATCACCTTGTTTGTGATAATGATTTTTTAATGTCAATTTGTAACATTTAAAAGGAAACAGACCTGTTCTCAGGATGCAACTGGGTGTGTCTCCAGACCAGGCCCCCGTCACTTGGCAAATTCTTTCCTTTGACCCAGTGAGTTCATAGCCCTGATTGCAGATGAAACTGATGGTTGAGCCCAGCAGGTAGGTAGTTCCATTCTTTCTTCCATTGGTTGGATGATCCAGCCAACCACAAGAGATCACTAGTAAGAGAGACATAACTGGTTAAAGTATTTTGGTTTTGGACTAACAAGTCTCCATCACAATGATTCAAATGGCATTTTAGTGGCAATTCATGGAAAGACAAAGATCTTTAGGCTAACTGGAAGACAATACTTTCTGATTTTTTATTTTTAATTTTTAAGTCTGAGGAAGGCAGTTGAAGGCATAGAAAATTAAGATAAGGATTCTACACAGTGGTGTAGTAGTGGAAGAAATGGAAAGAAATTTATTTTGTATTTGTCTAACTATCCTACCATTGCAGAGTTTTTCTGGTACAAGGACAATTCCTCCCAATAAGAATGTTTACAGGTGCATGAACCTACAGTTGAGCAAAGCCTCCTCAAACAGTGTTAACTATATAGATGCCCTCTAGAAAGAACTGTAGCGATGGATGCTTTGTGGAATGTTGTATCACCTGGCTTTAGATTTTCTACCAGCAGCTTGTGATTCTGATGAGATAGTCTGGTGGAACTTCCCACTTGAAGGCTTCTTGTTGTCAGGACATCGAATCTGCAGAACGGGTCAGAGCCACACAGCAAGACCATCTCTTTCACCAGGGGATCAGCAGGGTCTTCATAAGGAAAGAACACGGGCAGAAAGGAAGCATTGTGCTTTTCCCCATAAAAGAAATTGTTCAGTAAGAACTCTGTGTCATAAGTAAAGAGAGAAGTTCCATTTTCAACAGCCCCTTGGGAGATGGAGAAAGAAAGAGAGAGATTCATATGTAACACTGCCTACAGATCTATACCACCTTCTGCTAGTAATCCAAGTGCTTATTTACATAAATGTAGCTAGAGCTGGAAGAGATCTATGAATCCCTACAGCTTCCTTCCAGCTCAAGATTATTTTCTTCTTCATATGCAGCATCTTAACTTAGCACTAAACATAGTGTTTGGTTAACCTGGTGTTTGATCAACTACTTAAAATCCAACTCAAATAATTGTGTAACTATGATTTTACATAAAGATGGTTTTAGATGCCTGCTGGCAAAATGGTGATAAAGAAGTACCTCAGACAGAGCTAGCTAGCTAAATGAAACATTACAAGCAACACAAATCCTGACCCTGCATGTCCCCAAATTTATCACGTCTGCCGTGGCCCTGCTTTTTGTTTTCATCCTGCTAGACGAGAAACTTCCTGAAGTAGGACCAGTGACATTTTTCAGTATGATCTGAATCCTGGAGTACGGCTACACTGTGCTTGATACAGAGATCAGCTGGTAGCCAGAGAGTATTTTGCATCATGTTTCTGGCCCATCTCCTAACCTCATGTCATGAGGAATGCTGCAGGTTAGATATACCAGCCTAATCACTTTCATTAAATGAAAGGCAGCCATTCTTTTACACACACACCCCACCATCCCCCTCTTTTTTAAAGGGACAATTATTAAATTGTGATTTAATAAATGATTTTTCAAATTGTCAGTGTGGTACTTGATGGAAACATTGATAATATTCTGGAAAAAGATAGCTGACCCTGGCTATTGCTATACTTCTGTAGTACTATAGTCTGGTGATGCTGTGTTTGACTGACCATAGTAGGTGGAATTCTGAAAGTGTATGCTGTGAAATATGAGCTCTGCCTCTCAGTGGAACAAAGTGCAGGACACTCCATCACGGTTCTATCTTCAATCATTTGGCTGGGTACATTACCCACTTGGGTAGAGGAGGGCATACTTCTCTTACTCCCTTATCTTCCCCCAGTATAGGTTGCTTAGCACAGACTTCATTTGCTGGTCTGTAAATCACAAACTCTTTTGAATTTGTAAAGAAAATGTAATAATAGACTAGAGAAATGACTTACAGTTAGCTCCAAACTCAAACAACTGCTGGGGACTTGCATGAACTGACATGGTGGTTTTATTCTTGAAGGTATACTCATCCTCTGTATTGCCATTCATTACCCCAAAGAGACCCTGGGTGCGATTCATAAACTTCTCTGGGAGCAGAACTGTCAGGGTCAGAAATCCTCCACTTCCCCTTATTTCTACTCCAGACCCAGAAGAGAACATCACTGTGATGTTCTGATCAGCTGTAGAATGGAGAAAGACACCTATAACAATGAGAGGAAGAGGACAAAATAGATAGTCATACATAGTGAACAGATTGTTGTGTCATGATTTTTAACCATTTTTCATAAAGCTTTTCCTCCCTTCCACTCTGGGCTTCATTCTGAGAAGCATTTAAAGGGAGGCCACACCTTCATACCCACAACTGTGGTAAAGTGGCTACTACAGAGTAGTAGCAAAAAAAGACCCACAGTTGATACAAGCTGCACTGCCTTCTGCCAGTGTCCCAGAGCAGAAGCTTTAAGATATGAGATGATTACATCAGAGCGTGGCTGTGAGCTGGAAGCACTGGTCTCAGTGGTCACAGGTTTCCTCTGCTCCTTGACTGTCTTGCCAAGACCTCCCTAATGTGGCTTCTTTTCAAAGCCCCATCACTGTCCTTTCCATTATTTTTTTCCTTCCTGCATCTCTTGGCTTCTGCAGCTCCTTGTCAATGTAGCCTACTCTCTGCAATTCATCACACTTTCCAGTCATTTCAGGAATACTAATTGCTAGCCACAGAAAACGTCCTCCGATGAATAGGAGGCTTACTGTTAAAATTCTAGTAATGTTTAGAGTGTTTTTCAAATTATTATAAAGACTAATCAAATGATCACACCCTTGGAGGAAAAAAAGTCAACTTTTCTTAGTCTTTTTGGCAGAAGAATAGAGGAATAACATCTGACCGATCAAGAAAGCTCCTGATAGGTGAATGTGAAATTCAGTTATATTTTAGTATATATTTTGGTTATATTTCACTATATTTCATTTTGCTTTGTAGGTTTCATTGCATTAGATGCAGTAAGCTCAAGGCAGAATGTGGAGTAAGGAGGTTTTAATTCCATCCACGCTCCATGCGATGAGAAGGAAAACCATTGCTCTACAAGCCACTGAAAGAGGACATAGAGGATGTGGGCATTGAAGCCACCTGTTAAAACACTTCACTGTCATTGCCAGGATTGCATGCCATCCCTTCATAATCTGCTCACATCCCAGAAAGTTCAGGCAAGCACCAGGTGTTGGTAAAGGTTGTCATTTATGTTATTTGGACATTTTGGGAGAGGAGAACGTGCCACCATCCAGCCTACTGGAAAATCAGACCACTCTGCCTCCTCCTGGACACAGCATAGGTGCTTCCAGTTACAGCTAGGCTAACTGCCAGCAACGCTGATGAGAAGCAGGAAGGTTGCAGTTTGTGATGTGCTCACATGAACTATGACTCCCTGCTACACCTCTCCATGAGAACACAGATAGCCACAGTGTGCTTCTCTGTAGCACACTTGATCTGTGGCTATTTGGAAGGAGATGTGTAGCCCATAATTCTGGTGGCTATATTCCTACCCATATTGTAGCTGTCATCAGTCTCAAAGGCCAGAAGAATCCATGCACTGGGCTAGTATAAACACAGGACCGGGTAGGCAAATTGGATGAATATGGCATTCTCCCCCATGCTCTCAGTTTTATTTCTTTCACCAAGAAATGGTGTGCCATGCCAACTGTGCACTACCACTGATTCTGCCTCAATCTGGCAGCAACTGAACTGAAGGAAGTCATGTAATAAGAAAATAAATTCTAATGAGCTGGAGCATTGCCTGTCCTTTGTTTCACTCCTTATAATTTTTTGAGTGACCTGCAGCCTGTTTCGCAAAAGGACACTGAAAAGAGAGTTGAAATGTGTGCCTCGAGATATTTTTAACTATACATGGGCTCCATCGGAATACAATAGCTTACAAGGCTGATATTTGTAACTAACCTTTCAGGTCCATCCAACTTTGCTCAGAGAAGTTGACAATCTTCTGGTTCAACAGGACCTCCAGATTCAAATCCTCTGAGTAGCGTACTTCAATCACATCAGAGCTGTTCTCCTGCATGGCCACTGCAGACAAGCCTGTCACCTGAGCCCCAGTTCCTTCCAAATAAAAAAAAAACAGCCCCCAAAATACCCAACATGATATAAAGTAAATATGGAAGGTTATAATGATACAAGCAAAAAAAACCCTAAGGTACTTCCTAAAAATAATTAAATATGATTATTTATATTTGATGGAATTGCTAAGCATATAAGTCACATTAAAACCCATAGTATAAGTCTCCTACCAGTGTAGTATTTTGAAAGCAGAATGTTTAATGCTAAAAAAGTCTGGAAATTCTAAATTCTTTATCCCAATGACAGTGGCTGAGCTATGTAAGAAGACTGGTTGATCTCCTTCTTGCACATTTGGTCCTGTGAGTAAGGCCTGGGACAATCGAAGATAATTTCAGGGAGGGCATGGCAGAAAAAGGAAACAGAGTGAACAAAAATTTAAGAAACTGATCTTCAGAATGAATTGCTCAGTGACTCATGCCACTGCTACCACAAACACAGTAAAATCTTTCAAGGGCAAAATATTTTCTTGAAAATCTCCATCCTATCCAATGTGATATTCAGTGTAAGCATTCACATCTACATGGGTGCTGAAGTGCACAGACAATTTTTAGTCCGTCCTTATAATTCTATCAGAAGTACCAAATCCTTGAAGCGCATCCCTGAGGCCAGCTGGAATATTCTTTCCTGAGGCAAGCCTGCTATTTTACACACCGCAGCAGGTACAGGAAAAGCATAGACAAAAGTACCTGACATAAGGCTTTTCAGGTTGTCGTGAGAAACATGATCCCATTCTGCTGTTTCATACTCTATTTTCCCCTCATTTTAAAGAGCAGATATATGACAATCTCCTCCTTATAGGCTCATCTGCAAACTACCCATTCAAATGATGAGGGCCACAGGTACCTCCAGAAAGCTTCTTCTGCCCTAGGTTTCGTTTTACAAACAAGCCAAAAGACCAGGACAACCGAGCCCTTTGAATAAAAAAATTACCCCCTTAACCAACTTCTCACCAGACATTCTGTGCTTTTCTACTAGCTTGAGGTGCTTAGAAAGAATTTTTTCCCCATCCAAAGTATGTTTTCTCAGCTCCTTCTAGGACATTTTTGCTCTGTCAACACATGCATGCATATACACCTAACACAGAAAGAAAATAAAGCAGGGCATACACTTACCTGCTTTCTATTAATTTTCAGCTACAGTACTATCAAAATGCATCAGCTAGGAGTTATGCCTGTTGACTGATTCCTAGATCTGACCTTATGTTTCCTTACAGATGAAAATGGACATGGAGAGAAATGAGAATTGTTTCCTTGAGCTCTTGAACACAACGGAAAACCTTACACTCCCATTACTCATATGCAATAAAACTAGCAAATAATCTTTGATTAGGAAGTTATTTTTTTCCTGAACATTTTGTCTGCCTTCTGATTAGCTTCAAAACATCAACTTTTCACAAATAGCCAAAAAAGAAGAATATGAGAGAAGATAGGAGGAATTCTGTAAAGTGCAAATCAAGCAACCTCGGAAGCTATTTGTCATCACTGCTTCCTCTCTTACCAACTCACCATTGGGAAAGTGTGCCTGCTGTGTCCTCCCTTGCACTCTTAGGGATGTGAGATCAGACTCTACCAACGTGTATTCTCCTTGGCCTTTGAAGGTGAAGTTCAGACCATCAAATGTGAAGAAGTGAGGATCCCCAAAAGCAGATGCTGTTTTTCAAAGCAAAAACAGAAATAAGAACAAGCAAAAACCACAAATCATCACTCCTCGTCTTAGGTTCACAAGAAAAAGAAAGTCTCATTGTGGTGATCCAAAGAATGGCATTTAAACAAGGGAAAAAATGCAAGGCCATTCCATGGTAAATGTGACATGAGAAACAGCCATGACAACCTTGAACAGCACTGTGCGAACAATGAGAAATGTCATTCCAGTTACTCTCATCTTCCTTGGTCAACTTTTAGGGCTGCACTTTAAAAGGCTGTTATGGGCAGCAATGCTTACCTGGTAGACCCCCTACCAGGGCGCTTCCAAATGTAGCTGGAAGTAGTCTTTGTAGTCAAAGAAATGGGATGGGATTTTGAAGTCTCCTCTGGCCTGAACAGAGAGAGATGGCAGTGATCCTCAGCCCCAAAACCTCTCTGGAGTTCAGCAGATATCCTTGGTTTTGCCTTTTAGATCATTAAGAGGTCAGAAGGCCCCTCTCCCTTCCAGCAAAAAAAGTAGAAGTTATGTCATCTTATCTGAGATATGACTCACAACAACTAAGGACATCTATGTGGCAGATAGCTCCTTATCTGTTTGATTATTAAGTGTTTTGGGATCGTTGCCTCTCTCAATCTCTCCCTAGAGAAAGAGTCCCCTCCATAAATCAGGTTCATTAGACCAAGGGAAAGAAGGCCATTTTTTTCTTCTCCTCAGCAGTCAGTGCATTCGCTTTGGATTTTCAGACCAAAATGCATGTAGCAAATGAACACTCACAACAGAAAATCACAGCAAAGAAGGCCTGCCCTGAGTGATATGTTCAAGCAATTTCTCCACATCGGGCAGTTGAGGTGTTTAAGCCCAGCATCCCATGTTCCAGGAGAGTTCTGTAAGTACCAAGGTAGGTGACTTTTTTCGCTTGAGCTGATTTTGCACCGTATCCGTCTTTGGCATGCTCTGAGAAGCATTTAGCATTAAGATCTTTGCAGAGGGTTCTGTGGCATTTGAGGGTTTGTTTTCTCAGATGCTTAGTCTTGCACAAGGTTAATGAACACTCTCCTGGCTGTGCTGTAGCACAGGTGGTTTGACATATACTTTCTAGGAGAAAGACGAGCATCTGCAGTGCTTAGTGAGAGCTGCATGATGGATTTTTGTCATGTTCGAGATATGGATGTAATGGCATAAGTATGTTTGGGAATCTTTTTGCAAGACCGCGTGCTTCACATCCCTCATCAACATGTCTTTGCTTAAGAGAGGCCTTTCTGTCCCGCAGTGGAACTGTCAGGGCCCTGAGCATGCTCACAGGCCTTAATTGCCTTGCCCAGTCTCGCTGGGCCCTCTACCTACATGCTCTGTCCATGAGCTCTGTCTAAGCTCGGGCCTGGGCCTTCAGTCCCTGCCTGAGCTATGTCATAGGTGTACCTGTTTCCACCTTCAACACAGCCACGCCTGTGCCTGGCCATGAACCCTGCTGATCCGCACACATCCCTGCAACTGACTTTCTGGCTTGACATGCCTCGTCACTATGGACTTGCCTGACAATTGCTGGACTGTGTCTTGCTCTCGTTACCATTACTGGACCAGATCTTTGACCCTGTCCATCAGACTGACTTCTTAGCTTTCCTTTGGACCTGCCTTGTCACCACAAACTCAACTGGAGATCTGGACTCTCAACTGACTGCTGCTGCCATCACAGTGTCCATCCTGCTTGCCTCGCTCAGGACTGGGCCATGGGCTGGCAAGGACCTGGCCCTTCCAACCTTATCACATTTGGCTCCCAGCTCCCTATTCCTTTGTTGCTTCCAGACAGGCAAATTTGACGGGGGAAATCAGGAAGGACTTTCACTATCTGCTATTGCTACTCCTGGGAGAGTCTCGTGTTGTGTCACATCACGTCCTAGTTAGCTCCTTCAGTGCCCTCTGCAGTTTTCTCCTTTCTGCCTGAAGCAAACCACTGCCTCTTTCCCTCTTTACAGGAGGCCACAGTCCTGCTGGACACCTCAGCACCCCAGCAGCACAGAAGAAGGCAAGACATGTAGCAGCAATAGAGTTATGGCAAGACTTGAGGACTACTACTTAAAAGCAAGGGGCAGGGGCAGTAGACATGCTTGTAAATGGTAAGACTTCCATAATTGATATAAGTAGCGTTTTTCAGCATGTCAGCGTTTCTAGCTACTGCCAAGTTGTCATTAACCATCCCTAACCACCTTCTTTCTGAGAAAGTGCCCACTGATGGTAGGAAGTCATGGACATTGACTACTAGACTTTGGCTATTTAGGTTCCAGGCGTTAATGAGATACTCAACGGCAGAAAAATCTGGCAGGACAATTAAAAACCGCATACAGATTTTGCCACTGATAGATCAATAGAAACCTTCCCTGGAAATTTGCCATGGGACATTGTATTGTCATCTGACATACATACATATACAAATATTCTAAAAGCCAACACTGTATCAAAAAGCTACACTCGGTAATGGAATTCTGAAGCCCTTACCAGCTCGAGGCGGGTGATACGTCCTGCAGTCGCTGGAGGGCCGCCTTTTCATATAGAAGTGACAATTATCAGACCACAGGCAGCAGTAATAGAAGCTGATGACATCATAAAGCCAATGGGAAAAGCCAGGTATCCGGGGAGGCTTCATGAAAGGTGGTGAACCCCAGTCATGGCCTCTATCAGGTGTGCTGCCTGCTGTGGAGTCATGCGTGAGGATTTGGCTCCCTGTTGAGTCATAGCAACACTGCTGTCCTGCCGCATACTGGGGACTGGTTGAGAAGATCAGTGAGAAGAAATTCATTGTTCAGCTCTGTGAAGTCCATTCATATTTAGAAATTACCTATTGCCTTTTTATGGATATAGCTAAATGTTTTGGTTGCCAAGATTTATATGATATCCAGAGATGATACCTCCCAGTTAAACATCCCCCTTTGCCCCCACTCTGTTCTTATAAATTAGACCAGATTAGGGATAGGGAGGGAGGGGTTTTTAACCAAGGCATTTTGGAAGTTCTGTAGGCATCATAGCTATACGGACATAGCACTCTTTAAAATTGTTCTGATAGAAAGAGTGCAAAGAATAATTTGTTGAACTTAAGGAGACCAATACAGGAAAGGCTTATTTAGGCCTAATCAAATCTGTTTTAGACATTAGCACTTGTTTAGGTATCCTAAGTTTTAGCACAGTGCAATTAATTGTTTATTAAATCTAAGGCCTTAACTTCATCTCAGCAATGAGGACCAATACATAAATAAGAGGGAAACAATGGCTGCTATGACCCTGAGAGTTGAGAGTCAAGAGACCTTTGTGATTTCTGTGACACTGCTATCTCTGAGGTGGAACAAGTAATAAAAAAAATGCAGTTTTAAAAAATTTTCTTTACCTGGCTTGAATGGCTCTTACACAATGCACAGCACCAGGGTGATAAGTACACACACTCCCCTTTTCAATGTCACAGCCATAATCTGTCTGAAAAAGATCAATGCTCATGCTTAATGGGGTTATTTCCCCATTGTCCTTTCTATTTTTAGGTCCTCTCCCCACCCTTTGTCTCCAACGTACGTGTAAAGTCTAAATGAACTGTTTGTGGCTGTGTGTTGAGTAGCACGGCATGATAGGAAAAACAGTGAATTTAATACTGAAGTGATTGGAGCAACATGTTAGTCTAACCTGAGCATTTTGCAGTCTATTACAACAGATCTTGAAGAACAGATGCAGCTAGATGGGGAATTCAACTATAAGTGCATAGCAAACATGGATCACACCAAATGAAACTTAACTTTTTTCCTATGTTCTTAGACAGAGGCAGTGCAGTAGATCTAATTTTTTTTTCTTCATGTGCTTTTAAATGTATCATTTAAAATACACATCATGTTTGGAGCTTCATAACCAGGAAAGGATAGTAACAAAAATTACCTAACTTTTCTTTTTTTTTTTTTTTTTTAATATGCATAAACACACTGCCACCCTTTCGTATCGTAAATAGGACATGAAGTTACCCTATCTGGTCCTCAGATCAGCATTGTAAGTGGAAACATAGACTAAATGGCAATTGATTTCTTAGCTTTTGTCAGGTGCTTGTTAACAGTGAAGCTGAGAAGGAGGAAGGAAGCAGGAGACAGGAAATAATAATGAATTACAGCTGTGAACCTGAGCTCTGAAGTACAAGGTGGAAGGGTTTGCAGCAAATTATGATATACTAGGCAGAAACGTGGCCTGTTTCTTCCAGCATGGGACATTGCCTACAAACACAAGCTGCCATCTTGTAGGATCTCAAAGAAGTCATCCCTGCTCCTAGCTCCACAGAGTTCACTGCCCTCCCTGAGAGTTTTCTGTCTGCCACTGGAACTACTGTCTTACTTCCCTGTTGGAAGGTGATTTCCATCTGCTGTCCTACAGGCACTTTTTTTATTCATACTACCTGGATAAGCTGTATCTACCTCTGCCATTTGACATGTTACTTGTGCAAATTTAAATATAATTTCATTTCCTTGCAATGACTTTTCGAGAGGGAACAGGGGTGTGTGGGGAGTATGGCATTCCCTAAGCTTCTACTCGGAACCGTAATAAGCCAGATGGATCGATTAATAACTTACATGGAATCTGCCAGTGTCAGCTCTTGCCTGTGCCAAGGTACAAGGGCAATCTATAATTTCTTCCATGAAGTTTGGAAGCTTCTCTTCCTTTCTGTCCCATTCCATACATTTTGCAGTTGCCCATGCATTTGGGTCATTTCTGAAGTCTTCACCAAGGTGCCAAGCCAATGCATGCTCATTGCTCCAGACTGATGGAATGTTGCTGGAAAAAAAAGAGCCAAAAAATTGATCTGATAGCTGAATAAGCACTGTTTTGACAGTAACACTGTGTCTTAATCACTAACTATAATTACGAAGAATCTTTTAACTTGCAAGTTGTTATTTCATTACAAAGGCCACTGCTTTTGTTTTCCTGCAAGAAGTTACAGCAAAATGAAATTTTCCTAATTTAGAAGGTGACATGACATCATGCAGCAAGTATGCAATAATCAGAATACATTTTAGCATTTGTGATTCTGACTTACATGGATCTTCTTACACACAGGTTTTCTATTCATGCCTTATCACATTGTAGTTCCATTTAGGCCAGAATGAAGAAAGCCTGGATTCTCTAACAAAACCTAAACCCATGCCCCAGTAGTATCAGGCCCGATGGCAATAGATGGGGAGAAACCATTCAGAATCCTTGAAATGTTCTAAGGCTACTCTGCTTTCCACCCGTGAAAAAATATCATACATGAAGCGTAATAAAAAAAACCTCTAGAAAGTGAAAAGTTTAGTCTTCCATGGGTAGTGACTCCTAAATGGTGAAAAAGGTTCTGATGTATTAATAATATGTTCTAACGCTGAAGAGGTGGCATTTATATATTCACAAGGGCTACACCATTTACATCAAAAATTGCAGACGTGTGGAAGCATTATAAAGGAATGTCTATGCAAGCTATGGGGCACTCACAGAGGTCAATCACCAAAAATCATGGGGAAATATGCAGTGAAATAAAAGGAAGTGGGCATAAAATTTGTAGGAATGCAAAGGCCTGCACAAAAATTAGAAAAAAACTAAATTCAGAGGAAGGGCTGTGGCTGTAGTGACAAAAGTTCCACAATTAGGCCCTCCTCTACAGTTGTGACAGAAGAAATCAGCAGGTCCTAGTTTGCCGAGGGTACTGGGTTTTGCTGAGGTGGAGTAATTTTCTTCATAACAGCCTGTATGGTGCCATGTTTTAGATTTGTGACCAAAACAGTGCTGATAACACACCAATGTTTTCGCTATTGCCGAACAGTGCTTGCACAGTGCCAAGGCCACCTCTGATTTTCACGCCAGCCCCAGGGAGCAGGATAGGGGTTGGCAAGAGGCTAGGAGGCAACACAGCCGTGACAACTGACCCAAATTGACCAAAGGTATGTTCCATGCCATAGACCATCATGCTTAGCAATAAAACTGTGGGGGAATTTTTGCAAAGCAGCCCTTACTGGGTGACTGACTGGGCATTGGTCTGCTTGTGGCAGGTGGTGAACAATTGCCTTTGCATCACTTCCTCTGCGCCCATGCCCCTCTTCATAAATGGTCTTTATCTCAACCCATGAGTTTTTCTCACTTTTGCCCTTCCAATTTTCTCCCCATTTGTTCATGTGAAATGAAGCCTGAGTCCCTGTTTTAAATGTCAAAGGAGACAGCAGCTTTAATACAGGAAGCAATAATAAGGTACCTATGATCAATGAATGTTGTGATGTACTTGCCTTTGCCCATCAGAATAGCTGCTGGGTGTAATTCTCAAAATTCCAAAGTCCCACATACTGTAATTTCCTTTAGCAGGTACAGGAGTGAAAGAAAATTTCCCAATATTGGGTATTCCTCTTGCCAAAGTATAAAGATATTTCCATTCGGCCAACCAGTTTTCCGAGTAACTGTCACCTGTCATATAGAGGAGAAAGAAAGTAGTTTTGGATGCTGGAAAAGAACAATTACCACAAGATTGAAATTAGATGTCTCCACCCATCTGTAAACAAAGAGGACAAGTTGGCATTATTGTCATGAGTTATTTATACTTGCAGATCTCTTCTTGAGGCCTCAGTGAAAGTGATTGCACGCTGTACAGAGCTCTGCACGTAAGTTACATTTGTGATGACTGCTTGTGTGCAGGTAGAGGAAGCATCACTTCACCTGTTTCCTGGTATCCCCAGACTTCTATGTTGATGTGGGTTGCTGCAAGTGCCTGGTGTGTCCAGGTAAGAGTTAAGTTTCCATCAGTGTTGGGGGTGCCATAGTATTGCCATTTTGTCTCATTTACCAACGTGCATTTTTCTGCATCCGAAACTTTGCTGTGATGTACTGTATTACAGAACAGAAAAAAAGGATTAATGACATTTCTGCTTTGCATAGCTCTGAAGAGGTGCCACTATATTATTTAAGATTTAGCAGTACTTCCCCTGTGTATGTTTTCTAACAGGATGCATGATATAAAAAGAGTAAGCTGAAGCTGAGAGAACTCAACCCTTACTAATGTCTGTAGTCCTTAGATTACAACATCACAATGCAGTTAATTTTTGATAGAAGTAGCTACAAAAAAGGAACTGTTTTGGTCAACCTCATTTTTAAGCAGGACTTTTTATGACTTAATGCTGCTGCTGCTGTATAGCAGCAGAACTCAATTCCTGTGGAAGTTCATCTCTCAAAATACAAATTAACACGAGGGCAGCAAGTATGAGTTGTCTGAGGCCAAACAGCCTGTTAAGGAAGAAGAAAAGTGATCAAAAGGGAAAGGCTTATATAAACTTGCATCCATGGAGCAAAAATATAGAAAGAAGAGGGATACTGTAGATTTAAGTAAATAACCTGATAACCAAGTTCCAGAGTACGGAAATGTCAGTCCACCATCTGTAGAAACTTCAAAAGGGATGAAACCAGTCTCATACAGCAATGGGGAGATGCAGTGAGCTTTTCCATCCTTAGCAACATAGCCACTGGTTTTGATTTTCTGCTTGAACCTGTTGATGTTGAAAACACTTTTCAGTGTTGCCATCGAGAGCAGGAAAATTCTGAATGTCTCAGTTGTGTTTCATTAAGCAACCTTGTGTCATGTGTAGATCATTCCAAGTCCTGTGGCTGTTTTGCTTGTAGCAGTGAATATAAACTGGAAAAATTTGTGTGTACTTTGTGCTTATTACACCAGTGTGGATTCTGCTGTGCACTGCACAAATACACAGCAATCTGTAAGCCTTAGATTTACTATTTAATCACTGGGGGGGGGGGGGGGGAGGGGGTGTGTGTGTGTGTGATAAATTAGCAACAAATAACCAAGGGACAGCAGGAAGGCAAGGGTGATGCTATAACATTGATAGGATTACAGGGTGGCTAACATTGACCATGATACGCAGGCATTGCAAATTTCTGGTTTTGCAGGGGTTTTTTTGCTGGTAAGTCCTGTGAATACAACACAAGTTATTTCATGCTGTTCTAGAATTTCTGTTGCAAAGATTAACTCAGAATTCATTGCTTGTTATTTAACCATCTGCTTCCAGTTAGAGCTCTTGCCCAGTGCGCTGAAGTATAATCCCACCTGTGACTCTTAAGGATTGATGTACGGTGACTGCATAGCTACTCCAAGTACTGTAGGGAGTTGGGGCCTGCCAGGAAGTAGTACCTTCGCTTGTCTGCACCAAAGTTTGTATTGGCTATGATAATGCAACTATGCAGGTAATTCAAAGTACACAGTTGTGTTCTACAGAATGAATGCCTGGGTCAGGGGTTTTCCCAATGAAGAACTAAAAACCTTTTCAGGTAGTGCTATCCAGACGGGAAGGACTCCAAAATCTCACTCAGAACCTTCTGCGGAAAGAATGTCAGGATATCGGGGTCAGTAAAATCCAGTGTACTGTATGGATCACATATGTGACATAGGTACCTAAGTGTGATACAGGCTGACATGCTTAGGATCCACGGCTTTGTCTTACAGGAAAAAGACAAGGTGTCCTACATACATTTCTTTCTCATTGCTTTCTCATTCAGATTAAGAAATGAATACTTCTTTTTCACAAAATGGAAATGCTAAAAAGGTATTGACAACAAAGAGCCCCGAAAGGCAACTCTTTTAGAAAAGTCACTGTTTTGATATGTTAAGGGAAGAACTAGCAGAGTAATGATTGCATTACACAATAACTCCACCAAAATTAAATGATCCTGTGTAGAAATACAGACAACATGTATACTTGAAGGTGAGGGTTAGCAGAACTTTTCCATGTTTCAGGATTCTGACAACTTTACAAAGTAAGTTTTCACTCCTGTGTAGACTAGTCTAGTTTTGTGGTAATTACCTATTGTCAGAAAATGAGATTAGAAGTTCACCTCCCTTGGCAGAGAAATATAAAATTATGGCCCACCTGCACGTTAGCACAGAAGAGGCATTAAGAGCTGTATTTTCAATCAAAAAGACTTTTCCTCCCATCAGAGATCCTGAGTATGGAGAAATTTGAAGACAAAATTCTTTATAATCAGGACAGCAAATCCCCAAGGACTGGCATGTCACCTGGCAAGAACAGGTACCAAGCAGCTCCCCACATTGGTGCGAGCAAGAGTCTTGACCTCCTTGTTAAAAGAAATAAAAAACATAGTCAGGAATGTTCTTGAACTCTTCTGGATGTTCTCTGAAACAGAAGTACATCATCTAAAGGACTACTGTAAATAAATGAAGTAGGCTGGTTATCTCAGTTTAGGAATGTATTTAGCTGAAGGCTGTAATCACTTGCATATTAAGGTTGCTCCATTTTGAATAGAAAAATACACTTATTTACCTCCCAGCCAGTACATAATTTCACCGACTCCATGGGTATTTTTACATCTAAAGGAAAGATAAATCTCCAGAGCAGCCCCTCGGTGAGTGTCACTAATTGCATTTATTTCTGAGAGCAGGTCTTAAGCAAACCAAAATGGGGTCCCGTCACTGTCAACCCTACATGGGAATCAACAAGAATAGAAAGCTAGTGCTCTTGGATGAATGGAAAGCTAACATTAGTGACAAAGTGCGCTCAACATGAGATTATGAAAAGCTACTGAAATTTCTTTCTTTTGTGCATTTTATTTGAGTCTAGCCTTAACAAGGTAGCTGTTGAGATGACTAGGTACACAGACAGATGACTAGGCCCTTGTTGAGGTGACTAGGTCTAGCTGAACAGACCATGAGTAATTACTGGGCATGACATGAAAAATTGCTCAACAAATAAAACAGTGAGAAGTTGACAGCTGTTACAGTAACACCGTGAGGAACAGCTGGATTTCACAAACAGTTGAGGGGGAGTGAAGTGAGATGGACAAGTTGCACAGACAACTGGGAGCACCAGGAACCTTTTGGGGAGTGTAATCCTGCAGGAGCAACACTGCTTGGCTAACTCTATCAGTAATACTGTGCAATGCTGAGATGACCTAGGTAAGTATCAGAAATTCTAAATTTGGACATGGATGTAGCAAAATTGGGACCAATGATGAAAAAGTAATTAGAGGACGGTTGCTTATTTGGGAGGACACAAACAACGAAAAAAGGGAGGGGTCAAGGTGGACTGTGAAGAACAAGCATGGGAAAATGGAGAGAAGGGAACATAAAAGGAGCCATAAACAAGTTGCTGGTCAGCATGTTTCTTTGACTGAGCCCTGCAGCACCTGATCACCATAGCCATTTTATTAAATCCTGTTATTTTCTGTATCACCTCGCTGTCTTGTGTGTGCACATGCACGCGCATGTGTTGTAATCCTAAGTGAACTTCAGGATGAACCAGACAGTAGGAGACCCACACTTGGAAAGACCCAAGGTCTGAGCTGTTGACCATGTAAGGGACTTGGGATCTGGGCTTAGCCGGTATAGGCAAATTTAAAGCCTGTGCTAGCATGCACGGTATCTGTGAATGTGGTGGGTCTGTGAATCTGGAGAGAAAGGGTGTGTTTGTGTTTTTGCTAGTGACCTTCCATTGTGATCAGCTGGAGAGGAGGAACAGAACTGGGTGGTGTGCAGGTTTATGGGAGTGCTGTCTGTGTTTATCTGGATGCCAGTAAAAGCACTGCTCTGTGTTAGCCTGTATGGCTGGCTGTGTTAATGGGGTGGGTGTAGTATGTGTATCTGCCTCTTGGCAATAGAGGCTTAGCCTCCATACTGGCTGTACTTACAAACGGGAGCAGCAGTATCCACATCTGTGGGACTGAGACAGGAGGAATTTCCTGAATCTGAGAGTACAGCAGATCTGACTCTAGTGGTTTAGGAAGGAGAAATCTACTGCGTCCCAAAAGCTGCTGGATTCACCTACTCCTCAAAGGTCGTTAACAATGTATGAGCAAGACTAGGAGAGGAAGAAAGAATTTACAGTCACCCCTCATGGGACTGAAGAGCAATTGCTTGCAGTTCCAGGTATGTCAGCTTCTGTCAAAATGAGCAGACAATGTCGCTGAGTGTTGTTTTGTGTATGGGGTGGGGGGGCACATGGAGGGCTGTTTGGTTTTTTTGGTAGGATGGAGAGACCAAGAAAAGGAAAACTTAGTAAAACCTCTATTTTTCTCTCTCTGCTGGCTTTCCTCCTTTATCCTGGGATAATATGTGGGTGTGTGGCAGGAAAGAACAGGAACGGTAAGGAGTCAGAAATAAAAGTCAGCCTTCATACTATACCAGAAAACCTACTTAAGATGGAGGTAGAAATGCTTGTTCAATATAAGGAGCTAGAAAGTTGTTCTGTGTCTTTAAAAATATTTACTGCATTCTCCAGACTGTTTACTTACAGAAAAGATCCACTGTCCTACTGGAAATTACAGAGGAAGCGGTTGAAAATGACACCATGCCGGCAAAAGCCAGCTTGTGTGCCTTTGCTTTAGCTTGTACAAATGGTGTCAGTAATTTGTTACTGAGGTGTGTATCCTGAAGTTCAGAAGTCAAAAAAGTTTGTAGTTAAAAGCAGCAAAATTTTTGAAAGTCACTCACCTGCATTCCAAAGAGCGGTGAGGGTGAAGAGAATGAAGAAAGAAACATCTATGCCAATGAATTTCATATTTTGTCCAGATGATTCAGGATGGCTGATTGTAATAGCCTTTGAGCCTGTCTGGGAAAAGCCTTTTATAGAAACACGTGTCCAGAAATAAACAAGATTCTCTGTTCAAAGGTTTGTTGTAAATTACTGAAGCAAAACAAATTGAAGGAGATGCTCCTTTTCAGAGGTCATCTCCGATTCAGGAAAAGATGGAGGGGGTGGGGGAGGTAGTCAGTAGAACTCCTACACATTATTTTAATAGTTACGTTTTTCTGAAATGGAAGGAGATGTGTGTTGGTTTTGCAAACATTTCTGCTCCAAAGTTCAAGACCACAGGGTCATTGGCACAATGTGGATGTTTTAATTTTATTGGAGGAATTAAAACCAGTTATCAGTAAGGAGAATGATAAAGAATACATGCTGACAGTACAGTTTTGTTCAGGAGATAATGAGACATTGAGAAAGCATGTTTACTGCATAGTATGTGCCAGCATAAGGGTTGTAAATGAGAGAGGTAAAAAGAGATTCTGAGGAACATATAATTGAAAACGGTGGCATGATGTTAGAGCAATAAAATGGACTACAGAAGCCTGCCGACACAAGCACAAGGGTGTTCTGAGAAGAAAATAGGGCAGAGCTGATGTAGTAACAGCCACAGTGTAACTATCTGTTCCAATAGCAGAACAGAAACTTTATGATGGCGGGTTTTAAGGGATACTGAAAGAATACAAGGTGTACTCCACTGATCTTGTACGTAAAATATCAGTGCATAAGATAAGAACGTCCTTGCACCTGATTATAGCTGGGTAGAAGAATCAAGGACAGAGTAGTGTCCGGAATAATGACAGGGGAGTTTTGGGAAGCAAGGCTATTCAGACCTAGATAACCGTATCAGTAGGATCATGTAAGGCTGCGATTGCCTACAATTTTGGTATAGATGTGGCAAAACTGGGCCCAGCAGTCAAAAAATAATTAGGGGCATATTGCTTATTTGAAAGGCATTCAGGTAAAGAAAAGGATGTGTGATGGCAGCAGTGGGCCCAACTTCAGAAAAAATGGAGTATAAGATATAGGATCAGAGAATAATTCAGGTCAGAAGGGACTTCAGGAGGTTGTTCTTGTCCAACCTCCTGCTCAAAGCAGTTTTAGCTATGAGGTCAGACCAGGTATCTCAGGGTTTTACCCAATCTGGCCTTGAAAACCTCCAAGGATGAAGATGAAGACTACATGACTTCTCTGGTTCCTCTGTTTCAATGCTCAGCTCTCCTTATGATGAAAAAGTTTCTTCTTATATCAGATCTGAATCTCTTTTGTTCCTCTTTACACCCATTGCTCCTTGTCCTCCCACCGTGCACCACTGTGCCCAGTTCTGTCTTCTCAATGATCACCGTGCAGATACTGGAAGGCTGCTATTAGCTTCCTCCCCCTCCCACCCGTCACCTTTCCTCCATGCTGGGAAGGCCCTGTTCTCCTTCCCTCAGCCTCTCCTCACACTGTGAATGTTCCAGCTCTCTCAGCATTCTGGTGGCTCTCTGTTGAACTTGCTGCAGTTTGTCAAGGTCTTGTATTTGCAGAGGCCCAGAACTGGATGTAGTAGTCTAGATGTGGCCTGATGAGTCCTGCATAAAGATGATAATCACTTCCCTCAACATCTGGCTGTGCTCCTCATAATACAGCCGAGGATGCTGTTGGCCCTTTTTGCTGCCAGGGCACAGTGATGGCTCATGTTCAGCCTGCTGTCTGCCAGGACCTTCAGGTCGTTTTCTACAGAGCTTCTCCTCAGTCAGTCAGTTCCCAGTCTGTATTGTCATGAGGGCTTTTTCCTTCCTGGGCTCATTTGTCCTTGTTGAATTTCTTAAGGTCCCTGCCAGCCCATTCCTGCAGCCTGTCCAAGTCTAGTAAAAGAACAACAGAGGACACCTCTATGATGGTAGGAATGCAAGGCACCTACTATAGATGATAGTAAAGCTGATCAGTGAATCCCGAGTCCACCGGGATAGTGGAGGAAGACCCCTGGGACAAACCACAGGCAATATATGTGATTTGTTAGATTTAAGGCCAATAATTAAGAGCTTTATAGTTCTATGGAATAGTTTGCATAATCATACAATTATGAATTAATATGTGTTATTTATCTAGCTAATTATTATTTTCTTTTTTGCTCTCCCAAACTCCTTATAAAGGGTTCACTAATCAATAAATATCATAATCAGTTTATCAGTTACTTCCTAAGTCTCCCAACTAAGAGCATGAGCATCAAACCTCAGAAGTAACAGTACCCCAAGGCCCTTCATTTGTCCTCTTTTGCCCCAAAATGCATAAATTGCTTTTCGGTGTCCCTAAGCCCTCTGTTCACTCTCTGGTCCCCTCGTGACGACTCTTTCCTTTTTGATCAGCCCAGCACTCTCCAGTCAGCTTTCAGCAAGCTGCTCTCAAGTACTGCATTACACCTCTGCTGCCCTTGCAGGCCCCCATTATCTCTTACAGTCTGTTGGCTGTGCCCACCCTGCCCCACTCCCACATGCATGGGCTGCAGCTGTGGGTAATGAGGCTGATGATGGCTGGGCATAGCTGGCAAGCACAGGCGCTCCATTAGTACTAACGGCGTCTTTTTCTCTAAGGGGCTGAAGTTATAGGGCATTACTCCGCTTTAGGTTTGGGTAAGAGCCAAGGGTGGGGCACTGTGCCACCTGCAGCTACCGTGAGCTGAGGTCAGGCAGGTAGAAGGGAGTCTCTGCCAAGACCTACCTACAGAGGAGCACCGAGTTGCGTCAAGAAGGTAAGCTGGAAGTAAGGGGAGCGGGGGTGGAAGAGCTTGTGGGGCGGTGTGGAAGCAGCAGGTCTGTGCTTGGAGCTGCACGTCCCGCATAAGATGAGGCTCTGTGTGACCGGGACCATCCTGGGCAACCTGGGAGAGATGGTGAGGGTGCCATGGGCGGGCCATGGGAAACTAGCCAAAGGGGCAGCTGAGGCGGCTGCAGGTAGCCACGGAACCACGGTCAGATTACTGCTGTGTGGGGCAGACCTGCCAGCGTTAAGGCAGCTCTGCTCCGTAGTGGCGCTCAGCAGAATGAGGCGTGCTGGCACGCAAACAGCCATAAGTGTAAGGTGCCCCTCCATCCCGAGGCATGCCAGGAGTTGTAGTCTCCTGGCACCGGGCTGCTGGTTGACCACATTGGCCTGTGGGGCACGATGGGAGTAGTAGCCTTTCAGCATCGGGTTAGGGATTAGCATTAGGTTAGGGTAGGGTTTAGGGGCATGAAACGGAGCCAGAGAAGGGGACCAAAGCAGCATAGAGACAGTCTTTGCTGTAGGTAAAATAATAGTCTTTGAACTAGGGGATAGTTTTGGAAGAGCTGTGCAGTTGCCTGGCTGCTCGCTAACTGCTCGAGCCTTTTGCAGGTGCTGAGGTGTAGCCTGGCAGCTGAAGGAGCATCACAGTTGGAAACTCTGCAGAGAGCTCAGGCCAGCCACAGAGGATGAGCTCTGACTTGCAACTTGAGCATAGCTAAGTCCTGGGGCTGCATTGCATACTGGGGAGGCTGGGTGGGTGGCAGGTGGCTCTGCCCTGGTTGGGGATGGGGGAGACTGTGTGGTAGTCTGCATGCTGCTGGGTAGACGGAGCTGGAGTTTTGTTTCTGAGACTGAAGGTGACTGTGGACACTGGGCAGGACACGTGTTTGCTGAACAGTGGGAATTTGAGTGATGTGCCAAGTGGTTAAGTAGCTTGAACCACAGATGCTCATTATGTGAGTAACAGGCTAAAACAATGTCTAGTTTTACATCATAAGAAACATTTCCCCAGCTGCAGTATTTTACCTTTGTTCTGTGAGGCATTTTCTGGTTAGTCTTTAGGGTGGGATTTATTGGCCAGAGGAAAAGGTTTTTGAGGCGCTGTTAGTGACAGCAGGAGGAATATGACCAGTTATCACAAATGCCTCTCTCTCTCAGGAGGTTCCACTTTCCTTACAGGAAGGCTGGTTGGTAATAATAAGTGTCACTGGCTCTGGATGTTTGCTTGTGGACCTGAGAAAACAAACAAACAAAAAGGTAATTGGCCCTGATGCCGATTAATTAGTGCTTATGTTGTTGAAGGTAGATTCATCAGAAGTGCATTCTGGTGTGTATCTTCTTGTTCTGCTGCACTTCCAAATGAAAGGCCAACTTTTAAAGCTGTGGGCAAAAATTCGTCTGGTTCTCTACTGTTTTCCTGCTCATATGTGCTTTGGTATTTCTTACTTAAAACTGAGGGTTCAAAGTCTTCCACTTATGGTTTATGGTTGAGAATTTGTTGTTGAGGGTTTCTTACTCTGGGGTTATAGTTTATTACTTTATTTTGTGGGGGTTCATTATTTGCCAGGATTTAAAATGTAACATCATCCATAAACTTTAAATCCCCAACAACCATTTTAGTTCCAAGATTTCCAGTTTGTAACTTAGATTCAGGACTGATGACTTACAGAAATGGTGATGTCTAAATCCTAAGATAATCAACTGTAAGTCCTGAACCCTAAATGCTAGGCTGTGAACACTTCTGTGGGGTATTTAATCTTCTTCTGTGCCAACCAGCATTCACCTCTCTGCTCTGATCTAAGCTCTGGGTTTGATATGATGCAGCCACTTCACACTGCATCAGACTGCTAAGGTGATGAGTCAGCTGAGAGCTGTGAAAATTGTGGGGGCTCTATTCAAGAGGTGCACTATGTGTGCATTGCTGGTGCGCGCTCAGCGCGCAGAGTGCGGAACTGCAGTGCCGGTGCTGCACCGGTGTGCAGCAGTACAGCTGCGGGCTCCCGGCTCTCTGTCTTGCAGCCCATTGCTGTTTTTTCCTTTTCCATCTCTTTGTCCTGATCTGCATCCATCTCTTTTTTTTCCCCACAATTTCTCTGGCTTGTTCCCTGGCGTTCTTTTCCCCTCTGCACCTATGTGTGCTGCTCTGTCTCCCTGTCTTTCTCCCTCCTTCCTCTTCTTTCTCTCTCCCTTTGTATTGCTCACTGTCGCTGTTTTTTTAAAATTCTGCATCTCATTGTCCCCATCCTCCTTCCTGTTCATCTCTTACTCTTTCTGACCCTTTGTGCTACTCCCTGTCCCTCTTATTTATTGCTTCACCTCTCTGTCCCATGCTATGTCCCTGTCTTCTCTCATGCTCCACCTCTCTGTCATTCTCTCGGTTGCTCTCGTTGGCTCTCTATCCCAGCGTCCTGCTCCCCTTTCCTGGCTCTTTCACAGTATCCATCTTTCTGGATCCCTGTCCCTTACCTGTTTTCTATATCCCTCTGTCCTTCCTCCTGTCTTTCCTTGTCCCTCTGGCCTGCTATGCATCACTGTCCTTTTTTTTTTTTTTTTCCTTCCCTTCTCTCCTCCCCCCCCCCCTTCCTTCTCCATCTCTGCCTCGGTCCTGTCACTCTCTTCCTCTCTCTGTCTCTAATGTTTCTTTCTCAATCTCTGCCCCTCTCCCTGTCCCTTTTCTCTTATTCTCTCTGTCCTCCATCCTCCCCCTAACTTTTTGTCTGTGTATCTCCATACCTCTGCCTGTTCCATTGTTTCTTGCTATATCCCTGTGCCCAGCTTGCTGTCCCATTATTCCCCTTTGTCCTGTTCCCTGACTTTTTTTCTCATCCTGCAGTCCATCAGACCATCTTCGATAATGGGATCATCTACATGGCACCAGGCCTGCTGGTGTCAGATGGGATTCGCCTTTCTCAAAGGGGGAAGAGGGTCTTTGCTCATGAACTAGTGGGGCTCATTGACAGAGCTTTAAACTAGACTTGAAGGGGGAGGGGGATAATACTTGCCTGTGACAAGCTGTGGGATGCCTTGCCAAGGTTAGAGGGATGGGGTACTAGCAAGGGCCCTCAGCCTGTTTCTCTGAGGTGCGCTGGGTACACTGGAGCACACCTGAAGTCTTATGGAGATGAGCCAGGGGCTCCCAAGGTAATAGGAGCCAACAGGGAAACACTGGTGAAGTGTACCTACCTTTAAGGTACCTACACACCTTAGAGGTGTGTTCTTCTAAGAAGGTGACATGGCCAACAGCCCAGATCATGTGCCTCTACACCAATGCATGCAACATGGGCAAGAGGAGGAGTTGGAAGCCACCATGCTGCTAAAAAGCTATGGCCTAGTTGCCATTACTGAAATTTGGTGGAATGAAGCCCATGACTGGAGTGTGGCCATCGACACCTACAGGCTGTTCAGAAGCGACAGATGAGGAAGGAGGGGTGGAGGGGTTGCCCTTCATGTCAAGAAATGGATAGATTGTGAAGAGCTGTCTCCTGAATAATAGCCACGAGCAGGTTGAAAGCTTATGGGTAAGAATTAGAGACAGAGGCAACAAAGGGAACCTTGTAGTTAGTGTTTACTACAGGCTGCTGGACCAAGGGGAGCCTATTGACAAAGCCTTCTTACTCCAGCTACAGCAGGCATTGTGCTCGCAGGCTCTCATTCTGCTGGGGGACTTCAACCACCCCAACATCTGCTGGAAAAGTAGCATGGTGAGCTGTAGGCAATCCAGAAGACTCCTGGAGTGCATGCAGGATAGCTTCTTAAGCTGGGTAATAGACAGCCCTACCAGAGGGGATGCAATACTGGACCTGACGGTGACCAAGGCAAGTGAGCTAGTCAGTGACGTTAAGACTGGAGGCAGCCTGGGCTGCAGTGATCATGTGCTGGTGGAGTGCACAGCCCTGAGGGGTATGGGACAGGTGAAGAGCAGGACCCTGAATTTTAGGAAAGCAAAATTCCAGCTGTTCAAGGAGTTAGTCAACAGGACCTTCTAGGAAACTGCCCTCAGGGACAAGGGAGCAGAACAGAGCTGGCAGATCTTTAAGGACGCTTTCTATATAGTGCAAGAGCTCTTGATACCCAGGTGTAAGAAATGGGGAAAGAAAGGCAAGAGACTGCATGGATGAATTGAGACCTGCTGGTCAAAATAAAGGGCAAGAAGGAAATGCACAGGCAGTGGAAGCAGGGACAGGTATCCTGGGAAGACTATGGGGATGCTGCCTGATTGTGTAGGGATGGGGTCAGGAAGGGCAAGGCACGGCTGGAGCTGAACTTGGCAAGGGATGCAAAGAATAATAATGGCTTCTATAGGTATGTCATTCAGAAAAGGAAGGTCAAAAAAAGTGTACCCCTGTGATGAACATGACTGGCAAGCTGGTAACAATGGATGAGGAGAAGGCTGACGTGCCCAACAACTCTTGCCTCGGTCTTCACTGGCAACTTCTCTTCCCACACCTCTCAAGTGGATGGACTGCAGGACAGGGGCTTGGGGAGCAAAGTCCCTCCCACTGCAAGAGAAGATCAGGTTTGTGACCACCTGAGGACCCTGAACATACAGAAGTCTATGGGACCTGATGAGATGCATCCTAGAGTCCTGAGGGAATTAGTTGATGTAGTTGCCAAGCCACTCCATGGCATTTGAAAAATCATGGCAGTCAGGTGAATTCCCTGGTGACTGGAAAAAAGGGAAACATTACATCCATTTTTAAAAAGGGTAGAAAGGACTACCCTGGAAACTACTGACCTGTCAGCCTCACCTCTGTGCCTGGGAATATCATGGAACAGATCTTCCTAGAAGCTATGCTGAGGACAGGGAGGTTCTCTGAAGCAGTCAACATGGCTTTACCAAGGGCAAGTCCTGCCTGACCAACCTAGTGGCCTTCTATGATGGAGTGCCTATATCAGTGGACAAGGGAAGAGCTACGGATGTCATCTATCTGGACTTCTGTAAGGTCTTTGACATGGTCCCCCACAACATCCTTCTCTCTAAATTAGATATGGATTAGATGGATGGACTATTCGATGGATAAGGAACTGGCTGGATGGTGACATCCAGAGAAGAGCGGTCAACGGCTCAATGTCTGGTGACGAGTGGTGTCCCTCAGGGGTCCGTATTGGGACCAGTACTGTTTAATATCTTCATCAATGACAGACAGTGGGATCGAGGGCACCCTCAGCAAGTTTGCAGGTGACACCCAGCTGAGTGGTGCAGCTGACATGCCTGAGGGACAGGATGCCATTCAGAGGGACCTGGACAAGCTCAAGAAGTGGGCCCAGGTGAAGTTCACAAGGCCAAGTGCAAGGTCCTGCACCTGGGTCAGGGCAACCCCCAGTATCAATACAGGCTGGGGGATGAAGGGATTGAGAGCAGCCCTGCAGAGAAGGACTTGGAGGTACTGGTGGATGGAAAGCTGGACAAGAGCCGGCAATGGGCGCTCACAGTCCAGAAAGCCATCCGTATCCTTGGCTGCGTGGCCAGCAGGTCAAAGGAAGGCATTCTGCCCCTCTACTCCACTCTGGTGAGAACCCACCTGGAGTACTGCATCCAGCTCTGGAGTTCTCAGCACAGGAAAGACATGGACCTATTGGAACAGGTCCAGAGGAGGGCCAGAAAAATGATCAGAGGGATGGAACACCTCTCCTATGAGGAAAGGCTGAGCAAGTTGGGGTTGTTCAGCCTGGAGAAGAGAAGGCTCTGAGGAGACCTTATTGTGGCCTTTCAATACTTAAACGGGGCTTTAAAAAAAATGGGGATAGACTTTTTAGTAGGGCCTGTTGTGATAGAAGAAGGGGTGGTGGTTTTAAACTAAAAGAGGGTAGATACAGACTAGATATAAGGAAGAAATTTTTTACCATGAGGGTGGCGAGACACTGGAACAGGTTGCCCAGAGAGGTTGTGGATGCCCCATCCCTGGAAATGTTCAAGGCCAACTTGGATAGGGCTCTGAGCAACCTGATCTAGTTGAAGATGTCCCTGCTTATTGCAGGTGGGGTGGACTAGATGACCTTTAAATGTCCCTTCTAACCCAAACTATTCTATGACTCTATGATCACTGTTTTTTCTTTCTCCATCTCTTTGTCCTGATCTTTCTCTTTTCTTCTGCATTCTCTCTCACTTGTTCCCCATCTCTTTTTCTCTCTCTGTCCTTCCTTCCTTATTCCTCTCATTCAATTTCTCTTGATCCATCTGTTCCACTCCCCACTCATCACTTTCTCTCTCTTTCTCCCTGTCCTGCTCCCTGACCCTGTTTTTCTTCCACCATGTCCCTGCAGGGCTTCTCATCCTTTTATTGATTTCTTCTTTTTTTTTTTTTTAATTTCACTGTCCTTTTCCCTCTACCTTTCTTTCTCTGCTCCTCAGTCCTTCTCCCTCATCATATTTTTCTCTTTCTGTTCCTCTGTCCTGCTCCCCATTGCTATATTTTCATTCTCTATATCTGCTGCTCCAGTAATGACTGCTGAGTTGTCCGAGGGGAAGGGTGAGTGTACAGGCACCAAGCCCCAGAGCAGACTCCCTCCTGGGACTTACATTAATGAATAAACACTTGCTGCTCCTCTGCACTCATGGCTGTGTTTGTAGCCCTTTGTGCTTGGTGAGTGGCTGTCAGGGTCCAGGGGAGCAGGTTACATAGTGGGTGTAAGGGGCCATGGCTGCAGCTGTGGGCTAGGGCTGGAGGAGCCCCAGGTGGGGCCAGTGAGGCTGATGGTGATGGCCTCTCTGTGTAAAAGGGCTGCAGCCCCAGGGGATGGTGCTAGCTGGCCACTTACTGGCTATGGATGGGAGCTGCTGTAGCTGGAGAGACTAGAAAAAGGTAAAGCTGCTGAAGAATAAAATAAAGGGGATCCAGCCAGCAGCTGCTTCCAGCTGCAGACAGGAGACAGCCTGCCTCTCCAGATGAGGAAGGATCCCTCTTAGTGTAGTCCTCAGCAGATCCAATCACCAACATGCATGGCAGGGTCTGTATGCATAACCAAAAGCATGCTACAGCCATGTAGTGTGTGCGCATGTGAGGCTGTGTTTCTAGGAAGCCTCATACTGTAAGAGCTGCAAGACACCAAACTATTCTCTTGGGTGGATGACAGTCAAGTGACCAGAGCTACAGAGGAGGAAAGGAGAGGGGGAGAGAGATGTGTCTGAACGGTCAAATTCTCCCAGCAGCTCCAGAGTGGGAGGTACAGTGAGTCCTGGACCCCTGGGGCTGGGTCACCTCTCTCCTGCATCTCGTTCCCTCCCTGCTCCCACCTTCTCTTTCACTGCTGTCGAGATTTTTTTTTTTTAACTTCCTGCACCTCTCCCTCTCTTGTTCTCCAAGTGTCCCTCTTTCTCTGTTGTTCTGCCTCTCTGTTTTCTTTTTCTCTCTGCATTTCTGTCCTGTTCCCTGTCCCTCTTTTTTTCATCCTCTCTCTCACCCTGCAGCCCATCACTACTTTTATCTTTTTTCCATCTGTCTGTCTTCCTATCCCAATCTTGTTAATTCCTCCCTGTCTGCCTTTTAGCCCTTCACAATTCCTGCTGCTCTCACTTGTCTGGCATTATGTGTCTATTTTAAAATTTCTCTCTCTGCCCTGTATTCTAGATACACTTTTACTTTCTTAGATTCTCTTGTTCCAGGTCCCTGTCCCTATGTTTTAACTTCTTCCCTTGCTGTCTGTCATGGTCCACTTGGTGGACTCGTGATGGTTCATTTGCTATGATCTCAAAAGTGCAAAATTAAGGTGACCAACACCAAAGGGGATAGCAGTAATCACACAGTAAAACTTTATTGTATTGCCTGTGAGGAGGCACGCGATAGTTAGAGATGGGTGAAAGAAAGGAGAAAAGTAAAGTTAAGTTTAGAGAGAGGAGAAAGAGAGGTTATAGCTACCACCGCTGATCTCAAGACATCCTAACGGTCCCGGGTCCAGCTAATGCTGCGTCGTCGATTGTCGTGGTCCTTGGTGGGGAAGGTTCCAACTTCCGTTGTTCAGAAGTCATCTTTTATGCTTAGTAACACACCTTGCTCCACCTCTGCCTCAGGAGTCTCCGCCCTTCTCACCATACAATTATCATATCTCCGTCCTTCTCGAGTGAGGCTATCACGCAGGCGCAGGGTCAGTGTCCAAGGCGTGGTAAGTCTTGGAGGTGGGCAGCCTTTGGCCAGGAGGTGTGTTTTGGTATTATAATGAAGCAAAGTTTGTCTAAAGTTCATGATTTCTTCATCTATGTTATGGCAACAGTTGCAATCCATCCTTTTTGACAGTAGCTATGCAGTTAGCTCTAACGGCTCTAGCCAGGTACCTTCCAGGAACCTTGTACCGCACATTCCATCCTTGGGACCGGCTGCTGCGCTCCAAACAGGCCGTTGTCAGGTAACGTACTGTTCATGTTCCTGATGACGATGTTGAGACAATGCTGATTTTCTGACCGACTCTTACACTGTCCCATAGCCCATTTTTGTCTTTATCATTCTCTCTCTGTCTGGCTCCCTGTCCCTAGTCTTTATTTCCTCTCTCTCTCCCCTTTAGATCATCAATGGTTTTGGTATTTCTCAGTCTCTGTCCACCTCACTGTCCCCTTTTTTAATTCCTCCTTCTGCCCTGTGGCCCATCACTAATCTTTGTTTTTCTCCATCTCTCTGTCTGGTACCCTCTCCCTTTTAATTAGTTCCTCCTTTCTGTCCTGTAGCCCATTGCTATTTCTCTCCCTCCCCACCCCGCTGCCTCTCTCTCTGTCTCCCTTTCCCTATTTTTCAATCCCCCCTCTCTGCCCTGTAACTGATCACTGTTGTAGTGGGTTTGTGTGGCAAGGTTTTGGTAGCTGGGGTAGGGGAGTGGACAGGGGCTGCAGGGATGGGTTCTGTGAGAAGACACCAGGACTTGCCCCTGTATTGGGCACAGCCAGTTCCAGCTCCAAGATGGATCTGCTACTGGTCAAAGCTGAGCCCACCAGCAATGCTGGTAGCACCTCTGTGATATTTAGGAAGGGCTAAAAAAATGCTGTGCAGAAGCTGTCAGCCCTGCAGACACCAAGGTCAGTGAAGAAGGAGAGGGAGGAGGTGATCCAGGTGCTAAAGCAGAGATTCCCCTGCAGCCCATGGTAAAGACCATGGTGACACAGGCTGTCCCCCTGCAGCCCACAGAGGTCCATGGTGGAGCAGATATGCACCCTACAGCTGATGGAGGACCCCATGCCAGAGCAGGCAGATGCACCCAAAGGAGGCTGTGATGCTGTGAAGAGGAGCCCACACTGGAGCAGATTTTCTGGCAGGACCTGTGGCCCCATGGGAGTGACCCCACATTGGAACAGAAGAAGAGCGTGAAGGAGGAAGGAGCAGCAGAGACAACTTGTGATGAACTGACTGTAACCCCCTGCTCCCTCTCCCCCTGTGCTGCTCGACAGGATAAGGTAGAGAAGTCAGGAGTGACAATGAGCCCAGGAAAAAAAGAGAGGGTTGGGGGGAAGGTGGTTTTTGGATTTGTTCGTATTTCTCATTATCATACTCTGATTTTGATTGACAATTAATTAATTTCCCCAAGTCAAGTCTGTTTTGCCTGTAACAGTAATTGGTGAGTGATCTCTTTGTCCTTATCTTGACCCACAAGCTTTTCTGTTGCACTTTCTACCCTCCTGTCTTGTTGAGGAGGTGGATTGATAGAGCTTGGTGGATACCCGTCAGCCAGCCAAGGTCAACCCACCCGTTTCCTTCTGTCAGGCTCTGTGTCCCTATTTTTAAAATCTTGCCTATGTTTCTTCTATGCTATCAGTTTTGAAACTTTCTACCTCTCCATCCCTATTTAAATTCTTGCATGTTTCTTAAACCCAATTGCTTTTTAAATTTTTTTTGATACCTTTCCCTCTCTTGGTCTCTCTGACCTTATTTTAATTTCTTGCTTGTGTTTCTTGTACCCTGTTGCTTTTCAAATTTCCTTCCTGTGTCTCCCTCTATGCAGCTCCGTATACCTACTTTTTGATTCCTGTATCCTGTTGCTTTCAAAGTTTTCTATGTTTCCTTCTATCCATCTCCGTGTCTCTAGTTCTTAACTCTTCCCTCTCTGTCCTGTACCCTGTCACTAATTAAATTTTCTTTCTACATCTCCCTCTTTCTATCTCCCTGTGCTTATTTGTTAGTTCTTGCCTATGTTTCTTGTATGCTGTTGCTTTTTGAAATTTTTCTATGTCTACCTGGCTCCCTGCTTCTGTTTTCTAGTTCTTGCTGTTTCTTCTCCCCTATCACTTTAGAATTTTTCCCTGTCCTTTGTCCTGTCTCTATTTTGTCCTGCCAGTCCCTTCCCCTTCTCTCCCCAGCTTCCTATTATTTATTCCTCCATCTCCATCCCGGTTGTTTTGCTCAGTCTCTCTGCTCTTCTCTCTCTACACCCTTTTCCTGCTCCTCGTCCCTCTCTTGTTCCCAGCATCCCATTTTCTGGCTCCATGTCCCTCTATCCTTCCTTCTGCTTTTCTCTTCCCTTTTATCCCCCCCATCCTCCTGCCTTTGGGCACTGAGCCTTGTAGCCAGCTCACTGCCAGGATTTCTTATGTGCATTAATGAGTAAATTTTCCCTGCCTCCTCTGTGTCCCTGGATGTGGGGAGGTGCAGGGGAGGGGGTGGTGTGCTGTGGGGCTTTGGCAATGGCCCCTGTTTCCGATGGGCTCCAGCTGGGGCTGGGGCAGCCCCAGGTGTGGCCAGTGATGCTGAGGATGGGGCTGGCCCTGGTGGGTGAAGGGGCTCCAGCTGTAAAGGGCAAGCCTGCCTGAGGGAGCTGATGAGGGGGAGCTGGCTGAGGAGGGAGTCCTAGGGGGTCCTGCTGGCAGGTGCCTCCAGCAAGGAATGGCCAGTTCCTGTGGCAAAGAAGGATCCCTCTGAGCTGTCCCCGGCCTCTCTGTTGGCTACATGCGTGAGCCACCATGTATCAAGGAAGCCTTGTGGATGAGGAGCATCAAGGTGTCCACTGCGTGCTGCGGAGTGGGTGAAGGTCGGGCAGCTGGCACTGGGGAGGAGGAAGGGGCAGAGAGAGAAGCATCAGGGTGGTGAACATCTCCTGCTGGCACCAGGAGCTGTGGTGAGTTGCACATCCTCTCCTCTGTGTCCTGGCCCACCCTTCTTTAGATGTCTACCTGCCTCCCTTCCTCGGTCCCCATCTCTGCCTGCCCACCTATGTGTGTGGCTCCTCAAAACTTGTTATTCTTCTGCCAATTCTGCCCAGTACCCTGTTGCCTTTTAAATTTTTAATTTGCCTCTCTCTAACCAGCTGCTTCTCCCTGTTTTTTATTTTTTCTGCACTGCCTTGTACCCCATTACTTTTAAAATTTAATTTCTATGTCTTCCCCTATCTGTCTCTCTGACCCTGTATTTTAATTTCTCCCTCTCTGTCCTGTACCCAGTTGCTTGGGACTGGCTGGGCATCGGTCAGTTGGTGGTGAGCAATTGTTTTCATTTGCATTGCTTGTTTTTCTCGTGTTTTCTTTTCCTCTCTCTCTGTTTTTTTTTCTCTTACAACTTTTTTAAAAAATGTCTTTTTAATTACTAAACTTTTTATATCAACCCATGAGTTTCTCACATTTACTCTCCCGATTGGGCCCCCATCCCACTGTGGGGGAGTAAGTGAGCAGCTGTATGGTACTTAGTTGCCAGCCAGGGCAACCATGATGCTACATCCACTTGTATGAAGCTGCCTATTGCTATTTTTTAATTATTTCCTGTCTGTTGTGTACCATGTTGCTTTTAAAATTTGCTTTCTATGTCTATTTTTATCCAGTTCAATGTCTTTACTTTTTAATTTTTTCCTCTCTGTCCTGTACCCCATCACTTTTAAATTTCTCTTATATTTCTCAGTTTCAGTTCACTGTGGCTATTTTAAATCTTTTTTTCTGTCCTGTATCCATAATTTCTTAAATTTTCCTTCTATGTCTACTTTTATCAAGCTGTGTATCACTGTTTTTTTAATTCTTTCCTCACTATTGTGTACGCTGTTGCTTTTTACTTTTTCTCTCTATGTCTACTTTAACCTATTCACCATCTTTAAGTTATTCCTGTCTGTCATGTAGCCCGTCGCCTTTTAAATTTTCTTCCTATGTCTGTCTGTTTAGTTAGCTGTGCCCTTTTTTAATTCTTTCGTCTCTGTCATGTACCCTGTTGTGCTGGTTTTAGCTGGGATAGAGTTAATTTTCTTCCCAGTAGCTACTATGGGGCTAGGTTTTGGATTTGTGTTGAAAACAGTGTTGATAACACAGGGATGTTTTTGTTTTTGCTGAGCAGTGCTTGCACAGAGTCAAGGGCTGTTCTGCTTCTCACCCTGCCCCACCAGCGGGGAGGCTGGGGCTGAACGAGGAGCTAGGACAGCTGACCCAAGGGCTATTCCAGACCAAGACCATGTAATGTCATGCTCAGCATGTAAAGCTGGGGGAAGGAGAAAGAAGGGGGGACATTCAGAGTGATGGCATTTGTCTTCTCACATAACCATCACATGTGACGGAGCCCTGCTTTCCTAGAGATGGCTGAACACCTGCCTGCTGATGGGAAGTGGGGAATGAATTCCTTGTCTTGCTTTGCTTGTGCACGCAGCTTTTGCTTTACCTATTCAACTGTCTTTACTGCAACCCATGAGTCGTCTTTTCTGATTTTTCTCCCCCATTCTGCTGCAGGGGGGAAGTGAGCAAGCGGCTGGGTGGTGCTTAGTTGCCAGCTGGGGTTAAACCATGACACCTGACACTTTTTTCAAATTTTCTTTCTATGCCTATTTACTGTCTTTGTGTTTTAATTTTATCCTCTGTCCTATACCGTCTTGCTTTTAAAATTTTATTTCTGTGTCTGTTTATTTGTTTGCTGTCCCTATTTTTTAATTCTTTCCTGTATGTCCTGTAACCAGTTGCTTTTTAAATTTTCTTTCTATGGCTACTTTTATACAGTTCACTGTCTATATATTTTTAGTTTTTTCATCTGTTTTGCACCCCATTGTTTTTTAAATCTTCTTTCCATATATCTGTTTATCTAGTTTTCTCTCCCTATTTTTAAATTTTTTTCCTGTCATGTATGCCATAATTTTTAAGATTTTTCCTTCTATGTCTACTTTTATCAAGCAGTGTATCATAGCTTTTTGATTCTTTCCTGGCTGTCGTGTACCTTGTCATTTCTTACATTTTCTTTCTATGTGTCTTACTATTATTCACCCTATCCTTATTTTTTATTTTGGTGGTTTTTTTTCTAGCCTTTCTTTAATGCTGTCACTGTTAAAATTTTCCTTCCATGTCACCTTTTATCCAGTTCACTTTGGTTTTTAATTTTTTCCTCTGTCTTGCACTCCATCACTTTTAAATTTCCTTTCTATTTCTCTGTTTAGTTTGTTGTCACTATTTTTTAATACTTTCTTGTCTGTCCTGTAGTCTGTTGCTTTTTAGATTTGTTTCTACATTTTCATTTCTTTAGTTCACTGTCCCTATTTTTCATTTTTTCCCATTTTTTCCTTATTCCCATCACTTTTAAAAATTTTCTTTCTATCTGTTAATCAGTTCTCTGTCCCTACTTTTTAATTCTTTCCTGTCCTGTAACCCATCACTTTTTAAGTTTTCCTTCTATGTCTACTTTTATGAAGGTGCATATTACTGGGTTTTAATTCTTTCCTGTCTGTCCTGTACCTTGTAGCTTTTTACAGTTTCTTGCTATGTCTACTTTAACCTATCCACTTTCTTTATATTTAAACTTTTCCTGTCACGTAGCCTCATTTTAGTTTGCTGTGGGTATTTCTTAATTTTTTCCTTATTTCCTTAATCCCCATTGCTTTTAAAATTTTCTGACTACTTTTATTCTGTTCACTGTCTTTATTTTTTAATTATTTCTTGTCTTTCCTTAGTGCCCTTGCTTTTAAAATTTTCTATGTCTGTGTTTTAGTTTGCTGATGCTATTTTTTAGTTCTTTCTGCTTTTAATCCCTTGGCTTTTAAAATTTTTTACTTTTAACTCATTCACGGTCTTTATTCCCCCCCCTCCCCCTGTATTGGTTTTATGTGGCAAGGTTTTGGTAGCGGGGGGGGTTACAGGGGTGGCTTCTGTAAGAAGCTGCTGGAAGCTTCCCCTGTGTTCGAGAGAGAGCGAGCCCATACCAGTTGGCTCTGAGATGGACCCGCCGCCGGCCAAGGCCGAGCCAATCAGTGATAGTGGTAACGCCTCTGTGATAACATTTTTAAGAAGGAAAAAAAGTTGGGAGAGTGAGAAACAGCCGCGGGAGAGAGGAGTGAGAACATGTAAGAGAAACAAGCCTGCGGACACCAAGGTCAGTGAAGAAGGAGGGGGAGGAGATGCTCCAGGCGCCGGAGCGGAGATTCCCCTGCAGCCCGTGGTGAAGACCCTGGTGAGGCAGGCTGTCCCCCTGCAGTCCAGGGAGGTCCACGGTGGAGCAGATCTCCACCTGCAGCCCGTGGAGGACCCCACGCCGGAGCAGGTGGGTTCCCGAAGGAGGCTGTGACCCCGTGGGAACCCCGCGCTGGAGCAGGTTCCTGGCAGGACCTGCGGATCTGCGGAGAGAGGAGCCCGTGGAGCAGGTTTTCTGGCAGGACTTGTGACCCCGTGGGGGACCCGCGCTGGAGCAGTCTGCTCCTGAAGGACTGCACACCGTGGAAAGGACCCATGCTGGAGCAGTTCGTGAAGAACTGCAGCCCGTGGGAATGGCCCACGTTGGAGAAGTTCGTGGAGGACTGACCCCGTGGGTGGGACCCCACGCTGGAGCGGGTGAAGAGTGTGATCAGCCCTCACCCTGAGGAGGTGAAGCGGCAGAAAATAACGTGTGATGACCGTAAACCCCATCCCTGTCCCCCTTGTGCCGCTGGGGGGGCTTGGTGGAGAAATCCGGGAGTGAAGTTGTGCCCGGGAAGAAGGGAGGGGTGGTGGGAAGGTGTTCTGAGATTTCGTTTTATTCTCTCATTACCTTACTCTGGCTGATCTGTAATAAATTGAGCTAATTTTCCCTAAGCTGAGTCTGTTTTGCCCGTGACGGTAATTAGTGAATGATCTCTCCTGTCCTTATCTCGACCCGCAAGTTTTTGTTATATTTTTCTCTCCCCTGTCCAGCTGAGGATGGGGGAGTGATAGAACGGCTCTGGTGGGCACCTGGCGTTTAGCCAGGGTCAACCCATCACACCCCCCTCCTTGGTTTTCCTTAGTGCGATTGCTTTTTAAACTTTGTTTTCTACTTCTTTTTAGTTCAATGTCGCTATTATTTAATTTTTCTCCTTATTTCCCTAATGCCTACTGCTTTTTATATGTTCTTGCTATGCCTATGTTTATTCCCTTTGCTGTCTTTTTTTAATTACATTTTGTCTTTCCATAGTGCTTTCCATAGTTGCTTTTTAAATGTTCTTTCTATGTCTCTGGTTTAGTTCGCTGTTCCTATTTTTTAATTTTTCCCTAATCCCCCTTGCTTTTTAAATTTTCTCCTTCTATTCCATTCACTGTCTTTTCTTTCACTGTGTTTTAATTATTTCTTGTCTGTCCTTAGTGCCCTTGCTTTTAAAATTTTTGTTCTACATCTGTTTTAGTTCACTATGGCTATTTAATTTTTTCCTTATTTCTTTAAGCCCTGTTACTTTTTAAGTCTTTTTTCCCTACATTTACCCTGTTTGCTGTTTTTTCTTCGTTATTTCTTGTCTTTCCTTAGTGGCCTCACTTTTAAAATTTTCTTTCTATTTCTGCATTTTCATTTGCTATCAATATTGTTACATTCTTTCCTTTCTTAATCCTTTGGTTTTTAAAATGTTGCTTCTATGTGTACTTTTATCTAGTTAGCTGTCCTTATTTTTAGTTCTTTCCTGTCTGTACCTCATCGCTTTTTAAATTTTCCTTCTGTGCCTACTTTTGTCAAGCTCCCTCTCCCTATTTTTTAATTCTTTCCTGCCTGACATGTAGCCCATTGCTTTGAAAAATGCCCTTAGTATGTTTCCGTTTATTTAGTTTGTTGTCCCTATTTTTAATATTTTTGTTTACTTCTCCTAGTCCTTGTTTCTTTTAAAATATTCTGTGTGCTTTTATCCTGTTTGATGTCTTTAGTTCTGAATTATTTCTTGTCCTTCCTTAGTGCCACCTTTTCTTTTAGATTTTATTTCTATGTCTCTGTTCTAGTTTACTGTCCCTCTTTTTTAATGTTTTCATCTCTTAATCCCTTGGCTTTTAAAATTTTGTTTCTATGTCTACTTTTACCTACTTTGGTGTCCCTATTTTAATTTTTCTCCTGTCTGTACTGTACCTCATTGCTTTTATAGTTTTCTTTCCATGACCACTTTTATCAACATGCCTATCCTTATTTTTTAATTCTTTCCTGGCTGTCGTTTAGCATGTCACTTTTAAATTTTCTTTCTATGTCTGCTTTTATCCAGTTCATTATCTCTATTTTTTATTATTTCTTGCATTTCTTTAGTGCCCTCACTTTTAAATTTTTTTGTCTATGTCTTTGTGTATTTAGTTCTATGCCCCTATTTTTTAATTCTTTCCTCCAATTCTTAATCCCTTGGATTTTCAATTTTTTTGGTCTACTTTTATCTAGTTTCCTGTCTCTATTTTTAAAAATCTTTTCCTCTCTTAATGCCCATCACTTTTAAAATTTCTATGTTTCTGTTTATTTAGTTTGTTGTTCTTATTTTTATTTTCTTTTCTTTGTTTCCCTAAACCCCATCACTTTTAGTATTTTCTGTCTCCTTTTATGCAGGTCACTGTCTATATTTTTTAATTTTTTCTTGTCTGTCCTTTACACCTTTGCTTTTAAATTTTTCTTTCCATGTCTGTGTTTTAGTTTGCTGTCCTTGTTTTTCAGTGTTTTTCCTTTATTTTCCTAATCCTTATTAAAAAAAAAGCCCTTTCTAGGTCTACTTTTATTCCATTCACTGTCTTGATTTTTAATTTTTTTCTTGTCTTTCCTTAGTGCTGTTGCTTTTAAAATACTCTGTCTGCTTTTATCAAGCTCTGATGCCTAGTTTTTTAATTTTCTTGTCTGTCATGTACCCTGTTGGTTTTTAAATTTACTTTGTATGTCTCCGTTTTAGTTTTGTTGTCCCCATTTTTTTTCCTTTATTTCCTTAATGATGTGCTTTTAAAATGGTCTTTCTATGTCGTCTTTTATCCAGTAACTATTTCTGGTTTTTAATTTTCCTGTCTGTCATGAACTGCATTGCTTTTAAAATTTTCTCTCTATGTATACTTTAATGTAGTTCACTGACGTGTGGAAAACAGACTCCGTAATCAGTGAGACTGTAAAGTAGGTATGTTCATTTGGTGCTGGGCAACACAGGGGGTAGTCCCACCAACGTCGTGCGCACCTGACGCGGCAGTTCGCTTCAAATTTATACAGTCAAGTGTTAAATATACATAGAGTTTCACAATACGTCTATACATATGCATAGCCTGTCCCTGCTTCATATTAAAATGAGTTCCGAGAGGTCATTTCCATAGTCTCCTCTCAACTGCACTTGCGCAGTGCCTCCTTATGGTGGTCATCTGGTGGTCGGAGAGATGAAGATGGACAACTCCATCACCGCTAGTAACATCTTTTCTTGCACAGGCTCAGTTGCTCCTTGGTATTCACCCAAGCCGCAAGACCAGTCTTGGCTGGCTCTTGGGGCCAGCTCCTGCTTCTTATCAGGAACTCTCTCTGCCTCATTGGCTGGTTCTTGGGGCCAGTTCTTCTTATCAAGGACTGTCTCTGCCAGTTCCTCTACAGCCGAGACACAGGCCCATAGGGAGGAAGAGAGACTTCCTTCGTATTGCCAGAGTTGGACAGCCAGTTCATCCACCGTTTGTCCACAGCCTTCTTTCCAGGACATTACTGCCAACGAGTTGGCATCAGTTGGTGGTGCACTTCGTAGAAACTTCCGCCATGTGGGTTGTGTGCATTGGACTTCATCTGGATCTGTGAGTGACTGCCCATTTTCTGGATCATTATAAATTATCTCCAGCACAGCTAATTCCCTCACGTACTGGATACCTCTCTCCATGGTGGTCCGCTTGCCTTGGTGACATGTAACTTCATCCTTGAAGGGGTATCTTTCCTTCACACCTGACAGAAGTCGCCTCCAGAGGCTGACGACTTGTGTTTCTCTCCCAGTCGCCTTGTCAATGCCCCCTTCCCTATACAGGCATCCCAACTGCTTGGCTTCCTTACCCTCTAATTCAAAACTACTGGCCCCATTATCCCAGCATCAGAGCAGCCAGGTAACAATGTGCTCACCTGAGTGGCGGCTAAAATCTTTTCGCATGTCACGCAACAGACTCAAGGATAGAGATCTGGTGATTATTTCAGGTTCTGCCTCTTCCTCCTGTTCTCGCAATGACCCTGGTTCACTTTCATCTCTCACTAAGTGAACTGTTTTCTTTGTGTGTTTCTTTTTCTGTACAGGGGCAACTGATACTGGCACAGGTTGGTTCTCTGGTTTAGCTGCAGTACCTGTCGCCAGGGTTGGGGTAGCCATGGTGCCTGTCACTCTGTTTTCCCTCTCTTCCCCCTGAGGGTGCTGCCTAATATCAAGCAGTGTTTGGTAGATACTGGCCAGGGCCCAGCACAGTGTGGTAAGTTGTGCATCTCTGGAATAGCCACAGCATTTTCCTTTCAAATATTCTACCACTTCATGAGGGTTTGGGAGTGAACTTCCAAGCCACTGGAGGTGAGAAGTTCTCTAGATACCTGCCCATATCCTCTCACATGCCATGCCACCCATGAATATCCAGCTTTGGGGCAGATCTCTGGGTGGTATTCTTAAAAAAACTTTTTGTAGCCCTAAACAAGACCTTAAACATATTCAGGAGACATAGCACTAACAGCATGATGGCTTGTGCATCCCAAGGATATTCGAAATTCTCAAAAGTTGTTGTAATTAGCTGGAAGGAGAGAAGGGAGGTGAACACAGGGGATGTATTCTCCCCTGACTTCCCCATGGATTGGGTGCAATTACCAATAAAATCCGATAGAAGGCTCCCGAAGTATGGAAATGATATCACTGCTGCATGCAGATACCAGCTTAACCTCATGACCAGTGATGTAATCATTTCATAAGTTGACATTGCCCAGTATAGCAAAATGATAATCCTGATTCCTCTCCCAGAGGTGATAAACATAACCACAAGCAATACACAGAGCATATAAGAACTTACAAAACACCACCATGTGAACAAATGAACCAACATTGTGACTAGCATCTATTTATCTAATATAAGAAATGCGTATAACAGATTTGTTTTAACATGCTCTGGCCAGATCTGTTATCTCAACCCTTCGTGCCCCATGTTGGGCGCCAAAAAGGACTGTTTTGGTTTCAGCCCAGCAGGTAACAAAGGACCATGCAGCCACTTGCTCAATCCTTCCACCCCCCTCTGGTGGGATGGGGAGGAGAATCAGAAAGAAGAAAAGAAAAAGAAAATGGAACCTCAAGGTTTGAGATAAGGACAATTTGCTGGGACAACACAAAAAGAGAAGTTACAACAACAACAATGGTACTGATAAAAGAATATACAAAACAAGTGATGCACAGTGCAGCTGCTCACCACCTGGAACCCAATGCTCCAACACTTCCCCCACCAAAAGCCAAGAAAGCACCCCCCAGCCCCCTCCCCAGTTATATACCAAGCATGATGTCACATGATATGGAATAGCTCCTTGGCTAGTTCAGGTCAGCTGTCCCAGATGTGCCCCCCTCCCAAGTTCCTGTGAAAATTAACTCTATCCCAGCTGAACCCAGGACACCTGGTTATCCCTTTTCTCCACCTGGCTGGAGGCAGGGCTGCTCTAATTCTGGTAGTGTATTCAGTACTCACTTCTCATAAAACTGGCTCAGAAGTCCCTTCAAGAGGATCAGAAATGAGATCAGCCCTTCTACTCTGTTTGGAAATTGGAACAGCGTTTTTCCTGGTAGAATCCCCTTTTGTGGTGGTTTTTTCCTGCAACTCATGTACCCCTGCATTTAATACTGAGGTAGGTTTTCCATCCCATTTCCTCATGTCCTCTCCATGATCATATAGGTAAAACAACAGGGCACCTCGTGGTGCATACCTTCTATATTCTCTCTCTTGGGCAAAGGAACGCTCACTCCTAATAGCTGAGACATTGGTCCTTACAGGTGGGGAGTAGGACATATGCTCTTTGAATTGCTGGAAATCCTGGGACAGCTTCTCCACAGCCGAAATGCAGGCTTGTAGGGAGGAGGAGAGATTTTCTTCATATTGCCGGAGTTGGCGAGCCACTTCATCCACCATTGGTGCCTCTTCATCTTTCCAGGTTATTATCGCCAGTGAGTTGGCATAGGACAATCGTGCACTCCGTACAAACTTGGGCCATGTGGGTCATGTGCATGGACTTCGTCTGGATCTTCGGGTAATTGTATGTTGTCTGAGTCATAATGAATCATCTCTAGCACAGCTAATTCCCTCAGATATTGGAAACCTCTTTCCATGGTGGTCCACTTCCTTGATTGACATATAACATCTTCCTTAAAGGAAGGAGTACCTTTCCTTCACGCTTGACAGGAGTCACCTCCAGATGCTGACGGCTCATGTCCCTTTTCCAATTGCCTTGTCAATGCCACCTTCCCTGGCAAGTGATCCCAGCTGCTTGGCTTCCCTACCTTCTAGTTTCAAACTATTAGCCCTATTGTCCCAGCATCAGAGAAGCCAGGTGAAAATATGCTCACCTATGTGGCAGTCAAAATCTTTTCACATATCCCACAGCTCGCTCAAGGATAGGGATTGGGTGATTACCTCTGGTTCTGCCTCTTCCTCCTGTTTCCATGATGACCCTGGGTCTTCCTCCTTCACTAAGCAAACCGATTTTTTTTCTGTGTTTCTTCTTCTGTATGGGGGCAACTGATACTGGTGCAGATTGGTCTGCTGGTTCGGTTGCAGTACCACTGACCGGGTTTTGGGTAACTGCAGTGTCTGTCACCAGGGCCAGAGGGGCTGCAGTGCCTGTTACCAGGGTTTGGGTAGCTGCAGTGCTCGTCGCCGAGGTTTGGGTGACCGCAGTCCTTGTAGTCTTGTTAGATCCAAAGACCTTCTCTTCCCCTTGAGGGTACTGAGTGGTGTTGCACAGGGCTCGATAGGCATGGGCCGGGCCCAGCACATTGCAGTGATTTGTATCTCTCTGGAATTGTTGGGGTGACAGCATACCTTTTCCAAAAGTTCTTCTGGATTCTGCACTTGTTCAGGGGTGAATTTCCAAAACACTGGAGATGCCCAGTGTTCTAGGTACTTGCCCATACTACCCCACACACCCTGCCACTCATAATTATCCAGCCTCAGGGCAGATATCTGGGTGACCTTCTTAAATAGTTGTTTAACCTTAAACAAGAGCTGAACCACATTCAGGAGCATGCTAGTTCCTAGCAGTAAGACTAGGACCATACTGGTCTCAACATCCCAAGAGTATTCAAATTTTTCAAAATTCTCAAACACCATTGTAACTGGACTGAAGGAGAAAGGAGAGGGGAAGAAAGGTACCCCACCCATAGATTGGCTTTCCGAGGAGGTAAGGTAAAGGGTGTAATTACTAATAGTTTCCCACAGATGGCTCCCAAAGTATAGAGGTGATGACAATGCTGAGTTCAAATACTGGATTAATCCCACAACTGATAACTTTATCATACCATAAGCCAGTATTACACAATACATCAAAGCGAAAACCTTAATCTGCCTCCCATGGATGATAAGCAGCAGCACAGGGACTACACATAGCAAGTGAGGTGATACATAACAGAACTTTAAAAACGAGAGCAACAATTCTAAGAACACAAAAATCAACATAGTGACCAGTGGCTATTAGACCAATATAATGAATGCTTGTAACAAATTTGTTTTAACAAGCTCTGGTCAGGTTTGTGGTTATCTCAACCCTTCAGGCCCCACATTGGGCACCAAAATGGACTGTAATGGTTTAACTCCAGTCAGCAGCTAAGCACCATGCAGCCACTTACTCACTTCCCCCACACCCAGTGGAATGGAGGAGGAAAGTGGGAAAAGAAGTAAAAGTCATGGGTTGAGATAAGAACGGTTTAATAGAACAGAAAAGAAGAAACTAATAATGATAATACTAATAAAATTACAATAGTAATAATAAAAGGATTAAACTATGTAAAGGGAACTAGGCCTTAAGCCTCATTGTTTCTAAGACTATTCATATCAGACATATAACTAATGATTAGAGATTGTTTTAGATGTGATTAATAGAATGCAGATGCTTATAACAATATGCATAAGTTGCTTATTTGTCCCTTGTGTAGCCCTCACCATGGCTGGCTTAAAACCCAGTCAAGCTGAATCAACAGAAAAAGGATCATACATCTTAGACCTAAGACATAAGAATAGATAGGAGTAAGTGATTAACTTTAGAGTAAGATGAATTAATAAAACAACCTGAGGCATTCTCAGAAATTCAAAGGCGATCTTTGATGTGTAAGAAGATAAGTGACTGTGGTGACCAGAGACCTTCTGCCTACAACCACTAACTTCAGAAGAACCAGGACAAGACAGTAAGAATCAGTGGAGACAGGAAAATGTATTGGACTTTTGAAATCACTGGAGAATAGAGAACTGAAAATTCATAGAAAAACACCAAGAACACCAATAACTTCTTTTGACAAGACATCAATTGCATTATGTTTTGTAAAACTGTATATATAGAAGGCATTTTTGAGTTATCCTTCACCATTCACTGTGGTAGTGGCCCAAATCTGAGTTGTTAATAAAGCAAACCTAGAGAAACCCATGACGGAAAATTCCTTAACAGAATATACAAGTGACACACAATGCAATTGCTCACCACCCACCAATTGATACCCAGTTAGTCCCCAAGCAACGATCCCCCCACCCCCACTCCCCCCAGTTTATATACTAGATGTGACATCCCATGGTATGGAATACCCCGTTGGCCAGTTTGGGTCAGCTGCCCTGGCTATGTCCCATCCCAACCTCTTGTGTCCCTCCAGCTTTTTCACTGGCTGGGCATCAGAAGCTGGAAAATCCTTGACTTTAGACTAAACATTACTTAGCAACAACCGAAAACATCAGTGTTATCAACATTCTTCTCATACCTAACTCAAAAATATAGCACTGTACCAGCTACTAGGAAGATAATTAACTCTATCCCAGCTGAAACCAGGACAGGATAACAGAAATAAAGGGAAAAAAATATGAAATAGATACAGCAAACTAAAACAGAGATGTAGAAAGAAAATCTAAAAAGCAAGGGCACTAAAGGAAGACAATTAAAAAAAGACATCAACAGGAAAAAAGGAAGCATAGAAAGAACATTTTAAAAGCAATAGGAATTGGGGAAATGAGGGGAAAAAATATGAAATAAGGACAGCAAACTAAAACAGATGCAGAAAGAAAATTTTAAAAGCAATGCACTAAGGAAAGACAAGAAATAATTATAAAAAGCCAGCAAAGGGTACAAAGGTAGGCACAGAAAGAGTGTTTAAAAAGTGAGGGGGATTAGAAAAATAAAAGAAATATTAAAAAAAATAAGAACAGTGACAGACACGTAGAAAGAATATCAAAAAAGCAAGGGCACTAAGCAAAGACAAGAAATAATTAGAAAATAAAGGTAGGCAAATAAAGACCGCGAATGGGATAAAAGCAGATGGAAAATTTTAAAAGCAACTGTGATTAAGGAAATAAAGAAATAATAAAGGCAGTGATTAGGCTGAAGTAGACATAGAAAGAAAATGTAAAAAGCAACACGGTAGACAATAGCAATGAAAGAATTAAAAACCAGCGATACGCAGCTTGATAAAAGTAGACAAGGAAAATTTTAAAAGTGACTGGGCACAGGACAGACAGGTAAAATTTAAAAAAATAGTGACAGTGAACTAAAACTGAGAAACAGAAAAGAAATTTAGAGTAGATAGGGTGCAGAATAGAGATGAAAAAATGAAAAATAAAGACAGTCAACTGGATAAAAGTAGACATAGAAAATTTTAAAAGCAATGGGTTACATGACAGGCAATAATTAAAAAGTAGTAATAGCCATCTTCATAAAACCAACCTCCACCCCGAGTTTTATTGCTGAGCATGACATCATATGGTCTGGAATATCCCTTTGGTCAGTTGGGGTCAGCTGTCCCAACTGCGTCGCCCTCCCAACTCCTTGTGCACCCCCAGCTGCTTGCTGGCAGGGCAGGGTGATGAGCAGAACAGCCCTTGGCACTGTGCGAGCACTGCTTAGCAATAACTAACACATCCTGGTATCATCAACACTGTTTTCTGACAAATCCAAAACGTAGCCCCATACCAGCTACTGTGAAGAAAATTAACTCTATCCCAGCCAAAACCAGCACATTCTCCACCCCTTATTCCACACCATTTACATCATGCTCAGGTCCCACGCTATCCAATACATCCTCATTAACCACCACCTCCCTTCCCATCCTTTGATACAACATATTCTCCTTAGTCTATGGACCGCCCCTCTAAAATGTCCATAAAACATCCACAAAATGTCCACTGAGTTCATTTAGTCCCTGACTTTGGGCTCCACCTGTTACAGTGGTCACTCAGGACAGCAGAGGTGGTGTGTTGCGTGGAGTTACTGGGCACCAAAGCCAGCTCAGGTCAGGTCGCTGCTGCGCTTGCGCTGCTTCTTGTAAGGCTTGGCCTCCATTGGTTTGGGTGGTTCCTGCTATATTAATTCCTATAACATGCAACTCAAATCATGGGTTACAACAATTTAAAGTTATTTCCATTACAATCTCCACCCCTGGTCCCTTTGGACCAGACCACAGGGTTTAACATTGCAATGAACTCCTCACCTTGCCCATGCTCCGGCTTGGATTTATCCACAGACTGGAGTCTCTTCAGGGGTATACCTGCTGCGGCAGAGACTTATCCACAGCTACAGCTGCCTTGAGGTGTCGCCTGTTCCAGCATGGCCTTATCCATGGGCCACAATGCCTTCGGAGATATACCTCCTCCAGCATGGCCTTACCCACAGCCACAGTCCCTTCAGAAGTAAACCTGCTCCAACATGGCCTTTCCCGTGACTGCAGTCCCTCCAGGGGTGTACCTGCTCTGTCGTGGGCTTATCCATGGCCACACGCTTTGAGGTACTCCAGCATGACCAGCACAGCCACTGATGCTTCAAGGAATACCTGCTGCCGTGTGGACTCATCCTTGGGCCACAATCCCTTCAGAGGTACACCTGCCGCGGCACAGACGTAACTGCGGCCATAGACACTTCGAGATGTACCTGCTCTGGCATGGGCTTATCCATGGCCACAGACACTTCAGGGTGTCCTGCTCCCACATGAACTCATCCGCAGGTCACAGTCCCTTCAACTTGAGTTCACACTGGAGTTCCAGCCTGTCCAGTACAGCACCACAGAAACAGCAGCGATGCCCTGGCCATCTCCCAGCCCCGGTGCATCACCATTGATGTTATCAAAATGTTCCCGCACAGCAGAGTAAGATGATAAGCAGTACAGCACTACAGCAAGCAGTGAAAACAAAAAGCAGCCGCTGATGAGCACTAGACTCTAATATACAGTAAGGCAAGCAAGTGACATGGCAAGCACAGAAGCCTGTTGATTAATAGATAAACAGCAATAACAGCTATAAATTTGATCAAGTGCATTCAAATCAAATCTGTCATTATCTTGAACCTTTTGAGCCCTACATTGGGTGCCAAAAAGGACCATCATGGTTTAAACCCAGCCAGCAACTAAGCACCACACGGCTGCTTTCCCTCTCCCCACCCCCACCAGGATGGGGGAGAGAATCAGGGAAAAAAAGGTAAACTTCGTGGGTTGAGATAAAGGCAGTTTAATGGGTAAAGCAAAAGCCATGCACGCAAGCAAAGCAAACCAAGGAATTAATTCACTACTTCGCATCGGCAGGCAGGTGTCCAGCCATCTCCAGGAAAGCAGGGCTCCATCATGTGCAACGGTTACTTGGGAAGACAAACACCATAACTTTGAACGTCCCCCCTCCCTTCCTTCTTCCCCCAGCTTTATATGCTGAGCATGACACCATATGGTCAGTTGGGGTCAGCTGTCCCAGCTGTGTCCCCTCCGAATTTCTTGTGCTCCCCAGCCTCCTCGCTGGTGGGGTGGGGTGAAAAGCAGAACAGCCCTTGACTCTGTGTAAGCACTGCTCAGCAATAACTAACACATCCCAGTGTTATCAATACTGTTTTCAGCACAAATCTAAAATGTAGCCCCATAGCAGCTACTGTGAAGAAAATTAACTCTATCCCATCCAAAACCAGCACACGCAGAAATAAAATTTTAAAAGTTAAGTGGTACAGGAAACACAGGAAAAAATTTAAAAATGGAGATAGAAAAATAGATAAACAGAGACATAGAAAGAAAATTTAAAAGGGGGCAGAGTATAGGAAAGACAGGAAAACAATAAAAAATAGGGACAGCAAACATAACAAATGTTGACATAGAAAGAAAATGCAATACAGAATGGCATTAAGACAGATGGGGAAAAAGATAAAAAATAAGGATAGGGTAAAAAAAGGGACATACACATGCAAATATAATTTTAAAAGTGACAGGGTACAGGACAGACAGGAATAAATTAAAAATATGGATAGGGAGCCTGATAAAAGTAGACATAGAATGACAACTGAAAAAGCAACAAGGTTCAGGACAGACAAGAAAAAAAAATTAAAAAATAAAGACAGTGAATTGGTTAAAGTAGACATAATAGAAGAATTTAAAAAGCAACTTGGTAAAGGACAAGCCGGAAAAAAAATTAAAAATGGAACAGAAAACTGGATAAAAGTTGACATACAAAGAAAATGTAAAAACCAAAGGCATTAAGGAAAGACAAGAAAATTTTCAAAATAAGGTTAGGGTGATAAAGACATAGGAAGAAAATTTCAAAAGGGAGGCATTAAGGGAAGAAGAAAAAGCTACAAAATAAGAACAGGCAGAAAAAATACAGGGAGACATAGGAAGAAAATTTCAAAAACAATGGGGTACAGGACAGACAATGAATTGGTTAAAGTAGATACAGAAAGAAAATTTTAAAAGCTACAAGGTACAAGATAGACAGGAAAACAAAAAATAGGGACAGCAAAGTGGATAAATGTTGACAGAAAATTTAAAATCTGACAGCTTTAAGGGAAGACAAGAATAAATTAAACAATAAGAACAGGGGTACATGGCACAGGAAAGAATTAAAAAATACCGATAGGGAGCTTGATAAAGGTAGACATAGAAAGAAAATTGAAGCAGCAATAGGGTACGGGACAGACAGGAGAGAATTAGAAAATAAAGACGGTGAACTGGATACAAGTAGCCATAGAAACAAAATTTAAAATTGATGGAGTATAGGACAGAAAGGGAGGAATTAAAAAAATAGGGACAGGGAGTTGGATAGAGGGAGACATAGAAAGAAATTTTACAGAGTAACAGGCTACAAAAAACACAGGGAAAAAAATAGCAACAGGGATGGGAAAAGAAGGAAACTTTGAAAGAAAATTTACAAAGTGACAGGGTATGCAGAAAAAAGGAAGAAATTAAAAATTAGGGAAAAGGAGCCAGATAAAGGGAGTTGTTGAAAGAGAAATTAGATAGCAATGGAGTACAAGAAATATAGGGAAGAACTTTTAAGAAAAAAAAAAAAAATCAAGAAAGGGAGCCAGATAGAGAAGACATAGAAGGAATTTTAAAAAGCAACCAAATACAAGAAACATAGACAAGAATTAAAACATAGGGACAGGAGATGGATACAGGACAATGTAGAAAGAAAACGTAAAACGTGATTGGGTACAAGAAACACAGGCATATTAAAAAAACAGGGACAGGGAGATGGATAGAAGGAACCACAATAAGAAATTTTTTAAAGTGACAGGGTACAAAAAACCCACAGGAAATAATTAAAAAATAGAGATGGATGGAAGGAAACATAGAAAGAATATTTTAAAAGCAATAGGGTACAGGACAGAGGGAGGAATTAAAAAATAGGGAGAGGGAGCCACAGAGAGGGAAACGTAGAAAAAAATTAATAGGTGAATTGGTACAGGACAAAGTTGGCAGAAGAGTAACAACTTTCAGGGAGCCAGACAGGTAGGTGGGCTGGCAGAGAGGGAGACAGGAGCAGGGACGGGCAGGGACCTGGGCAGGGCAGCAAAGATGGACCGAGACGCACAGGAGAGAACGCGCGACTCGCCACAGCTCCTGGTGCCAGCAGGAGACCTTCACTGCCACAACGCTTCTTCTGCCCCTTCCTCTTCCATAGTGCCACCTGCCTGACCCTCACCCGCTCCGCAGCACGCGGCGGACACCTCAACGCTCCTCACCCACAAGGCTTCCCCAATACACGGCAGCTCACGCACGGAGCCCACAGAGGTGCCGAGCTCCCAGCACCACGTGCTGGTGGTCTGCTCTGTTGGGGATGGCTCGGAGGGATCCTTCCTCATCGCAGGAACTGGCCATTCCTTGCTGGAGGCACCTGCCAGCAGGACCCCCTAGGACTCCCTCCTCAGCCAGCTCCCCCTCATCAGCTCCCTCAGGCAGGCTTGCCCTTTACAGCTGGAGCCCCTTCACCCACCAGGGCCAGCCCCATCCTCAGCATCACTGGCCACACCTGGGGCTGCCCCAGCCCCAGCCGGAGCCCATCGGAAACAGGGGCCATTGCCAAAGCCCCACAGCACACCACCCCCTCCCCTGCACCTCCCCACATCCAGGGACACAGAGGAGGCAGGGAAAATTTACTCATTAATGCACATAAGAAATCCTGGCAGTGAGCTGGCTACAAGGCTCAGCGCCCAAAGGCAGGAGGACAGAGGGACGTAGAGAAGAGGTGTGGGACAGGGAGCCAGAAAACAGGGTGCTGTGAAGAAGAGAGGGACAGGGAGCAGGACAAGGGAGGAGAGCAGAGAGACTGAGGAAAAAAACAGGGACAGAGAGATGGAGTAACAAATAATAGAGGCAGGGAGGAGGAGAAAGAGGCAGAAGGGACCAGCAGGACAAGATAGAGGTAAGAGAAGGGATAGGTAAAAATTCTAACATGATAGGGGAAAAGAAACATAGGCAAGAAATAAAATATAGACTCAGGGAGACGGATGGAGGTAGACACAGAAATAAAATTCTTTAAAGTGACAGGGTACATGAAACATACACAAGAACTAACAAATGGGGACAAGCAGATAGAAAGAGGGACATGTAGGAAAAAAATATAAAAAGCGACAGGGTACAGGACAGAGAGGGAAGAATTATGAACTAGAGACAGGGAAGGAGATGGACAGAGGGGAGACACAGAAAGAAAATTTTGAAAGCACCAGGATACAAGAATCATAGACAAGAATCAAAAAAACAGGAACACGGAGCTGCATAGAGGGAGACACAGGAAGGAAATTTGAAAAGCGACAGGGTGCAAGAAATTAAAATTAAGTCAGGAAGGCTGAAAGATGGAAAGGTAGCAAGAAAATTTAAAAAGTGACTGGGTTCAAGAAACATATGCAAGAATTAAAAAAATAGGGATGGAGAAATAGAAAGTAAGTTTCAAAATCGATGGGGTACAAGAAACATAGGCAAGAATTAAAATATAGGAACAGGGAGCCTGATAGAAGGAAACTGGTGGATTGACCTTGACTGGCCAACAGGTGCCCACCAAGCTCTATCACTCCACCTCCTCAACAAGACAGGGGGAGAAAATACAACAAAAAAAACTTGTGGGTTGAGATAAGGACAAAGAGATCACTCATCAATTACTGGCACACGCAAAACAGACTCAACTTGGGGAAATTAATTTAATGTATTGTCAATCAAAATAAGAGTAGGATAATGAGAAATAAGAACAAATCTAAAGAACACCTTCCCTCCACCCTTGTCTTTTTTTTTCCTGGGCTCATCTTCACTCCTGACTTCTCTACTTCCTCCCCCCGAGTTGTCTCTGCTGCTCCTTCCTCCTTCTTTTTCTGTTCCACTGTGGGGTCCCTCCCATGGGTCCTGCCAGAAAACCTGCTCCAGCGTGGGCTCCTCTCCACAGGTCCTGCCAGGAGCCTGCTCCAGCGCGGGCTTCCCATGGTGTCACAGCCTCCTTCAGGGGCATCCACCTGCTCTGGCGTGGGGTCCTCCCCAGGCTGCAGGTGGGTATCTGCTCCACTGTGGACCTCCCTGGGCTGCAGGCGGACAGCCTGCCTCACCATGGTCTTCACCACGGGCTGCAGGGAAATCTCTGCTCCAGTGCCTGGAGCACCTCCTCCTCCTCCTTCTTCACCAACCTCAGTGTCTGCAGGGCTGTTTCACACTCACATTTTCTCTATCACAGTTTCTGTGCAGCATTTTTTAGCCGCCCTTAAATATGTCATCACAGAGCCACTACCAGCTTTGACCAGCAGCAGATCCATCTTGGACCTGGAACTGGCTGTGCCCAACATGGGGGCAACGCCAAGTGCCCTCTCAGAGAACCCACCCCTGTAGCCCCTGCCAGCCCCTGCTAGCAAAACCTTGCCACGTAAACCCAATACAACAGCGATGGGCTGCAGGGCAGAGGTGGGGGGATTGAAAAATATGCAAAGGGAGCCACAGAGAGAGAGGCGGGGGAGGGAGGGGGGGGCAGATAGCAATGGGCTACAGACCAGAGAGGAGGAAGGGAGAGGGAACCAGACTGAGAGATAGAGAAAAACAAAGATTAGTGATGGGCCACAGGGTAGAGAGGGAGGAATTAAAAAAGGTGACAGTGGGGTAGACAGAGAGAGACAGAAATACCAAAAAAACTCGATGAGCTAAAGGGGAGAGGGAGAGGAATTAAAGAATAGGGACAGTGAGCCAGATGGAGAGTAAGCAGTAAAGAGGAAAATAGGCTATGGGATAGAGAGGGAAGAAATTAAAACATAGGGACAGGGACCTGGAATGAGAGAATCTAAGAAAGAAAAAGTATACCTATGATACAGGGCAGAGAAAGAGGTATTTTAAAATAGAGGCACAGCACCAGACAGAGAAAAGAGGGGGGGGGCGGGCAGGCAGTGAAGAGCTAAAGGGCAGACAGGGAGGAATTAAAATTTGGGATAGGAAGACAGATAAATGGAGAAAGACAAAAATAGTGACAGGCTGCAAGGCAGAGGGTGAAAAAAAGAGGGACAAGGAACAGGACAGAAGCACAGACTGAAAAAGAAAACAGAGGGGTAGAACAACAAAGAAAGAGGGGGACTTGGAGAGAGGGAGAGGTGCAGGGAAACAGAAAAAAATTACAGCAGTGAGAGAAGGAGGGGCAGGGAGGGACCTGGGATGCAGTAGAGAGGCAACATGACCCCAAGGGTCCAGGACTCACTGCAGCTCCCGCTCTTGGAGGTGTTGGGAGAATTTGACAGTTTGGACATGTCTTTGTCTCTCTCTCCCCCCACTCCTCCTCTGTAGCTCTGGTCACTTGACTGTCATCCACCTAAAAGCATAGATTGGTGTCTTACAGCTCTTAAAACATGAGGCTTCCCAGATACATAGCCTCACATGCGCACACTACATGGCTGTAGTGTGCTTTTGGTTATGCATACAGACCCTGCTATGCACATTAGTGATCGGATCTGCTGAGAACTGCACTAAGAGGGATCCTTCCTCACCCGGAGAGGCAGGCTGTCTCCTGTCTGCCCTTTATTTTATTCTTCAGCTGCTTTACCTTCTTCTGGCCTCTCCAGTTCCAGCTGCTGCAGCTCCTGTCCACAGCCAGTAAGTCTCCAGCTGTCCCTTTTCACCCCTGCCGCTAGGAGAATGAGGCCAAAGGCAACCCAAACAAACCTGAGCCAGAGGCAGTCAACAACATCCCCAGAGAGGAACCGACAACTGAGTCTTCAGTGCTGCCTCTGGGAAAGGGAAAGAACAAGCAACTGTTATCCACAGTGATGACTGTAGTTCTCCTCAGGCAGGAACCCCTCCTTCTGCAGGAGCTTCTGGAGACACCGCTCTTTCCCCCAACTGATGCTAATGGTACTGTTGTGGTTTAACCCCAGCCAGCAACTAAGCACCACACAGCCGCTCACTCACTCCCCCCCGATCCAGTGGGATGGGGGAGAAAATCGGGAAAAAGAAGTAAAACTCGTTGGTTGAGATAAGAACAGTTTAATAGAACATAAAAGAAGAAACTAATAATGATAATGAAAACACTAATAAAATGACAACAGTAGTAATAAAAGGATTGGAATGTAAAAATGATGCGCAGTGCAATTGCTCACCACCTGCCGACCGACACCCAGCTAGTCCCCGAGCGGTGATTCCCCGCCCCCACTTCCCCGTTCCTATACTAGATGGGATGTTCCTATACTAGATGGGACGTCCCATGGTATGGATTACCCTGTTGGCCAGTTTGGGTCAGGTGCCCTGGCTGTGTCCTGTGCCAACTTCTTGCGCCCCTCCAGCTTTCTCGCCGGCTGGGCATGAGAAGCTGAAAAATCCTTGACTTTAGTCTAAACACTACTTAGCAACATCTGAAAACATCAGTGTTATCAACATTCTTCACATACTGAACTCAAAACATAGCACTGTACCAGCTACTAGGAAGACAGTTAACTCTATCCCAGCTGAAACCAGGACAGGTACCTGCACTTATGGTGCAATAAAGCATATTCAACGGCCACCTTGCTACCCTAAGAACAGGGTTTGGGGCCAGTCTGTGGCTATGGGACAGGCTTCAGGGGAGGTGCTGGAGCTGGGGGCAGCAGCATGGGGTGAGCAGGGCTGGAGTTTTGTTGAGTTGGTGAGGCACTCAGGGCCTTTTCCAGGGGGTGGGAAGGCCTCCAGGTACCTGGAGGGGTGGGGACAGCCATCTCCTGCCCCTCTTCCTGCCTCCTCTCCACCAGCTCTCAGAAAATCCCCAGAAGCTGCCCTGATGGGGCCTGACTCCAAGTGACTGTCAACCTGTCTGTTGGAAACATCCTGTCAGCTTGTCAGCACTCTCAGGCAGGCATGCCCCAGCAGCACCACACCCTGGGCCTGCAGCCCTTTTACACAGAGGGGCCACTGCCATCAGCCTCGCTGGCCCCCCCCCAGGGCTCCTCCACAGCCCCAGCCACGGCCCCTTACACCCACTACGTAAACTGCTACCCTGGACATTATGACAGCCACTTACCAAGTACAAAGGACTACAAAGAGAGCCATGAGTGGAAAGGAGACAGCAAGTGTTTATTCATTAATGCATGTAAGTCCCAGGAGTGAGTCTGCTCTGGGGCTCAGTGCCTGTACACTCACCCTTCCCCCAGGACAACTCAGCAGTCATTACTGGAGCAGCAGATACAGAGAATGAAAATATAGCAATGGGGAACAGGATAGAGGAACAGAAAGAGAAAAATAAAGTTAGGGAGAAGGACTAAGGAGCAGAGAAAGAAAGGTACAGGGAAAAAGACAGTGAGGTGGAGTAATCAGTTAAAAAGGGATGAGGAGCCCTGCAAGGACATGGCAGAAGAAAAACAGGGTCAGGGAGCAGGACAGAGGGACAGAGAGAGAAAATGATGAGCAGGGAGCAGAACAGACGGATTGAGAAAGAAATTGAATGAGAGGAATAAAGAAGGCAGGAAGGAGAGAAAAAGACAGGTAACAAGCCAGAGGGGTTGAGGGGAAAAGAGAAAGACCAGGACAAACAGATAGAGAAAGGAAAACCAGTGCTGGGCTGCAGGATGAGAAAAAAGGCCAGGGAGCAGGACAGAGGGGAATAATGGGACAGTGAGCTGGGCAGGGGGATATAGCAACAAATGATGGGACAGGCAGCGGTATGGACATACACAGATAAAAAATTAGGAGGAGGATGGAGGACAGACCATAGGAGAAAAAGGACAGGGAGTGGGGCAGGGATGGAGAAAGAAACATTAGAGAGAGAGAGGAGGAGAGTGACAGGACCAAGGCAGAACGATGGAGAAAAAAAGAAGACAGTGATGGGTAGCAGAATAGAGAGACAAGGAAAGACAGGATGAAGGACAGAGGCATATAGAAAACAGGTGAGGGACAGGGAGCCAGAAAGTGGGATACTGCAAAAGAGAGAGGGACAGCGAGCAGGACACTGGGATAGAAAGCCAACGAGAGCAGCAACGAAAATGACAGGGAGATGAAGCAAGACAGAAAAAACAGGGACAGAGAGGTGAAGCAAGAAATAATAGGGACAGGGAGCAGGACAGAAGAAGAGAGACAGAGAGTGACAGGTAAGACAACAGACAATTGGAGAAGAAAAAAAAAGGGAACAGCACAGTGTGTCCAGAGAAAAAGAGAGGCATGGCAGAAAGAAGAGTAAGATGAGGGAGCAGGGCTGAGGAGCAGAGAGAAGAAGGTACAGGGAAAAGGACAGTCAGATGGAGAAAACAAAGGCTGAAAGCAGAACAAAGGGAAAGACTGACAAGGACAGGGGGCACGACAAAGGGATGGAAGAGAAAAAAAATAGTGATGGGCAGCAGGATAGAGAAGGAGAATGACAGAAGGATGTAGAAAGACCAGGACATGTAAAAGGAGGGGTTGGGGGACACACACATCAGAAGGGTAGAAAGAAAGAGCGGGATCAGGAGCAAGACAATGTGATAGGGAGGGAGGCAGGGAGGGAGGGAGTGGGATGCAAGGGAGCAGCACAAAGGGTCAGAGAGAGTAAAAGATGAACAGGAAGGAGAACAGGGGCAGTGAGATACAGAATGAGAAAAAACAGTGACAGTGAGCAAGACAAAGGGATACAGAGAGAAAGCGAAGGAATGAGGGAGGAAGATAGGAAGGCAGGGACACGGAGGAGCACATACAGGCACAGAGAGGACAAGAATGCCAGGGAACAAGCCAGAGAAATTGTGGAAAAAAAGAGATGGATGCAGATCAGGGCAAAGACATGGAAAAAGAAAAAACAGCAATGGGATGCAGGACAGAGACAGAGGATGAAAACAAAAGAGGGAGAGGGAGCAGGACAAAAGTGCAGATAGAAAAAGAAAAGGGAGCAGTAGAACAAGAGAGAAAGAAAGGGAGAGAGGAAGAGGGAGCACGTAGCCTCACTCGCTTGTGCACTATGTGGCCGTACGGCACTGTTGGTGACGCATACAGACCCTGCAGTGCATGTTGGCAGCCTGGCCTGCTGCGGACTACAAAGAAGGATCCTTCCTCACCTGAAGAAGCAGGCTCTCTCTTGCCTGCAGCGGGAGACAGCTGCCGGCCAGATGGCCTTCAATTTCTTCATCTTTACCTTTCTCTGGCCTCTCCAGCTGCAGCAGCTCCTGCCCACAGCCAGTAAGCGCTCCGCCTGTCCCTTTTTGCTCCCATGCTGCGAGAAGAGCAAGACCAGGCAGAGTCAGCCCACACAAGCCTGAGGCGGGTGCAGTCAACAGCATCCCCAGGGGAGGAACGGACAAACGCATCCTCAGCGCAGCCTCTGGCAGAGGGAAAGGAGCAGCGACCATTATTACCATAGTTTGCCGCTCGCCAGAGCTGCTCCTTCTGCAGGGGCTCCTGGAGGTGCACTGAGGGCCAGCTCGCTGCCCTCCACGACAGGGCTTGGGGGCTGCCTGGGGCTACAGGACAGGCTTCAGGGTGAGGGGCTGGAGCTGGGGGCAGCTGCACGGGGCGAGCGGGGCCGAGGGAGGCTCCGGGGGAGCTCTGGCGAGTTGGGGAGGCGCCCAGCGGCTGCGCCCGGGGGGTGCCCGCCTCCGGCCGCTCGGGCCTTCTGTCAGCTCTCGGGGAACTCCCCGGGGCTGCCCTGGCCCGGCTCGCCTCCAGCAGACTGGGACCCTGCCGCAGCGGCAGCTTTGAAGCTTCCCGTCCCGCCACCCCCGGGCGGCCAGAGGGCAGGAGACACCCCCCAGCCCCGCCGAAGGGGATCGCTCGCCTCACCGCCGGTCCCGGCGCTCACCCGCTGCCGCCGACACCCGCGCCCTCCCCGCCGCTCCCGTGGGACCGCGCATGCGCCGGCCGCCGAGGTGGCGCAGGAGGGGCCAGAGCCGGCGCGCGAACCCTGGGCTGCAGCGCCGCGCTTCGGCCGCCAGGGAGCAGCAGCGAGGGCGGCGCCGTTCCCGGCGGACGGCAGCGTGGAGCGCGTGAGCGGCGCCCGAGCTGCAGTACCGCCTTTTCGTCGCCGGGCGGCAGCGGTGAGCTGGGCGATGCCGTTCCGGGCATCAGCTGGATGAGAAATGACTGACAGCTCAGCCCAGTTTAGACCAGTCAAAGACGGGAACTACGTACTGGGGGTACGGGGCTTGCATTTTCTTGCCCTTTCCCCACTCGCAGCCCGGGCACTAATCCTCCCTGCCTCCATACCAAAAAGCACCCGAGCGGCTGGAGCGTTTCTGTCCTTTGCATTCGACTGCTTTAAAGGTCCAGGAGAAGCAGCACAGGGAACACGTGGAACAGGAGGTTTTTTCGCCCGGAGCAAGCCCCAGGGATTGGTGTATCGGTCTGCATGTGACATCAGAGTTGTCGGAGTGACAGTGTGAGGAAGGGGGGAGATGGGACACATCTTGTCGGATGGACCTTCTGGGGCTGCATCACCTCTAAAGATGCAGGAAGGAAGGGACAATCTTCCCACCCCACCAAGGCTGTGCAGGGCCAAGACCCCAGGATGGGTGTGGGGAGTGCCCTAGAGCCAGGCTGGGGGTTGTGACCGCGCACGTCTTTTTCTGGTGGTGGGCAGGTGCCAGGTTTCCTGCACTGGCATTGGTAGCACAGACCCAGCTCAGACATCATACAGAACCCCTCACCCTCTCTGTCCTGCAGCTCCCACCAGATGAGACCCTGGGAAGACAGAGAGCCCAAAGAGACAGGAATTTACCTTCAGTGGAAACGTATAAAACCCAAGACTGCCTTTCAGCGATGAAAAGGAGCAGTGATACCTGTCACTGTGGTGGGTCTCAGGTCAGGAGATGGAATGCTGCTCTGCTGAGGCGTATCGCATAGTGATGCCAGCTCCATCTCTGTAATACCGCACCGAAGATGTGCCCTGCCATCCCATCCCCAGCACTGCATAGGCAGCAGTTCCCCCTTGAACACCATGTACGACAGGACCTAGAGGATCAGCCAGTCTGGAAGAGACCCCAAGAGCAGCAGCTGCAAGGGGCCCTGAAAGAGGGATGCATTTTGCAGAGGAGGGGAGGCAAAAGCCCCCATAACCCTGTTTGCAGCACCCCAAATCCAACAGCGTTGCCTTTGTTAACCCCACAGGAGCTGCATTTGTCCCAGGGCAGGACAAGCAGGTCCACAGTGAAGCCTAGGGGTCTTGGGGCAGGAGGATAGCAGGGCTCATCCCTGGGTCATGTCACTCACCATAGGAGACAGTCAGGGTGACACAGTTGCTGTGCCTGGAGCCAGGGCTTTGACACTCATTCTGATCCTGTAGGTGTATGTATCTGTGGGTGCCAAGAGCTTGCCATTGTACCAAGCTGTGGGGTGCTGCCACAGTGAGTGGGAGCCCCAGCACCTAACGATCATGCTCTCTCCTGGAAGTATCATGCTCCAGGGTGGGTCCAGGGTCAGCACAGCTATCTCTGCAGCCATGAAGGTCCAGGCAGGAGGGAGGAGCAGGACAGAGCAGAGATCGGTGCAACAGCATGCATGGTGGGGAGCCCCCAACCCTGAGCACGTACTCTGGAAGGGGGGAAGAGGGCAGAACCCCAATGCTCACTGGGGTTTCTAGGGCACTGGTGGGATCTGGGGAGACTGTCTAATCTTTCAGAGGGGTGGCAGGGCTTGTGCCCAGTGCCCAGTACTGCTGGACACCTTTTGAGCCAGGCAGCACGTGGAAGGACAGCAGAGTCGCAACATGACTTGCTGCCACTTGAGGGGACACCAAGGCCTGTCACCTTGTTCAGCAAGAACTGTTCAGGGCCCCAAGGACTGTCACCGTAACTCTGCAAGCAAAGAGACTCACCAGCAAGGACAAGGGCTTGAGCTGAGAGGAGAAAAGGAAGAAGGGATGAGCACTCCTGGGATGTGCCTGCCAGGTCTCCTGCAGTGTCCCTGGCATAGAAAGGAGCAATGCTGGCCTTGGACATGAGCCTGTGGGAGGGAGGGTTTGGCAAGGCTTGCCAGGTCCCTGAGACACCCACCAGCAACACCCCACCGCTCCAGAGCATGGCATCCCCACCCTCACCACGCTCATACCCACCAGCCTTGCTGGACCTGTTTCCTTCGTCCCCAATAAATGAGACCACGTCAAGGAGGAAATCCTGAGCCTACATTGTGACAGGGACAAACACTGCTCCATCCAATCTCCTCAGCCTGGCAGGATAAACGAAAATCTCCCCTTCCCTGAGCAAAGCAAAACCCTACCCAGACAAAACCCCCAGCCCCAAAGAGGTACAAGGGACAAGTGCCCAGCAGAGCTTGTGCTGGAGACAGAGTCTTCGTCCTCCAGCCCCCGAAGCTCACTGGGGCTCTTTGGGCACACATTACCTCCTGGCATCCACACTGGCTGTCCATCTCCTGGAAGGACAGCAGGCACCAGACCCCACCACGCTTCCCACCAGACCCCTTTGCCGCACTCACCCAGGAGGAGCAGAACTCTGTTCCCTGCCATCCCAGGCTAGGGATCCAGCACTTGGTGACTTTCCTGCGGAGAGCAACAGTGACATCCATTGCACAGAGAGAAAGAGTAAGGAAATGGATTTCATTATTGTTGTTGTGATGATGATGCAAGTAAACAAGCACAGCTTACCAGAAGCCTCTGTGTTGCCATAATGACTGTGCCTGAAAGCAATTTTTTATTCCCCTCACTTCATAGAGGACTCAGGGCTCACTCTGTCCCTGGAACCCACAGCCCCAGGCAACCCCTCTGAGATCCCTCCTCCACTCCCTTGGGAGACTCCTAGCTTCTCCTGGGTGGCTGTCAGCATTTCCTGAGGGTTTTTCCACCCAGAGAAAAGGGGGTTTGACAGATCCTTCTCCCACAAGCCTTTTTGCTACATGTTGTTTCCCTTCTTCCCCAGCATCTTAGAGTCCACTCACAAGTCAGCACCAGCCTAGCCCTCAAGCAGCAGGAGTCTCAGGCTCTTCTGGGGTGATATTTATGATTTCTTTGGAGCTTTCTCCCTGCCTTCCCAGAAAAACCTTCCCTACGCTGGAGACCACGCACCAATGGGAAAGAAACAGGCTTGTTTCTGCTGCTTGCCCCTGATATGGATCAGGTTGGATGGGTTGCAACAGGCACAGGACTAGTTATGGGACCCTGTGCAACATACAACTTCTTGTAGAAACCACAATTCAGCAGAGCTGCCCTGGAAGATATAAGAGTGAAGCACAGAACAAGTCTGCCCCACGGTCTTTACCTGCATCTGATTTATCATTTGAGCACATCCCATGGGCTTTGGGACAGACTTGAAACAAACAAAAGCACCAATGTAACCCCTGAACTTGAAGCTCATCTTCACTAAAGAAACCAAGTCCTTGAATTTATCAACTTTCCAAGAACCAACGTGTGCTGCAGGGAGCTTCTTCACACCTCCAAGAGCCTTGCAGGAGGACACACAGTGCCATTACAGAAGGACAAAAAGAAAAAAGAAGAAGAAAAGCTTGTTTTAATTTTTGACACAGGCTGAATTCCTATGAGGAATTTGTAAGCTTGAAAGGAAGGAAAAGATCCTGTATGTGTTCAGGTACTGTACTGAGGGGAAGTTTTATTACCGTTTTCTCCATCCTTTTCTGAATTTCTGATTCTCGGGAACATTGATTTTCCTTCTGCCTTTTGGATTCTTATTCTGCTTTCAGCCTCAGGTTCAATTCTTACCTTCTGTTGCAAGAGCTCTGAACGTGGCAACCAAGACTGCCCAACAGATGAAGTCCTGAGGATGAGGCCTGCCTTGAAAGTGGCTCAAGACACCTGTTACGGAGGTGGTTTTTTTTTCCTCTCCTTCCTGCCCGGAGAAGTTTCGTTTCCTGTCGGGGCGGGTGTACCTGCCACACACCCAAGCCCAATTACCTACAAAGCCCCTTATGCTATTACAGAGGTGGTCAGCCAATGGGAAAAACCACAATGGCGTGACGTGGCGACTCAAGATCCAAAACGGACACCCTACAGCTACAGAAACTGGTGCTAAAAACACAATAAACAAGGACAAGAGAACCTAACTGCCATGACTGATACTAAAGCAAACCTCATTGGACAGTTAAGGGAAAAAAGTAAAACTGGGATAACGGAGAAGGCTTGTGTGCCCAGGGACTGCGAAAAAGAAAAGGCCCCTGGACAGAGACCATTATGAGCCTGGATAATGTACATATTCTTCTCTGAGAAATTCCAGGGAAGACTGTGCCAGAAGTCTGCAATGGACATAAGTGCCTTGTCAATGCCTCTAAGTAGCAGTGACCATGACACCTGGATGGACGGTGAAGGGATGAACATGAAAATTAAGTCAGGAAATGTGGTGACTAAAAGGCACAAGGGAGCAGAGACGTCAGAGTTCTGGACAGTATATTTTAATGTACATCTCACATACCAAATGAGCAACGGGTACTATTCCCTCTGTGGCCTGCTTTGTACAGGTGATCCTCCTACGTCTCTGGCCCTTGATGTTTCTGAGCTATAGTTTGGAGTTTCCTATGCTCACAACTAAGCCATGACATGTCCCTATTAAATTACCCTTAAACCATCCTATCCCCTCCATTACCACTTAATTCCAAACAGCCTGTCATCCACTTCAGCTCTATCGTCACCAGAGCTTGTACCTCAGGACCTCCTGTGGGGATAAGACCCATCTGACAGTCAGCTCCATGCATGGTGACATAGAGGCCCAGATGGTTGACACTGCATTTCTCGTAGCTTCATCGTACCTTGTATTGGCTGCAGAATGACTCAGACTGAACAGACCTAGTCGACAGCTAAATCTGACTGCAAAACCAGTCTGAGGACAACTGATGAACCCACCTCTCTTTCCCAACCAGTCCCTCAGTCCTGAAACTTTAGAAACCCCTTCTCTTCTTAACTGTTGGGGAAGAAACCCCGCTCCTTCCCAACAGCTCCTTGCCCTGTATTTGCACCCCTGGACTCCCTGTGTCAGCTGCTCCTCAGGAGCACCTCTTCCAAGCCCTGCCCTGCCTCCTGCAGGTACCTCCTGTCCTCTGACATCCCACAGGCTCTGCACTCTGCTACAGGCCCACATAGTAAGTGAATTTCAGACACTTATAGCCTGGAAGGGGCCTGCTGCATGCTGCAAAGGCTCTAGGGACAACGTGGTACCTTGTGGGCGATTGGGAAAGGCAACAAGCCGTTCCATGCCCTGAAAAACACTGTGCCCAATATGCCTGCTGCTTTCTCGAGAAATGCTGAAACTCCAGATAGATACAAGATGCTCACCCTAATCCCTGCTCGATGATCTTACCATCAGTCCCACAGAAAAAGATGATGTCAGCAACTTCAATGATATCCGGCAGAACCAGTGAAAAAAACAAGGTTCCCTCTACAGTAAACTCAGAAATGCCAAAAAATAGCAACGCACCCAAAACAAAAAAAATCGAGAATGCAGAATATTAAACCACCTTGCAACTCCTGACCACCCCATATACGATCGCTGATCCAACAACAAGCTGTGGACCACAGATGTACCTTCTACGGCATCACGGCTCAACCTAGACCCACCCTGAAGCTCCCACCTCAGACCCACGCCTCGACCGCTCTGCCCGCCAGAACGCAGCTGCCCGAACAGCTCGGCCAGCCCGGAGCCGCGGCCGACCCACAGGGGCCGAAGCCCGACCCGCGGCTGCCCAGGGCCCGCCCGCCGCCTTCCCACAATGCCCCGGGACAGGGGCTGGCGGGCGGGCCGTGGGCGGGCATTCGGCCCCGCGCTAGGCGCCGAACAAAGGGACGGACCGTTACCGGAAATGACGACGCCTGCTCTTTCGCGACAGCCTCGCCTGCCACGCCAGCAGTGGGGCTGGGTTGGTCGTTAATGTTACTAGGACAAGCGCGAACTTGTATTTAAATAGATTTAAATAAAAGCTTGAGATCACGCTAACGCATGTGGGAAGGTCGCCCATTAAATGCAATAGCAGAAATGACGCGCTTTAGTTTCCGATCGAAGAAATCAAGCAGCATGTGGCTACATTTCTAGCAAGACCAGCCGTATTTCCTAACTTACACCAGAGCTGCATTCTGGGGAGCACTGAACAACAAAGCAGAACGAGATCCCGTACGAATCCCTTCTCAAATGTATCTCTGGTTGCAAAGTGAATTATTGACTGTAAATCACCAGCGACTCTGAGTCACCAGGACGCCTCAGTGGTCTCTCCCTTAACAGAAATAGATGGGCCCAAAGGATAGAAAACACCCCAAAAAGCATGGAAATACAAGAAATGCATCTTGTAGGACTACGAAAGCGAGAGAAGGCTCTCACCTTCCCTGAAAAACCCAAGAGGAGATCAGAGCTGACAAGAGGTATCTTTGGCATACCAGGGACCGAACAGAAACATACTATAAGCCATAGAAACAAAAAGACTGCTCTGGAGCACAAAGATGACTCCAAAAAAGGTTCTGACAGAACAGTAGGCATCGTCACAAGGATTAGAGAGGAGGCCGAAGAGACCAAAGAAGTCCTAGGGACACAATGAGGAACTCAAAAGGGAATTTAACAAGGTACAGATGCCCTCAGGGGGCCGGGGACTGAATGGAGGCATGCCAAAAGGGTAAGAGGACAAAAAGACCAACCTGGTTAACAAATACGGACTCAGGAAGGGTTCTGAGGAAAAAAGGGGTGAAAGTGTCCTCCCAAGCTAAAATAGTGCTCTGGGGCACTGAGGATGTCTCAGGAGAGCTCAGCAAAGGGAGCAGAGGGGTCTCAAGGGGGGCAGAGAGACCAAAGAAGCCTCAGTTCAACAATGAGGAACTCCGAAGGGGATTTCAACAAAGTACAGATGTTGTCGGAGGGGCAGGGGCCAAATGGAGGTACCCTAAATGGCAAAGAAGGGACTGAACAGAGCAATTCTAGATAGCATAGAGGATAAAATGTGTGTTCTGGGCCTCAAAGAAGGCATTGGGAATGGTTCTGAGTGCAAGAGGGGTTCAAAGTGCACTACAGAGATGAAAGAGGGCTGTGGTACCCAAGGAAGGTCTTACGAGGCATCATGAAAGATGTTCCTATGGCTTTTGCTAAGCTTTGCCAAAGCCCACAAGAGGCCCTGCTGCCTTCCAGTCTCCTACAGCTCCTGCCGGGCTTTGCTGACACCCACATGGGGCTCTTCTGCCTTCAGAAGTGTCTGTTGGCTTTCGCCTGGCTTTGCTGAAACCCATAAGGGGCCCTGCTGCCTTCCAGAGCATCGCGGGGCTTTTGCCAGTTTTGCCATGGCCCATGTAGGACCCTATTCCTCTCCAGCATCTGATGTCTTTTCCTGGGCTTTGCCGAAGCCCACAAGGGGCCCTGCTTCTCTCCAGAGTGCCCCAGGGCTTTTACCACGCTTTGCCAATGTCCAGGCAGGGCTCTGCTTCATTCCAGTGTGCGACAGCTTTGGACAGGCTTTGCTGAAGCCAGCAAGGGGCCATGCTGCTTTCCAGAGTTTCTGACAGCTTTTGCCAGGCTTTCCTGAGGCCCATGAGGGGCTCTTCCGCCTTCCAGAGCATCTTTACAGCTTTTCCCAGGCTTTCCTGGTGCCCACAAAGGGCTGTGCTTCCCTCCAGAGTGCCCCAAGGCTCTCACTGGTCTTTGCCAGGGTCCACAGGGGTCCCTGCTGCCTTGGAGAGGTCCACAGAGCTTTTGCCAGGCTTTGCCGTGGCCCTCAAAAGAGTCCTGCTGTCTTCCAGAGTGCCCCAGGGCTTTTGCTAGGCTTTACTGACACCAGGGCTGGGTGTGAGCTGCTCAGGGGAGAGCGGGTTGCTTGGGTGGGTGCAGAGTGTGAGACTCAGAGCTGGGCTGGAGGCCAGATTTGGGGGTGGGTGTGAGTTAGTGCTGAGCCGAGCATGGTGCTGGTTGTAGGTAGGTGCAGGGGGCGGCAGAGGGGGTGCAGGGGGAGTTCCAGGTGGGTGTAGGGTAGCTGTGGGGATTGCAGGTGGGCACAGGGGCTTAGCTGTCATGGTGCCCTGCAGTGCTCAGCTGAGTGCAGGCCAGGGGCACAGCACATGGCAATGGTGTGCCTAGCCAGGGATGCCAAGGAGACGCTGGTTGGGACACCAGAGCAGATGAACGCAGCCCCTGGAGTGGCCCCTGTGCCACCCCCCCACCTTTTCTACTGGTTCATCACTGCCAGAGCCCCTGAGTCCCCACACCTGGCTGTGGAGTGCCCTGTGTCCCCTGTCCCACAGATGCCTAGCTGTGGGGTGCCCTGTGTCCCTGGCCATGGGGTCCCCTGTGTCCCCCCACCTCAAAACCAGCAGCAAGCACTCCTGCAATATGCACCCCTGTGCCCTGGAGCTCAGTGAGGGGCTGAGGTGAGACGGGGGCTGAGCCACCAGGATGCCAGAGTCCCCAGTGCCCCATCCCTCGGTTTTCCCTGCACCAGCAGACAAGAGTTGCAGGTACACATACCCCAGCTGTGTGGTGGTGGTCCAGGCCTGGCTCTGTGTCTGCTGTACTGCCTGCACCCACAACCCACCACTGCCACCCCCAGCCCATAGTCCCCTGGGACCCTGTGGGTACCCCAGCCCACAGGATGCTTCCTGGGGGACAACAGCCACATGGGGCAAATTAATTTGTTGTCCCATCTGCTTCCTGCAGGGACATGGGGGACAGGCCACACATGCCCCCATCAGGGGCTGTGCTGCTCCACAGTCTGTCCCCAGTGTCCCCACAGGCACTGTCCTGCTCGGGGACACCCCAGTGTCCTGCCTGTTCCCTGCACCACTCCTGGGCACCCCACAGGACACATGCATCAGTGCTGGGGTGCACGGGGCACACCCAGCCCCAGCAGAGTATGGGACTAGGGCTGAGCCAAGTGGGGCAGGGCTATTCAGGGGTGCTGGCCGTGAGGCTATTAGCAGCATGCCAAATGCAGGGCTGGGGACTGGCCGTGGGGCTGGGTGCTGGCCACGGGCTTGGGTGCTGCCGGAACACCATGTCCTGCCAGCACATTCCTGCCTGAGTCACTGCCGGCTCCTGCCTGGGCGGATTGTGGCCACAGCCCCACAGCAGCCCCACGCTGGCACCACGCAAGGCCCACACCAGCCCCACTCCACCCCATGCCCTGCAGCTGGGCCAGCCCCACACACACATACCCAAACCCTGCTCCTCTCACCCCAATCAGTGCATATACATGTCTAAGCACCCCCACCCCCACTCACCCCTATGCCCCCCCACACCTTATAAACCCTGTAACTGCAGAGCCCCACCCACAGCCTGTACGCCCCCTCTGCCTATACACACACCCTATACACATTATAACCCCCGTATCCTGTACTCCCTAAAGCCCCACAAACACCCCTGTACCCCACACTCACAGTGTTTACACCCCCATACCTCACTACACACACCCTACGTCCCTCATAACCCCCATGCCGGGGGAGAATGAGGCATCCAGGCAAGGAGGAAGAAGAGGGAGGCCTTTGTCGGGGCAGACTCCTGCCCAGGGCCAGGCTTGTGAGCCAGGGAAGGTGTGGGGGGCACACGTCTGCTACCACACTGGTGTCACCCCAGGGCCTGGGAGGGGGATGGGCCACCGAACGCCTGGGTTCCTGGAAAAGGCCCACGTGACTTCCCCAGATGCTATTAGCAGCCCTTGTTGCTGGGCAGAGCTTCCCCGGGCGGGCCAGAACCCAAGGGTGCACCCCGACACCCGGCCCTGGCACCCCGAGAGAGGCCAGAGTTGGTGGAGGCAGTGGGGCCAACCCCTGGGCTCAGACTGGGGAGGGGATGGGAGCCCACAAGAGCTCAACATCCCTTCCCTGGGGGGATGGGACCCCAGGCAACCACCCAGCTGGCCTGGCCACACACCCTTCCACGGGGAGCTGGGGGGCTGAGGCCGGACAGGCTCATTACAGGAGTGCAGTGACACCTCCCGACCCCACGCCTGCCGAAACCAACAACCAAATACTTGTCATCTCAGCCCAAATGAGTCACCCGCCCCCACGCCCAGTGGCCTCCCCCCACAGGGACAATCCCAGGGATCTTGGGAGGGAGGGGGGCAGTCCCCAGCACCCACCTGTGGCCATCCTGATAACCCCAGGGCTATTTCTCTGGGGGAGCAGTGCTGCTCCAGGAAGCCCCTCTCCCCCCCCAAAGTCTCTCTGTTTCAAGAACCTGTCCCTTGTGGGGGCAGGGGGGCTCTTCTGTCCCTGCCCAGTGTGCCGGACTCAACTCCCAGGGGCTCCTCATGGACCCAGCTCCATACTCCGCCCCGCCTCCCCCCCCCCCCCAAGACATCAGTTCTGGGAGGGGGCTGCACCACCCTGCCCCAAAGATGGCAGGGGCAGGGGGGGCAGGCCAGGTTCTAAGGGGAAGCCTATGCCAGCAAGATAGGGGGACAGCCACCAAGCAGCCCCCCTGACCTCCTGGAACCCCACAGAAAAGGGCACATTTAGGGCAAAAGCAGCCCAGGCTCCTGTCGTGAGAAATAACACAAAATATTATCCAAGCCCCCAACACGTGGTTGGAGCCACCGAGCCAGAAATGGGCAGGAATTGGGTTTTTTTTTCTCAGCCGGGGATTTTCTGCATTTGCATGTGCCCCCCCCACCCACACAAGCATCATCAATGCAAGCTTTCAAACACCCTTCCCACCAGAGGCAGTGGGGCCAGATCGTGGTTCAGTCCCATTTGGCACAGAGGAGGCAGCAGAGGAGGGTGCTGCTTTTCCAACACTTCCCCTCCCACCACGGGGCAGTGCCCAAAAGCCCAGCTGATGATGAGAAATGCCCACCTGCCCTCTTTCCCAAGGGCCCCACACAAAGGGGGACGCCAAATCAGCCAGGCCAGGTGCTGAAGACACCCCTAACCTGCAACCCCCACACACACACCATCAGACACAGCAGCCACTTTAATTCCCCCCCCCCCCCACCCTCTTATTTACACAAAAGGTTCAGAGAAGTCGAAGCTGGCTTCTGCGAAAAACCCTTGCTGGAGCGGAAGAGGAAGCCCCTGGTTTATCAGCACCGAGTCAGGCCTTATCAGAGCACTGCGGCTTCCAGGAAACACCAGCAGCCCTGACCCCCTCTGAGCCCGCCAGCACCTTTGCATATTTCCATGGCAAAGGCCCGGCTTTGCATGAGGGCCCCGCCACATCCCAGGGGACCAAACAGGCCCAAAATAGCCTGCAAAGACACAGCATTAAAAAAAAAAAAAAACACAACAAAAAAAACCCACACCAAAAAAACATTTTGCAGTATCTGCATAACAGGGCTGAGCCACCAGCTTGTTTTCAGTAGCAAGGGCCTCACCAGCACTGCAGGAAGCTGTCACCTCTCCCCAGCCTCGTCCCATCTGCAGCAAGGCTTGACAGCCCACAAGGCTGGAGCCACCAGCACAGTTTTTGGGGTAGGGAAGTGCTTTGCCCCTTGGGGGGGAGGATTTTCCAGCCAAGGCTTCCACAACAGAACCCCATCCTGGCAAAAGGAAGCTGTTCATCAAACCACTGCCCAAGCGAGGTCTGCACATAACTGGGCTGCGCCCTCTGGCCTCAGGCAGGCCATGCACTTCCTCCATCCCCAACTTGCAGGCATCAAAACTTGGGGGATGGAGGGCACGGAGCAGTCTGGGGGAGCAGGGTCCCCCTAAGGAGGCATCAGAGGAGGGACAAGACTATGCTAGACAACCGAAGCCACCCACTGAGAGTGTCTCCCCCCTTGGAAAGGGCAAGGAGCATAGCTCACCCCCAGGCTCCAGAAAGAGTCCCCTCTCCTCAGGGCTGCAGGCCCCCGCCTCACTGATGCAGAGGGTGGTAAGCCCCAGCTGCCAAGCGCAGGCACCCAGACCGCCACAGCACGCTTCAGGGCACCACAAGAAAACCTGTTTCAAAGTATGCAAGCACTGAGCATGAGGCACCTCATGGACTTTCCCCACCCACGTACACAGTGACGGAGAAGAGCATCTCAGTACACAGCAGCTCTGGGGAGCCCCGATGGGTGACACAAGACACCCAGAGCAGTTTTCCATAGCCCACAGCTTATCTTTCTAATAAGCAAGAGGCTGTGGGGTGCCCCACAGGCAGCATCTGTGCAAACAGGCCCACACCAGCAAAGCAGAGCAAGAACATTCAGCATGTCAGCATCTCATTATAGGAAACAGCAAGTTTTATACTAGAGGAATGAGAACAAGAGACATTTATTTGACAAAACTAAGTGCTCGTTCAGCAAACAAGCAGGCCTGACAATAGCACCACCTTTCAGCTCTCCACTTGGGTTTCCATTGGGCATCACTTGGGCTGCAGGTCAAGCACCGTGGATGAGGATGTTCCTTGCTGTGTGGGACCCAATCCCAAGAACCAACCAATCCACAGTCAGAGGGCACAAGATGGATGAGCACTGCAAGCCCACCAAGAAGCAATGTTACCAGCTGGGGATCAAGGACTGAGCCCAGGGCCTGCACTGATGGACTTGCACAAGCTGCGGATCCGAGCCAACGAGTTTTATTCTGCTCCAGAACATTTACATTCAAACATCAGCTTCGTTCCACTCATGGCTTAGAGGATCAAAATGAAGGGAAGACAGGGAAGTGACCGATACCAACTTCCACAGCTCCCCACCCACTAGAAGGGCTAGAATAACCAAAAAGATTAAAATAAACAGAAACATCAACTGTTGCCAGCAAGCCATGGTTCACAATGAGAGTCCACCAGGCCACTAATCCTTGTTATGCTCCCTTGCAATGTTGCTCAAGTACATCAGAGAAAGGCTCAATTGGAGTCAAGGCAGGAAAAGGCTTCGCCACAAAAATGCTACTTCACATGAGGAATGAAGTGCAATGCATCCATAAGCAGTTCTACCACATTCAAAATTCCTCCTTTTTGTATCATTAGCTCTGTAAAAATGTACATATTCTACAGATTTATAGATATTTACAGGTTCTCTATAGCCTCCCCACCCCATGTGGGGTTTTACATACTTACAAATGCACTCCCTATTTTTAAACTGCCTGTGTGTGGTGAGTCGCATCAATGTAGCAGAGATCAGCCAGACAGGCCAATGCAGCCAAGCTGCAGCTGGCTGTGGTTACCACCTCAAGCCCCACCTCACCCATCCCCCCCACCCCACCCACCCCTCTGCCTGCTCAGTGACCTGGCTGAAGCCCTGCTGAGAAGGAAGGGGCTAAGCAGGGCTCCAGCACCCCATGTTCTGGCAGCAGGTCACGTCTTGGCTGCTGGCACAGCTCTACCAATTCCAGAGGGCAGATGCATGCAGAGCCAGCAGCAACCAAAGGCTCCCTTGCCAGCACACCTGGGTGTAGGCACAGGCTGACACAACACCCAGCATTCAATGCTTCTGCTCCAACAGAAAAGCCGCAAGTTCAGGCAGGACACCATCAGCAGAAGATGCTATTTCCAGAAACCCACAACCCTGAAACATCTGCTCCACACACAGCTGCCGTGCCAAGCCCAGGAGGCTTCAGTCCAGACAAGAGCTGCTGGTGCTCACTGGCTTGCTGCTAAGCAGATCGGTTCCCTCCCGGATAAAACTGAAGCAGTCCACTTCAGCTTTCTGTCATCATCCTCTTGAAGGAAGTAGAATATCAATTCTTCCACTTTCTGTTCCCAAAGCAATAAATCCTCATTGGTACCTGCAATCTGACCAGATCACACCTTCCTTCTTCAGAAAGGATTGCTCAGGGGATGCCTAGATATTTTCCTTCGGTCACTCAAGTCCAGCTTCATAAGCACTCACAGTAGGAAGTGATCAGCTTGCCAGCCCCAAACAGAGCCAGTCCACCCAGAGTTGTGTCCCTCTGCAGCATACCCTGGCTCACCGGATCATGTATGCCAAGCTTGCTCCTAGTCCAGCCACACCTGCAAACGCCATCAGTACATTTCTGATGCTGCCTTCTAGGTCCTCGACTCGAAAGAAGTCAACAAAGCCCTCCTAGAAGAAAGAAGGGAAAGTCATTTTTCTGCCAGCCACCCTTCTTTGACAGGAAGGCATGGAAAGCCTTTTTCCCTGGCAGAGTGGGCTGGGATACAGCCTGCTCAGCACATCCACTGTGGTGCAGTCCCTCAGACTCATTACAGCCACAGCTTGGCCCACAGAAGTGGCAATCAGGAGACAGCACCAAAGCAGCTGTGGACCAGCTTCAAGCAAGCTCAGCACACCAGGGATTGACTTGGCTTTGGGAATGCTGCCCCCTCCATGCTGGGCAGGGGCACATTTTTAGGTTAAGACTGCTTCAGGCAGCTCATTGTAAGGAGCTCCTGAAACACCAGAACTCCAGCTAGACGTTTCAGACTGTGGTTTTAACTGGAGCAGTGAGTCATTTCTGTGCTTTGCTGACACACATGGTTGTCAGTGAGCAGGTCACAGAAATAGGAAAATACTGGATTGTTCTGAAAAGCTCGCAGTGTTTGGGATAGGCAGTGACTTACCCAGCCTCCCTGGCTCATTAGCCACTCGCGCTTAGATGAGACAAGTGCATCTGTGATGATCCCTGCCAGCGAGCTGATGCACCTCTCCTGGTTTATGCTTTTCAGGTGTTTCGCAACAAAGGCACCGAACGAGATGAGCGTCACCACTCGACCCCAGTTTGTTACTCCATCACTGAACACATGGGCAGCCACTTCACACACCGACTGCAGATCTTCCTCTTTCTGGATTTCCAGTTTCCGAAGCATTCCTGCAAGAGATGTTGGTTTAGAAGCAGGCATGCACACAATGCCAAATACCCCACAAGGCAACCAGTGAGAAGATGCAGCCCCCACACTCTAGGTCCAACAGCTGTTAAGAGTCACTACCAAGTGTCAGGGATGGAAAGCAAGTACCTGCCTGCTTCTGCAGAGCGCTTTGCTGCTCACACTCGCCTGGACCAGACAAAAAACAGCCCATAACCCATTTCTAGTTCCTTCCTCCCCACCTCGGGCACAGCTGCCGTCTCTGCGCACATCACACTCCCCTATCTCACAAGGGCTTTAAAGCCTCACCACGTCAGAACCACAGTACAGAAGTCATTTTGCAGCCTGACACAAGCCCTGCCCCTCAGCCAAAAACAAAGGACAGTCACCTACATCCAGGCAGGCATGTCACCTTTTTATTAATTGGGTTTTACTGACTGGAACAACAGAATTCCCCAGTTTGACCTGCAGTGCCCTCTCATGAATAAGCAAACAAGACAAGCCTTTATGAAACTGAAAGGCATTGCTTGTTGCTCAAACTAAGAGGAAGCCTTCCTGAAGCCCGTGCCTTTTCTGCACACATGAAGATAACCGTCCCTGCAGAAGTCTCAGATACCAACACCAGCTTGTGTTGGTATGAACATTCCTCCCAAGCACGGCTTGTTCAACAAGCACATCCATAAATTTGGCCAGGGTAACTGAACCCACAGTCTTAAGCATCAGCACAGCTAAGGACATGAGGAAGTACCTGAAGCCCTTTGCATTAAAAAAAAAAAAACCAAAACACCACACTCAAAACTGGAACATCCTCCTGCAAGAAAGGAGGCATTTCACCACTCGCCATCTCAGGAGAAGATGCAGACACTACCCTTCTGCGCCAGGCACCATCCTGATCTGGGATCAGATGTGGTGTGGTGCGCCAAAAGCAGTCCCAGCGTGAGCCCTGAGGCCAGGAGCTCAGTCCCGCCACCCCGACGACTCAGGCTAGACCCAAACCAGCTCATTTCTGAGCTACACAAAACCAGGTAAAATTGGTCAGTTCTCACTTCCAGTCCGTTCCCAGGACACTCTGCAGTGAGGACACCTGCTTATCCAAGCCCAGGCGCTGGGGTTCAAGTTTCTATGGCTATTCTAGGACTCATAAGAAGTAGGCAAAATACATTAGAATAGCTATAACCCGAACACATTGTCCAGGAGAATTTCTCCCCCCAAAACTCCCTTCCACCCGAGCCAGGGGCGTCAGAAGTTTAAACTCACAAGCTAATTAATCTTTGGACACTTGGGATTATTTGCATGTAGTCATGCTGAGCAAAGCAGGACGCGAGGAGGCACTGGGGCTAATCTGTAACTAGATTATCTCCTCTGCACACGTTACCAGCAGTTCTTCCACCTCCCATCGAACAAAGTTCAGTTTCATTTTTAATCACTTCTCAGCTGGTCTAACTCACTGGAAACCAGGGCCACAGCCCATCTCGTAAATGACCCGGCCAAGAGCTCAGGCATGCCCCCCCCCGCCCCCGCTCCCCTTGCTGGGGGGATGGGTTGGCGCAGAGGCCTTGCTCCAGCCCCAAGGGCCAGCTCCGGCCTAGGCCTCTCCCAGCCCCTACCATGCAGCAGCCTGCAGCCCACCTACCTTGAGGGCCCACACACACGGCAGAGGGACCACACATGGGGGCAGGATCTCCTAGGGACCCACATCCCTACACTCCCCTCTTCGAGGGGCAAGCCCCAAAACCCCCCAGGACCCCACCCTGGGAAGGGACAGGACCGGAGTCCGTAACTCGCCTCCAAAGGAGGGGAAGTGGGTCCCAGGCACCCCCGTGGCCTCAAGCACTCCTACCCGGGCAGGCCCACAGCAGGGCCTGAGGCGCCCCCACCCCACACGCCGCCCGTTCCCCACCCTCCGCTGGGGAGGAGCCGGCCGCCACCCACCCTGGAAGGCCAGCTCGTGTTTCTGCATGACGCCGTCGCCCACCCTCCGCAGCGTCTCCAGCGCCTTCTCCATCACGGCGTCGCCCGATCCGCCGGGCCGGCCGGGCCCGCCCAGCAGCCCCGGGAAAAGCTTCTTCACGGCGGGCTCGGCCTCGCCCGCCGCCTCCCGCAGGTAGCGGCTGATGAGCTCCAGCGAGTCCTGCCGCAGCCCATCGGGCGGCTCCGGCGGCCCGGGCGGCGTGCCGGGCAGCGAGTCCCCCGCCGGGCCGCGCTCGGCCTCCGGCTCGCAGCCGTCCAGCTCCTCCTCGGGGCTCCACAGCGCGCCCGGCCGCGCCGCGGGGGGCAGCGCCGCGCGGGGGGCTGCGCCGCAGCCGACCGGCGCGCGGGGGTGCTCGGGGCGACCGGCGGCGGCCCAGGCCCCCACGGAGCCGATCAGGGTCCCGGGTACCTCAGCGGCGGCGGGCGGCGGCGGCGGCGGGGCCGGCCCCCCTCCCGGCGAGGCGGGCGCCAGGGCCGGGCCGCCGCCGCAGTAGAGGTTGAAGCCGATGACGGCGTTCCGCTTCACGGCGAACATGGCGCCCGGTGCCCACCGACAGAGAGCTGCGCGGGCGTGAGCGTCGCCGCCGCTTATATGGCGGCGCTGACGAGAGCGTGGGGCGCGGCGGGGGCGGGGCGAGGCCGCGCCGGCGTTTCCGGCTCCGCTTCCGGCCCGCCCCCGCCGAGAGAACGCCACCATGGGAGTGCGGGCCACGCCTCGCCTGGCCGTGGCTTTTTGGGGTGAAAGAGGGCGAAAGAGCCGCCGCCTCCGCGGATAGGCGTCGTCCCCCCCCCCCCGCCGGGCCTCCTCTGGGCCTTGCTGTGGCCCCACGGCACCGACGTCCTGCCCCCGCCCCACAGCGGGTACCCTTCCCTTCCCCCTCGCCCCTGGTGCTGCCGGGCCCTGCTGTGGGCTCCCGGCCCTTCTTTGGTCCCGTGCAACACCCCCTTAGCAGTGCAGGGTACCTCTGTGCTGGTACTCCCCCCCCCCCAGTACCACCAGGCTCTGCCGTGTCCCCCCCCAGCACAGGGCACACAATCCGTGCAGCCTGCACCGTTTTCCAAGGGGCTGCACGTCCCTCCCATGACTCAACCCCTGTTTTCTTTTTTTTGCAACACAAAGCATCCCCTGGCAAGGCTGTGAGCATGCAGCCAGGAGGACTGAAGCCCTGGCACATGGCAGGAGCCAGGACACCCGTGCTGGTGTACACTGAAAGCGCTGCTTGGAAGTGGGGAGTGTGATGTGCTCTGGTGAGGCCCGCCCTGGAGTACTGCATCCAGCTCTGGGGGCCTCAGCACAGGAAAGACGTGGACCTGTTGGAGCAGGTCCAGAGGAGGCCACAAAAATGCTCAGAGGACTGGAACACCTCTCCTGCAAGGACAGGCTTAGAGAGTTGGGGTTGTTGAGCCTGGAGAAGAGAAGGCTCTGGGGAGACCTTGTGGCCTTTCGGTACTTAAAGTGGGCTTGTAAGAAAGATAGGGACAGACTTTAGTAGGGCTTGTTGCAATAGGAGAAGGGGTAATGGTTTTAAACTAAAAGAGGGCAGATTTAGATTAGATATAAAGAAGAAATATTTTACGCTGAGGGTGGTAAAACACCGGCACAGGTTGCCCAGAGAGGTTGTAGGTGCCCCAACCCTGGAAACATTCAAGGTCAGGCTAGACAGGGCTCTGAACAACCTGATTTAGTTGAAGATGTCCCTGCTCGTTGCAGGAGGGGTTGGATTAGATGACCTTTAAAGTTCCCTTCCAACCCAAACTATTCTATGATTCTATGTCACCTCCCACCTGCTCAGCATTTTAACTGGCTCTGTCTGGTTAAAGCCCTCTGTGACTTTGGCTTGCTTAGCTGGACATTCATGGGGAACTGCCCTGTTTCTTCCAGTCATCGGTGGGTTGCCTCACATCTCTCCTGTTACTTGAAACCTCCTTGCATCTGCCAGCTCTGTGAGGGCTGTGGGGTCACAAAGCAGGGCATCGCCCCATGCCCTTGGGGCTGCCAGCAGGATCCAGCGCAGGTTAGGTTGTGAAAGGGCTGGCGGGTGCCCTGGGGAGGCCAGACCTGCTCTGCCACAATCCATTGCCTGGGACACCCCGTGGGCACTTTGGCCAGTCTCAGCATTGTTGGGGCACAGGCTCTCAATTCCAGTCTTCCCTGGCCACAGGTCCCTCCTTCACCAACCTGGGACTGAGCGTGATGCCCTCAAAATATGCCCCGTTTTGGGCAAAACTTGGTTGGGGAAGAAGCCACAGGGACCTGTGCCAATGCAGGTAGATCAGGCACTCCCTGGAAAGGCAAATGCCACAGCTTTGCTCTGGGGTGGTGAGGAACAAAAGGTCTCCCAAGCACCCCTTTGCCAGACCCCTTGCCAGGGCTGTATCCCAGGGACTGTGCTCCACTCCATCCCCACCTCTCAGAAAGGCTGGGATGGAGAAAGACGCACAGGTACAGGAACAGCTGCTGTCCTGCAGAGCTCACACGTGGGGGATTTCCATCTGCGGCGCCAAGCACCAGTGCAGTTAGGCACATTTTGTGCCTAATCCGACCCAAGACACTGGAAATTGGGGTTTGGGGTCCCCAGAAATCACACCCCCAGTTACCATCTCTGAAGGCAGGAAAGGGTATCCTTGCAGGCCCTGATGGCAGATGGCACACAGGTGGCCAGGCTGGGAACACTAGGGATGCGTGCTGGGGCCTCTCTGCACCACTGTGGCATCCAAAGGCCACCAAAATACCTCATGGTAGCAGAGCCCTGGTCCCCACCTGGGAAGGTGACGTCAGCCCCAAGTCACCCAGCTGATGCGAGGCGCTGCAGCATCACCGAACTGAGACGTGACAAGAGCAAGACAGGGAACCCCAGATGTGGGGACAAAATGCTAGATGTGAGGAGAGAACACCAGCACATCTTCTCAAATGGGTCTTACTGCTCCAGGGAGGCAGTGAGGACATGGGGAGCTGCCACCATGAAGAAGCCCTGCTCTGGTCAGTGTTTTTGGAGACAGAAACTGCAGCAAACCCAAACCTCTGTCACCATCCTGAGCACCACCATGCACTGGTGGGAACAGCAAAGGAGGACGCTGCAGTGAGCACAGGGCACAGCCCTATCCCAAGTACCCTGAAGTGCTCTTGCCCCACGTCTTACAAGAAACAGGGGCATGCATCAACTCTGGGTGCCCCTTTACCCCCTTGCCAGCTCCTTTCCCAGCTGCCACCCCCACAAACCAGGGCAAGAGTGCGACTGGGTTGCACTGGGGTCCAGCAAGATGAAACCCAGCCCCCTCAAAATCTTTGCTGTGGCCCCAAGGAATGCGTCCTTGTTGGGAAGCAAATTCCTGGCACCAGTAGCAATAACAGAGGCGAGCTCGGCTTGATCCGGCAGCTTGGGGCAGCGCCCAGCACATACTTCCTCAGCAGCGCCAAGCTTTAAAGCACAAACACCAGCACATACTTGGCACCAGGCTGGAACAGCATGTCCCTGTGCAAACACCCGGCCCTGGCCCCCACTGTGATGTGGGCTTGAGGGCCTGCAAAATGGCCAACTGGGCCAGGGGGGAAGATGCAGCGCAGAGGCTTCAGGCGGCCCCAGGGAGGGTCAGTAGGTTCATTTGAACAGTGGCCCACACCGGTGACACCATCAGCTGGGCTGTTAAACTCTAGAAAGGAAAGGTATGATGTCAAGGCTGAAAATCCTGGATTTAAAGCCTCCAGGATGGCTGCCAGTGGGGACAGAGGGAGCCACAGTGGGAGGATGTCACTGTGAGGCAGCCCTGAGCCCTGGGGAGGGCACTGGGAGCCCCTGCCCCACAGCATGGGGGGGGGACGGACAGGGATTTGGTTTGAAGGCAGGAGGATAGAAACCACCTTCTCCTGTGCTCACCCCAAGTCTCTCAGCTGTGAGCCAAGGTGGCTGCTGGCCCCACTTAGCCCCTGTGGCTGTGCAATGGGATGGAACCCATGCCCCCCCAACCCCAGCCCACACATATCTGATAAACCCCATGACCCCATTGCTGGGTGATGTCCCCCATACACCCCACACCCACCCAACACACAAGGGTTAAACCGTGACCACCATACACACCCCAGAGCCCTACGTGTACCACATGACCCCATCCCTGGGGGACAGCCCATGGACAACCCATGGCCCAGCACACACCCCCATAGCTGGGGTTCAGCCCACACACACCCCACAGACCCCATCACCAGGGGACAGCCCTACAAACACCCCACAGCCCCACTGCCAGGGGTTGGCCCCCTGCACAGACCACAGCCCCATTGCTGGGGGTCAGCTCTCCATACACCCTATAGCTGGGGATGAACCCCATGTACACCCCATGGCTCCATTGCTGGGGGACAGCCCCACAGACACTCCACAGCCCCCACACAGCCCACAGAGAAGGGTACCACACTGCTCACATATCCAGGCTGGGGGAGGTGTTGCACAGCAGTAGCTGAAATGAGCCCTGAGGGAGGAGGAAGCAAGCAGGGGCTTTGAGCAATTTTCCCGAGGCTGTTGGGGTCTCTCCATATGCCCTCTCCCACCCAGGGCCCATCCCTGGGGTACAGGAGCATGGCCACACCTGCCTTCCCTGCCTCAACAAAACCCCACATGGGCTCAGTGAGCCCAAGCCCTCCCTCTGTGCCCCATCCCACCCCACAGCTGCACTTTGATGACCTTGCTCCAACCGCACAAGTCCCTCAGACACCCTGATAGTTGGTGCTAAACACCTTTCTTCCTGCTGGCTCACCTCAACAGCCCTGGGGGCATCAAGCCTCCCACCACTACCAGCCTCATTCTTGTGGTAATATTTTACAAGAAGCAGAGGATGAGAATGCGAATGCCTCCCAGATCGAGGGCAGTTCCCACTGCACCCCTTCCTGTACGAGGCAGGCAGCAGGGCAGACAGCATCATCACACCGTTGCTGCCTGCCTGGCTCTGGGGGCAGAATGCAAATAACCCTTCTCCATGGCTACTACCCTTGTAAATTGCTCTTCCTAGTTCTCATCCTATGTCCTGACAATCACTTCCCCCTCCTGCGCAAGCATGCCTGACATTTCAGAAAACCAGGGAAAGGTGTGGTTTGAAAGCTGTCCCCTCCCTCTTGCCCCTCTCAGCACAGGGGCAGCCCCCAAGCTGCAACACCCCTTTGCATTCTTCACTATTTCCTCTTTTAAAAAAAAAACAAACAAAAAAACCCCCACAAAACAACATAGCACTCTAAAAGAGAGGAGAGATGAACATGTAAAAAATTATATATATATTTATATATATGATTAATATCTATTTACAACATGGCTGGGACAGACAGCAGAACATCCAAGGAAGTTGCACAGCCACTGCCAGCACCACCCCGGCCAGGTCACACAGGGTCTGGAAAGGTGACAGAGACCAAAACACAGACCTGCGGTTACAAGTGGGCAGCCCCCAATCCTGCTACACTCCTTGCCCACTCCACAAAGAGAAAACTGTCCTCTGCAGTCACAGGGATGGCAACAGAGCCCCTTGCTCACTGTGCCGGGATGAGTGGAGCTGCAGCTGGCTTGCTCCAAACCACCTGAAGGCAAATGCAAGCATTTGAGCACACCCTTGGCAAACACTCTCCTGGGAAGCAACACCACATTCCTCACTCCGGCCAGCAGCAGGAAAGCATGATGAATGAAACAGGTTCTCAGGAAACCCTGAGTCAGCCAGCCAAGAATGCACATAAGGAAAGCTGTGCCCATGCAGAGCATCACCTGTTGCCTCCCTGCCTTGGTTTCTCCCCACCTGATGGGAATCCCTAAAAATAAAGAAAATAAATTAAAAAAAAAAGACATCCACTTGACTTCCTTTTACCCACATGCCTTCAAAACTAGGCCTAAACTGGGTAGGTTTAGCACTGCCCTAGCACAGGCATGCTGAGACCTTCCACTGCACAGGAGGGGAGTCTACTTCATCTCCACTGCATGAGGAGCGGACAGTACACACACCAAGCGTGCACATCATTCTGCAGGCTGCAGCCATCACTCCAACCTTTTGTTTTGGTTTTTTTTTGGTTTTTTGTTTTGGTTTTTTTTTTTGTTTGGGTGTTATTTTTCAGGCCTGGAACAAAGAAAAGGCAGGAATAAAAAAAAAGGAGAAAAAAGAAAGAAACCCCAGCTTGGGATGCCTGACACTGTCAACACAGGTTTGTCTCTACGCTCCTCTCTTCCTAATCTCTGCCTCCGGTGCTTTTTTCCCTTCCAGGGTGGTTATTCCCAGTCCTGCCTCTCTCCCTTCAGAGATCAGCTCTAACAGCTCACATCTGTCTCACAGGCTGCTGCTGGCCCCTGCTTTGCAAGCACAAAAGTCTGGGCATCAGGCATGGGCTGGATGCAATCAGACAGGGGTCTGCCTGCCCATTTGGCCGCTCTCCTGCGTGCCAAGCACCCTGCTGCTGGTGGGATTCAGCTCACCACCTTTGCTGCCTACCTGGCAGCCGGGAGAGGCACCATCTCTCACCCTGGCCAAGGCAGCCAGCATCACTGGCCAGAACTGACCAGGGAGACAGAAACTACCCACAAACCCTCTGGGGCAGCTGCGAGCCTCACACTGTGCCTTGCACTTGGATGCAGCTGTGGTGGGGCTATACCCCCAAAACAGCAAATGCCCCATCACAGCTCCAAGCCACAAGGACTGTTTCAAACACTGCCTGGCCTCTCTCCTGCAACTATCAGATGCATCGTCCCCTCCTGCGACCTCAGCTGCTTTGTGCAAGCAGGGGACAGATCCCAGGCAGCTCAGCCCAGCAACACAGCCATGTAATTTTTTTGCATATCAGCTAATTTCTTCACTTAGAAGCTCTAACACGCACACCCATTTAAACTTCCAGATCATGTATCACACCTTTTGCCCAGCCAGTTCTTCCCCTGCAGACACCCAACACCTGAAAAGCATTCACACACCACAGCTCTGAGCTCTCCTCCCCTACCGGTGCCAAGCAAACCGCAAGCAACTCCTCTGAGCACTTTCCTGCTTCTCCTGGGGCTGCTTGACTCTCCAGGCAAGGAGGCAGTGCATCAGTAGCTCTGCAAGCGAGGATGGTTTCAAACAGCATGAAAATTAAGGCAGCAAACTGACTTGCTAAAAGGAATGGCCCAATCAAATCTGCCTGTGCATCCCAGGCTACTGACACCTCTTGTTCGCCTCTCACTGAAACACAGTTTCAGTGTGCGTTTGCTGTAAATACTCAAATAACTATGTGGATTCTGGTGCTCCCATCCCTATGGTACAGTGAAGTTCAATCCATTTAGCCAAAACAAAAAAAGGAAATAGGAAAAAACCCAGCCTGTGAGCACAGGCTACCCTGCCAGCTTGCTGGTTACAAGCGAGGATTTTCTCTGCGGGAGGTCCTGTGGCGTGGGGATGTGGTCTCCTGTCACCAGGTTCTTGTCTGGCCCTGCACTTGGCAACTGCTTGTTCTTCATCTTTGCCTTGGCCATGTTGTAGTCACCAGAATCGAAGTATTTTTGCTGGAAGAGGGAGAGGTGTTTGAGTTACTCTGATTTGCAGGAGCGTAGGGTCACAGCAGAGATACAGACACCTGGCCACAAATATGATCCTTTAAGGAGCTGCTAGGGTTGCTCAAAACCAGGTCACAAAAACATTATGCAAGGGAAAATCCAAGCAAGGCAGCCTGGCCCAATTTAAAAGGCCTTTAGCACCCACCCACAAACCCAGAGTGACTCAGATCTGCCCCAGCTGGAAGAAGCTTTGCCCCACAGCAGCCACCTGTCTGACTCGAGACACCAGGGTGCGTTTTCCCCCTTTGACCCACAGCAGCCGCCTGTCTGACTCGAGACACCAGGGTGCGTTTTCCCCCTTTGACCCACAGCAGCCGCCTGTCTGACTCAAGACACCAGGGTGCATTTTCTCCCTTTGACCCACCTTTGAATGTTTGTAGCCTGTGAACTTTTGCTGCTTGGCGTGGCACTTGCTGAGTAAAGACTAGGTTTTTCCTGCCCTGCCCTTGTACCACACTCAGCATGACAGGGATTCAATCCCAGTCCAGAGACCCCCAGACAGCTGAACATAGGCACAGCCACGTCAGCAGATGCCTCCAGGCAGAGGCTCAGCTCCAGTAGGAAAGTCAGGAGACATTTGCCAATACAGTTTATTCTGGTTTGGTGAACAGATGAGCTGGTGTGACAGAGGCACGATTTTCTCCCCGGGGAGTACAGCCTGGCCAGTGCCAAGGCCTTCACTGGACTGCCCAGGCTCCCAGCAGCTGAAACAATGCAGGGAAATGGCTGCAAAGATGTGGCCAGAGGACACCTCCCTGCTGCACAGCACCACTGACCTAGGGTTCAAAGGGCATTTCATTCCCTTATCGCACACATCACCATGGGACTCTGTGCTCCTTCTCCCCCCACAGCGGTGTAGGAAAGGCTGAACACCAAAGCAGAGCTTATGCCGGTGCTACAGTCATGGCTTTGCTGGGCACAAGGAGCTCTTAAGAGCCCAGTTCCACCCTGATGCACTGTCAGGCCCCAATGAGCCCAGTCCTGACAAAAAGCCCTGCCCCGCTTCAGTGCCAAGCCATTAAACAACCCTCCTTTCTGTGCTTGTTTTAGGAGCTGGTACCTAAAATAACAGTCCCAGTGATCACATCAACAGTGAGAGCAAGCGCCCACGGCAGCTGCCCAGGCAGAGGAGACAGCTGTCATTACAAGCTGAAACGGAAGCAGCAGGACAGAGCCAAACCCCAAGCAGTGTGACCGGGAGACACCGTGTGTTCAGAGCTGGGGAAGGCACGCGGCCACTGGCTGCCAGCAACTCAAGAAGAATTTATGTTTTCTGCACCAGCTTCCACAAGGAGGAGAGCCAGCAGTGACAACCCAAGCATGCTACAGATGGCTCTCAGAGAGGGATTTAATTACATTTCCAGGGAGCACAGTCAGAATGTTGGCTTTTTACACTGGTGCCAGTGATGGAGATACAGCCAGCTGACTCACCGGCATTCTCAGTGCCTTTTGCACCAGCGAAGAAACCAGGCAAAGTGCAGACCAGAGAGAAAAACTCAGGCCTGCAGCATCTCAGTGGCCCACTGAACCCCAGGGAGCACAGCAGCAGGCAGGGGGGGTTTTATGCACTCACTTCACTCCTAGACCCCAGGTTTTGGGCCAGGGTGTGGAGGACAGGGTAGGATCCACCTCTGGGGGAGATACGCAGAGCAAAAGCAACCAAGAGGCTGCAGCTTTTGGGTTCTGAGCAGGCACTAGCCATTCTTGCTTGACCACAGCAGCCCTCACTGCTTCAGGCTTGTTCCCGCTGGGTGCCACATCCAGCACAGGCACTGAAAAGAGCCTGGCCCATGGGTTCAACAGACTTTTTGGCCTGGGGAATTTTGGTGTGATTCCTCTGGCCTGGTTGGAGCTTGGCTGCCTGTGCCATTGAGGGAGGAGAGAACGCGAATGAGCCATGGCTAAGAAATAAATACCCCTTTCTGCAGTCTCTTCATGAGGAAGTCGGAACCTCCAGGCTTCTGGCCTAGGTTGGGGTATTTGGCCTTCAGTTTTGCCTCTTCTGCTCTCTCAGGGGTGACGGTTTCCTTCTCTTGCATGTCCTGAAAAACAAAGAGGGGGGTGGAAAGCCTTTCAGCCCCATAGAAAAAAAGCACACCTGTGATGCTGTAACACAATATTCAGCAGCACGTCCAAACTCTGGCACCTGGCTTGCCGAGCAAGGTGTGGTCCCCTGGAAAACCCAGATGTACTCAGAGAACACCTTCCCAGCCAGAAAAGAGCTTTTACCTCCAGTACCTGTGGAAACAGGCAGAGACCCTCTCCCTGCCTCCTTCCCAGATGAAAGCCCCTACAGGCACTTGCGCTGACATTTGGCTTTGCAAATTGGGCTTAAAACATCACTGCAAATCGCTGCCGGACAAGCCTCTTCCCCGGACCAGCGACAGGTCAACCAGCATTGGCAAATGTCAGTCCAGAGCCGCCCTGCACAATGGGCTGTGGCAGTGCACTGTGGTGCTGGGAGGGCTCGGCCTTGCTGCACCCCGCTGCAGTACAGCTGAGATGGAAGAAGCCCTTCTCCCCCAAAACCAGTTTATCGGGAATGAAACCCGCACAGGCAGCAAAGCAGCATTTTAGCACCTTTTTCACAGCCACAGGAGTTTCAGGATGTTCTGGGAAGCCACCCAGCCCACTGGAAGCCTGGGACCGATTCCAGCATAATGTGCCAGGACCTGGTTGTCATCTGTCCCCTCTGCAGGAGCTTTGAGACACCCCCCCAACCCAGCTACTGAAGTAGCATCAGCTGAGCAACGAAGTGAGGGTTCCCAGTGCAGGGCTTGGGATCTGCTTCCCAACCACCAGCCTCTCTCCTCAGGGAGGCGCATTCTCCCCTCCAAGGAAGGGCTGCAAACCTGGGGACAGGAGCTTCAGTCTGGGGTGGGAAGGAATCAAGGTCCCAGCAGGGCCTGGAGAACCTCACCCCCGGCAAGGCCAAATTCTGGCGGTCCACTGGCCCAGCTCCAACGGGAACGTGTCACTGCTGGCCACCTCCACCAGCAGCCACCTGGGGCCAAGCCACTGCACGAGTGTGAGTCATTTTTTTTCCAGGATGCTGGCAAGGGGTGTTTTTCATCACTGCTCCTTTTCTAGCAGGGACGCTGCTGGCAGATTTGGCAGCAGCAGCAGCTCTGCTTCTGCCAGCCTGGCTGCACGGATGGATGCCATGTGCATCTTCTCCCCAGTGCTGAGGCCCTGAACTGCTCCCAGCCCACCAGAGATGGCGCGCTTCATGCAATAAGCGTGGCAGAATGCTGCCACCACGAGCCTGCGCCCCAACTGTGAAGTAGGAAAGCCCTTGGCATCGGATGGGACCAGCAAGCTGGAAGGATGCAGCTGGCAATCATGCAGGGTGGAGGTGGCTGGGGATGGGAGTCCCAGGCTCCCCAAGGACAAGGCACTGAAGCTCGGCCTGGTGGCATTAAGGAGATGTGCTCCTGTGCAATTTGACTGCCAGGACTTCCCTTCCCAGGTGGCCAAGAGCAAGCTGGAGCCCCCAAGCCCCCAGGTTGGAAAGCATTGCCGGCACTGCAAGACATTTCCAATGTGATCTTCCACTGGTGTAGACCCAGGGGAGCAGCTCTTCGCAGTGTGGCTGTGGCCCTGGGGACCAGCTCCCCGAGAAGCTGCAAGACAGCATATGCAAAGGCTGCCATAGAACAGCTCCTTGGCTGCATCTCAAAAAGACAAAGCAAACCTGAGTTAATGGCAGCCCCTGACAGTCAAAACTGGGACAACTGGAGCTGGGAGCAGCAGTGTGATGCGCAGGCTTGGTGCATCCCACCTGGAGCACCAATTGCACAGGCTCCTCCTTACACCCCCGTCCATGGGGGTCCCCAGGGATCGAAGGCGGGGGAAGGTGCTGAGGGTCTCGTCACGATCTTCAGCTTCTGCATGCTGCAGGGCTTTGCCCACACACATGGCCTGAAGGAGCCCGGCTCTTCTTACCCATCTCCATGACAGCTCCCAGGAATAAGAGCACACCACTTGGCCCTGCCACAGAGCCAGGCACCCCATCAGAAGGGTCGAGGCAGGTTTTGGCAGCAGAAGCCAAAGCTTTGCCCCCTGCAGCCCTTCCATCACCTCAGTTCTTCGTCTCCAAGCCTCGTTCCTCTCTGCCTGGCTGCAAACACCACTGGCTCCCATCACCGCATCTCTCCCGCATCGTCTGGCGTGCGCCACTGCACTCCAGTGCTCGCCCACCTCATAGGCACTGCTTCTTCTGTGGCACTCAGCAGAGCAAACGCCATGCCAGCATCCTTAACACCTGCCAGCAGATCATGGGGCCGCCCACAGCAGTGCTTCCCACCATGTCCCTCCACCACGGGAAAGCGCCCACCACCTTCTCTCGGTGCCTAGAAAGCAGTACAGCTACCTCCTTCCTATGCCCACCCCCAGAGCTAAATTAATGCCAGGGAAGTGGAAAAAGCTTCTCCCGCTGTGACGTCCGAGTGAGGCCACACTGGCCACAGCAGGATGGCTGAAGGTGGCCCTGGAGGGGTCCGACTGCCCCATGGGGGGCTCAGGCTCGCGCCCGGGGACGCAACAACCGCTTGGGCCGCCTGGAACCGCTGCCCAGCCCCGCTGTTTGACGCCAGCCCGGCTCCCCCCATACCTGCAGGCAGCTCTGTCCCACCAGGTCACCCGACAAGCCGCAGCCACGGCTCGTCACTCGTCCGCTCAGCCCCCGCGGTGGTCCCGGGGGGGAACCTGGGGGGGAGGGGGGCGCGCGGCTAAAGCCAACGACGGTTTGGGGGGGGGGGGGATGGGACTGCGGCACCCCGGCATGCCCCTGCGCGAAAGGACCTCACCCAGCTGCTGATGAGGCGGCCTCCCCCCCACCCGCAGCCGGGCCTGGCCCCTTGGCAGCGGGGCACAACCCCCGTACCCCCCAGCTCCTCTTCGCGCCCCAGCGCTCCCCAGGATCCTCCACCTCCCTCCCATCCGAATACTCCCCAGCACCCACAAGCCCCCTCTCATCCAGCGCTCCCCAGCACCCCCCATCCCACAGCCCCCTCCCACCAGTGCCCCCCACCCCCAGTATCGCACAAGACCCCACGCACCCCCCACGCCGCCATCGAAACCGAGCTATCCCACCAGGCCTGCCGGAAGTCCAACCCGCATCAGCTCCACAGCCAATGAGAGACTAGCATTCATCAGATAGACCACAGAACCAACCAATCCACGCACAGGACCGTGAAGAGCGACGTGCAGCCAAGCCAGTGGGAGCCGGCCGGGCCCGCCCCGGAGTTCCCTACCTGTTTCTCCTGCCCGCTCTCCTCCGCGCGGGCGCCGGTACCGAGCGTGGCTGCCATAGCGAGATGTGTGTGGGGTGTCCTCCGCGCTCCCTCCGCGCCCCGCGCTGCCTCCGCTCCGCCCAGCCCCGCGCTCTGCTCCAAAATGGCCGCCACCGCCCCCTAACGCCTCAGCTGCCTGACGGACAGGCGCGCTGCCCAATGGGCATGGGGAGGCGGCCGCGGTGACGTCATACCCGACAAACCAGCGCCCGCGAGGGCGGGGACAGCGACTGGGCGGGGCCGTCCTGGCTGGAGCGGCCACTGGCCAATGGGAAGTGAAGCAGCACCACGTGGGCGGGGCAGAGGGCCCGGGCCCGGCCCCGGCCCAGCGCGGCGCCGTCCGCGCGCGGGAGCGGGAGGCGGGGCCTGGGGCGCCCCCACGCGGCCCCAGCCCTCCCCCGCCTCCCGGGGAGTCGAGGCCGCCGCGCCCCCCCCCCCACACACCTCCCCCAACGTTGCCGGGGCTGGAGGAGCCGCCGGGGGGGTCCAGCACCCACCGCAGCGCGAAACCACCCGTGCAGGGCCCGGGAGGCGGGGGGCGTGGGGGTGGCGCGGCTCCTGCCCCGCTCCCCGGCCGCTGCCCAGCCCCTGCAAGCAGCAGGGACCCCGGGGGGGGGGGCAGGAGGCGGCTGCGTGTGCGCTTGTGACCCCCGGGGACACACCGCTCCGGCCTCGTCACGGGGGGGCGGGGAGAGGCGCCTGTGCGAGGAGGACCCCCTACCCCACCCACGGGTTTTGGGGACCCCCTGGCAGCATTCAGATGCAAAGGGACAGCCCTCGGGCAGCCGAGGCAGGCGGAGGGCCGGGAGGGGACGGGTGCGCGGGGAGGCAAATGGATCCCCGGGGTGATGGCACCTCGCCGGTGCCCCCCAGGCCCAAGGTGCCCCCCAGGCCGCACAAGAAGCAGGACGGGAGATGGCACGCAGCCCGGCTGCCTGCAGACTCCCGGCTGGGTGCAGGCAGGCAGCAGCAGCTGAGACCACCCGGCAAATTCACGATGCAAGTGCCACCGGCACCTCTGGGAACCCGGAGGACCCCCTCTGCCATGCCAGAGCCCCTTCAGATGCAAATCCTGTTACCAGAACGGGCAGCTGGACCCACTGCAACTACGGAGGACAGATTTAAATACCCAGGACTCCCTCGGGCGGTAGAGAAATAACATTTAAATGAACTACAGGAGATTAAAGTGGTGGGGGAAGGGAGAATGAAAAAAAAGAAAAATTTTTTTTCACAGTTTAACTTTTCCTCTTACTAGAAAGAGCAGGTGTGCAAGGGGGCACAGCCCAGGGCAGGGCTCCACGTTCTTTGCAGAGCTGCTCCTCAAAGGCAACATGCACCCAGGGCTTTGGGCTGCCCTGTGCCAGCCCAGCATGGGGTGGTCCCAGCTGCCAGACCCCTCTGAACCAGACCCCTGCCTGCTTCCCTGGCTGTACCATGTACCATGAGGACGTCAGTGTGCTCCATAGGGGAATCTGTGCTGCCCAGGCAGCTCAGAGGCAAGACCTGTGCATGGAACAGGGAGCCATAGAGATAGCCAGACAAGCCTGTGTGCACAGGGAGCACAGGCTGCTCCACAGCCCCATTTCTGCTGGGGTTTGGCCCATCTGAGTGGCTTGATTCCTGCATGCAGAGGCAGAGCTGAGCTCTGCCACCTCCCAGCTCTGCACTGGCCTGAGAAGGAAGCCTATGGGCAAGGAGCACTGAAAGGGGAGTGAAGAAGCACGGCCACCTCTCCCCATAGGCACCAGTTTTTGGAGGAGTGCAAGACCTGCCCACACACATGGGCTCTCACTCTCCCACCCCTGCCCAGGGGGGAAGAGCAAAACCTCCTGGTCTCCCCAGCCTGAGCCCACCCGCTACTGCAGGAACTCCATGTGCCTATACACCTGGCTTCACATCGAGGGGGTGAGGCCACCCAGCTGGTTTGGGGGGTTCAGGGGCTTTTTAGGACTTATTGAAGGCTGCCAGGACAGCCCAGATCATCTCTGCACCCCTGGCTTTGGCAGCTTCCACCTCGGGGTCCATATCGAGGAGGTCCTTGGTCCTGTTCATTGCCACATTGTACTTGTCATCTGCCAGGCTGGCGAAAACGTTCTCCAGTACATCTGAGGAGTGGGCCAATACGAGGAGAGCCAGAGTCCTGCGTTCCATGCGGTGGGGGTCGTTCACCCACCGCTCCAGCATGCTCTCCTGGAGCTTCTTCACCAAGCGCTGCTTCTCGGTGGCGTTGCTGACAGGGTGGGTGGTCATGTCAAAGAGCAGGAAGTTCTGCTTCTCCGTGGTGAGGATGCCCTTCTCCACCAGCGCCTTGGCGATGCGCTCACGTACGTTCCTCAGCTGGTACTGCAGCTTGAAGGGGTTCCAGGTCTCCCCTGCAGGAGAGGAGACCCCGTTCAACGCTGGGGCAGCAACAGCTTTGCCACCCAACCCCAGCATCGAGGCTGCTTCCAGCCCAGGACCATCTGTGCTCTCACAGACACCAGTCCCTGCTGCAGGAACCCTCTTTCCCTCCTTGGCCTGACTCTGACCCGCTTCTCCCATCAGTCCAAGCTGGCAAAGCTCTCAGTGGCCACAGGGCACAGCAGCCTGGGGCAGATCCCTTTGGAAAGCCCCTTCTATCCAGGACCTTGGACCCCAGACTCAGTGAAGACTCAGCATGAAGAAAGAGGCAATGGGGAGTGAGGTCCAAGTGTTCCACCAAGCTCCCAACAAAAAAGACCCAGAAAACCATTCTCTGCCCCTACATTCAGCCTTCCCCTGTTCTGCTGTCCATATCCTGCCCATCTCCAGTGAAGCGAGGGGATGACCCAGCCATGGAGAGGGGACAGGTGGCAGGGACAGGCCCTGAGGGAGCTGGGGAGATGGCATCTCTAACTGGCCCTACCAGTGAGCAGCTCTATCCAGGTCTGCACTGTTTCTGCAGACTCCGTGGCCTTGATGTGTCGGAGGGTCTCATCCAGCAAGACATCACCAGTTGGCGCGTCTGACTTCAAGAGCACCTGGAAGGACAAAGTGGAAACATGGCGTAAGGCTGGATGCAGACCTACTGCTCCCTTCCTGAAGGAATGGCACCAGCCCTGGCGTGCAGCACTGCTTCAGCAAAGCTCACTGCCGGAGGGCTCAGCTGGGGTGGACAGAGCCCTGAAGCCCATCAGCCCCCCAGCCCAGCTCCTGCAGCACCTTCACCTTCCTCTCCAGCAGTCTCTTCTTCCTGATGGAGAGCGGCTCCAGGCAGATCCGGCCACGCAGAGCCAGCTCAATGAGGATACCACCTCGCAGGCCTGAAGAGATGCAGTCATTCCAGAAGGAGGTGTAGCCCTTGGAGAGAGGATGGACAGAAAGAAGAAGAGAGATGGGAAGGGGAACTCTACTGAGCCCTCCACCCCTCCTGGACAGCTCTGGCCCTGCCCAGGTGACTCTCCTAACTCCCATTAACAGCTCTGCCTCCCAGGACAAAGGGAGAAAAGGACTTTCCCTACCAGGTGAAAAGTGCCTGGCAGCCCCAACTAATCCCCTCCCTGCCCAAAACCTCCCTGTAAACATTGAGCAATTCAGGCTGTGCCTTTCCCACTGCACCCACAACCATCCGGCACACCCCAGTGCTGGCCAGGCAGCTGCACCCAACCCTGGATCATAAAAAATCCGAACGAAAATGAGAAAAGTGGGGCCTTTTCCCCTGGCAAGCCCCTGGCCACAGGACATTGCTGCTGCTGTGAGGCTGCAACCAACGACATGAGCTCTGCTCTGCCCTGCCTCAGCACCTGCTGCAGACATGCCCAGGGGAAACAGGAGGCAAAATCTGCTCTTCTCCTTGAAGAAAGCCCCCACTAGCTCTCCAGGCATGCCCTGAGAGTAATTAGCTGTACGAAAAAATCGCTCATCAGTACTGTGAAGAAGAGTTTCCCTGCTACCCACAGCACCATCCCACAGGGCACAGGCTGCAGCAAGCCCCTGTTCCCACCACAGGGCACAAGAGCTTCCCCAGTCCCTCGCTCAAATCTGCCTGCAGACTTCTGCAAGAGATTTCCAGTCAGGGATGAAGGACAAGAAAATACATCCCACCTCTCCCTGCCAGAGTGGGCACCTTGGGACTGGGGTGCAGTAGTCTGGGTCCCACCAGCAGTGCAGCACTAGGACTGCTGCCGACCAGATCTGCTTGGACTTGGCACATTCCACACCTGGCCCCAAGCCCTGTTCTCTGAGCCTGCCACGGGACAGGGTCCTCACCCCAAGAAGTGCAAGCTCCAAAATTGTTAAGGCATTCGGCAAAGCAACAGGAAGGTGCAGAGGTCTGGAAAATATGACCCACAAGGAACCAGCAATTGAATCGGGGTTTTCAGTCCAGGGAAGAGAAGACAGAGGGAGAATAGGGTAAGGGGGGGCAGACACATAAAAGGCAGCAGCAGAATGGAAGGGAATGGCCAGTTCCCACTTCCACTGTGTATGGGACAGAGTCCTGGGCTAAAATTGTAGCCAGAGAGATTGGAGCTGGCACCAGGAAGAAATAACCATCTGGACAAGAAAGCCCAGGAACGATTTGCCCCTGGAGGGAGGGGGCAGGGAATGGAAGTCTCTGTCCCTTGAGGTTTAAGAACGTTCAACTGATGCTTCTCAGGAGAGAGATAACCTTGGCTTGAAGCAATGGGACAGCCTAGTTGACCTCTCCGTTCCCTTCTTCCACTCGTCTTTTATCCCTTGATTAGAACAAAGCCCAGTTGTTCCAGCCCAATGACTGCTGCATTGTGGCACAGACGCCGGGCAGCAGTCCTTGGATTTCAGGGCAAGCAGACAGCAGGCAGGGCTGCAAGGAGAGGCTTGTCCATGCAGGCAGCAGGGCTGGGAATGGGGCAGGTGCTGGTGTTTGAGATGGGCCCAAGGGAAGGGTGAGCCAAGCAGGATGCAAAGTCACAATGTGCTTGTTTGCAGGGGGACGCCAATACACCAGAAACACTACAGCCCGTTCGTAACTCCCTTTTCGTTGCTCTTTTTCTCTGGAGGGAGTGGGTAGGAGGAGAGAAAGGGCAGGTCTAAAAGCTACCAGGAGACTCCAGACAAAGCAACCTAACACACCCCGTTCCTAAGGAAAAAAGGCTGAAAATATGTAGCCCTCCTACATGGAAGTTTTTACAGTCTGCACGGGTCAACTCTTGTCCCCAGCGTGTCTGTTTATACAGTACATCTGGATACCGGGTTGCTCAGCTTGCATAGCAGAGAACCATAAAAGAAATTAAAATCTTTATTTGCTTTCTTCATTTCCTTGTGAGGGAAGACAAAGCAACCTTTCATCCCTGTCCTGCTGATTTCTGTCCATAGGAGACACACTGTTTTTTTCACTTGCCCTTTACGAACACGTTCTCCAGAAAAGGGTGTGGAGGTGGCTGAAAGTTTCAATTTACTGGGCTGGAAGGCACGTTACCCCTAGAAAATTTTAAGAGGTCTGAAATCAAAAAAGTCAAAAGCTCCTGGGTTACTTTCAGCTTCTGGAATCAGACTGGTTACAAAAGCCAGGCTGGTGTGCAGCCAGTTTCTCCTAGGGGGACAGGCTGCTACTTAAAATAATGAAATTGCAGTGTGACCTCATTGGATTTGGCTAAAATTGTCTTGGTTTTTTTCCCAATCATCAAACCATGAATGAACAACAGGGCTGGGAAAACCCAGTACCTGGGAGCCCAGCTCACGGCCAGGCTACTGCTGCCTCTGGTGTTCCTTTTGAGATGGAGGAACATGGAGGGACAGAATGGGGAGACGGGGGTGGGGGGAGGAAAGTGTGACAAGTTTTCTTCACATGTGTTGTGCTCTCATAACTTCCAGGTGGCTGAAGGACCATTCCCAGGAATACATTAACCAAGCCAAGAACGCTAAACATAGCCCAGGAAAAAAGCAGACCATGCCACGCTCCTAGACTGCTCTCAAATATTTGCTCCAAAATTATTTGCATGATGTTCTCTTTACAGCCCTGCTCTCCTGTGTCACGGTCCACCCGACTCTTACATCCTGTTACTTCCTATTCAGCTCAGCAAGTCTTAGATCTTATCTGGGTTTGTTAAACAGGACAGCTACAAGCCTCTGTAACTCACACAACCCACATCTCTTCCCTGCCGGATCTGTGAGTGTGGTCCACGTCAGAAGCCATGGCCTGAGCAGGTCTATGTGAGAGCAAGGCACCAGCTCAGACTAACTCAGCAGTAGCAGGGCACTATGGAAAAAAAAGTTCAGGCACCTCACAGGGGCTTAATTTCAACCCAGAGAAACAGATAAAGAAAAGGTAGCCCATCTACCACAGCTTTGACAAACACAGCATCTCCTTTCCTCAGGGTGGGAGACAGGCTCGGAGGAAGAGTGCTCCTGGAGCTGAAAAACCTGTGTTTAAGGCTCTCCTCTCCCATTATCATCCCAAGAAGCACCTTGGGCAACTGGTTAGCTCTCCCTGGTCTAGATTTCCCCATCTGCTTGACAGGAATAGCAGCATCAGATTCCCCCAAAGAGATCAAGATGATGCATGCACTAAAGAAGACAAGGCATGCCAATGCAGTAGATAAGAGCCAAGCAGCTCAGAGAACTCGACACAAGATGTCTTCTCCCTTCCCCCCAGCTCGTTCTAGGCAGAGTTGAGAAACAAGTTCCTACTGGCTGATAAGCACAAAACAATTCCATTTGACCAGGGTCCCTTTCCAGCAGAGAACAACCCCCTGAATATAACCAGCTGTGAAGTTTGTCCACTGCTGCCAAGGAAAGCCATTAAACCAGCACACATGAGTAAGACAAATGCCCAGTAGAGATTCCCATCCAGTCCCAATCCCCTCAAGCCTGGAGCTGCACGACGCCATTCCCACCAGGCTAAGGAAATTACCAGCCTGAAAACAGAGACGTGGCTCCTACCTCCTTTGCCATTGCTGTGTTCAGACCCATCCTGCACCGGCTTTCAACCCGCAGTCCAGCTGCCTTCTCTCACCTTGCCCTCTTCTCTCAGAACTTGCCCCTGCCATTTTTCACACCAATTTTTAACAAAGTAGAAACAGTGCTCAGAGTGTCCCTGTGTATTGGATAGGAAAGTGCACTTGGGCTAGGGAAGAGGACATTTACCATCTGATGCACAAGGTGAGGCTCCTTTTACTCCATGTCTTTGACTCCGTCAAAGAACAAACCCACCATTTTTCTGCAAATGGCAGTTGTGCAATACCATAAGGCACCCCTTGCCTCCGGCTGCTTCTTACAGTCCCTGTGGCAGAGCTGGTGGGACAGCACTTGCAAGCAACCACCACAGCTCAATTTAAGCTACAGATGAAGGTGGTTTGGGCTAAGCAGGTAGGCTTTGTTGAACAGGATTCAGAGGAACTCGTACGATCCCTTCTGCTGCACACTGAGAACCTCACCTCCAGGTACACCAAGGCAGTGCTGCCACCGCTGCACATGCAGCCGTCGCAGACACCTGCCTTACCTCCTTGTCCTTCAGCCCCAGGAGCAACACCTCCTCCATGAGCGTGAGGCGGATATCTTTGAAGTCACCAGGATCATCGTCATTCAGGTCTCTGTCCACAGGCGCATCTTCCTCACTGTCAGGCTTCTTGTCCAAGTTCCTTCCTGCCTCAGCACGCCGTCCTCGGTGTGTTAGCGTTGTCATCTCCCTCTCCGGCTGGGCACACAGAGAACCGAGGTCCGCCCTGTTTCTAAACACTATGGACTGCAACAGTGCTAAGCTCCAAGCCCCAAAACCCAGGCTCCAGGAAGGCACAGACAAGGACAAGGGACACTTGTCCCTTCTACCCAGGAATTTTCAGCTCACCCCTCCCAGGATGGGTGAACAAGAGTCACTGTACAAGAGTCTGTACAAGAGTCACTGATAGTGAGCGGCTGTTCGTTCGTTGCCCGAGACGCTGGAGGAGATGAATGTACATTTAAAGAGATCAGGGCAGATCTGAGCCACAGCTGAGTCCTTGCACCCAAGGGACCTCCCGACCGTGCGCTCACAACAGAGACGAGGTCCCGCACCCACACGAGACGTGGGACACCCGGCTCGGTTCCAGGGCGATGCAGAAGCAGCGCCTGCCTTGGCACGGCTCCTTCCCACCTCCCCCGGGGCGACCCGCTCGCGGGTGACACTCGCCTTTTCACGGACGTTATAACGAGCTGCACACTGGGGTTCGCGCTCCCACGCTGCCAACCCCGAACCTCCCGCGAGCACCCCACACCCCACGCACCAGTAACAAGATCTCACAACTTTTCCCCTGCGAAATGTGCAAAAAACCAAGATCTCACAACTTTTCCCCTGCGAAATGTGCAAAAACAGCAAGCGGGGCGGGGGGACGACGGGGACACGGCCGTGCCCTCCTGTGTCCGTCGTCCCGTCCCGTCCCGTTCCCCCCCCCCCCCGGAGTTTCAGGGCTGAGAAACCCCTTGTTTTGGTTCATGTTTCCCCCGACCTTACCCCTGCCCGGCAGGTCCTTCTCAAACCGCCGCCGCTCCTCCCCCTGCGATCCAACTTCGGGGCCACGCAGAGGAAAAGCTTCCTGCCGCCCTCGGCGGCTTCCTCCGCTCCGGGAACCCCGCCCGGCCCGCGGCGACGGCGAATGGGAGCCCGCCCGGCCGGCAGCCTCCAATGAGCGCGGCCGGCGGCCGGGGCTGGGGCCGCCCCTCCTCCTCCTGGGGAGGAAGGCGGCACGAGCGGAGGGGCTGCCGGCTCCGGCCCCCCCCCCCCCCCGCACCCCGCCGCTTTGCACGCGGAGCCGGGCGAGGGGGCGGCAGGACGGGGCAGCTCTCGGCTGTGCAGTCGCAGAACGGTTTGGCGTGGAAGAACCTTAAAGATCATCGAGTTCCACCCCCCCTGCCATGGCGGAGGGGGCACCTTCCGCTAGAGCAGGCTGCTCAGAGCCCCACCCAGCCTGGCCTTGAACGCTGCCAGGGAGGGGGCATCCACAGCCTCTGTGGGCAGCCTGCTCCAGGGCCTCACCACCCTCATCGTAAAACAGCTCTTCCTTACATCTAATATAAATCTACCCTCTTTCAGTGTAAAGCCATTACCCCTTGTCCTGGTAAAAAGTCCCTCTCTAGCCCCTTTGTAGGCCCCTTTAGGTACTGGCAGGCTGCTGTAAGGTCTCCCCAGAAGCTTCTCTTCTCCAGGCTGAACAACCCCACCTCTCTCAGCCTATAGAAATAAATGCGTTAATCAACAGCCACACAGTCAACCTCATTGAACCAGCCCAAGGCACCAGCAGTCCTCACCAATTAAATCCCAGGGATCCGTTTCAGTGTGATGATCCCAAGAGAAACGTGCATCCTCAGCAAGTGCCTGCCCCGCACAGCTGCTTCCACCAACAAACCCCGTTTCAACTTTTTTTGCCAAATTCGCTCTTGCCTCGCTCCGACCTGCTGCCCACACACCCCTGCTCTGATCATCCCATACAGGGTCAGCCCCAGAGAACCAGCAGCTGGAACAAGACCAAGGAGCTGCAGCCGACAGAGCTAGAGCTCCCAAGTATTACCCGCATTTCATTAAAGCCCCCAAACGTATGCATGCCAATCCACGCTGTAAAGAAATACACAGCAACTAAATGTTAACATTGTTTTAACTGAGGAGTGATAAAAAGACATTCTTAAGTTAGAAGTCAAAAATGTCAAGAAATGTTCAGCTATTCCCATCTAAAGACAGCAGCAGCTCTTTGCCACGCAGAAACAGCTTCAGTCCAATTCATTTACAGCACAGGAAAAATTAACATTTTTTTGTTAGAAAAAGAAATGGCCCCATGTCCAACTTCTGCAATTAATCATTTTAAGTACATGTGGGTTCTTCAAATAATCTCACACCGTTATAACAGATGCCTGCCACAGATTAAGACTTTGTAATTACATATGTTTTATCACAGCTGTACAGAAATTCCTGCGTTCTGGCATGAAATATGTAATTCAAGGTATGAAGAATTTTTTTGTTTGTTTTTGTTTTTTTTACAAACTGATCTGCTGCCTTCAGTCTGGAAGAAATGCAAAGAATCAAGGCCCCCAACTGTCCCAGTAGTAAAAGCAAAAAATGTAATATTGTTAACTGACAACAGAGCCCTCCTCAACCTGCCATGTAAAGCTCTAGAAATTAACCCAAGACTTGAGGGGTTTTGTGCCCCATAAGGCAGGTTCTGGACAAGGAGTTCCTCAGCTTTTTGAAATGCAGCCCAAAGTTACTGATGAAACCTTGTGTTGCGGGTAATGAACATTACACAATCACCATCAGGATTTAAAAACACTATAAGCAGGGAGTCAAAACCTCCCAAGTCACCTTTGTTAACAGAAATTTTCTCAATTACATCAGTAGTCAGGTACCTTCTCTCTTTCCTGATGAGGTGCGACCTCCTATAAAAAATAAGTTCTGATTTCTTCAGCTGGGCTTCTTGACAGATTTTCTTTCCTTAAAATACCCTCCATTTTGACTCCAAATAGAACAGAAAAGATCTCCGAAAGATATTTAAATATGAACATTCACATTAAACAACAAAATGGAAGTGGTACGGAGAAGAACTCTATAAACAAACAGCAGGGGAGATGGCTATCTAAAACTGCTCCTTTGGTTCACTGATCTTTCTTCTTTTTGGCAGCACATCTTGACTGGATGAGAGCTCAAACTGATGAACCTGCCAAGGGAAAATAAATACTCCATTACACATTGCCACACAGCACAGACCATGCCTTGCTCCGTAGCATTAGCAAGTTTAACACGGAAGAAGCCCCCCAAACAAGACAGCTGTGTGATGCATCGAGAGCTGCATGTCAACCATCTGCCTCAACCTTGCTATTACCTGGTCCCTGCCCAGAGGTGCTAAGCCTGGAGTAACATCTGGATATTTTTTTTCTGGCAGAATTGACCCTCCCTCCAAATTACTGAAGGAGGGCTGGGATGTATTTATACTGTAAGGGCAGGATCTCCTGTGTGTCACAGCTTCAAGAGAACATAATGAAGGCTGTTCCCCCTCCACTGAGGCAACACACCTGAAGTTCAATTCCATGAGCAGCTGAGACCCAACACAGTGGCCCCAACTCCAGATAGTGCAGAGCCAGGCGGCACCAGGAGGGCTCTGCACAACAGCCAAGTGCCCCATACCAATGGGAGAGGGGGCTCAGCACCAGACAGGCTTGCCTTACTGAGTTTAATCCCATTATTTCTGACTTGCACATGTGTGAAAAGATGACATTTAGCCTTTAACTCTGCAGTGCTTTTGATCATTTAAAAGCACAGCTGCTTTTTAGCTCTGCTGTGCTTTAAATTCTAGTATTAAGTTCCATTAACAAAACTTTTTTTTAAAAGAAAGATACAGTGATAGTGAGCATACAGAATGATGTTCTCTCCCCCCATCCCCACCCCCATCAGTGAACAACATAAAAAATACTGCATAAGACCCTGGGTTGGAAATAAAAAACCCCTGTATTCGGCAGTAAGCAGTACTTTACAAAAAGACTGAATCTACTAGTTCTATACTCTGAATTTAACATCTCCGCTTCATGAATTTGCTGCAAACTGATAGCCCTTTTTGCATGCAGCTTTCATACACAGATATTTTTAAGACACAGACCAATGTCTCTTCTGGATTTCTTTAGAACATTCTGCTGAGGAATAAATTTTGCATGGTCCCAAGCTTGATTTCCATCAGCCTTTACAGAAATAAGGCAACTATTAGTTTAGGAGAAAACTATTGGCAACAATTGAGCCATACATTATGAATCCTTAACACAACTACTGCGCTAAAAATTAATGAAGCGCTTTTCTGAGCAGGGACAGGAAGGGTGCGATTTTCCTTGGCAGACATGTAATTTCCCCTCCTGACTCTAAATGAAGAGCACTTACTAGAATGGTAGTATTCACCCCACAGCTTTTTCTGAGAAAAACCTACCAGTAACCCTGAACATTCACAAGTAACAGAGATGTTGAGGTCTTGTTAAGGCCCCCCCAGAGCCTCACAAAGCTGAGGCTACCAAGCTGAGTTGGTAAAGGCAGCAGAAACACACAGATGGGGGCCCCCAATGCCATCCTCAAAGGCCAAATTCCACCCTGAAGACAACTTCCCATCCACCTGTGCAAGGCTGGAAGAATTTGGCTCTGCACAAGTAGTGCCCACTACAAGACTTAATCTGCTGCAATGTGATTAAGCAAAGAAATGACGGATTTTTCTTGGTATTAGTGAGTCATAGAGCTGAGGTTAAAATTTTGGCCTTGTATTTTCCAAGCAAAATCATTAGCAAGCATACTGTACACTGATCTGGGGGATCTCTGCTGGCACACGCTCCTATCGACAGTGGATTAAACCGGGGGAATTTGGCTAAACACATTATCAAGAAGATATAGATCAATCCTAATCAATCTTTCTCAACCTGTGTTAACAACATCCACACTCAGCTTTTAACTCTTTGGAACCAAATTTTTTTAGACACTAAGAATCCAAATGTGTTGAATTTAATGGGAATTTTAGAAGTGATGAGAATTTCATTCTGTCAACATGAAATGTATTAAAGCTTAGAGTTTTATTCACTGTTTGGAACAGAAAAAGGCTTAAAGAAGAACAGAAATAGAAAGAACAGAACTAGAGAAAAAACAGTACTAACAGTGCTGGTTTGAAATATCTTTCCACTTCTTGTCCTGCTCTCTGAGACATTAAGGTCAGACGTCCTGCTTGCCAAATGATCAACCTAAAATCACAAAATAGATGTGGCCTTGTAACAGCAGTAAAAATATATATATTAGAGGCTAGAGCAGGGTTCAGTGCTGTAGCGTGCAAAGAGCTCTGGTTTTGCTCGCCACAGCATTTGAGCTGAAATTTAAATACAGGAATATACCCATTGAAGTCAACAGCACTATTTACAGCTGAATGTGTCAAAGAGCCCTGACGGATGAAAGCATCAGTTATTTTTATACGGCAAGTCACTCACAGTTACCTAGGGCTATCCCATTTTAAGAAATCTTACGGACCTATGTTTGAAGTAGTCCTCCACATTTAAATTGTACCATTTTGCTATATGCAAGGAATATAGCCTGAGTTTTAAGTCTGAGTAATAAAGCTGCATTTTAAGTTTTCATCAACCTTTAAACAAATTCTGGTCTGTCAGAATTAGCAGAGAAATTTCTATTAGGCAGAGTGTTTAGTTATGGCAGTTCATAAACATGGAAATTATGTTTCCATTTCTCTTAATAACAGTCAGACCATCTGTTTGGTTTGAAGACTGTACCAAAGAGGAACAGCCTTTTGTTATTGCTTTTGATTGCTTTAAAATATTAACTGGTTTTTGTAAAACACCAAAAAGTAAAATGTAAAGGCATTTCATTACTGAAAATACTGACTGTGTTAAATAAAACTTTAGCAGATTACCTATTAATCACTCAAAGTAGGGAAGAAGCTTCACAAAAGCTTTAGTACAAGTTTAAGACAGAGTGCAGTTTTCATACCTGAGGATTAGAAACATATAGATTCTGGTTCCCTCCAGCCTTTGTAACTTCATCTTCTTCACATGTTAAATTTGGTTCTATAAAAGAGTTAAATAATAAAGCGCACTGTTGACAACACACTAGCAGCCTCTTAACACTGATGTTTTGCCACAAGGAACACATGCACTTGCAGGGAACAGGTGCTTCAAAAGGGCTCTGACTCTCTATGTGCGAGCAAGTCATTAACGCCACCAAGCATTACACTCTCTTACATATTTAATTCAGTGATTTCCTATCACAACTTCCTATGACAGGCACGCAAGAGATGCAGATGCTAGGTAGTACAGATTTATACACAGGGCTCTTTGGAAGAGTGGGCTTGATCCCTGAACTCATATGTACACTGTACTGCTAAAGGCTCACCTACATTGGGATTTGCTTCCAAGTAAAAAGCCTCATGAGCTCATTTTGCACTGCAGAATGGGCAAACGGCTCTGTGGGGCCACTCTGGCACAGCTTCTGCATATTCTGAACCCACTGCCAGCAGATGGCTCCCATTTGTAACCCAACCACACACAGCTGAGCAACTTTGGCTGCAGTTCCTGTAGGTACAGTTCTCTTGTCACTGCCTGCAGCTGCATGAACAGGCCATGAAGAATGAGCAGTCAGTTCTGGAGATTTTTTTTTTGTTGCTGTTTTTTCTAATCCATACTGGTTTTTTCTAGGATACAGATATAAGCATAAACTGGTTCAAGATGACTGTGCTTAAGCTGTGGAAATGACTCAAGAATTTCAGGGTGACAAATGCATTTTCCTGTGTCTTGTAGTTCCTGCAAATAAAACATCATACCAACTCCACAAGACAAGCAATTCACTGCATTTTTGCATGGTTTTGGAACTTCCATGAATTTCTAAAAGCACCAGATACAGCTTTATGTGGTTATTCCAGTTCTGCAGCCTACTAGCATTGTCAAGATAAGCACGCTGATCTACACATACCGTTTCCTACACATTTCCATGATCATTTTTGAACAGCATGGAAATGTTAGCTGGTTTTGCAAAGTTGCATGTTTTATTTCTGAAAAAACACAGCCAACATTAATGTCACTATTTAAATATGCAGCGCAGCCTGTTCAGTGTTGGGCTTGAATGGCAGGACACTCCAATCCATTCTAAAAAGATAAAATCCAGGCTCAACTTGCTTTGTCCAGCTGCCTCCCCAAGCACTCAGACACCATGGTAGCCCCAACAAACTGCTAGTCTTGTTTGGGTTGGGAGGACCAAAAGCCTCAGCGCTGACACACTTGCCACTTTTATAGTTATGTGGAAAGCAATGCGTCTGGAAGTTTTTATGGAAAATTGGTGTTTCTGAAGTCTGCAGAACCAGAGTTATATTTCAAAGCAGATGCAACTTTAGGGAAATGCATTAAGAAGAGTGAACAGAGCAAGCAGCAGCACTAATGGGCACTTCTAGGACTGCCATATATTCATTAGCTCCACAGAAGCCTCTACATCTGCTACAGAAAAAAAAAAAGCATTTTACATAGGCTTCTCATCCAAATAAAGGGTTGCACCCCCCACCCCCGGTTTTAGTCATAAAGCTTGTTTTTTTACTTCACAGTCTTGAGAACTGTGTTCCTTTAGCTATCCTATTTTACATCAGCATATCAGAGCATTTCTGAGCATACTCATCTACATCATCTCTACTTAATCTTCTTCCAAAAAGGGCACTTAGCTCCTCTTTTCATCTTTCTTTGCTATGTATGAAATGCTTTATGTGCAGCAAATGGGTACCAGTATTGTCTGGATGCTTCCGATATAGCATCTCCAAGATGAGCAGATCAACAAGCAGCAATTCATTCTTCTGTTTGTTTGGTAGCATAGTTCAATCTTGGAGCCCCTGGGCTATCTTGGGGAATCTGAAGATAAATCCTCTTCTGCTTTTCCTCCCAGTTTCTCTAAAATCTTAAAGGGAAGCTTCTGCTCACAGACATCCCTGAGGACAGAGTTTGCTGTCTCATGTCTTGAATTGGAGATGGTCTGGGTCCACATCTTGGAGCGCCGATTAAGAAAAAAAAAAAAAAGAGTGGAATGCTTCCAGGGCATATTTCTGGTAGGAGCTGCAGTCAGGACGGTATAGTCAGGGCAGTTATTTTATTGGCACTTCTGCATTCAGAGCTTACAGTGGAGGACACTTATATGATTGTAAGTAAACAGCACAGAAACTATCTATTTATAAAGGCTAAGAAAAATCCGACAAGAGGTGCTGCTGTTTTTCATCAGAAAGGATAAGCAGGTACTTCCTAATGTCCTGCATAGTGGGAAGAGCATAACTGTTTATTTGATAACAAGGGAGAAGGCAGCTTTGCCTTGCAGCGTTAAGAGTCCTCAGAGTGCTTCCAAAACATAAAATTATTTGTACTCTCTGCAGAACTCTCAGTTCAATTGCTTATTGAAGTTGTTATATGAATTTTTTTTTTTTTTTTTTTTAAGTAAAACAGAAGTAAATGTTTTTGGTACCTTTTTGAGAAGTGCTGCCTGATAGGCTTCCAGCTGGAATTTGCTTTTTGCTGCTACTCACATTGTTTGTGTCGCTTTACATTGACAGATTTTACAGTGTTAGGGTTTTACTTGAGGAAACTCAGTTTGCCAAGATTCATACCAACAAAAATGCTTTGCTAGAACTTGTATCTATTAAAACTAAAGATAAAAATGTTCACTCGCAATTATCAAAATGCTCCATGTATGCAGTAAGAGAAAAGGGCAGACAGGTCCAGAGTAAGCTGTGAAAGTAAGCAGCTAGAAAAGGCACAAAAATAGCCAGTAGCACAGACATAATCATACAGTCATTCATAAAACAAAACATATTTTGAGATGAAGCTACTGATTGTATCAGGAATAGCACACCACAGTAATGAACAACTTCCTTTGTACAGAAGAACATGCATCATATGTATAGGTATTTTTACATGGGTATCATTCAGTCTATCGCAACATAAAAACTCTTCTGTGTACACAAGCCCCGACAGTCTCAACTCCTCCACAACCACACAGATTGAAGCATGTATACATTGCAGAATCAGACCATGGTCCTACCACAGTCAGAGCTTAAGGAAAAAAGGTGGCTAAAAGTTGTATTTCTGCTAAACTTACTTAGTGGCTGAAGCTGTGAGGATATAGTCCAAACAGCTGCGATTTAAAGAAAAATAGACCTGGACCACTTTTTGAACAGAGAATTCTGCTTCTCAAGTCTGCAATAATGAGCTCAAGAGGAAAACACCTCTGCAAGCTTTATGTGGAAATTAAATACGTTAGTAAAACAACAGCAACAATAATAACAGAAAAATCAAACAGCAAAATTAGTTTCTAAATATTTAACCCATTAAATTTAGCTTATCTGATAAAATGGAATGAAAGATCAGATTTTTAGAACATAAACATGATAATGTACATTTGCTAACCAAACGCTTCACAGAACAAAGCCACACTAGAAAATAAAGGCATAGCAATGTATGTGAAGAAAATCGAACGTAAATTTTAATATAGGGGTCTATGTCAGAAAATTGAGTTTTCGTTTTAGTAACATCAGGAAAAAGAGGCACAAACTGAAGACTTGAAAAATATATGTAAACGTTACCTTGAGTTTCTGAAATATGTACATTATTCCTATCTTCTACTTTATTATCCAAGACAAGATCTTCCTAGATTAAGAAAAAGGTCTATCACTTACTGAAGACAAATAAGGAAGAGGGTTTGTACTCAGATGCTTAGGACCAGAGCTTTAGATGGATTCTGAGTGGAACAAACTGTATTGAAATAATTGAAACTGACATGGAATGTACAAACTAGCTCAGCATTATTTAGTTATTAATGCAAGCGCATATTTAATTCAACTACCAAGAAAAACATCTGAAAAAAATACTATAATTGTAACAATTGATATTGAAAGAATACTATCAGCGCATCAATTACCACCTTCCTATTGCCTGTGAAACAGCAATTCAGAGGCATATGCAGATTTAGAGGGCCAAGGGGTTTATTTCCATCTCATCACCTACAGGCCTCCCTACCAATGCTAACTGAGGAAACTTAGTTTGCCAAGATTCATACCAACAAAAATGCTTTGCTAGAACTTGTACCTATTAAAACTAAAGTTTAAAATGTTCACTTGCAATTATCAAAATGCTCCATGTATGCAGTAAGAGAAAAGGGCAGACAGGTCCAGAGTAAGCTGTGAAAGTAAGCAGCCAAAGGCCTTGAAGCTCTGCCTCCATCTCACCTATGAACAGTATAGTTCAGCACACATATTTGCAGTTTCTAACATGACTAAAGGTATTTGCTGCCAGCCTGAACTGACCCCAGAAATCTATGCCTCCAATTGCTGAAGCCTGCACAAACACAGTCCAAAGAGCCATCTCAGGCGCTCTACCATCAGCAGCAGGATGCACAAGTCTGTCACACACTCGTGCCTTCAGCAAGCTTCGCTTTGTCCTTTTTTCTAGGCCAATTTCCCCAGGGAAAAATCCCAATACAGAATTGGGTTTGTTTTAACTTTAACTGTGGCATTACTAGCTGTATGTGCACTGCCATACAAGAGGATTCCACAGCAAATTTATTGCCAGTCAAAACCGCCTGGCTGCAGCAGCTCACTTGGGACTAGTATGGGACAGCTCCAGGGAGGTTTCACCTGTGTCCTGTGCGTGGAGCTGAACAAATGGCACCTGTCCCCACAGCACAAAGCTGCCCCTCTGCTTCTCACCCTGCTGCTCCTCTCTAGTCTCGCAGAGACACGACTACTAACAATGCTGCTGCTGCTGCTGACAGACATTATGCGGATACACTTGTTCAATACTGCTTTAAGAATGACAGATTGCTAACTAGAGCAGTAAAATTAAAGCGAAAATGTATTGAAGACATATTGTCTTGCTTAAACATATCTGGAAACACAGTTTTTTATTGATGTTATAGTAAGACATGCAGTAAAACAATGGCCCTTTTCTAGACTATAAATTGCAAAAAATTTCAACAAGCTACATAAAACATTTGTGCTCTTACATTCATGTCCTCGTTCTCTTCTTCTGGATCATCTCTGTCCACTCTGAGCACATGGAGAGGCACATTAGTCTCTCCATGCTTTAGGATGCTTTTATCAACATTTTCCATTCGTTGTTTTTCAGTTGTAACTTTAACTTTCAGCATATGAAAAGGCGTTGGCACTTCACCCACATTCAGATACATAGGCTCTCCGTCAAATATCATCCCCTCACATTCACCCTCCTTAAAACCAGGAGGTTGGTAATCAGATGGTGTAACTGCAGAAAAGAATTCATTAAATGTGTTAGACTGAAACACATTCTTGTAAAATTAAGTTTAACTTGTGCAGCAAAAAGACTCTTTTCCCCTTTAAAAAAAGTTGTGTGGGGGGAGGGGAATAATCAATATTCAACTTGTAGTAAATTAAGTTCTTTTTCCCCTACTCAACAGGCAAAACCCAATTAACGCTATTTGAAACAGTTTATACATGCAAAGAGATGAGCTAGAAGCTCTGATTTTTCATTATATAAGCAATAATACATTCTGAAAGCAGAGCTAGACTTTTAAATAGTCACCTAAACTAGAACTAGTCTGGCAAACATGTTACATCCTAACATAATCAGGAACATTTGATTTGTTTTTAAAACACACTGAAATCCTTGCTCCAATGAAGTCACTGACAAGATTGTGTTCCCATAACAAGATCAAATCTATTCCCCTTGGATTTTAGAAATTGTCATGAAAAACAGAGACATGCAAAATAACATCATTTAACAGGTCCCAGCAACCATAGAGACTATCCATTAAAACATTTTGTTGAATTGTTTTCAAAGTCTGAACACAGTTGATAAACCTAGATAATATGGAAATACTACCTTCATCGTAATAAAACAGCTTCATAGTCAGGAAAACATCATTTGGTAATGGACTCAGGTTTTGCATCAGAATATAAATCTTGCGAATGAGGAGGACACTTGCTTTCCTGGTGTCTCCACAGGTGATTGTGGAATCATTCCTTTTATTCTTACTAAAATCAGACAAAGTATTCAGGTAAATTTTTTTTTTATCAGAGTAAGCTGCTTCTAGTACTGACAGATGACTGTTTAACAGACTATGAGTGTCAGAAGCAGACGTCACATTTATTGCCTAAAGTCTGAGATTACAAGCACTGCAATTCCTAATACTGAGTGACCTGCATGTTCTCTGCCCCTTGGAAGATCAAATCCTGAGCCAGGGACATCATGAAAGCATTATGGTTCAGCAGCTGTGACCAACTACTGTATTTTACATTACACAATGCCTAAAAAACACCCAATCTGAAAGAAAGAAAAAAGCAGATACTTTTCAAAGCCCCAGTTCTGAGAAGTCTTACATAATTGCTTTCCCTTAAATAAAAAAAGTAACAGTATTGACTTTGACAAGAATGGTTACTGATAAAAAAATGCATGTCTAAGTGACTCTTGGCATTCTGACATTTCCATGCTCCTGTTCTGCCAGCAGGTGGCCCAAATCCTACCTCACTGCCACTAAAAATGCTCTCCCTCTACTCCCCTGCTCCTCACAGCCACACAGCTTAGAGAGGCACCCGAGGACCTGAACAGCCAGTGCAAGGCAAGCAACTGTGAGTTATTTCATCGGGTAACCCTGTCTTTTGGAATCACACCCTTAAACTGTGATGGTTTCAAATGTCTCACCCCTCTGCAGATGGTTATCTCCTTCCCTCCAGGGTGTCAGAGAAGCAGGCTTATGCCTTATATTTCCAAATTAGTCTGGCATGAATTTATGCTAATACACTAAGGAAAACTGGTGTGGCCGAGAGTCACATCCCCTTCCACCAGTGTTTTTTACGTGACTTACAACCTCTTTCAGAGGTAAGTAATTAAATGCAGCCCAAGGGACCTAGGTCTGCAGGACTGCAGCCTTTCTTCTTTTTTTTTTTTTTTTAATTTAAAAAGCATTTTATGCAGGGGGAAAGCTGGGAGAAGTTTGTTAGGTATGAACTTGCTACATTTTGACTGTCTTTAAATAAGCCATTTCCTTGCAGCTGTGACTGACCAATAAACCCCTACAACAGAAGACTCAGTGGAGGTGGGCAAGGGTGATGTGCCCATGAAGCTCAGGGAGTAACACAGGCCATCAAAGCTGTTGCAAAGAAAGCTGACTTTATCTCAACACACAGGAGACCTGACCATGGCCTTCATTTTAGATAAATAGCTATGTCAGTTGAGTGGATTAACTACTATCACAGTTGAGTGGATCAAATGGTGGTGTAGATGTTTCTCCCCAAGTTCATTAGAAGTGCATGAATGTCTGCTTGAGTTAGCCAGACCAGTATGGGGGGAGTGAATATGTGGCTCAGTCCAGAGTATAAGAACTAAACAACTAATAGAACTCTGAAGAGAGCAACAGGCTGGAGCTGGCTTCAACCCATGTATTCCTTCCCTGTGACTGGGGATGCCCCATGTCATGACCATGAATGTATTATAGAGACCAGTAACTGGAATCACATTGGTATCATGATTGAACTGTGTATTGCAATAGCTATGCTTTGATAAGCATAGCTTACATTTGTATTGCATTTTCAGTGTATTTTGTGTCAACTCTGCTAAATGAGAAATCCCAGGTAACATCAAGTGTCTTCAGATAAGTAAATCTGATGTGAAACATTTCACCCTCCACTCATGGAATATCTTAAAAAACCTGATTAGAGAGTATTGAACTCTAAGACTAAGAATCACCTTTTGAGTGGATATTTAAAAATATGACCATAATCTCACAAAACGATTCATTGTATTTTAAGTCTAAGCTAATAGTGTAAGTTGATAAAATTAGTCATAAGATCCAGAATTAAAAAAGGAAACACCAAACAGATAAAATCCAAAGCTTTTACGTTCAGGTGTATGGAAATGGAATGTAAAACCACAGAGCAAAGTAAAATCACAGCGACAGTACCTGCTGAAATCCAGGAGTGGCCCATTGTGGGTGTACTTGAATTTGAAGTGGTAACATTCTGTAACTGTCTGCAAACAAGTCCAGTAATTATTAAACTATCAGCTGTCAAGCAAACTACTACTGCTGTTGCTTCTGTCTAGTAATCTATTAACCTTGCATTTAAAGAAAATGATAGCCCAGCTCCTGCCTGATCCACTTACATGCACTGTATACAGCTTTCTAATGCTGTAACAATTAACACTATTAATGTATATAATTGTCATCAAATAAAAATTATGATCTACATTATTTTCCAGGAATCACCATGATAAAATATTTTGAAACATCAGCTTATGTTTTCAGAATGAAATACTCATTCAAATTTTAGTCACTACAAAAATGTTTCACACATGTAACAGACATGGTGACACCCAGTGGTCAGTTAAAACATACCGCGTTTTTCACAAAGAAGTTCCATAAATTTGTTATACAGAGTTAGGACGATGCATCTTTACAGGCATTTAACTCTGCAACAACACTTTGGGTTTCTTGTACTGGCCTGAGAATAACCTGACACTAGATATTCAAAAGCAATTCACTATGTGGCAATTCTGATTAGCTCTAGTGACTCTTACATTAGATATTAAGATTTTTTTTTTTTTTTTTTAATGTGACACTCTTGCTTGTATACACGGTCATGACATGGGGCATCCCCAGTCACAGGGAAGGAATACATGGGTTGAAGCCAGCTCCAGCCCATTGCTTTCTTCACACCAGTAAAATATTCTAGCAGATTTACCTGAGGATCTTCTGGATTGGTATAGACCTGTATTTTTAAAGTAAAGAGAGGAAACAGAGTAAGAACATATCTTTAAGCATCTACCTTAAAAAATGTGTACCTTAGTTTTAAAAGATACTTACTGCCAGGACAATCATTCTCAGCTGTCAGAAACATAATTAGAGAAAGAAAAAGAACATTAAATGCATTCCATAGCCCATTTCTGCTTACCAAACTGTTTTGTTTCTCTAGCTCTGGAAAGCAATATAGACAACTAAGGCCTGTTTCAAGAAAAACCTCTTCATACGCTTAACTCTTTATCTGTTTAAGAAAGGACTTCCTCAACTGGCAGAAGCAAATGCCTATGTATCCCTGACTTTAAGTGTTTTTGTTTACAAAGAATATTATCCTGAAGTGTCTGTGCATCCCACATTGTAGCTAACTGTTTTAACATATTAAAGCACAGCCATTCCCAAATCCTATAATTACACTAGCAGCCAATGGACTTATATAAATGAATAATTCAATACATTTAAAATAGCTAAATTGTATTGGAAGACTTACGTATTTCTTCTGCAAGGCATCATAGCATCCTAACATCCTGCAAAAATCAAATCATATTGTCCATCTACTACTAATTTCCATTTGCTTTGCTTCTGACTACATAAAAGTCCCCCAAAAATGAAATTTTTGCTTAGCCTTAATATTATGTTACAGCAATAAATAATACTTATTCCATTATTCTACCTTATTAGTAGTGATACAAGTGATGACTATCTTTGTAACACCAAATCATCCTAACTTCTTTGCAGAATAAGTAAAAATATAATCTGTAAGTAATTTATCAATAAAAACATAATGCAGTTGTACACCTACCCTTTTCAAACACCTTCTAACACATGTATTCATTAATCACTTTACAAATAAGTGCTTCAGCAGAACACCATCACCTCTGAAGCACAAAGGAGTGTTACTGCCTTTATTTAGATGTTGCAATTTGCTTTTTATATAACATGTAAACAACAGTCAAACAGTGAACCAAAACTTACCCTGATTTTTTTCTAATATTTCTTTTGAATATAGTCAACAAGCAAAAATTGTTTTTGGTGTGTACACAATGCTGAGTTAAGAAAGGCCACTCACCTGTAAACTCCAAAAAGGTAGCACACACCCTTTCCACAAAAAACAGAGAGCTTTTCCTTGTCAGCATCCACAAGCTGCCACACCACTGCCCTTGCTAATGTTTGATGCATGAGGGTAAGGTGGAATGCACTTGGCACCGCTTCAGTTTCCTCTACTACAGAAGATCAATTAAGAAATTCCAGGTTACAGTAAAGGAAGCCTTTTTACCCCCTCTCTCTTAGTGACGGCACATGGACAAAGAGTGGATGACTAATTTCACCTTTAACATCAGAACTCAGACCTACATCTCTGAACACCTCAACACTGACAGTGGCTGCAAACCCCCTCTCCTGAATGCAGCATCATTTCTAATGCCTTACCTTGTACTACAACTGGTAAAAGTGTGAAAAGAACAAAGATTACTTTTATAGAGATAACAAAAAATAGGAATGTGTATATAAGGCAAAGGCCTTATATAGTCTTTTCTAAACAACAAGGAAAGCAGCCATGAACAAATCTCACAGTTATTGTGAGCAGAAAGAAAATAAAAATAAATACCTCTAGTCCCAAATGACATACTTACACTCAACTGTGTGAATGTACAAGCAGATAGACTATCATTTCCAGACACAACTCTGCCTTTGAATATAAAGGCCAACAGGACTGCTTTCTTATACAAGTCTGAGAGCAAGACCTTTAAATTCAAAATGCAAAATGGTAACACTGCATCTCCTGTTCAACTAGAGAGGAACTACTGGTTAGATTTCTGCATATACATGCACCCTTGAGCACACATATACACCGACAGAAACTAAACGTAAAGTATAATCATTCTATAAACAAAGATTTGTGCTTTAGTAAGCACCAAGTTGTAAGCCTTTCTAGAAACATGACTGTACAAGTCAATTACATCTCTACTGAAAACACACACATTTTGACTTTCCATTTAAAAAAAAAATTGTCAACATAATAAATACCACGCACTAAAAGCACTGCCTGAGCAGTTGTTCACTCACAGCAAGTGAACTTTTTTCTTTGTATCTGCAAGCAGCCAGAAAGGTATCTTTCAGAACTGACACACTATGGAAGTGTTATATATGCACTGTAATTAACATACCATTTCACCAGCTGAGTAGAGCCAGGACAGTTCTTGTCTTCCCTCAGAATTTTGACACAGACATCTCAAAAAAAGAATATATGTATACATATTTACTTATGACAAAATGAAACTACATTGCTAAGAAAGTGAAGTTCATTCCCTAAAATTATATATCAAAAGCAGGCTAAAATTAACATTACCAACAGGTGCAGGCATAGTTTTGATGAGTTAGCATCACCACTATCTAACAAAATTCAACGATGAATGTATTAGTGAAGTTTCCATTACAATCATTGAAAATGGCTATTATCTTTAGCTAAGAAGACCAAGTGGCTTTAAAAACACTCAGTAACTTCTTAACAACCCTATGACAATAGATTTTGCAAAGAATCATGAAAACAGCCTGTTACCATCCATGTATCTTGTTCCATAGGCACTTTCAGGAAAAATTCCTCTCAGATATGTAATGCACGATACTGCTACTGCCAGGAGCCTCTTCACTAGCATCAGGGATTGCTGTTCAGTAGATATTTTGTTAGGAAATACAACTGCACTCTGAAAGTTAAAGAAAAGAATTAATCTCTGTCCACTACAAGAAACCTGTACAGTCTACAATCTGGTACAATGCCTGCTTAACATTTTAAATTAATTGAAAAGTATGATTTTCATCATTTATAAAGTTAAGCATATTACTAACACTTGGTGTAACTGTATTTTTAGGACATTGCTGATTTCTACCAAGTGCATGACCATGAGTTCAGACTCAAACTATTTTGCTATTAAGCATCTTTATTCATAGTTAAAAGACTGAATTAGCCTGTAATTTCCAAGTGAAGAAATAATACACAGCAGCTGGGTGCACTATTTCAGTTAAAATCCACTGACTTTTCCAATTCAAATAATATACTGTGCTGAAACACACAAGAAAATCATACCACACAATTCCTTTGCTTCTGAGCAGTTGCCATTTTGCAGATACTCTTCTGTCTGTTAATAAAACATCTGTATTAACACACGTATGACCACCACTCACAAGTGCATGTGAGCCCAGACTGTAGCTATTCAGCTTTAACAAGTCAGTACCTGAACCTACAAACACTTCCTGCACAATTAATCTGTATCAGTTCAAACAAACCCCATAATTTAAAGGAAACAGAGCAGGATTGTTCATCTAATCACCACCAGCACAGACCTTCCCCAAGGTTGCAGTATGTGCCACTTAGAATATTGTGTGCCTATTTATATGAAACATGAGCCTTTGAAAGCAATGCTCTGAAGCACTAACTAGCACCCAGCCTAACAGATTTTCAAAGGACCCTAAGAGGTTCCCCACATTTAAGTCACCTCCAGCCAAAGCTGAGCCATCACCTTAACACCTCCAACCTTGGGTTGTTTTTAAGTGAGTATTGGAGAAAGAGACCCCTCTCCAGCTATTCTTTTTGTTAAGCCATGTTTTCATTAAGCCTTCAACCCTTAGCACTGTGTGCCTGACTCCACAAGACAAGCTCTCCCCACCATCTGTAAAAATGAACTGCATCCATGCCTAAGGACATGGAAAATGCCTTTCCTAAGCAGGAGGTCGGCACTGGACCACGCAGGAACTGAGCTGCCCCTCAGCTGAGCCTCTACAAACCCACCTGATCTCAGTACATGGCTGAGCTCAGCACTTTTGAGAGAAATGCAGAAATAGAGGAGCCCCTTCCCAGCACTATCACCCCTAAAAAAGAGAACCTGCCTCCTCAAGGTATAAAGGCCACCCACAAACTGAGACAAAAGGCAAGTACAGCAGGGGCAGGGCCAAAACACCACAGAAGGTGAGGAACCAGGCACAACCCTCAAGCCCGAGAACAGCACTACCGGACAGGCACAACCCGGCCTGAACGCCCCCCTCACCCTCTGGCACTGGCGGGCGCGGCCTCTGCTCGCCCCACCTCCTCCGCACGGCAAGGGGCCGTGTGCAAACGTCGGGACAGGGCTCGCCCTGCGGCACGCGCTGCGATGGGCCGTGCGCAGCGCTGACGCACGAAGCGCCTGTCTCTCCCCACAGGAAAATGGAGGCGAGTTTGGCGGGAAGTTGGGTTTTAATCTAACCTACACGCGCGGATTAAAGCAATGCATTGCCACTCTTAGCTCTTTAGCCCAACTAAATACAAAAGTGATTCACAGCAGCTGTTGTTCACTAAAGGATTTTTAAGCCAGCGTGTAAGCCTTATTGCTATTGATCAGAAAGTAACTCCCGAAACACACAGAGTATGTTTAGAGAGGAGACATTGCTTTATTCTGGGCAGGGTGGAAGGTGGACGGTTTCCATAAATTGAGTGCACCTACTGAGGTTTTCAGTTTATAGTTAACATGCTGCAGTTAAAACACTGCACCTATCCAATATATATCTTCCACCTAACCAGGTTTCTTATGAGGAGCAGCTGAGGGAGCTGGGGCTGTTTTGTCTGGAGAAGAGGAGGCTGAGGGGAGACCTTATGGCTCTCTACAACTACCTGAAGGGGTGTTGTAGTGAGGTGGGTGCTGGTCTCTTCTGTCAGGTGGCTGGTGATAGGACAAGAGGAAATGGCCTCAAGTTGCAGCAAGGGAGATTTAGGTTGGATGTTAGGAAAAATTTCTTTACTGAGAGGGTTGTCACACACTGGAATAGGGTGCCCAGGGAAGTGGTTGAGTCACCATCCCTGGAGGTATTCAAAAGGCGCATAGACAAGGTACTCCATAACATGGTTTAGTGGGCATGGTTGATGGTTGGACTCGATGATCTTGAAGGTCTTTTCCAACCTAAATGATTCTATGATTCTAACTATTGCATATTCATTATGTCGAGCAAGCACGACATGTTGTTCTCTTGAGCAATCATCCCAGAGTCTTTTATGCCTGCTCTTCTGCGGGGGCTCTGGTGGTCTTTGGGGGTCTTTGGTGGTCATTTGGGGAAGAATACCCCTACTCCTTTTCTCCTTTTATGGTCATGTGTCATCTGAGGACACCAGGGTCTCTGTTTCTTTTGCCACCTCCTAGTTTCTCAATGCCGAAGGAGGATTTATGTCCTTAATTAGCAAGTCTGTGACTCTGAAATGTCTATTATCTGGTGCCTTGACTATTATGCAAACACGCCTTAAGGATTCTCTGTTGTGAGCAGAATCTTAAACTAGATAAGCTTTACCTTGAGTACACATAATCTAAACAGTCCTTTAATAGCAAGCATATCACACTTCTCATGTTTTAGTTTTTTTCCTTTAAGCTATCACTGCCTTCTTATTTGTTAATCAGTCTTTTGAAGGCTTGAGGCAACATTATGTCAGTGTAATTTATGCTTGAACATGAAGAAACCATTTTAGTGAGATTCAGTCTCAACGAACAGTTTATACATAAAGACCTTTTTCCTTCAGAATTGGTTTTACTTCCCTGTTTGATGCAAGCTCTGTGCTTGATCCCCCAGGTTGTTGTGTGGGTCCAATGGCAGCTGAAAGTGCCAGTGACAACATCTTAATTTCAGTGTCGTTATGGCCAAAACTTGCATCAATGTGAAACCACTGACAGTGGCTACCTTCCCTCCCCACACTTTGGCAGCAGTAGTATGGTCCATACCCTTCACTCCCAAATTACAAACTGTCGGGGGATGCAACGGATATGCGGAATGCCTGACAGTTCAAGAACAGCGCGACCTTGAGCAGCTTGTAGTGTATCCTTGAAAGTCTGGAAAGATCTGAGAAGAGTGGTACAAAAATAAGATAGTGATAAGAAGAACTGTCCTGACGAACTCACCAATCATGAATTGTTAGTTACTAACTAAACCAATCATATACTAACACATACTCTGAAGAAGGGGATAAAAAGGTGTGTTAGAACAATAAAGTAGCCATTTTGCATGATCTATTACTTGTCGTGTCCGTCTCTACTGCGACAAATGGTGACCCCGACGCATCTGAGTGAACAGATCATTTAATGGCGATAAATCCAGCACTAGCAAGAAGTATACCGGCGGTGACAAGAGCTGTGAAAGAGTATACTAGCAGTGAGAAAAGCTGCAGAGACGGAGCCCGGTGAAGCTGAGAGCAGTGGGAATCTGCCTGGTCCGGACCTGAGCCTTGACACCTAAAAAGGTGAGCCACCGGGGACAAAACTGTTAGAATGGGGCAGCAATTAACAAAAGAAGAGGAGACAATTTTGTCTACCTGGAAAACCCTATTAAAAAGAAAAGGGGTTAAAACCTCAGAACAAAGCGTGAGAAGGATCTTATTATGGTGTAAGACCCACGGCTTTCAAGCCACAACACTTACTGCGTTCAGTGTGGGTGCATGGCAATCTGTGGCCTTGAAAATGTTTGATGAGATCTCTAAAGGGCAGAAAGAGCTGTGCGAGTTGGCTATCATATGGCGTTTATTAACTGAGACTCTGAAAGAATGGAAAGCAGAATGTGATGCGAAAGGTCAGCAAAAGAAAGATGAGAAATCAGAAAATGTTAGCAAGGAAAAAGATTCTGATCAAGTAACCACTGCAGCCGATGCTGCCGTATCAGCAGTTGCGGGCAGAAAACCCCTCACGAGCAAAATCAGATCATACCCTTATCCACCTCTTCCTCCTACGCCATTAAATACTTTACCGGGCGATGAGGGGCCCTCCTCACCTACTGGTGTGGCAGTGGAAGGGGTGACTCCATCAGCCCTCCCCGAGGAGAAAAATGCAGCGACTAACACCGAGCCGGAAAGTGCGGGCCGTACTGAAATTGAGGGCCGAAAGGACGGTGAGAGTCAAACTGAATATGAGGGCCGAACGGAAAGTGAGAGCCAAAATGAAAGTGAGGCAGAAGAAGCTTTAATTGACGCTATGCGATCTCTGCATCTTGCAGATAAAACCATAACGAAAGAACCCCTGCCATGGACTCTCCCCCCATCCACAAAAACTGTAGTCCCAAGATCCCCTGATCAATTTTGGGAGGGAGTTAAGAGATATGCTGCCAACACTGGCAACTGGGATCTAGTAGAACGCCTCAGCCCGTACTCTCTAACACCAGCATTTCTAAAGCCTCTAGATAAAGCAGCAGAGGCTCCTGCTACATTTCCTGTTTTCAAAGCTGCTGCAGACACAAACCAGCACAATGAGCACAATCCAATTGGCTGGAGAGTAGTGCAGGATTTGCAGAATAAAGTACAAAAATTTGGAATCAATTCTCCTGAGGTGATGCAGCTTATTCGTATAATCAGCACAGATCTGCTGTGTCCATATGACATTATGCATCTCGCACAAGTGCTGTTTCAGCCCATACAATTGCAAGTTTTTCAATCTGCTTGGAGGCAGATGGCACGCACAGCGGCACAGCATAATTCACGACTGCCACAGGGTGACCCGAGATTAGGCCTTGAAGAGGATGCTTTGCTTGGTGAAGGGCCGTATAGTAACCCTCAGCTGCAGGCTACATGGCCTCCAATTGTTCTCGAACAAGCACAAAATATAGGCCTTATGGCAATAAAGCGAACCATGGAAATGGCAGCTCCGAAGAAAAAATACATCGCTATCCACCAAGGCCCCAGAGAACCCTTTTTACAGTTTGTAGAAAAAATATCTGCCGCACTGGAAAAACAGGTAGAAGATGAGGTGTTGAGACAAATGCTGTGCAAACAGTTAGCAAAAGATAATGCTAATGAGGACTGTCAAAAGATAATACAGGCTTTACCAGGAGATCCTTCTGTTCCTGACATGGTGGCTACATGTTCTAAAGTTGGGACACTGGAACACACGGTCACTGCCCTAGCCAATGCTATGAGAAATTCTGGAAAGTGCTTTGGGTGTGGCATTGAAGGGCACATCAAGGTAACTTCTCCACACAAAACATCACCAGGTAAACAGCCGGTGCACAACCCACTGGAGATTAATTGCAACAAATGCGGAAAATCAAGACATTTTGCAAAACAGTGTCATTCCAAATTTCATATTAATGGGCAGCCGTTACAGGGACACCACAAAAAGAGCACGAGAGTGCACGTGAGGACAAGAAGTCCCCTCCCAACAGCTGGCCAACTCCCCTCTGCGAACAATTGTCAGCCGCAACAGCTGGCTCAGCAGGATGTATCCACCGCCGACACAGTCACTATGGTCACAAAAGACATCGTTAAGGTCCCTCTTAATGCAAGGGGTCCTATAGGACGAGGACTGAGTGCGTTGCTATTGGGAAGATCAAGTAGCACGTTAAATGGAATAATTGTACATGTGGGAGTTATTGATGCTGATTTTACAGGTCAAATTTGCACGATGGTTTCGACCCCCTACCCACCAGTAACAATCCCAAAAGGTACTCGCGTTGCTCAGCTTACTCTTTTTTCGAGTATTTCGAAAGCAGAACAGCGACTGCGATGCGATGGAGGCTTCGGCTCTACGGGACCCCCTCAGGTCTGCTGGTCTCAGACTGTTTCATCATCCCGACCACATATGACGTGCACGCTGTCGAATCACGGAAGATCGCCGACTACAGTAAGGCTTGGAGGGCTCCTGGACACCGGAGCTGATGAGACTAATATTGCTGATTATCTGTGGCCCTCCACCTGGCCCTCAGAGGAGGCTGGTATGGGAGTAGTGGGGCTGGGAGGATCCACGTGAGCAAAGATGGCAGCCACTCCAGTTCTGATTACCAATCCTGAGGGCCAACAAGCAGTTGTTAAACCATATGTGACGGCAGCTCCCCTCAATTTATGGGGGAGGAATTGCTTGTCGCAGTGGGGGGTGAGAATTATCATGGATTTTTAACAGGGGCCACTGTGCTGCAGGGTGTTAGACAACTCACGCTAGTTTTAACCTGGTTAACAAATAACCCTGTGTGGGTGGATCAGTGGCCCCTACCAATTGAAAAATTAAAGGCCCTGCAAGAATTGGTAGCAGAACAATTAGCTGCTGGACACATTGAACCATCTCACAGTCTGTGGAATACTCCAGTGTTTGTGATAAAAAAGAAATCAGGAAAATGGCGATTTTTGCATGACCTGCAGCAAGTCAATGCTGTCATGGCCACGATGGGGGCTCTGCAACCAGGCATGCCTTCACCTGCCATGATCCCTCAAGATTGGGAAATCATTGTCATGGAACTTAAGGATTGGTTTTTTTACAATTCATTAGCTTCCCAAGACAAAGAAAAATTTGCATTTTCTGTGCCTTCTATCAATCATGCAGAACCAGCAAAAAGATATCAATGGAGAGTTCTGCTGCAGGGCATGAAAAATTCACCAACAATTTGTCAATAGTTTGTAGCACAAGCTCTGTCACCTGTAAGGGAAAAATTCCCTACTAGTTATTATTATCATTATATGGATGACATTCTGTTAGCATCAGACAACAAGGAACAGTTGAATGACGTGAAAAATTTGGCCACGAATTCGTTACAACAATATGGGTTAGTTATTGCCCCTGAAAAAGTGCAAAAAATAGAACCCTGGAAATATTTGGGAATGACAATTACAAGCAAGCAGGTTGTGCCCCAACCTGTGAAACTTAACCTTGCGGTTAAGACACTCAATGATGTACAGAAATTAATGGGATCCTTGAACTGGATCAGGCCCTATCTTGGACTGACCAATTTGCAGTTACAACCTTTATTGGACTTATTAAAAAATTCCAATGCTCCAACAGAACCCAGAATATTAAATAAGGAAGCGTTAAATGTAATTCACATGGTGGAACAATGTATATACAAGAAATTTGTTTCTCGAATTGATCTGTCTCAATTGGTACAATTCTTTGTACTAATTGACAAAACTGTGCCATTTGGTGCTTTGGTGCAGTGGAATTCTGAGTGGGATGACCCATTACATATTTTAGAATGGATGTTTTTGTCATTCTGGCCATGAAAAACTGCTCCTGGCTTGTTTGAACTTATTGCTGATGTAATCATAAAAGCCAGAAAACGATGTGTAGAACTAACAGGACGTGATCCAGCTACGATTGTTTTACCTGTTCAAAATTGGTATTTTGAATGGTGTCTGGCAAACAATTACGAGCTGCAAGCGGCTATGGCGGGTTTTCAAGGGCAGATCTCGTATCATCTACCGTCACACCTGCTACTGAAATTTGCTCAAGAAATACCATTTGGTCAGAAAAATTTAAGCCAGCCAGAACCTGTGAAAGGCCCCACTGTCTTCACAGATGGTTCTGGAAAAACAGGTAAAGCAGCAGTAGTATGGTATGAGAACAACAACTGGAACAGCAAAGTAGTACATCAAAATGGTTCTCCACAAGTAGTAGAGCTGCATGCAATGGCTGTTGCTTTTTCTATTTTTTCTACTCCTGTAAATATTGTAACTGACTCAGCATATGTAGCTAATTTAGTTTCTGGACTAGACAAAGTGGCTTTGACCATGTCAGACAATCAATTATTATTTGATGTGCTTTTAGAACTCTGGAAAAGTATTCAACTACGAACAGAACCTTATTTTATCATGCATATAAGGAGTCATACCACTTTACCAGGTTTTTATACGGAAGGTAATGCCAGAGCAGATGCTCTTGTTTCTGCTGTGGCTCTGACTACTGTTCCTAACATCAAGCAACAAGCTATATTATCACATCAATTTTTTCATCAAGGTTTTCGAGCTTTACGAAGGCAGTTTGGTTTGTCCCATGCTGAAGCTCGCTCTATTGTAGCTGCTTGTCCTGATTGCCAAGGAATTCACACTCCAGTGTATTTTGGTACTAATCCCAGAGGTATACAAGCTTTACAGATTTGGCTATCTGATGTTACTCATATCAATGAATTTGGCAGACAAAAATATGTTCATGTTTCTATTGATACTTATTCTCATGCTTTGGTAGCAACAGCACATAATGGAGAAACAGGAAAAGATGTAATTCGACATTTCCAGAAGGCTTTCTCTATGCTTGGGGTGCCTCGCCAAATTAAAACAGACAATGGCCCAGCATATGCTTCCCGAAAAGTTCAAACATTTTTTAATCTGTGGGGTGTTACTCACGTCACTGGAATTCCCCATTCCCCAACAGGACAAGCAATTGTTGAGCGTGCACATGGCACGTTGAAGCAGCAGCTTCAAAAACAAAAAGGGGGAATGGTTGGGGAACCACCACAGGCATGTTTAGATAAAGCAGTTTATGTTCTTAACTTTCTCCACTATGGGGATAATTCTTCCCTACCTCCTCTTTTTCAACATATCTCTTCTCTTTTTTCAACACAGAATTTACAAAGAGGCATCAAAGTACATGTTAAAGATTTAGTTACTGGTCAGTGGAGTGGACCATGTGAGCTATTAACCTGGGGGCGAGGTTATGCTTGTGTTTCCACAGATACAGGCCCACAATGGACTCCCGCTTGATTTGTATGACCATCATCATCTGGAACATCCTAGAGGGTGTGGCAATATGAATACCACCTCAACCAAAAACTAAGTGTAGGTCACCTTGGCCAATATAACAGGTCAAGATTCTCTGTGCATTGCAACCGCATCACAAAGCCCATGAACCAATAGACAGGATGGCTATGACTCGTGCAGCGCGCCTGGCCAGCGAGCGCATGCGTCATAGGTTGCAACTGAGGCGGATTTTGGCACCTGCTGGCCACATGTGCTGAAATCCGTTCCTCTGCAAATGTATAAATACCGGGATTTTCCGAAGAGCATCGGGCTGGTGTACAGCAAGGCCATCGTTGCCTCCGTGGGGACGCCCACGCAAAGCTGGCACCTACTGATTGCTGGGCTGAGTTCGTGGAGCAAGATGGCACAAGAATGTACGGATAGTTCATCTTCCTTACAGTCCTCGGATGGACGTAGTCATGGATACCACCGCAAACCAAACAAAACATCTAGATGACCCTGGCTGACGTGACCGGACAAGATTGCTTATACCTCAGTACAGCAACACCAAGCAATTCCTTTTCCACAGTTTAATAGGGAGTTCCACTGACACCAACAAAGTTTAAGAACTTATTGATGGAGACCCCTGTGCAGCAGGTCATGGACTCAATGGATGGAAATGCCTGGTTTCCATGGATCAGGCATTCACCCTCATTGCCACCCCAGGAATCACAAATTCTGGGGTCCCTGAATACAGACTGGTGTAGTATTATCTGATTTACTGTTAGACGTTGATAGTGTCAGACATGCTACGCTACAAAATAGAGCTGCAATTGATTTCTTGCTTTTAGCACAAGGACACCGTTGTGATGAGTTTGAAGGGATGTTTTGTATGAATCTATCTGATCACTCAGAACCCATTTTCAGTAGTATTCAACAATTGAAGAAGGGAGTCAGGAAGCTGACAGAAAGCGATGAATTAGATTGGCTGACAAAGATGTTCGAGGGTTGGGGATTGTCTGGATGGTTGATATCTCTGCTCAAGACTGTGGAGGTAGTGATCTTGGTTGTGATAACTATGCTCCTAATGTTGCCCTGTCTTTTCAGCCTTCTGCAAAGGGCCCTGCAGAGGGCAGCCGGGATGATATTTTTAGCACAAATACAAAAAGGGGGAATTGTCGGGGGATGCAACGGGTCTGTGGAATGCCTGACAGTTCAAGAACAGCGCGACCTTGAGCAGCTTGTAGTGTATCCTTGAAAGTCTGGAAAGATCCGAGAAGAGTGGTACAAAAATAAGATAGTGATAAGAAGAACCGTCCTGACGAACTCACCAATCATGAATTGTTAGTTACTAACTAAACCAATCATATACTAACACATACTCTGAAGAAGGGGATAAAAAGGTGTGTTAGAACAATAAAGTAGCCATTTTACATGATCTATTACTTGTCGTGTCCGTCTCTACTGCGACAACAAACAAAACAAAAGTAAAGAGCAAGGTGGCAAGGTGGCCGAAATATAAATTAATTTCATATTCTGTCAACTAGGAGCTGTTAACCGAATTAAAGAGATAATTACTAATGGAGTAGTGAAAGCAGCCACAGGTTCTAGTCCGACGTTCAACGGAGCTACAGTTACTATCACCAGCCAGCCCCCATTACTCTTTTAATTAAAATATTAAATTTAATATTAATATTACTATTACCAATCAGCAGGAGATGTGTGCACAGCTTTGATCCCTCAGTCAGCTCAGGGGATCTGGGCTCTGCTTCTGAATGTAATAAACGTATTAACTAAAGAACCTATACTCAACCTGAAGGTGTGGGAGTGGATCATGTTTTGTGAGAGGTTTCCCAGCTGGAGGAGCCGTTGAAACACTATCCCTTTCCCAAGGAAATGTTTCTGTCTCACTCTTTTGGCATGAATTTGCCATGCCTTAGGCAAGCAAACTGTGGCAGAGCTGCCAGGGACAGGAAGTGGGCAGATTTGAGCATCAAAGCGCTGGGCTGTAGGAAAAGGGAGTTGAGACATCTTGTGAGAGGTACGTACTTGGGGGAGCACCACCAGATGACAGGAATATCAGCTGGAGCCAGACCAGCTGGAGTTCCTTCTGCCACCTATTTCTGCCTCCAGATACCACGTACAGGATTTTCAGACAGTGAAACTGATCTTTAATTCTTCGAAGAAAGTCTACAATTCCATCAACAATGCACAGAGACCAAGTGATATCTGTGTCATGGTCACGATACTCGGTGCTGAACTGGAGGGAGGAAAATGGGATGTCCTTTATGAGTGTAGGCACCACAGTTTTACTTGGAAAAAAGAGATGGCCCTGCTTGAGCAGGGGGGTTGGGACCAGATGACCTCCAGAGGTCCCTTCCAACCTCAACCAGTCCGTGATTGTGTGATTCTGTGTCCTCATTTCCATCATTTGGTGACATCTCGGAGGCTCTCCCTGCCCCATGGCCTCCTTGGGGAGTGAAGATTGGGTGTGTGTTTTAGGGAGCAGCCCCCTTCTCACTGCAGGACCAAACCTGGCTGGGTCAGCGGGCATGGGGGTGATGTAGGGTCATCCCTTTGTGACCCCAGCCCGTGTCACAGAGCCCCTCCTCATCATAACCCTGTGCCCCAGACCCTTCCTTCACTTCCCTGTGAGGCCTCGGCAAGGTCTCTGATCCAGGGGACATGAGGAGTGTCTCCTGTAGCTCAGAGACACAGAGGACAAAGGGAAGTGGTGGGACAGTGTGGGAGCTGTTTTGTGAAGCACAGCTGAGGACATTGGAGAAGGGGTGTTTCCTAGGAGGAGACATTAAAATCCTTCCCCCTGCAGCCTCACGTGCTGACCCAAAGCAAGAACATGACAAACCTGGAAGAGCTGATCACCAACATTGAGCTCTGCAGCAAGGCTGACGGCTACAGCACGGTCACGTTTCCCACCCTCAAGAAGCTTTCTGTCGACGGTAAGGTCTTTGGGAGCTCTCTGATGAGTATCACTGCAGACAGGATGAATGGCATGAATAGTTGTGAGAAGTGGGGTTTTGTCCCTGCTGAGAAGGCCCCTGGGGACACTGTGAGCCCCACAGTCTGGTGCATGCAGCACCCTCCCTTTGCCATGGTGGCAGTCCCATGGACGGGTTTCCCTCAGCAGTGGGTCACACTCAGGGACCTGGCTCTGATGGGAAAGATGTCCTGTTGGAAAAAGGCTGAGGCTAATCCAAGATTTGGCCCATGTCACAGGTGGGTTTATCCTGTGAGTCGTGTTGAAGCACACTTGCATCTGCTGCCTCCTTGTCTACAGATGTGCTGATGGGATGTGAGCTGGCTGACTTAGAGCTTGACATGCCTTTCTCTTGCTTTTCAGATGTCGCTGATATTTGGAGCAGTGTGTCTAAGTATGTTCGGCAACAGCTCCTGAAGAGAAAGGTGGGATCCTACCCCTCCCCTCGCCCAGATGGCTTCAGGCGTCCCGGCAGCCCTGTGCCAGCAAGTGCTGTTGTTCTTCCCAGAACTGCATTGCGATTTACAGATTTGCCACAAATGTGCCAGACCAGCTTCTCCATAAATTGAGAGACATAAAATAAATAAATTATTTTTAAAAAAGTAACATAAAATATATATTATATATATATGCAATATATAAATACAGAAATAAAAATCTAGTTGAGGTGTGCAAAAGCGTTCCGCACCAGGAGGCGGCAGGGCGCAACGCACCCCCCTTGCAAGTTCTCACAAGTCCTTACTCTGTTTTTCAACCTACAAATGCTTGCGCTTCTCTTCTTTGTCCAGCCTTGGGCTGTCAGGGTAACAGGACTGGGAACATTTCATCTTCAAAAATGGCTCTCTTTTGAAAATGGCGAGGTGCTCACCTTTCAGAGACCTGTGTTTTTGCTGTCCAGGACTGTTGCACAGATCTGTGGGCTGCAACATGCTTCTGTACCTGTTCCTGGTAAGAAGAGCAAAGAAATTCTTTGTTTTCCCATACGTCCATGTATTTGGTGTTTATGCTGGTTGCTGTTTAGAAGCAATGATGGACACATCAGAGGCCTTCAGAAGGCCCTGAGAACAACCTCCATGGGATGACACAAGCAGCCCACCAAGCAGCAATGCCTAGAAAGGGGCCATTTCTTTTGCACTAGTTTTTATTAAGGCTGTACAAAGTTAGACCATCTCTCCATAATCTGCTTGAGCAATTGGGTTTGTGCCAGTCACATGTATTGATTTGTAGGATGCTTGCTGGCTGCTGGTCCTTTACTGGAACTGTTTACCATAAAGCCGTTGAAATGATGCTGGTGCTTTGTTCTTGCACTGCACCAGACCTTGTTGAGGCAAACACCCGCAGACCCTCAGAGCTACTTTTATGCAGAGAAGTGGGTCAAAGTCAGCTGTAGAGAGCCTTGAATGAGAGATGGAAATGATAGCTAGCACAGAAACCTGCTGATGACCAGATTTGTTGCCGTTTTTGACCATTGCTGCCATTGCTGTATCTGCAGTGTGCCATTGATGGGGCCTGTGCAACACTAAGAGTTTGGTGGTTTATTTCTGTTTATATGCAAGTCTCCCCAGACCAGGAATGTGCTACACGGGGGCTCAGTTCCATGGCCCAGCACCCTCCGCTCTTCCCATGGGAACCAACCCCATTCGTCCCACCCTGTCCTGCCCTCCTGCACAGTGTGGACACAGATGGCTGAGGTTCTTGGACACAGATGTTCCTCATTCTGTTTAGGGAATCATGGATGTGGCTTGGCACATCCATTAATGGAGTGATTTGACCTTAACTTGAGGAGGGGCCTCCATCAGCTCCTTTAAGCTGTACCGGGTGGTTAGACCAGACAATGCTATAGCAATGTATTTTACCTGGGAGCTGCTGGCACTTTATTTGAGTCTGCTCAACTGCTGGAGATAGATGACGCCTCCGCAGGAGCCTGTCACAGCATCTGCGGCTGCGATGGTCCCCTTCCCTTGTGCCACCTGAGGAGTCGTTACTGGGCCAGCATTCATCAGTCTCCTCATGGAGCAGGGCCAGCTCCTGCTGCCACCCTTGACGTGGCAAGTCCCCAACTGACTTCTTCCCCGCTTTTTCCTTCAGGAATAGGATGATACTTTGGAGGGAAGGGAAGTTTCTGAGAGGTTTCCCTCCCGGGGGAGCCCTTGAAACACCCTCCCTTTCCCAGGGAAATGCTTCTGTCCATTTCGGTCCAGCTGGAGAAAGCATAGGTGAGAGTCCGGCTGCCGCTGGACTCAACGTCGCACGACCTGCCTCTCGGGCTTCCGCGCGCCAGGGAGCAGTGCGCATGCGCCAGGGGGGCAGCGCGGAGTGCCTGGCGCGAAGGCGGCAGGGGGGCTGTGCGCATGCGCCAGCCGCCCTCCTGCCCGGCTGGCCCACTAGGGGCAGCCGTGCGCGTGCGTGAAGCCTGCAGGAGTGGGAGCGCGCGTGCTCGACCGCAGCCGCCGTCTTCCGCGACGTCATCGCCGGCAGCCCCGCGGGGCGGGTGCTCTCCGGCCCGTCCCGCCCTGCCCCGCCTTTGCCGCTGCGCTACGCGGTCGGTGGGCGGTTTCCCACGGTCAGCCACGGAGCGGGCCACCCGCTAAGAGAGCGGGGGCAGGTACCGCGCCCCGCCCCGCTCCCCCTCGCCTGCCCGGTGTCAGTTCCCGGCCCCTCCGCCGGAGCGGACGCCGCCCACGGGCTGCGGCGTCTCCGTGGCAACGCCCGGAAGGGGCGTTTCGAGGCGGCCTCGAGGCCGGAAATGACGGTGCGGCTGGCGCGGAGGCGGCGGAGCCGGGCCGGAGCCATGTCAGCGGGTGGCGGAGGGCAGCGCGACGCTGGGGCCGCTGGCGGGTGAGGCTGGCCCGCGGGCGCGGCGGGTCGTCGGGCACCCCTGGACGAAGGGCCTCGGTGCGGCGGTTCCGAGGCGCGGCAGGTCCTGGAGCTCCCGCGGGGCGGCGGGCTCGGAGGCGGCCGGGACTGAGGCCTCTCTCTTTTCCAGGCGCCGCAGTAAGTGGGACCAGCCCGGCCCGGCCCCCGCTTTCCTTCTCCCCGGCACGGCGCCGCTGCCTGGGCGCCCCTTTCCCGGCGGCGGAGATGGCGGCTCCGCTGTGGCGGGCTCCGAGAGCTCCGCAGCCCCCTCGGGAGCGCTGGATGCGGCCGCGGCCGTGGCCGCGAAAATCAACGCGATGCTAATGGCCAAAGGGAAACTGAAGCCGGCGCCCAGCACGGCGGACAAGGTGGGTGCCCGGAGGGGCGGCAGGAGCCGCGCCGTGCCGTGCCGTGCCGGTGGGACCGCCAGGCCCGGAGGTGGTGGGCGAGGGTGGGTATCGCGTCTGTTTTCTGGAGACCTGCGGCCTTCATTTGTCGGAATGGCTCTCGGTGAGACGGGAAACGATGGAGGTTTGCTTCGTGAAGTAGGATGTGACAAAAAACAATCGGAAAACCTTTCTTCAAATTTTATCAGCAACAGAAAACAGTGGTGTAGCTGCGAGGTCAGTCCCGCTGCTCTTCTGTAAGGCTTAACCAGAGAGATCTGTAGGAACGTGATAAGCTTTTTTCTTAAGTATTTTCTAGGTAGTGTCAGCTGACATAAAAACTGCTGTATAAAACTGCCAGTTTAAAATATGAGACGAAATTATTCTCATGCTTAAGCAAGTTATCAGTCGGAGCCATACGTGCAAGTGCTGACCAACCTGGTCAGCTTCTGATCAGCCCTGACGTGAGCCTCCGTCAGTCCTGAAGCGGTCAGGCAGCTGGACTAGATGATCGTTGTAGGTCCCTTCCACCTGAACTTTTAAATTCTAAAGCAAGTGTAACTTCACACGTGTTTTCCCATTTCAATAACAAGATCAGTCTTGCTTTCCTGTGTGTTATTAGCCTATGCTAGAGCCAAGCTCAGAAGGCTGTTTCAGGTTGCCTTCCAAACTCCTTCAAATACAAAGTTAACAAGAAGAGTATGTTTTCACGGCAGATTGTATCTTCTTTTTCACATGCATAGTATTGGTGGGACTGCCAGATATGTTCTAGGCATTTGCCTTGTGAGGCAGCATGAAAATGAGTCTTCGTTTTGTCATTGGATTTATTCACAGATAATATAGGGAAGAGTGGCAAATGTACCCTGCCACGCGTTCACCGTATTTGGTTTTCTGTAGGTTCTGTATCCGAAATGATTGTTACAGCCGTTTTAATATGTGAGGTTTATTAGTGAGTGTTTCTTTGATCATTGCTATCGGCAGTCCTAGATGGTTTTAACGCATTGTTTGCTGCATGGTGGTGCCTGCTTCTTGATACTTACTGTCCACCTGAGGATGTGAAATTTTCAGCATTGAAGAATGTGTGGCTTGGTTTCAGGTAGCCTCTGGAGTCATACCAGATGGAAGTGAAGTCTGTCTGTTTACTGGCAGTTTGAAACACCTAAAAATCGGAAGATACTGATGTCTCATTCTTCCATCTATGTTTTTTCCATAAGCTTTGGTGGCATTCTGGCATCCTGTGACAAATTATATTGCTGTGGGAACCACTTAGCCAATTAATTTGCAAATGGAGTTGGTTGTTTATTGCATATCTTGCTTTTGTTATGAAATGTTGACATTTCCAGAGTAATTAACTCTGATGGCACCTCAGATTGTGAGTGAATGGAAACCGAGGAGCCTGCAGGTTAATGAAATGTACTTTTTTTTTTCTTTACATGTGGAAGGAAGGGAGAAACAGAATGCATGTACAATGCGTTAGACTTATGTCCCTCTATAGCTGCCTTCTGTCTCTCATGCAAGTGCTGTGCTTCATGTGATATTGATGAGACCGGATGTGTGCCTTTTGGATGTTACTGGAAGGTTCTTTTTTTTCAGAGCCTTGGTTTATGCTTACGTCCCCAAAAGCATTTCAAAATTTTTAGGAGGATGTACTACCTAACTCTATGTACGTGGGAAAAGCTATAAGGTCTTTGTTGTAACTACAAGTCTTCTGTCATATCTTCTGCATCTCTCTGTGGCTCCGTGGCTTTTTCTTTCTTAGACACTTAGATACTGACGCAAAATATTATGCCCTTTTTTTAAAAAAACAAGGTAGGGGGAAGCGTGGTTGTAGTGTTGGATGAGTTTAGATCTTGAACAGAAATTCTAAATTCTGTTTCTGTGTAAGGGGAGTTAAGAGAAGCATGAATTGCATGTTTTATTAGTCTCGCAGATTTCTGTCAGAGGTGCCAGTTCAAGTGTAAGATGCCTTGGTTTCTGTTTGAGCAACTTCACTGCTTAGTTGTGCACGTGTTTCTCCATTTATAGAACAGAAACAGTAATTACTTATTATATTAAAATGTGTTGAGGATAAAACTAGTGTTTTTACTTGGGCACGAGGTTGTGAAGAGGTAGATTATTAAGTAGTGGATGTAATGTGCTTTCTTCTAATGTTTGTAAAGCTTTTGGGTTCAACAGCTGAAAGGGGAGGATGAAAAGGATATTCACCTCTAGAGTACTAGGGTCAATTTGTTTGTTACATCATTTATCTCTGCTTTCCAACTGCCGGTCTTTTGCAACGGTTGTCTTTGAAGCTGCAGGCTCTGGGAAAAGGTCCGGCTACAAGTAAAAGCAAAGATGACCTCGTGGTGGCAGAGGTGGAAATCAACGATGTCCCCCTCACATGCAGAAACCTGCTGACGAGAGGACAGACTCAGGATGAGGTATGTTCAGGATCTACGTCTGACTTGTTAGGCTTGGCAACACGTTTGTACCTGTTTGTAAGGTTAAAAGAGCTTGCAATAAACCATGTTCAGTGGTTGTTTCCTCTTTTTACAAAACTTGTTGTGTTTTCTAAGACACTTTATTTTGTAGTTTCTTGGTTTGTTCGATAAAATGTCATATGATGAGGTGAGGTAAGGTAGCATAGTTAGTATCCTCCAGCGGGCACCGTTCATTCTCTTCCCACTTTATTAACGGCTTCTGGTCTTTTTGTACAACAACATAGCTTAAACCACTTTGGGTGTTTTGTGTGGGCTTTGTTTATTATTGGTAAACTTGTCACTGGGTTTTTTAAATTGTTTTAGATAAGTCGGCTGAGTGGAGCAGCTGTCTCTACTCGAGGGAGATTCATGACTGCAGAAGAGAAAGCAAAAGTGGGACCCGGGTTTGTATTTTCCTGTTTTGGGAGCTTATGCTTTTTTTCTCATTGGGTGGCTATGTGGTGGGGGCTTTGTTTTTTGCTGGGGTTTTTTGTTTGTTTGTTGTTTTGTGAGCAGTGTCACCTTTGGGTGCCAGAGCAAATTGCCTGTTGAGTGTTTCGAGTATGTTTACTGTTATGATAGTCTGACTGCATAGCTGCTTTCCCACCTGCTTGATACTGATAGGGTGAAATTAAAAAAAAACAGACAAACCACAAACGTGACAGATCAGACTGTGCTGGACTTCTTCAACTCAACGCTACAGGATCCCTTGTGCATTTTGCTGAGAATGTAACCGGAAAGTTGCCCAAAGAGAGCTAATATTTCGTAGACTCGGGGCTTTTAGTTAGTTAACCTTTCATGTGGACAAGCAAATTAACGTTTTCAGTGGTATAACTTTAATAAGTCGTTGTGTAAATACCTCCTGAATCTCTTCAGTTTTCAGTGCAGAGCTTTGCTTACTGAGCACCGTGATATTCAATGAACATGTGTTTACTTCCTTATGTGAAGAGTGTTTCAAATCTTTATGGAAGACTTCATGTGTCTAGATGACTGTAATATAATTAGATTGAATCCATTATTGTATGTTCTCTGTGGGTTTAATGGTATGTTTGACATTTCCTTTCCAGGGAGCGTCCTTTGTATCTTCACGTCCAGGGTCAGACACGGGAATTGGTTGACAGTAAGTGCACAAAGCGTTCTTCTTTTCCTGTCATTGTTTGTGATAAAGAGGTTTTACTAAGGGGCTTTGTTCTGGCCAGTATGGATTGGTACTATAAATATCTTGGAGTCGATAACAGACCCCATTTAAATGTTAAGATCTCTGGCTCAAAACTACTTAAGGTGCTCTGTACTGCATTAGTTATTAAAATAAAGCTTTTGATAGTCAACAAGGAAGGTGGGGGGAGTGAGTAGGGTCCCTAGGCAGGTGTAGCTCTTCTGTGTGAATTTATTTGCTGATAACATGCTGAGATCCCATTACAGTAGGCCGTGACAGGGAGACCGTCCTTTTACTATACAAGTATGAACGTTTTTTGTGAGATAGCTACATTTCCATTAGAAGCACAAAGAACTCCCGTCTTGCCTATGCCTGCCAGAAAAAAAGGAAAACTATAAACTGTTCAGGTGTTCATTTGTTCTGCATATGAGTTCATGGGCTTGCCCTCAGTTGTCTCTTGAAACTTGAGGCTGCCCACTTGTATCTACCTTGATTTCCACAGCCGGTAAACATTTTTTACATGTTAGTTTGCTCATTCATGCAGATGTAAATTCTGCACAGGGTTAATGTACATGTTTCTAGCATTTGCTAAAATATGTGGGCTAAAACCGCCCACCTGCCTATATTAGCCTAAGCTTTATCAGGGTGGGAGTGGAGAAGGAACCCTGATGCTTGTTGCCATCCTTTGTGATGCAATCCTAGAATGCTAATATTGGGCCCTGCTGTCAGATGCAACCTTTTTGCCTGTAGATCTGCTGTTGCACAATATGGGAAAGTAACCCTAGTCATTTAATGATTTGGTTAATCTGGACAGTTGACAAGGGCTGAAATATAAATTAATTTCATATTCTGTCAACTAGGAGCTGTTAACCGAATTAAAGAGATAATTACTAATGGAGTAGTGAAAGCAGCCACAGGTTCTAGTCCGACGTTCAACGGAGCTACAGTTACTGTCTATCACCAGCCAGCCCCTATTACTCAGTTGTCTCCAGCAGTTGGCCAGAAACCTCCATTCCAGTCAGGGGTGAGTTATTCATTTATGTGGATTTCACTGAAGTATCACTGATTACAAGATTTACCTATTACAAAGTATACATGTATTTATTGAAAAAAAACAAACCACAAAAACCTGAAAACAGACACCCCCCCCGCCCCCCCCCCCCCAAAAAAACCCCAACAACCCCCACCTTTTGTGTTGTGAAAACTGGAGGAATAATCACACTGAGTATGAAGAGTGAGACTCAGATGACAGTAGCCTCCTAAAAGAAAAAGGATGGAGAGAGCAGTCCTAGTTACAGAAAGGCAAAGGGCTGACTGTACCATCCGACACTTAACTTTTCTGACTGTCACAGAAATAAGATTTCTGGCTTCCAGTGAAATGAACATCCTAATTTTTGGAGTGAAATAGTAAGCTTTTACTGTTACTTTTACAGATGCATTATGTTCAGGACAAGTTATTTGTTGGTCTGGAACACGCTGTACCTACATTTAATGTGAAGGAGAAAGTGGAAGGGCCTGGTTGCTCCTACTTGCAGCACATTCAAATTGAAACGGGTGCTAAAGTCTTTCTTCGTGGGAAAGGCTCAGGTTGCATAGAACCGGCATCAGGCAGAGAAGCTTTTGAACCCATGTACATCTACATCAGGTATGAGGGAGGGGTTTAAAAAATAAATAAATCCCAGTGACTGGCCATGAATGTAACTTAATGTTTAATCCATGTGGGGAATTCTTAATTATGACTGCCTTAATGCAAATGAAATAGTTTTTGAACTTGACTTTTATTTTAATAGTGATTTCTCTAAAGTGATAAAGATATCAACCATATGGTGATATGATATAAAGTGATACTCGACCATAAGGTATTGCTTTTATTTGGAACACAGTAAAGCTGTGGTTTTTTTGCACTTGGGTTGTGATGTTGAGCTTTAAGGGAAGAATACAAAATGCATTGACCAGTCAAGTCATTTTTCCGTGCTTGTTTCTTGCAGTATTTAGACTAACCTGAATTTTCATGTAGAAAATAAATATTCATCACTTTTGTTCACAATTGTGCTGAATAGCTGCAGAGCTGTTAGAGTCCTGCTGAGGTGACTGATCACTCATTAAAGGGATAAGATCTGACAGCACGTTGCTGATGAAAGAAGTAGCTCCCAGATTTGGCGGAAATGTTTGTGCTTATGAGGTGTTCTTTTTATATGTTTTCAGTCACCCAAAGCCAGAAGGTTTGGCAGCTGCTAAAAAGCTGTGTGAGAATCTATTGCAAACTGTGAGTAGCTCTTACAAATATGAGATTTCAGAGTCTGTCGTAGCCTTAGTGTGTGCCTGGCTAATGATTTTTTTTTTTACGCTCTCAGCAAAACTGTTCCTGTGTTCCAACTTGCTAGTAGGTTTTTCCTTCTAAGTACAGCTGTCTAATTTTTGTACAGTGAACAAACACTTCTCAGGGTGGAGCTGTAGTAGTGGAATTTTGGGGGAAAAAATGCAAATGCTTCCTGAGTAGAAGTAGGGCTGGGGGCAGGACATTGACTGTATGCAAACGTAAAGGAATGCTGCTTTTTCTCCGATTGCTGTAGCTTCCCTTGCCCTAGCTTTAAATGTTGTCGAGACCCACGCTGTCTGCTTTATCTTTCCTGAAGTGATTGTTGTACCCCAAAAAATTTTAGAAAATCTCACGTGTACACATAGAAAATTGATTTCTGAGCTTTTTTTTTTACATGAATGCTGATAGAGTAAAATCCTGTGAGACAGTCCTTCTGTTAGTATTCATAATTGACTATGGGCTACAAAGTGTATTTTGAAAAATACATGAAAGCTTTTAGATTCTTTGAGTATTTTCTACTGTCTCTACTGAAGTATTTAGTTTGCCACTCTATTTCCTGTGAAAGATTAGCCTGTATTTTACACAAATCTGTTACAGACCAGCAGGATTAGTGGGATGTTCAACAGGGTTTTGGTTGGTGGGGTTTTGTTTTCAGTTTTGGTTGGTGGGGTTTTGTTTTCAGTTTTGGTTGGTGGGGTTTTGTTTTCAGTTTTGGTTGGTGGGGTTTTGTTTTCAGTTTTGGTTGGTGGGGTTTTGTTTTCAGTTTTGATGTTTGGATTATTGCTGTCTTTGTGCATAGTATGTTCTGTAATCAAAGTCCCCTTACGGTTTTATGGTTGCATGGTAAGATGCCTTTTGCCAGCAAAAGGTTAACATAGTAAATAGATGTTTATTGTCTAATCTTTTAAAATTCTTTGTAGGTTCATGCTGAATACTCCCGATTTGTGAATCAGATAACCACTGCAGTACCCTTAGCAGGTAAATGTTAGCAATAATGAAGTCTTTGGAGTTGCATTCTGCAGAGCTGTACTTACAGTTAGTTTTGTGGAATTTATTTACCTGTGGAAGTCTTTAAGTCCTTCACTTGAAAAGGAATCCAGCTTCTTTTACATTTGGTTATTAAATTTGATATTTTTGTGACTCTAACTGAATTGAAGATGACCCTTTTTTCCCCTTTCTCTTGCCAGGCTTTGCGCAGCCTGCCACTATAAATAGCGTCCCTTCGCAGCCATCGTATTACCCTTCCAATGGGTATCAGTCTGGTTATCCTGTTGTTCCCCCTCCTCAACAACCAGTTCAGCCACCTTATGGTGTACCAGGCATAGTACCACCTGCAGTGCCATTGGCACCTGGAGTCTTAACAACACTACCTACAGGAGTTCCACCTGTGCCAACACAGTATCCAATATCTCAAGTACAGCCTCCAGCCAGCACTGGCCAGGTACTGCCACATGTTATTTGCGCTATAGTTGTCAACTTATTAAGCGGTTTCTTTGCTAACAATAAAATACTTAAAGTAGTTTCAGAGGGAGAGTTCTTCTTTAGGGCATTTTTTTTTGTTATTGCTTTGCTGATGCTTCCATCTAAGCACCTAAATTGTTGGTATGGCTGCTTCATACTGCGTTTTTCATATCATAGCCACCTGTTCACATAAAGGATATTTGCAGGGGGCAGTCGCTCGTTTATGAAATGCGTCATCACACGCTGTGATGCAGTTATGTAGGTACAATGAGTTTGAGTTACAGATAGTGATTAGTTTGAGGTGGGAGCATTCTATAAATTAAATACTTGTTTTATCTTTAAGTTGTGAATTTCCTTTTAGCTTCTCTGAGGTTCTGCAAAGAGAAACTAGTGTGTTCTGCTCCTATGTATGAACCAATACATTGAATTAATACTTTATATGCATATTATCAAATTTTCTTGTGTTCTGTTTTCAACTTCTGCATGCCAGAGTCCACTGAGCGGTCCTTTTCTTCCTGCTGCCCCAGTAAAAACAACCATGCCGACTGGTACACAGCCACAAGTCCAACCCCATCCCCAAGGTCAAAAGAGACGCTTCACTGAGGAACTACCGGATGAGAGAGAGTCAGGACTGCTGGGATATCAGGTGGAATAAAATCGGCAATTTTACTTCATTCACCAAAATGGAACTTGGCTAGAGAGAGATTGTTATTAGCACAGTTTATTTGGCAACAGTCATGCAAGACCTTTGGCAGATGGCAGAAATTGTTACAAAACATTGAGACCACCCTTTCGTTTCTTTGAGTGGACGCACTGTTCCTAAACTGTGATTTACTTGATTTATTGGCAGCTTGCCTTCCATACCCTCAACCTTTCGTGAAGAAAAGCAGTGCGTTCAGGTCAAAGAGATGACAATAGCATGTTACTGGTTAGTTTAAAGGGAGATTATCTGGGGGTTTGTTTGGGTTTTATGGGTCTTTTGGATGGGCTTGTTTGAGGGGTGGGAGGGAAATGTGGTAATAACTTCCAGATTATCCCATTTACCTTTCTTGCAGGTTGCACTTGAGAGGATTTCAAGAAGCCTAGTTTTAAGAGATTGATTTTTTTTTTAATAGCAAATGTTTAAACAGTTGACTTTAATAAAAATAATTTTGATTTCTTCAGACTTGTATGTGAGAAAAGGGAGTTTCTGCACATGCTTCTCTGATAATGCACCCCTGTTCACAGGCAGAAACCCTAAATATAAGCGTTGCCTAGAGACAATAAGGAACTTGCCTATATGGTAGACCTAATATGAGTATCTCAAGCAGACTTTACTGTGGCATGAGGTCTAAACAGTATTCACAATTAGCTGATTGAGGAAGCAATAAGTTGATCTGTGAATTAAGGAGCTATCTTTACTGTCTTGAACTACTGAAAAGGTGGAGTAGGTGGTGAGGTGTCTTCCATATTGGTGCTCAGGTGTGTTTCTTACTACACTACCCTCAGTATTTTTAGGAGAAAGCATTTTTAACAATGGCGATTAGTGGTTTCTTCTGCTAGTTGGCTATATGCTCTGAAAAGTTGGGTGTCCTGTCATTATCATTAAGGAGCTATAGCTTATGTTGTAGTTGTAGATTTGCTAATGCCGTGTGTTTTTCTGCTCATAGCATGGACCCATTCATATGACTAATTTAGGTACAGGCTTCTCCAGTCAGAGTGAAATCGATGGAGCCGGATCGAAGCCAGCAAGTTCCTCAGGAAAGGAGAGAGAGAGGGACAGGTGAGTGATGAAAGAATTATGTCAGGTCTTTTCCAGTTGTGATGGAAAGCTTATTTCCAGAGATGATTTGTGTTTCGTGTTGCTTGTTTTGTTGTGGGTGGGGTTTTTTTGTGGTGGGTTGTTTTTGTTTGTTTGCTTCTTTTTGTATGGGTTTTTTTGTTGTTGTTTAAGGAGAAGGAATGCAAGGATTACCTTTTCATGCTACAACATGAAAATAGCTTAATTTCCACTCCTCCCTAAGTCTGTATGCTCTTACTTTGTCTAGGTCGGGTATTTTGCCAACTTCTTGGTACAACAGAATATTCTTGTGTAATAGGTTAGCACTTACACTTTAAATGATTCCAATTTTAAAACAAATCTGAAAAAGTTGTAAACGTGAAATTTTGTAGCCTGAAGTTTCAGGGAAAGATTTACTTGATAGTCTCTTTTGTTTTCTGGTCATTATGAAACACATCAAGGGTATTGGTAAATTTTTCTATGTTCTCCATCTTGTATGTAGTCCTAAATTCAGCATAGCTATTTGAAGTCATCAGGCATCACTACTCTTCCTTATGCACTCTAGCGCATTGAGCCGCAAAACTGTCAGGCTTGCACTTTATTTCATAGTAACATAGCATGGTTTGGGTTGGAAGGGACCTTTAAAGATCATCTAGTCCACCCTCTCTGCTGTGGGGAGGGACATCTTCTAGTAGATCAGGTTGCCCAAAGCCCTGTCCCTCTGTCCAACCTGACCTTGAACACTTCCACGGATGGGGCATCCCCAACTTCTCTGGAAACCCAGTTTCTCATCACCATTCAGAAAAGGATATCTTCCTTATATCTAATCTAAATCTTCCCTCTTTTAGTTTAAAACCATTACCCCTTGTCCTGCCACTACAGGCCTTGGTAAAAAGTCTCTCTCCATCTTTCTTACAAGCCTTGTAATAAGGTCTCCCTGGAGCCTTCTCTTCTCCGGGCTGAGCAACCCCAGCTCTCTCAGCCTTTCTTGATGGGAGAGGTGTTCCAGGCCTCGGATCATTTTTGTGGCCCTCCTCTGGACCCACTCTAACGGGTCCATGTCTTGTGCTGGGGACCCCAGAGCTGGATGCAGCGTGGGGTCTCGAGAGCAGAGTAGAGGGAGAGAATCACCTCTCTCAACCTGCTGCCCATGCTTCTTTTTATGCAGCACAGGACTTGATTGGCTTTCTGGGCTACAAGCACATGTTGTTGGCTTGTGTCCAGTTTTTCATCCACCAGCATCCCCAAGTTCTCCACAGGGCTGCTCTCAATCCTTTCATCCTTCAGCCTGTGTTGATACTGGGGGTTGCTCTGACCTATATGCAGGGTCTTGCACCTCGCCTTTTTGAACTTCATGAGGTTTGCATGGGCCTATGCCTCAAGCCTGTCAAGGTCCCACTGGATGGCATCCCTTCCCTCTAATGTATAGACTGCACCACTCGGCTTTGTCATCTGCAACCTTGCTGAGGGTGCACTCGATCCCGCTGTGTCGTTAATGAACACATTAAATAGTATTGGTCCCAGTAGAGACCCTTGAGGGGCACTACTTGTTACTGGTTTCCACTTGGACATTGAGCTGCTGACTGTAACTCTTTGGATGCAGCCATCCAGCAAATTCCTTACCCATCTAGTAGTCCATCTATCAAATCCATTTCTCTCAGATTTAGATGTAAGAATGTTGGGGGGACCATATTGAAGGCCTTACAGAAGTCCAGGTAGGTGACATCAGTTGGTCTTCCCTTGTCCACTCATGCAGTTACTCCGTCATAGAAGGCCACTAGATAAGTCGGGCAATTAAAAGTTAAACTCCTCAGGTCAAGGACTGAGTTATTCATTTGTTTGCTATTACCTTTGTCTCTTTGCTTGTTTTAAAAAAGAAAAAATAAGGGCTTGCATTGGTTTAAATAGGCAGTTGATGCCTCCGCCAGCTTTTCCTGTCACTGGGATGAAATCGGAATCTGAAGAAAGAAATGGTGCGGGGTCTTTGCCAGGCAACCATGGTGAGTGCAATGAATAAAATACACTTGTGAGTAAATTTTCCTTTCCCAAATGAGTTTGCGCTGGTCTTAACATTTGTTTAAATCGGTGATTTTTTTTTTTTTGGCTGGTCTTTGGCTGTTTAAGTGAAAAGCAGGTCATACTGCACTGCTCTAAAATCACTTGTGTTTGCTGTGATTATACACACATGATGCTTCTCTTAAAACTTTAATATCTGTATGAATGAGGAGAGTGTAATTAAGTGAAAGACTAAAGACAGGTATTTTTGACCCATCAGTCAGCTGAGGCACAGAATCTCATAGGATTGTTTTGTAACACAGATATCATGTGGCTTTACATTGTGAACAGCTATCTCTAGAGGCACTAAGGAGTATCGGTGGGAGTTATGGTTCAGGTGTGTATTTACAGACATGAGTTATGTCTGCAAACAACAGAAGTCCTATCAGATTTCATCCTTTCATAAGGTTGTCATACGTCAAGTATTTGCAACTTGGTAAAACATGTAATCATTTTAACTCTCCTGGTAGTTTAGTGCCTTTCAGATCTGCAGGTACATCATGTTAGCCTGTTTAACCTTAGGTTTTCTGCAGTATTGGTCCCAGAGATTGCTCTTCCGTTAGCTTTCTTTTGAACAAAATTTCTACTTTTCTTTACATATTTATCTCTTTAACGGTGAAATTGCCATCACTTAGACGCATTTGCTAACTCTACCTTTTTTGTGTGTTTCTTTCTTCTTTCTCTGTTCTCTTACATGGTTCTGATGGATCACATGTGCTGTTGGTGGTGCTGTTTCGTGTGGCCTTCGACCTTGGATGACCATTGGCCTTGTGACCTCAAAATGGTGTCCAACTAACAATTTACAATTAACGTCTTTTTTTATTAACTCGTTTTGGGGCACTTTATCTCTTTTTATTTTTATTCTTCCTTCTTGGGGGCTGGGGGGATTGTTTTGTTTTCCCCTTCTAGATCATCAAGCTAAGAAGATGAAAACTGCAGAAAAGGGCTTTGGATTAGTGGCATATGCTGGAGATTCATCGGATGAAGAGGAGGAACATGGTGGCCATAAAAACGCAAGTACTTTTTCACAGGGATGGAGTTTGGGATACCAGTACCCTTCCTCACAACAGCGAGCTAAACAACAGATGCCATTTTGGATGGCACCGTAAAAGCTGCAGAAGAGTTTTCATTCATCCTTTTTTTCCCTCTAGCAATAATGCATGTATATTACAGAATGAACTTTGCAAATACGCATTGTTTTTACTTTTGCAGAAGCTAAAGGTTCAGTATTCCCCCTTGAAAGGGCTCTATTATTTTTAAAATCCCTATTTCTGCAGTGAATTTGTCAATTAAAAAAAAAGTATTTGAAATAGTGTTCTGACAGGGCTAGTCCCTTATGGGGAAGTACTGTAAAGGGAAAGCAGGGAAGCCTGTCAGTCTGCGTTTCCCATTTTTCCAGGATAACTTAAAGATGGAAAGAGTCAGTCTACACCTGGTGTTTGTATTTTATTAAGTGTTCCTGCTGTCAGCCTGTGTTTGCAGTCCCATTGAGCTAATGGTGACCCTGGCTTCAATGTTCGGACTTTCAACAAAGGAAAGGAATATACAGTAGTTCTGAAAAGCTTGAGGATCACATTTCCTAAAACTCTTAATTTGTTTTTACTTCAAGCATTTCCTGTAACTCAGCACTGTTTTTTCTTTAAAATGTGGTTTTACTAACCCCACAACTTCTCGTTCTAGCCAGATGTCGGGGCGGGGGGATGCTCAGTTTTTTGGATGGGTTCATCTTGCCGCTAATCCCCAGGTGGACTTGGCGCTGTAGCACTGGTACTTAATCTTCTCCAGTCACTTCTGGATTCATTCCCATGCAGCAGTTCGGATGGAACTCCTTGTGAGGTTTGACCCCCCCCCATCTCTTAACTCATTCACTTACTTGATTCTACCCCTTCTGTTTCACGGCGGTTTAACAAAGAAAAGGCAGGCAGCAACCGGGTCCACGCAGCGCCAGTGACCCAAGCACAGGTAACCGGGTCCATGCAGCGCCAGCGACCTGAGCACAGGTGTTGCTCTTGCCTCGAAGCGTGGAAGCGGAACCTGGGCATAAGTTGTTGGATTGTTTACGGATGTGACCTGCAACATGGGCTTTCTTGGCGGGGCAGGCTGTGGCAGAAAGAACTCTTTTGTATGGAGAAGTGATGCGTGGGACTGTGCTGAGGTGCTGGTCAGCTTTTGAAATGGGAGAGCGTTTTAACGGTGGGGATTTATGTTGCTGCTGCACACTGGAAGACCTTGCTGGCTCACTTGTACAAACATTGTCTTTCCTATGTGTTGTAAATAATTAGAACCGTACTTTCATTATAAATAAATGTATAAATATTCTGCTGCTTGCTGCTTTTTGGGGGTGAGGCTTGACTCCGGCGCGGCCGCAGCCTGTGGAAGGGAAGGTGGGTTTTCGGGGTGCGGGTCCTCCAGAACCCTCCCGCGGGCGCTGGAGCCTCCCGCGCCGGCCGGAGACCCCGCGGCGCGGCGGGCGGTGCTGGCACCGCGCCTGCGCTGGCACGGCCGGGCCCCGCCCCCTCCGCGCAGCGCGGGCCGGGCGGGGGCGTGGCCGGGCGCTCGCGGGCGGTGGAGGAGCCGCCGCCATTTTGGTGTCGCCGCCTGGGCTCGGAGGGGGAACGGAGCGGCAGCCGGTCGGATGCGGCGCGCAGGAGCCTGACGGTGAGGAGGAGGAACGGGGTGGCGGCGGGGCAGGGCCGGGCGACGGGCTGCCAGCGCTCACGCTCTTTCCTCCTCTTCAGCAGCGGCGGCTTCTTCGGCGCCGAGGAGATGGATTCTGGAGCCCGCCCGGGCGGCGGCGGCGGCGCTCCGGGGCAGTCCCGCGAGTACAAGCTAGTGATGCTGGGCGCCGGTGGCGTCGGCAAGAGCGGTGCGTACGGCTCCTCCGGGCGTGGCCGATCCGCCGCCGGAGGGGGATCCGCGGGGGGCGGCCGGTGCGGGGCGGCCCCGGAGACCCTCTGTCGTGCCGCGGGCGGAGCCGCCGCCTTCCCCTCACTGCGCGGAGCGGGCCGGGGGACTCCGCGGGTAGCGCTGGTAGCAGGAGCGCCTGAGGGCTCGGCTCGGTAGCTGCGAGGTGACAAGTTTCTTGAACAAAACAGTCTGGTTTTGGGCGCTGTTCCGCTCCCCCCCCCCCGGGGTGTCTTGGGAGCGCAGTGTGTCATCGTCTTCCGCGTTTTGGCTGGGTCCAGCTTTGTTTCTGAAACTCGTAACGGAGTGCTTTGTTGAGGACGAGGGTGTAGTTCTCCGTTTCTGAGTTATTTAGCCTATTTCACCTGCCGTGTTTCTGTCAAATCTTGCACCGAGTATGGTTTTATGTTTTAGCTGGTAGTGAAATAATGTGCTCAAGCATTTTGTGAGCTGAATGCTGGAGCAGCAGATGTTTACCGAAACTTGTGCAACTGTGTCTCTGATTTTTGTTTCCAGCCATGACCATGCAGTTCATCAGTCACCGGTTTCCAGAGGATCACGATCCCACAATTGGTAAAAAAAATACCTCTTTAATCTTTGCTGTTAACTCTCTCTCTTAGCAGGTTAAGCTGTTGTGGAGTCCATTGCTTTAAAGCACTTAATTCAAAGAAAGCTATCAATTTGACTGTAAATCGAGGACCCAAGTCCCTTAGATTACTCATTTGAAGGTATTAAAAGTTCTGAGACTGCTGTGAGGACTGGGATACATATCCTGAGTTTTAGATCTTTAATGGCTTTCCTGTCACACATATTCAGGCCTATGTGCGCTATCAGTATTTGTTTGTATGTTGGCAGACAAGGATGAAGAACAGCTGATGAGTGAATATTAGTTGTCTATTAAAAAAAATATATCTAGTCTCCATGCTTTAGATCAGCTCTCTGCTATTAATTTGTCAGGCTAAATTGTTCTCTGTGTTTTAGAAATTGGGAGGGATGAAAGTGCTCAACAACTTACTATATTGCTGCATAACTTTTGCAGCATCTGTAAGAGAAAACCAACAGTTACACTGTCAAAGGAAAAGTGGGAAAAACAGCTGGCTTCTTGTTGATAAGTGGGCTGTTGTAGTGTGGGAGTGTTGACTTAGAGGGACAGAATATTTATTGTCTTACTTTTAAGTAAGCAGTTGATGGTGGTCAGTTCTTCTCTTGAATCACGGGTATTTTCTGGCTTTGAGAAAAATGTAATGCTCTTACTCTGTGCTTTTCATGGAGGTGTCCAAAATGAATTTATAGAATGCGGTCACATGTCTGTCAGATATAGCATGTACAATAGCATGATTTTAGCAAACAGTTGGGAGGATACTAAATCAGATCAGAACAATTAAAAAAGTAATTTGTTGTTAAATGAAGATCAGAGTAATGCAGTATAGTACTAGTGTAATGTCTCTTTGTGAACTGGTGACTGACAAGTATTGTCATTGTATTGCAATCTTGTTCTTTCTGATGGGCCATGAATTCACAGAGGATGCTTATAAAATACGAATACGCATTGATGATGAACCTGCCAATCTGGATATTTTGGATACAGCAGGACAGGTACGTGAGTAATAATAAGTTAATTGGGAAGATGTTAAGGAGTCTGTAATGGTCAGGTGTGGAGACAGAAATCCTGTAAAAGTATGCATGTCTTTTCTTCCAAATTGTTTTTTGAGCTCTCTTACTTCTTCTAAGCATCACGTTGCTTATAGCATTTGTATCATACAATCTATATTTAGTCAGCTTACGTGGTACTCTGGTTTCATGCACTGCTTTCTCTGTTGCAGCTTGCTGTTCATGATGAACAAGCAATACGTATTGGCTGATAAATGACATGTTGGTATGATTTCTGTAGCGAGGGAAACTTGGTGTTAATCCCAAACATATGGAATATCTTGTCCTATATGTAACAGGATGAGAAGATAGATGACCAGCTTGTTTGCAGAGTTCCTATGCAGCTGGTCTTGGAATGCGTATTGTGTTTCCCATTCTGAGGAAATTAGAAAGTCATTGTATTTGTGCAATTGAAATGTAATTGTTTGTTTCTAGGCAGAGTTTACGGCCATGAGAGACCAGTACATGAGGGCTGGTGAGGGATTTATCATCTGTTATTCAATCACAGACCGGCGCAGTTTCCATGAAGTTCGTGAGTTCAAACAGCTGATCTATCGTGTTCGACGTACTGATGACACTCCTGTGGTCCTGGTGGGAAATAAATCTGATCTGACACAGCTACGGCAGGTAAATGGCACAAAAGGCCACTATTACAAGCTCTTTCTGTTGCAAAATGCAGTAATACAAGAGGTTATACTTCCTTTCTTAATTTTTTTGCATGTTTACTATATAATAAGTTGAACAGGAGACAAGTTCTAGTTTAACCCGGAATGTGTTGAATAACCAAATGTGTATAGCAATTACAAAAGTAAAGTCTTCAAGTTGATGCTTTGGGTTGAAACTGCTCTTAGGCTTTGCCTTTTTTTTTTTTATTCCTGAAAGTAGATACTGTTAATAGAGATTTAGCATTCTTTAAACCACTTGCAGATACTAGTACAAATTGCAGATGTAAGTGTGCTAAGAATGGATGTGTAATAATGGAGAACTTGGATAAGAATGGGCAGAAAGGAAAATTGCTTAAGAAAACAGTAACTACCATCTGTGGGAAAACTGTTTGAAGCAGAGCTTCGCTCAAAGGAAATGTACTTTGGAAAACAAGTTCCAGAGGTGCTGTTTGTATACCTGGAATTAGATGAATTTTCAATGTGTGTTGTAGCAGGAAAATTATGGCAGCTATGGTAAAACACCCATGCTAAGAGATGTAAAGTATAGGATGAGGACTGGGTGTTGCTTTTTTTATGGCCTCAGCAAGACTGGTTTTTGTATTTTGGGCATGGTGTGGTTTTTGGTTGGGGTTTGGGGGGGGTTTTGCTTGGTTCTGGGAAGTAGTTTGGCAAACATATTAGATACTGACCAGGAGAAGGAAATACCTTTAGTTTATCAAACTGACAAATGCTTGTGTTAGGGCTGAGGACTGCTCATGCGAGGCAAGTTGTAGATTAAGCTCCAAGAAAAGAATATTTTTTCAAAGGACTTTGTTGTTTCATGAATGTCCAGAGAGTCTCTTGCAGGTGATTGCATTGCTAGAGACGTGATGAGTGAAAGAGAAACAGGTTTGTGGAGAAAGATTTAGAGATCAGTGGAAATGAGCTGTTCTGGAGTGGGAGGGTGCATGCACACTTAAAGAGCAGCAGAACAAGAAATGGTAAAGAAATAAATGTTCTGGTCTTGGCTTTCTTGGCAAGTGTGAACTTTTCTTTTCAGGTCTCCAAAGAAGAAGGCTCTGCTTTAGCAAGAGAATTCAACTGCCCTTTTTTTGAAACTTCAGCTGCATACCGTTATTATATTGATGATGTATTTCATGCTCTTGTGCGAGAAATCCGCAGGAAAGAAAAAGAGGCAGTAATGGCAATGGAAAAAAAATCAAAACCTAAAAGCAGCATGTGGAGAAGACTGAAGTCACCGTTTAGAAGGAAGAAGAATTCAGTCACTTGAACAGAGAGAATTCCTCTGCAAAATAAAACAAAACCTGTGAACAGCCATTTGTAACCAAAGTGCTATAGTGACAACATTTTGATGGCATGTTTTAAACCTGATGGGACTTTTATGAGGGAATGCATAACTTTTACCAATTATTTTTGTTTAGAATGATATTCCCTTAATTTTGGATATTTAACTTAAGACACAGTAACAGCTGTACTTTTGTTTGCTGTCATTTTTTTTACTGGATCCAGCAAATGTTGCTTTTATGTCATTGGTTACAAATGCTGATAGGTTTATGTCCCTGCACTTTTGAATGTTTGTCTTCGGTTGCTGCATACTGGAAGCTGAATTGTGTAAAATATTGCTGAAGTTCTACCCAACCTAACTTAATTAATTTTTTTTCCTGGTTCTTTGCACAAGAAAATTTTGCTGCTCTCCGGAACAGTAACCCGCATCACGAGAGGCGGCTTGTTGAGGTCGTGCTGAAAAGTAGTTTACAAAGTGTATGTCATAACTAGCAGCCTTGGCTGCATGTAGACGTCATTGAACAGATCTGTGCTAGAGTTCTTGTGTTCTCATTGAATAGCTTTTTTTCCAGCAAAAGTAACGTGGAATACTTGTACAGGTTTATCTAAATTATCAGTTAATCAGCAGTGTTGTAGGTGGGATTCTAAACAAGCCAGAAAAAGCAAATTATGGTTCCTGTGGCGACTATAACTTGGCAACAGTGCATGAATATGTAGCATTTTCCTACTGTATATAGCATTTACTGTGTTGCCATAGCATATGTAATGTAATGATGCTGTAGAAACCACAGGTTTGAATTTTCTGACTTGTTTGTTAAAAATCATAGCTGTAATGGTGTGCTGGCTTATTTATTTACATTCAGTTTTATGTTCTTGTCTTAAAGGAGCCAGTATCTTCATTAAGTAGAAGTCTCTAATGTAGTTTTTTTCTAATTTTTCTGTGATAACTACTTTGTAGAGAAACTGACTGATACTGAGGTATCTGGGCCCAGAATTAATATCCCTAATACTGGTAAGATTTCTCCAGTACAGAATTACCAGTGCAGTGGAAGGAAGCAGTTAGCTGGGCACAATGACATTCCTGACAGATCGTCACATCCCTGACCTTACCTATGTAGGCAGTCCAGGCAGTGCAGGTACAGGTTTTCTTATGCTCGGTAAAGAATGATTTGGTTAAGAAAGTGCTTCTGAGGCAGATCCTCCGTACGTAGAGATATTCTCTGCATTCAAGCTGATTTACATATACATCGGTTATATAATTTAAATCCAGCAGAGACACAGATGTCTGGTGTTCTTCTTGATTTTGTTTTTTAATAATAGAACAAATTGTAGTTACGTAGCTCAGACATGGTTAAAACAAGTTTCTCGGAGAACTAAGTGCCAGAGAATTAAGTGCTTAGAATCTTTCAGTTTAAGAGTGAAAGAGCTTAGTAGACTAAATGTAGTATAGCTTCTATTATTCTTTGATCATCTGTGTCAGTAACTATGTTAATCTTCCTGATGAAAAAATCGGATCTGTAAGGTCAGTCCTTAATGTGCTGCATGTGCTAGCGCAGTCAAAACTGAAAATTTGCATGTATAAAGATTAGTACAAGAAGTGAGGATAGCAAATATATAAACTTCTTTTTTTTTTCCTTGCTAAGCTCCTTATTGCTTAAAATATGACTGGAAATTCTGTCCCTGTTGGTTTTAAGAGTATTTTCTTTGTGTAAGATTTTAAAAAAATGTATAATGAGAAATTTGGAGGGGGGGGGTTACATTTTTTATTTTGTTTGTGGCTGAGCTAAACATTTAAATTTGTTCCTGTTTCTCATTTCCTTCTAGTGCTCCAGTGTTACACTGCACTGGTAATCACACGTATGTTGTTTGAAAAAGGCTGAGAATAATTCAGATTGTTTAGAATTTAAGACCTCTTTTACGTTAACTGTGAGCAGTTGTGTGCATCTTTTCAGTAGTTACTGGTTTAGGACTGAAAGCCCTCTGAATATTCATTGTTGGGTTAAATGCTGTCTATAACTCAGATAAAAATCCTAGGAAAACTTATCTAGCAGAAAATTTGAGGAGGAGGGGGTATCAGGTAAGAAGTTGCTCTAAAAGCAGTTGCTGATTCATAGAAGTTACTTCAGCCTTCTGGAAATGCTGAACAGGGGCCTGATGGTGATAACAAGTTTTCCCCATGCTTTTCCTTGATACAGTAAATTAACATAAAATATTAGTCAGCTTCCTACATGCAAAGTTTTCAGATAATATGTAAAGGTAACCTGTCAGCAGTACTGAAAGCTGTATGGGAGTATTTTTGCCTTTAAATAACTGATGTCTGTGCCTTACGTGATTCCTTCAATGCAATTTAAGTGTTTACTAATGCCTTTTGTGAGCCTGTTGCTTATAGAAATATTACATCAGAACAGCAGCAAGCACTTTTTTTTACACAGTGTTATTCAAAAAGAGTTTTATTTTTGTCATGTATAAATTTGTACACAGAACTATTGTTTTATTTGACACAATATATGATTTTTAATACAAACATTTGCATTTGATGTTTTAATCTGTGGTGTCTAGCATAATGGGTAGAAGGCTGTTCAGCCAGAGAGTGCTTGTAAATTATTTTGGAAAATGCTTATCTTGCTTGAAAAAAATGGAGCTGGTAGGTTACATTTAAGTGGTGCAAAGCCTAAAAATTCTGTTATGCGAGTCTGCTGCTAAATTGTTTAAATATGATCTGGACGTTTTGCAGCTGTATTACTTCATCTTTGTATGCTCTGTGTAAGGCGTGTTGACTTTCTGAGTCTTAGTTATGAGTGGGGCGATAGCAGCTGCGTGAGGTAAGTGTCTAAATTTTTGCACAGATACTTGAGTATTGGCACCAGCCAAAGTATTCCCTCTGCATTTGCCACTATCTCTGTTTCTCTGGGCATTGCTTGTTTGCATTTTATTATTTTGTACTAGTAGAAAGCAGCTGGGTGTAGTTTTTTCTTCCCTTAAGTTATTTATACTGTAGCCAAATTTGCAATATAACTCTTGCTTTATGACTAATGAAAGGCTACTGTCGTCACTTGTGTTGTGTTAGAAAGGATCTGTCCTTGTAGGATCATGTGAATGACGATCTAGTGGTAGAGGTGCAGAATGTTTTAGCTTCTGTGCATGGCGTAAATGTCTCCTAGTGCAGTTGCCAAGCATTTGGAAGCAACTTCCCCAACTACCGTCTCGTAACCATGTCTCATAAAAATTGTCTCGTCATTTGCAGCAGTAACTCAGGTATGCATTTTTCTAGTCTGGAGAGACATGCTTAAATTGTAGTGGTTGTGGCAATAAGGTCCCTAATCAGGTTTACAACCGTATCTGTTTTGCTGTCTAAACAGATGAGTTGGCAGATGAATCTTCCCCTGGTTGATAGCCTGATAACTTATCTGCTGCTGCGTTCAAGAGAAAGCCTCTTGGACTATAATTTTGGACTAAATGCAAGATTCCTAGAAGGTTAACTCTTACATATATTTTTTGTTCAACATGTCTGGTTGACAGCCATGAATCACATAAGTGGCATGCAGATTTTGTGGTTCTTCCTTCATTACCCTGCACTTAACTGGAAGAGTATCTTTGTCCGTCACCACCTAGCTGATGATTAGGAGTGAGTTTAAAGCACACTTTGGAAGCTGCTCTTTATCCAAGAAGCTTTGAAAAACTAGAAATTAATGAAAACTTGATAGACCTGCAAGATGTTTTTAGCAACATCAAATTACTTCAGGATATTTTCTAAGTCATAGTAGGTAATATAATAGTGATAGCTTTGGTAGTGTTATTTTCATCCTGTGAGTAGTTTTCATCCAGTCATTTAATAGTATAGCTGCTTTCTAAGCCTACTAGGAAATACTCCAGGTCTATCTGGCTTTTAATACCTCGAAAGCCATGACACATCACAGCTCGCTCCATTTCACAGACTAGTTAAGAATATATTGCACAACGCTGACTCTCATTGCGTATTCTCTTATGGCTTCCCAGTAACTCGTATGCTGTGAACAGTGTTGCCTTGCTCATGGTCCTTTTGGTTTTTAGCCTTTTTCAGAGTTGATGATACTCCCTCTTATTCCAGGACAGCTTTGCTTAAGAGTCACAGGTGAGATACAAAATACCCAAATACAGTTCACCAGCTATTTTACCCCCTACCTACTTAATTCTTTGATATATCCTGAGTAAAGATCTGAAACACAACTACCTTTTTTCTAATGCTGTGCTGTCATCGATCGTGTTGTTGTTTGTGTTATTTACTATGGATTGGGCTGGTTTATCCAAAGTCAGTGTGTTAAAGTGTATTCAGTGATAGGTGGCAGTTCTTCAGTAATTTTACTACATCTCTGTTGCATTCTCCACAAATCCAGGAAACAATTTAGACCAAAAGAGAAGACTATTCTTGCATCTTTTTTGGCTATATGGCTTTCAAATGTAGGGTGAAACAAATTACTTTGCAGACATTCATGCTACAAATTTGTAAGTATGTAGGTACTGGGTAAGATCTGGAGATGAATTAGGGGAAAACCTCAAATTATTTTGTTAGAAGCAGATGACTAAGAGCTTAGTTTTTAGGCTTTTCCCTAGAAATTTAGAAGCTGTCCAGTGCATTCTTCCAATTCTTTCTCCAATGTGATTGTTAAATGTCATTTATCTGTCATCTAAACAGTTACAGGAGTGGGTTTTTTTATATAAAAGCTTAACGTGATGGAGACTTAAAATGAAAACTGCCTTATGGATCAAAGAAGTAGGTACCATTGCATACCAGTTGCCTGGGTCTCTCAGAGTTCACAGAGGTGTCAAATGTAGGGGAAGAAAGCTTTTCAGTGTTTCATCTCCCTGAGGCCAGGCTCAAAGGCGTCTAAGGTTGTAATTACCAAGGTCTGCATAGAAGCAGCATATCCATGACCATGATCAAAGAAATTTCAGCTAAGAAGGGTCCAACACTATCATAGTGAGTGTGTGTAGTTGAGCAAATTTTGCTGTTTATTGTCTGCTTTGAGTGTACTAAGAAAATCTTTCATATATTCTGTGGTGCTGATACAGATTTACTTTTTGTTATTTTTTATTACAGGAATGCAGAACTATAACGCCTCCTTGCTGTTAATAAAGGTCAGTCTTGCAAAACTGGTAAAATTTAAGATATGTGGAGGTTAATTACATGTAACTGAGAACTGGGGGAGAAAAAACCCAAAACGAAACCTGCCAAAATTCCTGCTGAATTAAAGCAGGAATACTTGGGTCACAAGACTGGAGGTGTGAAACAAAATAGTACATAGAAACCAGATGATAAAGTCAAGTATTTGGGTTGTGGGCAGCTTGCTGATGTGCTATTTTATACCTGTATAAATCTGGTTGCAAGTAGATTTACAAGACTTACGATGAATGCTCCTGAGCTGCCCTTTGTTCTCCAGTGCAAGCCAGCTCTCTTCTAGTTTGCGCTTTGCCACAGCAAATGAGTGAAACTGGAACGTTTCACTTGGCATAGGCTGAGGTCATTCATTCCAGTGAGTCTGTGCATTAAATTGACAGAAGATGCACAAAAAGCATCTGACTTGAATTTGCGCTCTAACAGCTAAGCCACTAGATGGCCTGCAGTGGAAGAACTAATCATCACTAACTGGGATGGAAAGGTTAATTCTGACACATGCTTTCTTTACTAATAATCAGCTTTAAATCCTGCACGTAATTTGAATGCTATACAAAGAAATAAACCCTAGAAATACAGAAAAAACTCGTCTGAAAACATTACTAAAATTCAGTATTGAGAAACATTACCTTAGAATGACAGGGAAAAAATACAAAGCTTATTACATGGCCTAAAGATAAGCCGATGCATAAACATGGTCTCACTAATATGCATGAACAAGTAAAACCAATAGTGCCATGAGATCTCAAGGAACACTTGGATGAATTTGCCTTAATCTTTTTATCATTTGCTTTTTGGCTTTTTCTTTTTCTCTTCTGTATTACAAATAAGGGAGTGCACTTTGAAGACAGGATAAGAAAAGGTGGAACAGTTTTCCTCTAGAGTCACTGTGTGACCACAGTGTTGGAGTTATTTGGAAATACAGATGTTCTCTGCGGAGAACAATGCAGTTACATTGCTTGTTTGAATTTTTAAAAAGTCAAGGTTATGTAAACTGAATGTTCCCCAAATAATTGTGCCTGTGTTTTTTTATTATTTTCTGGGTGCAGTTGGGTCCAGCCCTTCCCCTGTCCCAGCTGAAATTAATGTGTCCTGAGTATGTTGTGACTTAGAACATGCCTTACCCTTCTCAGACCAAATGTGCTCAGCATTCCTGTGCCTCCCTACAGCTTCCTTTCTTTGGGAGTGTGGGGAGCTGTAACATGCTCCCCATGCTTTCATTTATTTTGGGTACACTGCTAATATATTTTTTTTTTCCAACAGCTGGCTGCTTTTCTTCAGTGATAATGGGATGTGCCTAGGTGGCTATTGGGTCATTGAGATGACTAATTTCAGGACCAGATGTAAAGGGGAGGGTCATTTTATTTTGGGGGGGGGTATTTTGGGGTTTTTTTTGCTCTTGGCATTGCCTTTTCTGCCACTTCCTTATGTTCTACTTATTTCTTGGTATGTTTTTCTTTTCTAGTCCTGTTTCCCATTTGGCCCAATAGAGAAAGTATCTCCCCAAGAATTGTGTACTTTCTGTAGCACGGAATTGAAAACAGAAGTTTAGACACAGCACTTGCAGACATCCAGGCAGCTGCTACGTTACAGACCTGCAGTGTGCAGGCATGGTGGCTTTCTGGTGCTGTAGGCTCTGAGAGGGACTAGCTTGGCTTTAAATAGTTATTGGAGAAGACTTTTCAAGTTCCGATAATAAAGGTGTTAACACTGGGGCCCTGTGATCTGTCTGACGTGTTGGAATGGCTCATTGAATGCTCGAGATCCAGTTGTTGCATTTCAATGAGGGTGAAATAATGGTGCTCTGAAGCCCTTCAGAGGGACCCGTCTGATGGCGGCTTCTTGCCTCAGCGCATTCCTGTGTATTTTGGGCTAGGAAAGGAGACAGAACTATTTCTGACTCCGCCTGCTCAAACGAAATACCGAAAGAGCCCTGACCCAGCGTCTTCCATCAAAAGTGAATCCCATTGCCGTGGCAACACAACTCGCTCCTACGGGGAATTAGGTGAGGCAGAAGCTGTTGGAGGAGGAGAGACCCAATTGTGCTGAAAGCAGCGCAAAGTCCTGCTGGTTTAAATGGCACCAGCATCCGGACCCAAGGAAGGTGGGAAGAGAGCGAGAGCTGAGCTTCCATGCTCTCCACAAAACCATTTATCTTTTCATGGTTTGTCAAACCCATTCTGTTTGCTTTTTTTCCTTTTTCTTATGCAAATTCTTTTGTTTCTGTTTAAGCTGAATGGTGTAAGAACCTGAAACAGGATGTTTGTTAAAGGCATGCAGTATTAAATGCAGAAGCCAAGCAGAGAAGGATGAAGAGAGATTTTCTTTCACATCTTGCACAATAAGTAGAAATCGGAGACTGTGCGCTTTGGCTGAGCAGTTTTAGCTAACTGCTCTAATAACTGCAGTTATTACCATGATAAATAACTGAAAGCAGTTAAACACTGTGATCAATTGCAGTGCAGACAGCAGTGTAATTAATGGTAAGTATAGGTGTTAAATAAACCACCATGCCTTGAGTCATTGGGCATTGAATTTGAATGTATGCACAAGTCATGTGGATCACTACCTGCATAATCTCAGTGGCTTCTGATATTTTTGTGTGTTCAGCACCTTGTCTGACTGTCACTGTTGAGCGATATGGTGGAACTGAATCACCAGAGCAGGAGTCAGGTCCAGCTAATTAAACTTCTTGAGTACTTCAGTCACTCCTTCAGGATTACTAAAATAGCTGAGAGTGTCACTGGTGAACGTGATGATGGGAATGGCATCTGTTGCAGTTTGATCCTTTTCATCTTTCTCCTGGAGTAAGTTGGAGAGAGTCAGGTTTTAGTGTTAACTGTGGTGTATTTGTGTTAGAGAAGGTATGCACGGTACTCCAAAGATTGCACTTTACAGTCAGTGTGGAAGGCAGGGAAGCTTGTGATAGCCTTGCCTCTGGTGCAGAATTGTGTCTGAAGAGCTGCAGCACTGGCCACATTCCTTTTTCTGGGATGTTAGGCAATCTTTTTGCAAAGCCTGGGCTGAAACTGTCAGGTTCTTGAACATGAGACCTGAAGCTCCTTTTAAGTATTGAGACACCTATAACACCTCTGGAGATTGGCCCTTTGCTACATGGGAAGCTATCAAAAAGAGTGAAGTATGGCATTAAAGTGCTTGCTGTAGTCTTTGTTGCTGGGGCAACACAGCTCACTGCTCTGTACTATTTGGCATTTTCTAAAGACATGGCTTTGTGCCTAGCAATATTGTTCTGTGTAGTGCTGATGGGGAGCTGCAGAAAAACAAGTCATAGAAGCCAGATCACTGTACTTTAGGAGAGACTGCTGCATCTTGCACAGAGTGAGACAGACAAAAGTGTTCCCAGAGAATTCAGTTTTGACTAGGAATCCAGGAATGCCTCTAAATTACAAGTGTTAGAGTCAAATTGCTTCTTTTTCTGCCCATCTAACATATTTTTTCACTTAGATTCAACTTAGCTAATCAATATTCATTCATACCAAATGATATCAAATTATAACGCTGTGTAGATGACAGACAGTTTTTGTATGTGCTAATGCTTAAGTACTAGTGTTACGCTTAATTTGCCAGGATTCTGTTATGTTCCATTATTTCTTTGAGATTTATTTTGTGTGCTTTTCCTGTGAATTGTCACAGCAGAAATGCATGTTTTTAGCAACAAATTCTTAAAGTAGTCTGTATAGTCATGTACGTGTTGCCTACAGTCAAACATGGCACAGTCAGCAGCTAAAGTGATTTAATTTTTATTTGCACGCTCAATGTGCGTTAACAAATTCAACATACAAGATAGCATTACATAATGTAGATTAGCTTATAGCATTATGCAGTTTCACACATGTTGAGTTAGGTTTTTTGCCTTTTTTTCTTTTTTTCACACAAAGTTGTCCAAGTTAATTTTACAATAGAAGACACAAGGTAAAGAATAACCACACCTGGGAGATTCTACAGTGAGTCCGCTGTCACTTACTGTCTATTTTACGTTTTAAAAAATATATATCTGCACATCTTCAGTTTCCTATTATTCCAGAAGAGTGTTGGAGCTACTCCTATCTGCCCGATAGCCTAAGTCTATTTACCCTGAGCATGTTTCCTTGACAAGAAGTTCACCTTTCCTTTTCAACTAAAGGAATCTTAAGGAGATCATCTAGGCTTAAGCATGCTTTTCACACCGAAGGGAAAAAAGGGAACTTTGTTATTGTTGTTAGTATGTCCTATTCAGATGTTTGGAGCGGTGTTGGAAAGCATGTTCCGAGGAAAAGTCATGACAGTTGCTAAACTTCAGCAACGCAATTGCTTAGTGCAAAAACTAGGATTGAAATAGATCTACACCAATTTTCAAGGGAGAACTCGTTCTCTCATTTGTGGCTGTGAGCCACTAATAGAGCATGAACTAGAAAGCATTTAAGACAAAATCTACTATTAACATCAGGCAGAAATCCTCGTAATCAGGATTGATAAAGCACGAACAAAGTCCACACTTCTGTCTGCCATGCAAGGCCGAGAAATAGAGAGCTTCAGCTTCAATGCAACTTCTGTTGCTAAAAAGACACTCTGCCTGGAAGAAGTTTCAATGAGTAACTAGCTATGAGCGAGAAAATTCAGCTTTCCAAAAATAATTTCTTAGGAAGAGATGCAAAAGTATTGCCAACTAACAAAGTGCTGACTGTTTGCACGAAGAGCCCTCCCATCAGCTGTTCCTTTACATGGTGGCTGGAGAGGAAACCGAGTAAGACTTGCTCAATTATTCTGTTCTCATTAGTATGAAGGTGGAAAGGATCATTTTTCCAACAGGGCTCTAAAATTCAGTAGTCAAGTCCTGTAAGTAGTTAAATGATCTTAAAATTTTTTAATTATAATACATTATTTACATTCCACAGGGCACACAACAGACTGGCTGCCTGGAAGCAACTAAATGTTTACTGAAAATTTGTGGTCTTCTACGTGCCTCTTTGCAAGCTCACTTGTGCTTCAGATTTCCATTGGAGAGTTCAGAAATAATTTTAATTTCTACAGCCTGTTATAACTATTTCCGCTGAGTTTACCAACAATGGTTATAATCAATTGTTTGCTGCCAATTATCATCCTTTCCTGGCTTGAATCCAATAAGAAGCCAAATCGAGTTACTTGCCAGGATGGTGCTGTCTTGTACAAAACCAGTTCATAGGCTAGTGTGTTTATCATGAGATTTAATGCAGCTTCTTCCAAACTTATATTTGTGGAACTTTACTCTATGAACTTCTGTTCAAAACTGCTGACTATTCAGGGTTAATAGCCTGAAGTGCTACAGGTCACACTTGTCAAGTAACATTTTTACACTTCAGAGGTGATGGTAAGCATATCTTAAGTCTCAGAAGTCATTCACAATTTAAGAACTAACTCAAGCTGCCTTGAAACTCTGAAAATTAACTTCTTGAAGAGTCTGACACATTTTGTAGTGACAGGCTTTGCCCTATGTTTACTCCTTTTTTGAAAGCTGGCTCTTAGGTAACTACAAGATCATATACAATGCAAATTGACTCAAGTATGAATGAAGGTAAGCTTTGTAATTTTTTCACTTAAAACCTCTTCCCCCAAGATATTTTCCTATCTCAGGTATGTTATGCCATTATAACAGAACTTATCACGTAGAATTTCGCATTTAACGTTTAAAAGAATCAGCAAGAGTTTCCTTACCCATCAATGACACATCAGTTTTTGTTTTTTTTCTTGGGCCCTTCATGCGCAGACAAGGTTAAATAAAATGAAATAGAGCAGAGTTTCCCCAATTCTGACAGTCTGTGAGATCATGCCTGTGCTAACTTCCATGTGGCAAAACAATGTGATCAGTTTGTTGGTGTTTGAGTTTTAGATGCAGATCTTTGATGTTGTGACCTTATAGCTCCACAACAAGTACATCGCAACAGCAAGTATTTCAGTACCTGACAACAGAATTATTTCTTCTCTGAAGGAAAGTGCCATTTTCCCCCTGTATTTTCCTTTTGTGCTAGTGCAGAATTCTAAACCACCTTTATATGGAAATGCAGTTGGTACTCCCAAACCAGCAAAGAACAGAACTGCAAGAACCAATGGGCAGGCAAACTAACAAGAAACTAGAGGTTAAACAGCAGAATTCAGAAACTTTGGGAGAAGCCTAATAAAGACAGGCCAATCTTGGTGAATACCAGCAAAGACAGTTCGGCACAAACACAACTTCCATAGTGACAGATAATTGTATTAAAATCTGCAACTTGATATTGGTAGTTATACTAATTTCAGTTTGTAATAGGCATGCAATAGCGTGATTACACTGTTATATATATTTGTGGTATCTTTTTTTTTTCATTTAATGCTCTTTAGAATTTTAGTGCCCTGCAAAATCACATCACTAGAGAACCAATCAGCTGCTGCTTCTTACGAAAGTTTAGTTCTACAGCTAAAACACAGTTTAAGTCTGTTCTACAAGTCAGCTGTCGCTGCCGCAACCTCTGCTAGTATTCGCTCAGGCTGTGCCATTTGGCAACTGGCTTTCTAGGATTCTCACACACCTCTCGCCAGTGTTCCACACCACCTGCAGTGATGCTGTGCGCTCCCAAAATCAGCCGTCCCACCACTTCGTTTTTCGTGGTACGGTCGAAATCAATAACTAGAAATTCAATGCTGATGTCAGGAAGGAGATCGACAGGGATATCGTAAATGAAGGACTCATTGAAGACAGGATTCAAAGTGCACTTCTTCACGTGAGTCTTCTTTTTTGCTATGCGCTTTCTTCCATAATAAACATTCACCTTAACGTACGGATCTGCTGGAGAAGAGAGAGAAATAAACCAATAACACAGCCCAGTAATGCTCCTGGAAGTAACAGACAGGACTTAGCTTGGTGAACTTGAGCCATCTCAAGTAAATGGTGTGAATCTAGGCTACTCACTCCAGCTCCCGCAGGAGGGGGGCATTGTTTGTGTATTTTCTCATTGCAAAGCAACCAACTGATGTTAGCAACGTAAGTTCTTTATGAGTTTCAACATTGCATGGGGACTGGGGGGAAGCAAGTCGCATGTAAATTGCGGTAATTAATCCTAGAAATACCAAACGGGTAGCTTTTTGGTGAGGTCAATGCCTGACTGGCCAAAATTTTCACTTTTCACTGTCATCTATAACAAATATTTTTACCCTCTTTCAGGAAATAGCCCAGCAAAGTGTGAAGACAGTTTTAATAATTTGCAGGTGGAAAACATTTACAGTGGAAGGTACTGAAAAAGCAGAAACTTTAAACCAAAGCCTTCATTTTTCCATCAGCCTCACTTTGTTATTTTATTAGTCAGCTTGCTTTTTATGCAGATGCTTATTTAGGATTAAAATTAAGATACCAGGCACGCAGAGCTTTTTTTTTTTTTTTTTTTTTTTTTTTTACACCTAACACAAGTTTTGAAGCTGGAAGTCTCTTGCCCAGCTGACACTGGCTAATTTTCACTGTTCCTTTATCCAGCTGAAATGATGAGTTTATGCATAATATAAAGATCATATAAAGAAACGATGTTAGCCTTGCAAGATTCAGCAGGTAGAAGAACAGTTACTGAAAAATTTATCCTGTAGTTGGAGACCACATGTGGAAAGCTGGTTTGTCTTTTTTTAAAGAAAGAGTAAAATTTAAGGCCTACAATAGATAATTAAGCCTAGACTGCATTCTTTGAGCTGTACAGGAGAAAGCTGCAAAAACGGGACTAAATTTGCTATCAGTCAGGCTATTATTGAATCTCAAGTTGATTCCAACCATTTTCCCATAATCCTGAAGGGAACTTTGCTAAGGGGATTCAGGAGTCTGAGAATCTCTGACTGCAAAACAGGAAATCCAGAACAGCTGCTCTTCTCTTCAAATAGCAGAACAACAAAAAAGAAAAAAAACCCCAGAATTGTTTCTAATGTCATATGAATTTACTCCTCTCTATTCTGAGTCTATCACTCCTCTTTTTTTATGCTTGCTCTCTTTTACCCTTCCTTTTACCCTTCTCTTCTAGGGGCAGGGTTTGAGGTAGACACAGCAAGCAGCGGTCTTGCCATGGAAAAAATGCTAGGGGCAATGATGAGCGACAGCAGCACGGAGGCACAGAGCCTACACAGTCTGGCCAAAAGCAACAGGGAGACCTGCTAAATTTGAAAAATACTGTCTTCATAAACAAACCGGGTGATGCCAGAAAGATGCAACTGTTGGCCTCGCAGTAGGAAGGATTTGGTCTTGTTTGTGTAACCATCTGTTGGTGAGCGATGGATCACTCTTAGTGATCCATTGCCCTTAGAAAGAGTTTGAGGAAAAGTGTGCAAACAAAGAAAATCTTCAGATGAAACAGGTGGAAAGATCTGAACTTGATCTTGGAGGTTTTTTCCTACACGTTTAGAGAGCTGAAGAAAATAGCTTCTACCTGAGAGGCCAGTGATATCCATCTTTGGCAAATGTCTGGCTTTCAGCACCACAACAGTCATTCTCTGCGCCACAGGCTGGTAAGACAAGGAGACTTGCAGTTCCCCTCTGCTAATACATTTCTGTGAAAAAGAAACAGAAAAAACTTACTAAGACAAGATGGTCTTATACAAGGGACAAATGTTGGAGGTCACCAGAATTTCCTTTCCCTGTGCCAAATGCCTAAAAAGTTGGAAAATCAGATGCAGGCCGTTTTAAGTGCCTCAGGCAGATGGAGCCTCTGGGAGAAGGAGCGAGTGACATAAGGTAAATCATCCTGTGCTGTTCACCCTACACCTGTTGAGCACAGTAAGCAGCACTACAGCCTCTCCCCTTGAATGCTGTGTTTCCATGAGCGCAAACCTGGTGGGCACCTTCTGAGAGAACAGTGGACATGGCTGCCTTTTGAGGTCTGCTACTAGAGGCATCTGTGGGTTTTAGGAGCTTAAGTTTCATTGACTTTTGGTGGAGCTTTGATGGCTAAGCACCTCAAGTTCTTTAGGTATGCTTTGACAGTTTCACCATCCGTTTAGTCTGCAAAGGTACAGGATGAAGATAAAAGAAAGAGATCTACTCAGCTAAAGTTGCTGTATATCCTTTGAAAGAGTAACATAATATTAAGATAATTAGCTTTAGTTTCCAGATGGCATTCATTAACTTTCATTGAGATGGCACTAATTTAGATTATTTACTATCAAGGCAAACAGTATTAGCAGTGGGTATGAAATCATGTGGTGTCATAACACACTGATAGGAGAGCTATTGCAATAACTCCAATAGCTGCCTGCTGAAGTACCTTGCCTCTCTTGACTCTTAGTACCTTGCCCTTCACCTGCCCCAATCAGTGTCTGGTACTGTCAACCCGGCAGAGCAAAGGGGGTGGGGGGTGTGTGTTCCCAAATGAAGGAATTTTTCTCATTTCAAACCAGTGAAGCGCTACAGTAAATGTCACACTAAATGCTCTGGTGATCACCCAAGAGGTGAAGCTGTTCTTTCAACTGCTGTTATTCAGCTTAGTGGGAAAAAATTGTGCGTGTAAACTTACACAGGGAAAAATGTTCATTATCATTTTGGTGGTTTCTTTTTATTTGAGCAGTTCCTGTGTGTTTAAGACAAGTCTTCCAAATGCAAGGAATGAAGGCTATTGCTGCTTATGCAAAATTTTGGGAGGAGTAAATATATGAGCAGGTTCCCAGCCCCAGGAGGGAAACGTTCAGAACTTCGGCTCCTTGGATACTCTCTCTGGCTGTTGTATGCTGGTGTATTGGGGGTGTGTGTGTATATGCTGTTAGAATTTTGGGGTTCTTTTGGTCTGAAGTAATTTAATGCAGTTACTTCCAAGTAATTTGTATTCTTAGATTGTCTGTTAGATATTATTGGGAATGTTCATTAGGATGGGATCTACATCTTTGCTGGCTTGTATCAGTGCAATAATTTACTGGGTTTTAAATGCAATTCTGTATTCCAGATTTTGAAACTTCCTGACATTGGAAAACTTTGTTCAGTAACAGCTGTTTTGACACCGTGGAACTATGCAGATTTTCAAAAAATGCACAGCTGACACCAAGGTAAATCTATTTTTGATTACTAATAAATATCAAATAATTTGAATCCTTGATTAAATCTGTTTTTATTTAGCGTGATGTTTTTCTTCTATTTTTAATCTATTACTTCTAAGAGATAAGGTCAATGCACTGAAAAAAATACTATTAAAAGAACCTAAACCAGCCACTTGTTTTACTATAATGGAAAGCATCCCAAGAACCTAAGAAAAGCAAAGTAATTACCAGGACTTTGCTGGGATTCTTTTGGTTTGTTTTGGGTCATTGATATAGAGTCTCCTTTAAATAACTTAAAAAAAAAAAAAAAAAAAAAGTTAAATGCCTCATATAGTAGAAAAAACTTTTCAAGTGAAATACTGCAACTCTAGGATGTAATGAAGTATTTTATACAGCCAGCAACAATTTCCAATACATTAAGGCAATAAGTGAGCTCAAATGCCTTTTCCTGTTGAACCTGGAGGATGGGTAGCAAAAATAAACTAAGCAAGAAAATAAAAATCTTAAGTACCACCTCATCCTCCTACCTGAGCATAGTGTATTTTCTGAGGACAGAAGCCATCTTCCCCAATGTAAGCCTTAATAGCTTGTATGGATTTCTCATCTTTCTAGTTTTACAGCACCAGGCACTAAGAGTAGGGTTCATTTCACCTAAATGTTAGATGTCTACATTTGACAAAACCATCTTAAACACACTTTGTTCTCAAGTGAGGAAAAACATAGAGTCATCTAGGGTGGGATTAATTTGAGCTGATTTTGACATCTGCTCCAGGACGAGAGGAATCACGTTAGACTCCGCTGACTATGTTGATGTATTCCCACTTACTTACAGGTTACTGTAACAATTCAGATGTAGATAATTACAAGTATAGGTGTCAGAAATGGTCAGACCAGACAAACCTTCCTCTCTGAGAGGTTTGTCTTTGCAGATGAATGTCCCATTATCGCACCAGCTCTCTTCCTTGGAGATGGGGACTTTGCCTTTTTTCTTGGCATCATCAATTATAACATACATCATTTCTATGCTTAAATAGTGACCATGCCTTGCAAATTGCCATAACCACAAAGCAGAGAACCGCCTGACTAAAAGAGCACAGCCATATAATACCAATAATACATACCTGTGGAAAAATGGGTTTCATGGCTAAGGAATTGCAGTATTCCTGCTTATTACACCATGGAGGCTGCCAGATCAAAAGTAGTGGGATCAAATACAATGCAAGGAGTCTTGTGTCACACTACATGAAGTGACTTACTTGTATGTTCCTTTTGAGGATCTCCCTGGTCAGCTGAACCTTTCCAGTGCTTGGATCCACCCCTGCAAGGGGCACCATGACCTCTCCAATAACATCATCTCGAGAAAAGCGATCGAAGCTCAACACGAGGAAGTGAAGCACCAAATCCTGGAGCTGGCTATATGGGATCCCATAGAAGGTGAAGGTTTCATCAAAGACTGGGTCTAGTGTCTTGCGAAGTACACGAGTCTTCACTCGATGCCTTTTATCTGGAAGAATTGTCATCTTGATATAAGGGTCAGAGCTCTGAGTGTGCTCATCCATCACTGGCAGCCCATGAGCCTCCTGAATGGTAACTACCAGCGCTTTTTTAGGGAAGTTGTAGTCCACTAAGAAAGTCAGTTCACCCAGCATGACATCATCCCCTGGAGAAGATGGGGAGGAGGTTTTACTTCCTCCTGGAGTGAGGCTTTGATCTGGACTTAGTTCATCTCCATAATCTACTTTTATTGGGAGCTGGTCGACATGGGGGGCTGCATTTGGCCCATCTGGAGCCTTCTCGGAGCCTATTAAACCAGATTCAGCAGCATCCACCAAGAGGTTTCCCCTTCCAGTCTCCTTAGGAGTGCCATTCTTGTCTCTCCGGATTCGGTTAATTTTCTTCTTGTTACTCAAGGTCTCCGGATAGATGCTGATGCCTTTCAACATGTGAATGAATTTATATGGTGGGGTTTTGTGCTTCTTTTCTGCTTGCTGGTGACAGCATGTCCACACAAAAACTGTTACTGAGACAGAAACCACAAGGACAGTAGCACCAATGAGGCCTGCAACAACTGGAGAGACATCTGCAGAGAAGACAAGGCAGTCAGGAATGAGCTTGTGCCTTTGCAGTAGCCGTGCCCCCACGGGGCCAAACACATCTGGATGGAGAGCTATACGGTACTATTCTGTTGTTCTTAATTCAATGATCTTGGTATCAAAGCTTCCCCAGAATAAAAAACCACTTCGTCTAATTTATATTTTCCCACGTGGGAAACATTTTACACTCCTAAGGCATGCTTGACCTATGTTTCACGTGCTAAGAATTTCAAATGGTTGATTGCCTTATCTTGCCAAATCAAGCTCCCGCATTACCAGCATCTCCACAGGAATACGGTTTCTTGATTTGCAGGAAGCACTCTTTTTTTTTTTTTTTTTTTTTTAAATGGCCTGTTCAGAAACATTACACAATTCTATTTTAACAACAGGAAGGGAGTAATAAATATGGCTGTAACATTGGATCTGGAGTTATCCTTTATTAACAATTTAAAAAACCAAACCATTTTGGCCTGAAATGGTTGATTGTTTTTCTTGGCCCCTTACGGCAGATAGAGGACCAATGGTATACACAAAATTTCATGTGGAAATCCAGTGTCCAAAAGCAATGGACAGAAAATCCTGCATTTGGATTTAGGGATTATTTGATATTTTCTAGAGCTTATGTCAACTATGTTCTTCAGTAATGACAAGCCAGAATAAGAAAGCACCGCATTCATTTTTAGTAACCATGCTCGTTATTTTCTATTTGTAACAGTTGACTTTGGAGAATTATTGCCAAGACACGGAATGAAACCATTCAGTAGTGTTGAGCTCCCCAGTACATTATATTGACATCCTCAAGCAATTCCAGTCAAGGGCCACCAAGATGATTAAAAAGTTGGAGTGGTGGAGAATGGAGAGCAGATGGAAGACGAGGCGAGACCAAAAGAGCAGGGTTTGTTCAGTCTTAAAAGGGAAGGAAAAGGGAGAGATCTTTTTGCTGTCTTCAATTTCTTGATGGGAGATTATAGGGAAGGTAGAGCCAGGCTCTTCTTATAACTTACTATTGTATTACTAGTTTAATCATTAAAGCAATTTAAAAAAAATATTTTTTTTTAGAAGCAAGCAAACAGAAAAGCCCTCTAGCCCTGTGTCTCTTTTTTTTTTACGATTTGTACACACTGCTTCCATAGTAAAAGGGAAAACCAAAATCACTGTCATGACAATCATGGGCACAGCTACATGGAACACCTAGTAAAAAAGGTAAACTTGTCTGATTTTCCTATTGGCATTCTGTACCATAAACAGGAGAAAATAATCTTCCAACCTCATACCTGAAGCTAGAGAGAGCACCTTGATTTTGTATTTTCTCTGTTCTTTCCACATTACTATTTATTGAGGTTAACAGGCAAGAAGACTGCCAGACTATAATCTGAGTATCTGATAGGCTCAGGGAAAACTGTGATTTTTTTCCAAGAGAATTCGTCTCCTTTTTACAAAAATAGCAAAACACTTTTGGTTAGACAGAAGCCTTCCCAGACTGAAACTGGAAGTCTTTTGCAATGGTGACTGACTTCACAGATAAATCTGTCTCAGGCCCCACTGCGAGTATAGCCTTGGATTGAATTAACTAAAGCAAGAAGAATTCACAATATTAATAAAACATCCCAAAAAACTCAACTTTATTTTGTTATTTAATGTTCCCTCTTTGACATGAAGCAAGTGGTCTTTAACAGCCAATTTGAATACAACTCGGCCATATGCCGATACATACCAGCAGTCACACTAGAAAGCACCAAATAAGTCTTTGTAATTTTTCTTTCATCAAATTATCTTAAGTCTTAAATTTGGCTCCCATAATGTTCTGTGGCAAAGAGCTCCGCTTAATTATGTGGCATGAGAAAACAAGGGCTTTTAGTTTGAGCCTGCCCCACCTCATTCCATTTGATGCCTGTTCTTGCATTAGAAGAAACAGGGAGCGATCATTCCTTACTCTGTGCTGCTTGTGACACCCCTCTTTTCCTAGCCGAAGACTCTTACTTACGTAATCATTCCATATGTTCATTAGTCCTGTCTCCATATTTCCTTACAATTGAAAACTACACTGATGTAAAGCTCCCTAAAAACAATTTTAGTTAAGTTTTCACAACTTTCAAAGCACTTTGCTATGCACAATGTCCATTTTAAATGGCACCTGCCTCCTTGCTCAACAAGAGCAGAACTACTCCTTTTTATTCACTTTTTCTGGAAGAGATCTTTGTTCTGATGTGATGCTAAGATTTAACTGAAACAAAAACAACTTTTTGGGATATGGAATTATTTTTCTATTAATGAAAAATAATTGAAAACTTCCTTTTAAAACTGATGTGTGCTAATTATACCCTAATGGCGGCCAACAGTTAAATCAGGACAGCCTGTGGCTCTTGGATTCCAGGAAACAGAGAATGTAAAAGGTCAGTAGATACATCATACGTTAAATAAATGATACAGTACGCAGAATTATTACTAAATGCTTCAGAATTTAAAGGAAATGTAGTAACCGTGCTTCAACTACGGAGCCTGAGGGGAAGGTCAGTCAATTGCGGGAGGACAGAAAGAGGCAGCAGTTTGAATCTTCAGGACTGGAAGAACCCAACCAACTGCCACAGACACCCAACGCTGCGGTACCAGCCCTTGTCACCCACTGGACTACAGAAAAAAAACCATCTTAAATATTAGCGAGGAACAACTCGGGAGAATTATTTTACCGGTGACCCAGGGAGCCATGCCATGTCGGTGCCTGGGCTGGACCGCAGCCACACCGGCACGGCTCGGGGCCGCTTCTCCTCCCGTGATTTAGCAGGGTTTGCAGCTCCTCCGTCGCCTCCACCGGGGCCCGGCCACTGCTCCGGCCCGGCCCGGCTTTTCCCCCCCACCCTGCCACCGGGCCCGGAGGACTGCCTGACACCCCCCCCCGCCCCGCCCCGCCCCCCTGGCCCGGAGGCCCGAGCTGCCCCCATCCCCCCCAGCTCGGTGGCCCCCGCCGATCCCCCCTCTCCCGGCCCGCCTCGGCAGGCCCCGCCTTATCGGGCCGCCGGTGCCGCAGCCGCCCCGGCCCCCGGGGAGGCGCGAACAAAGGCCGGGGTGCGGCGCGGCCCGGCACAGACATCACGTCATGCGGCGGGGGGCCGCCCGGCCGCGCACCTGCTCCCCGCGGGTCCGGGCTCCGCGGGCGACAGCCCGGCCGGGCCGCGGCCCACCCTCCCCGCACCCCCCCCCCCCCCCTCCGGCGGCGGCTCCGGGGGGCGATCGCTGGCACCGCCCCAGCTGCCGGCGGCGAGCGGTGGATGTTGGCTACCGCCGGGGCGGGGGGGGGTAGGGGATGGACGACCGGCCCGCACGGCGAGCGGGGCAGACGGCCCGGCCTCGGGGGCGGAGGGCGCCGCGCGGGGCCTCGCCCAAGCGCTCCCGGGGCGGAGGAGAGGGCCCTCGGCGCGGCCCGGCCGCACTCACCGAAGCCGGGGTGGACACTGGTGATCTCCGCCATGGCCCAGCTTAGGCCGGGGCAGCCGGGGTGCGGAGCCCGGTGCGGCGGCGCCGCGGTGTGCCGGACCCCGCGCGGAGGATGCTCGCAGCCCGGGATGCAGGAGCTGCCGACTGGTCCCGATGCGGCGCAGGCCCCGCCCGGCGGCCCGGTCCGCCCCTCCCGCGCCAGCCGGAGGCCGGCCCCGCCCCGCGGCCGCCCGGCCGTGACTCGGCAAGTGTCGGCGCTCCGGCCGCGCCTCCCGGGCGAGGAGCCGGGTGGTAGTGGAGCGTGTGCGTGGGTTGGCAGGGCCGGTGACGCCGCTCCCGCCGTGAGGGGACGGCACCGGGGCCGGTGGGCTCCGCCGCGGAGCGCGGGCAGTAGTACCGAGAGGGCCCTCCCTCCCCCAGGGGAAGACCCTCCGAGGAGGCGGAGGCGGGGGGGGGGGAGGCGAGGCGAGGCGCGGCAGGCGCGGCTGGAGCTAAGCAGCGGGCGCGGCGCCCGGCGGCGTCGCCCAACAAAGATGGCGGCGAGCGCGCTGGCCGCGCTCGCCGCCCCGCGTCGTCACGGCGGGGCTGGCGGCCCGCGCGCCACCAACATGGCGGCGCCTCGTCCCCCCGCCCGGCCAACATGGGGGGGCGGCGCCTGCGCGGCGGGTGGGTCCCACGGCGCTTCCGCTTCCTGCGGGGCGAGCGGGACGGGGCGGCGGAGCCCGGGCCCGGGCGGCGGTGTCCCGCGGCCAGCCGCTTTCCTGTCTTCTAGGTGCGCGCCGGGATGTCGCTCTCGCTGAAGATGCTGCCCTGCAAGAAGAGGAGAGCGGCGGTGGCGGGGCCGCAGAGCCCGCGGGAGCGCGGCGGCGCCGAGGAGGACGCGGAGCTGCCCGGCGCCGGTGGCTCCTCTGCGGCGGGCGCCGCCGATGGCGGCTCTTCCGCCAAACTCGCGCCGGCGGCCCGAGCCGGCGGGCCGTACTCCGGCCCGGGCGTGTGGAGGGGGCCCGGGGAGGGCTCGCTGAAGGGCGGGAAGAGGCCCCCGGCCAGGGCGGCCCAGGGCTCCGGTCAGGAAGCGCCGGGCGCGAAGGAGGCCTGTGCTACCGCCCAGATCCCCGAGGGCCTCCCGAGTCCCGAAGCGGTGGCGGAAGGTAAATGCGTGTGCTGCCCGCCCCTGGGGGTGTTACGGGGCGTTCGGTGGTTCTCCGGACGCCGGCTGCCGCCTTGGCTCCTGCCTGCTGCTGGTCCGGCCTCGGCCCTGTGAGCTCTGCTCGTCGTTGGGCTCAGCTAAGGGAGCGCTTCATGGGCCTGTTTACATGAAGGTTCTCCTTCGGGTGCTTAGTTTTTGTGGTGGTTGGTGTTTTTTTTTTCTCTGAAGTGTTACAAGTTAGCAAGCTTCCCATTTTCAAAGTTGGGGGGGTTTCCTCCCTTAAAACATTAGGAAACTGATGGAGAACTTAAGCCACTTGCCTCTAGTGCTTCTGAATGCTAAAGTGCTTTAGAAGTTGCTTTTTTTTTCAAATTTCCGACCTAAAATACCCAGTTTTGCAAACTTGCACGCAATTTCCTGGTCTTGCCCCTGTGTTTAATCTTTTATGTACTGTAATAGCCATCAGTCCTAACAGTAACTTTCGTAGACATATTTTGCAAGTTTTATGTGGTGCAAGATATGTTACTTTCACCTAGTCTTTAGACAAGACTTTGTAAATCCAGGCTTTGATTTGAAACAGTCACCTTGTGTTTATTTTTTTTAAAAACAAATGTTTGGCTAATAAGTCGTGAGACTGGCAAAAGTGCAAGTTGCTGGTTCAAAAAATACTGTTTTTCAGAGTTTTTTGCCTGCATTTGCTTTCATTCTCGGAAGGGAATTATTTCAAGCATTCAAAAAAGTAGTCTATAGGGACACTTGTATGGGGCTCTCCTGTGATCCTTTACAGGAGCCAATGCAAGTAGAACTTGTGTTAGTATCAAGTTACAAATTTGTTGTGGAACATAGGTATTTTGGAAGTTTGTGTAAAAAGCCCAGGTGAACTTTGCTTGCTCTGAGGTTCACTCAGTGAAAGTGTGATGTGTGAGCTAGTGAGGGAGACTTGACTTCACAATCAAAATGATGCTCATTTTGTATTTCTGGTTGTCTTCAAGTCTACTGAAGTGTAAGTAGTTGTGCCCTCTTTCCCCAGATTGCCCATCCTGTTCTTTTTCTCTTTTCCTGGCATACATCTTTGTCTCTGAGCTGGATGAGATTGCAGAATTGACCTGGCAAAAAAAGTGGGGGTGTGCGGGAAGCGTGGGGGTGGTGGTGTTTTTTCCTCTCTATCTGGATCAACTCCCTGATCTGATTTTCTGTGCAACTACACAAATACCTGTGCCAGAGCAGCAACTGCTGCAGGATTGGGGAGCTGGTTTTGTTGGGTGACAGTGTGTTTTCATACTGGCTCAAGGTGTTCATGAAACTCCAGGCTTCAGCTGTTTTTTAGTAATCGTCGTAAGCCCATCTAACTACAGGCTGCAGCAAAAAGGGACAGTGCTTCCTTGTTTCCTTGTGAAAAGTGTTGTCTCTGGTTCTTGTGCTGCTGTGATTGATTAGCTCGCTGATTTGACTGAAAGCTGATTTTGTGTCAGGAGAAAAGGGAGTGGAACAGGGGTCAGTTCACAGTTGTTTTCTAGGAGTGCGCAGAATAAGAGCAGGAAGGGTATGTAGCCACCCCTGCCAGCAGTAGTGTGGTTTTAAATTGGCCCAAGGTGGCTGTGAAACTGCATCCTAAGGTTGCAGTCAACTGTGCTGTTCCAGCTGTGAATAACCTGCCTGGGTGAAGGAGTGCCTGCCCCTAGCTGTTGATTTCTGTTGTTGCAGTTGCATTTATACAACAAGCAGTACAACCATGTTTTAAAGAAATCATTGGTTTTTTTGCCATTGGATCATTTGACAGGAACAGTTTTGAGCATAGCTGTGCAAAACTGATAGTGGAGGGAGCAAGACTGAAATAGTTGGAGGTGGGCATCTCTTCGCCTGGATTTGTTTCCAGCGGGATGGGACTGCTGCTGCAGTGTTCAGTGTATCTGGATTACTTTTACAGGCTAGGTTAGACTTGTGCAGTTGATTTAACAGATTTGAATGGGTCACTATAAGCTTTTGTAATTGCAGCAGCCTCTTAACCTCGCTCAGCTGTGTCCATATGGCGTATCTGACTACAATTTAGTGTATACTGTTTACAGGGAAAACACCTAAGCTGTGTACAGAGGTGGAAGTGAATTCGCATAGAGATCCATATCTGACGGAAAACCAATCTGCAATGCAGGAGTCTCCAGTGAGAAGTTCTTTGCAGCTGGCTGTTAGAAATCCTACTGTGATGAAGCCACTGAAGAACACCAGAGCTGGTGAGTGGCCCCAGTGGACTGATGAGGAAAATGAGGATTTGGGACTGTTTATTCCATTGGGTAAGCTTTGTGCAAGGAGCAGACCTGTGACTTGATACAGTAGATGCAGAATTCTGGAATTGTGTACACCACAGCAGGGGCTGTTTAGGTGCAACGTTTTTTGAAGTTTCCATCCTGTGCTCTGTAAATCAGTGGCTAAATAAACTACAGGTATCCAAGTGAAACTTGCTGGAGCTGATCTCTGCAATTTTCACTTACTTAAAAATACTGCTTTCCTTCAGAGGAGGCTATGATTCTTTTATTTCCCCGAGTCAGAAAAAAAGTGCCACTTGGGAAACACTTTAAGTCCTGGAAACTAATCTGCTCTTGCTGTATGGTGCCTGGAGATTTGCAACTGTTTTAATCTTGATGGCATACTTAAAACTTCCTTCTGGAAAAGGCATAAAAAGGCTGCTGAGACCATTCTGTAAAAGCAGCTAGTAGACATGGCAAATACATAACCTTTATTTGCTTGACTAATGTGACTCACTTGGGTCCTGCAGAATTTGAACCCATCATTCAGAAGACTTTATAGTTCTTATGGCCATTTCCATTTGGGTGATCTCCTTATCGGCTGTTGGAAAGCTGCTGCCACTTCAGTATTTGCAGAATTATGGCTTTTTTTTTTTTTTTTTAAACTTATACTGTCAGAATGTGCTGGATGTGAAGTATCTGAATTTTTAGATTCCATTTTTGTTAATTTTCAGAGGAGCAAGATGGAGAGGATATTGAGAGAAGGAAGAGAAGGAGGAAGGCAACCAAACGGAAAAGAGAAGGGAAAAGTCAGGAAGAGGAGGGATCTTTATCTTGTGACATCAAGCTAGATGATACTCTTGATCGCACCTTAGAAGATGGAGCTAAACAACATAACCTGACAGTTGTCAACGTGCGAAACATCCTGCATGTGAGTGCGGTGGGGCTATGACAGGGAACGGAGAAGTGCCCAGCTTTTTAAGAAAGTGCAGTCTAGACTTGAGTATAGTACTAATGGTAGCGCTTGATTTCATGAACAGGGAAGACTGGGTAGGCACACATCTCCTAATCTCTCCTATAAAAAGCTATAAAGAGAGAATCATGTGGCATATGTATAAGTTACCTGGACCTGGCTTTGTTAGTAGGTATTGATCCCTGATGACCATTTATTTACAATAGCAAATGGGTCTGTTTTACTGTACTGTAATAGCAATAGCAGGAGTAATTGAAGTGGTTCTTCAAGAAGTAATACTTCTGGTTCTGGGTGAGGAGATGTAGACTGTGAACTCACTGTTTCTTGTTTTGAGTGAACTGTTTCATGATGAAGTCCTGATGGAATTCTAGTGGTGCTGACAGAAATGTATTGCTCTTAGTTAATTATCCCAACCAACCTTTTAGTCCACCACACAACTTCCAGTTAGAAAGGAACTGCAAAAAGAGTATCTGTGCTGTCACAGCTGTGTAGTGACACTAATTCTACACCTATATTAGGTGTAGATTTCATTTTATCCCATGAGCAGGGTCTGGAGAGTAATATAGGTATTTTCCCACAGGATCAAAAATTGTGCTTCCCCCCCCCCGCCCCCAGACAGCTAGTCTAATCCAGGTGATCTCAGATATTTTTCCTTTTTGCCATCCCTGTGGCAAACAAACTGGAGACTGCCATGATTCTTTTGGGAAGATTCACCAGCTGATTTTTGTGCAAGTGCCATGAATTAATGCCTTTCTCTGTCACGTGGCACTTTGGAAGGACTGTAAATATCTCACAGTCGCCTACCTTCCGTGGAACCTTATGGTGGCATTCAGAAATTGTAGTCACAGATACTGGGTCTCTTCTGGCTTCCCCTATTTCTTTTAAAAATATACAATGTTTCCTGAAATGATCTAGCACAATGTTTCAAAGAGTAGATTATTACATACTTTCTCTAGATAATTAGGCCCTTTTTTGGAAGCCTGTGAGTGCTTAAGGATTTAAGTTTTCTATTGTAGCTTCATAGCAGCATTTCTCATGTGGCTGGGATCATCTCATTTTACTGATTACATGACACAAGGGAAGGGAAGCTGGTGTGTGCTTTTGTTTCGACTATTTTGTTTCCTTCTGCTGGAAATTTATTCTGTGAAGCATTCACAGAGAATGTAATGCAAATATTTTTATCACTGTTTACTTTATATTTTCTTGTCCAGTGACTGAACAATCTTTTTTATTATAACATAATTACAAAGTATATAATCCACTGAATATTTCTCCATCATGTTTCCAACTAGTTTATTTTAACTTTGTCTGTTTCTTTTTAACAAACAGAATGTAAGGGATACTTTTTTGTGTGTTCCTGTAGGAAGTGATCACAAATGAGCATGTTGTTGCTATGATGAAAGCAGCCATCAGTGAGACAGAAGATATACCTCTGTTTGTAAGTAAAAACCTTTTTCAGTTTGGTTTTTCAGTTCTTCCAAATGCACGATACCTTCACCAGTCTTATCTTCTTGGTCCATGACGTGATATGGAGAGAACAGGTAGAATAGGTAGTACCATAATTTACGTTTCATTACCAGATTTGCCACCTGGATGAAGTGAGTAGTGTCTGTGTATGAGTGTAATTATGAAACAGAATTATGAGGGGCTATTTTTGATGTCGCTCTGATCATGTCTAAAAGGTAGTGAATTTAAAAAAGAGAACAGTCTTGTAGTAAAGAGTTGCTGGGGAAAAGTTTGCAATTAAGGAAAATAGCTGAATAGGCTGCTGTTGTCTTGTTTTAAACTCTCAGGAGCCCAAAATGACTCGTTCCAAACTGAAAGAAGTTGTGGAGAAAGGAGTGGTATGTATGTCATCTGTTTTTACTATTGTATCCTCCCCCCTACCTGAATGGTTTTGAGTGTGGGTCTTCTAAAGAAGTGTATAGTGTGCTTTTAAGTGATTCATTCTTAAAATGAAAAAATAAGTTAAAGCAATGTAAAAAAGAATTAATTTTAGATGAGCAGAATAGAACCAGGTCAGAGTTAGAAAATGGAGCGAATTGACAGCATCTGTTACCCTGAAGTTATTGCCTATAGGGATCACATGGGAAGTTTAGAAAGCCTTTGTTTGAAGTCTGTTGTTACTTGGCTACTTTAGAGAACAAGGCCTCAAGATCAAGTACTCATTTGATTTAATAGATTGTCTAAGCTGTGCAACATCGTGCTTTTCAGAGACAGTTAAATTTTTTCTGCTATCTTTAGGTGATTCCAACATGGAATATTTCTCCAATTAAGAAGGCGAATGAGGTGAAGGTAAGTGAACTACTGCTGGGAAATCGGAGAACATACTTAAGGCACCCTGCTGAGCAAGGAATCTTTTGGAGGGGTGAAGCAGGCTCATGTCTAGCACGTTGGGAGTATTGGTGACCAGGAGCATTGCAAACAGGGTATGCAAGGCATGACAAGGCAGTTAACATAGCAGCAGGTGCACAGAGGGCCCAAAAGAGCTGCCTTCAGGGGAAGACAGAACATGATGAGATGATGACATGCCATAAGGATGTCTTTTCTGCTGGGTGGTCCAGCTTCCCATGTTGGTACTGCAGCAGCCTCTACCTGGATGAAATTCCTGATAGTGAATGCCACGGCCCAGGCCTGTTGCTGCAAGGTGTTACTCCCTGGGACTGTTTTATATGCTGTAGGACTGCCTGGAAATACAGCCTGGATCTTTTTTTTTTTTTTTCCTGAGCTCTGCCTGCTCCAAAAGATTTGTTATCTAGGTGTAGGCAGGATTCAGCAGTGTAGCAGGAGTGAATGACCATTCGAGTACTAGAAACACGTCATTGAGATGGTGTCTGCTCAAGCAGTGTTTCCATCATATATAAATGCTAAATCATTTGTGCCTGTTCTTGCACATTTTCAAAGCACTTTGCTTTACCAGTCTTTAGTAATTTCTTTGTTTTCGTCAGCCTTTTTCAGTAGTCTCCTTCCTTTCTGAGCTTCAGGATATTTCCTCAGTTAGAAATCTTTGATCCGGTAGTGCACCATTAGAGTGTAACTCTTTATCTTGCCTGTAAAAAGTTGTCACCTTTCTTCTGTTCTGTTGCAGCCTCCTCAGTTTGTGGACATTCCTCTTGAGGAAGATGATTCATCTGATGAAGAATACCAGCCTGATGATGAGGATGAGGATGAGACTGCAGAAGAGGTAAACGCAACTTGTACAAAGATTTGTTCTGTTCAGCATGGAGTTGTCTGCATGTTTGAGGCAGTAGAATGCTCTCTTTATTTTAACACATGAAAACTGGTAAGTCATCCCGGGCCTTCTAGTAATCTTTCTTCAATGCTATATTATTCATTTGGCTAAAAAAGAGTCTTTGGAATATTAGTTGAAGCAGTGTTTGATTGTGGCATGATTGATTGATTCCATTCTGCATCTTTTGTGCTATAGAGCTTGCTGGAAAGTGATGTAGAGAGCACTGCTTCTTCTCCTCGGGGAGCAAAACGATCTAGGACAAGGCGATCATCTGATGAAGAGGGAGGGACGCTCTGTGAGGTAAATTTGCAAGAGAGTTTTTGCTTTCTTTAGAAACAACTTTCAGTCATTATTCCTAAATTATTAACGCAAAAGCAAGAATACATATTATTGCTTAAAGTTGTGGCGACATTACAGGTGTTATGTGACTTTAGGGTCCCACTGCAATGGTTCTTGCATAAGCAGTGAGTGCAACCCTTGCAGAAAGAGCTTAGTCTAAAATAAACACGAGTGCCTAAAAAAGCGCTGGCAATGGAAACTATCGGCTCTTCAGATAACAGTTATTTTTCTCATTATTTTTGAGAGGAGTGCAGGAGAATTGCTTTCTGTGCTTGGCTTAGGAGGAGAAATTGATTTTGATAAAAGCATAAAGATATTTGTGGTGACTGTATGCACTGTCAAATCAGTGGAAGGAGTATGTGCAGTGTGATAAGAGCCGAGTATCAGCAGACAAGAATGAGAAAGTGACTGTGAACACCGATGCCAGTGTCAGTGGTCAGTTAAGAAACAATAATGTATTGATATTTCCACGTTCTACTCACCATGCATTTGTTTTTGTGAGGGTTGGGAGTGTGCCACAATTACTAGCATTCAGGTTTATCAACTCTAGTAATATTGAGACTGATACCCAAATCTTCCAAATGGTCTCCTTTCCTGCAAGTCTTTTGAATGGTAAATTTATTTGCACTTTCTGAAAATCAAAGTGAGTCTAATATGAAGAATCCATTTCCTTCTGTGAAGGATTTCTCTCATTTCTATCGTGCTCGACTCTGGTCAAGCAGAAAAAGAGACTTATTCTGTCCTTGGAAATTTATGTTCTAAATAAAACCTTTTAACACAAAGGCCTTTTTAATTAGATGGAGAAGGTTACTACGCCTGTTGTTAGACATATTAGTGCTGAAGTAGTTCCCATGGGACCTCCACCACCTCCTAAACCAAAGCAAAACAAAGACAGCACTTTCATGGAGAAGCTGCATGCAGTGGATGAAGAATTGGCTTCAAGCCCAGTATGCATGGATTCTTACCAGGTAGTGTTTTGGGGGATGCTATAAATAGTGTGGTTTTAGTTTGGGTAGAATTTGTTAGAAAGGAGGTAGCTTTCTGATGTTCTCTGCTATTACTTTTACTTCATTCTGCTCTCTTTTTATAACTTTAAATAATAAGTTGAGTCTCCATAGTTTGTAAGACCCTAGCTTTGTGAGAGAATAGAGGTAGCTGTTTAGTAAAGTGTTGTTAGTAATGTATGCTTTTAGTTTCTTGTATAATAACTGCACTTTCTGTTTATGCTCAGAAGTCTCTCACTGCCATTGTTTTGACTGTTAAATGTACTTCTGTGACATTTACATGACTAATTAAAATAGTTTTCATTTTGAAAGATATCCTGTCAGCTTAGTTGTGTTTTGCAGGCAAGTATACTGTTAACACCTGAGGAAGCTTGGTTGTAAAGAGAACCACTGTTTTATATTAATAATGAGAAAAATATTACTGATCTGTGTTGCTGTGCAAGGGTGAGGAGTCCTGAAGAGACAGTCCTGTGCTGCTGCTCAAGATCAATTTCAGATAGTGAAGAGGGCAAACAGTGTAAAACATACATGAAAGAATCAAATATTGCAAGTGGAGATTGCTTCCTCGGTAGCAGATAAAGAGTTTGGCATGAGATAAATGAACAGTAATGTACTTATAAACAATAGCTGTTTAATAGTGAGAGTAATGAAAGTTTAGCTTTCTTGGACTACCGAAGTAAATGATTCTTTGTGGCAGGAATCTAATATTTTGGTATTGGACTTTTTTGGTTGGGCTGAAAACCCTGCTGCTGGAGAAACTGAGAAAAGCAGAGTCATCCTAACTCCATTGTGCCTTTCCTTCACATTTCAGTCTCTGGAAGACAGCCTCATTGCCTTCCGAACCCGATCTAAGAGACCACTGAAGGATGTTCCTCTTGGTCAGCTGGAGGCTGAGCTCCGAGCCCCAGATATCACACCTGATATGTATGATCCCAATACTGCAGATGATGAAGAATGGAAAAGGTGGCTTGGAGGACTCATGAATGACGATGTGGAGAATGAAGGTATATGATGGATGTTTTGTTGTTGTATTCACCAGAATTGGGGGTTACATTGAAAGCCTGGAGTTTTTTCTTTCTATGTGGTGTTCTTGGCTGCAGCCATTATCTCATTTAGTAATATGCATGTGTTTTGCATGCCATCAGCTTTCCTCATCTTCTCCATGGACATTTGTGAGGGTTTTTAAACTTTAGGTGTTTGTCTCACTTGTAAATATTTACTAACCAGCACATGCAGTAACTGGCAACCATAAATGAAAGTTATGTGTTTCAGCCCTTAATCCACCGTGCTGTGTCATGAAGCTGGCAGCGTTGCTACACCTGCACCTGAGTGTGTCATGCTCCTTGGTAGGGACATGACTTGTTTTGGTAGAAACAACTATTTTGTTCTTTGAGAAGAAAAAAGAACAAGCTTTGGGACTTGACTTTATTTTGTCCTGAATTTACTAGTTGCATACAGTTGTGCAAATTGAATATAAACCACATTGAAATAATACTACTTCACTCTTTCTAAATTAGCTGTAACTCAGGTCACAGAGAAGAAATCCAGCTTTTCTAAATGGGAATGGCTACAAATGAGGATGCAAGTAGCTCAGTTTGAAGAGAGGATGGGCTTGATGCTGCTTCCATAACAAGGAACATACAGTTAATTTCAAGCAGTAATCCTAGCCCTCTTTGTGCCAGGTTAGACAGTAAATCAGGTGCTTCTGCTCCTAGCAATTGATTGGTCTTGGGGCAGGGTAATCACATTTCAAAACATGCTTCTTATTAGATGAAGCAGATGATGATGATGACCCTGAGTACAACTTCCTGGAAGATCTGGATGAACCAGATACAGAAGACTTCAGAAATGATCGTGCTGTGAGAATTACCAGTAAGTCTTTTGGAAATCTCGCCTCCTTTCTTGCTAGGATTAGTAATTCATTTTGAAAAGTGAGCGTTCTGTTGCAAAGATTTTGCAGTGTAGGCTAATTAAAAAAAATCTGCATACTGACTTGAACAGCTTTTCCATGCAAAGCTGGCATTCTGTGAATACATGAAAGGATCTAGCCAGAGCTGCTGTGCTATCAGATGCAACTTTATTCCATAGAAAGAATGAAGAATAATACTTACGTGATAGTACAGTCTTTCATAAAGCTTCAGCCAATTCAGTATTGAATGCTTGCCTTATGACTTGAGTGTAATTAAATTTTCTCCAAGTCCTTACAATCTTCGTGTTAGTTCTATAGAACTACTATAGAACATACCACTTTTCATCTTGGTTTAGGCCTTATTACAGGTTAACATAACTTTAAATTTAATTCTGAAAATTAGTTTTTATATGACATTTTTGAATCAGAACAGTCTCAGCTGAAGTTTTTCGGGGCCCAGCATTAAAAAGGAATATAATATCAGGGGCCTTTTCTTTTTGATCCTCTCTTTGCAAGAGAAAGGTTTCACTTTGCAAGAGAGATTCCTTAAATGACTTGATATTATGACAGAATTGCTAAGTGTTTCTTGGAAAAGGAATCTTCATACAACTTTTTAATTTTACTTGCAGAAAAGGAAGTGAATGAACTGATGGAGGAGCTGTTTGAGACAGTAAGTGATAAATTTGGTATAGCACTGAAGAATAGATCTTTCTCAGATCTGACATGAAATCTCTAAAGCTGTGAAGAGGTGGTCTCTGTAAGATGCTTAGTGCTGGCTATGTGCAAAGGACCCTACCATAAAAGTGTAATTTTTAGCCTTGGGAAGGAACATATATAGGAAGTTCCTTAAGTCCCTGCAGAGATCAATGTCTATGCTAAGAGGATCATCATGATCTTTATTAGGTAAAGACAGGTGGTGGGAAATATACTACTTGAGCTTTCTATTCCTGACTGTTGCTACATGTTTGCTGTCAGTTTCAGGACGAGATGGGTTTCTCAAACATGGAAGATGAAGGTCCAGAAGATGATGAAAATGTTACAGAGTCACGGCCAAATTTTAATACACCACAGGCACTTAGGTAGGATCATTTGGTTATGGTCGTAAAATTAAAAAAATAACAACTCTGTTGTGATAAAAAGCCTATGGTTACCTGCAGCTGTACCATGCCACCCACAGAAGAGATAACGCCTTTTCAGCACAGACCACTGTTTTGAAAGCTCAGAGCCATTTTTATTTATGAGATTGGACACTTAACTTGACCCTCTTTTTTCTGTCTGTCACCTTTGACTTTACTGATTGTGATACATCTGAAGAAGATGACGGTAACAATGAAAATGTAACTGTTCAGAAAGAGACAGCAAGAATGTCTGCACTAAAAGATTGGTGATGGTTGTTCTGTATCATAGCTGAAAACACCAGAGGTCTTTCAGAATGGTGATCTATTCCAACAAGCCAGTATCTCTAGTGGAGGATTCTGTTCCTGCTGCCTTAATCTCCATGCTATATGTACTGTCCCTGTGTATTTAAATTGTGTTTATTTCTCAAGTCTGTCCACGTCCCCCCTTTATTAGACTAAATTCTTCTGAAAAAATTGCTTCACTACTTGCTAAGTCACTTCAGGTGTTAAACTAACAGTGGAGCAGGATATTGCATGACTGGCAATGATACTTCATAGCAACGGTTAGAGAAACTGTGGATACTGGGATGTTGCTGCATATGTGATCAAAGCTATGCAAACCTGTGCAAAGAAGGTCCCAACCTCAAAGTGGTAGCCACTCTAGCTCTCTTAATTCTTGGTGCTTTACACTGTGGTGGTGGGCGTAGTGTGCTGAAATAATTTCAGAAAAATAATAGTTTTCTTTTTAAAATTTTTAAATTTTTTTTTACTGTTAAGCAGAAGGAGTAAAGTTCATTTACTGCCCTCACATTTTTTTTTGATGACCAGAAATGTTTGAGGAGCTGGTTTGACCAAGTGTGTCACCTTTTAAGTAAATAGCTTAGATGTAGTGGTGGCCTTTTCTAAGGAGAAAGACTGCATAAGATAGCTGGGGCCTCGGTCTGAAATGACTATAGTTTCAAAATTGGCTTTTGATGATTTTTGGTATGGGTTGTACTTGAAACAATGCCTTGAAGAGGAAAGGGTCTAAAGTGTTTCTTTCTAGGTAATAATACCACTCTATTTAACTAATTACAGAAATTGACTGAAGGTGAACTGTCATACAAATGGTGTCTCCTTGTTTATGGGGCAGATCAGCTCAAGATCAAGCTGTATCTGTTTGGGAAAGGAGCTAAAATGAAGGCTGGAGTTTTTTTGATACTCTCTCTGGGATGAGCAGTACCAGAGGGGAGCACAGCAATTCTTAAACCAGCTACAGACTAAAAGCAAGGAAACTTTATGCTCTCTCCTATTATTTGTATGCATTTGTCTTTGCTAATGGCTAGTTGTATTCATTTTTCTTCCATGGCAGTTCTCCCAATTGTTTCTTCCCCAGTTTTATCTGTATACAGGATTCTTAAAGTTGTTTTGTGGCAAAATATCGATTTGCTACATTTATTGCTGGTTTTGTGATACCTTGCATTAGAAGCATTGTGGAACAACTTTACCTATAACTAACTTCAGGCCTATTACAGAAGTGAAGCTAATAACTAGCAGAAATCAGAATATTAACTGGTATAGCTAAAATAGACAAAATCTGTCATAAAGCAGGGGATAGTTGAAGCTGTTTTTGAAAGGACAGTTATATGTACATCCTCTTTTCTGCTACAGGAGTAGCTCCTACTATAGTATCAGCAGATGTCTAGTATAGTACGCTGCATAAAGCTAGGTAATACTTAATTTGGTTTTTTAAGTAACAGCATTTGAGTTGGTGTGGGGTCTTTCTGGAGACCCTCATGGTAAAATGCCTCCCATAATACCTTGGGTTCAGACCTTGCCTGATGTTATAAGTTAAATAAGATTGGTTCTAATGTATTCTAGATCATCCTAGATCCTGATTGCTGAGAGTATCTGAGCACTTGAGTGGAACTCGCATGAGATATGATTGGGAATGGTGGACAAGACTGTTAACTGTCCTTGGAATAAACAGTTGAAGCATTGCATCCCAGAAATACAACAGTGCTGTGGTAGATGAAAAGATTTATACATAAGCCAACTGTGTAAATAACTTTTTCAAGTTGAAGGATACTGTCAAAGTGTTGAGTAGTACAGGGTTTATAGTTCTTAAGCTGTGCACCCAAATACAGAGTAAAATATTCTAAATAAATGTGAATAGTTATTAAATCATATGGTTATTATATTTTGGTCTGCCTGATCTCAAACAGATTTGAAGAGCCTCTGGCCAATTTACTGAATGAACAACACCGGACAGTGAAGGAACAACTTGAACAGTTGAGAATGAAAAAGTCCTCTATCAAGCCACCACAAGAGATAGAAAAATCAAAACCTCAAAATGAGAAGCCTCTCCAGAGCCTTGTTCTGGACAGTATGCAAAGAAAGAGGCTCCAGCAGCAAATGCAGCAGGTAATAAAATGTTATCTGGTCTGACCTAATGAGTATTTGCTGTATACTGCAGGGGCTGGGGAAAGCCAATGGTACAGCAAGCACTTCAGCATGCTTCCTTAAAGAAATTAATTGAAAAAGCTACATTTGAAGCTGGAGCTTTAATATGTGATACTTACATACCTGATTCCACACTGAAAGACAGTTTGAATTGAATGTGCAAAGTAGAGCTTATTTCTTGGCATCTGTATTGTTCTCATGTGAGAGAGCTGCCTTGGCCTTGTTTGAATTCTGACTGTAATCTGTCAAAATCCTCTGTTTTCACCAACTCCTTTACTACTTTCTGAGAATATTACTCTTGATGTAGTTTGGGTTCTTTTTTTCTTCCTCCCACCAAGCAAAACTGTAGAAATTCAGTTTGAACATTTTAAAAGCTGTCAGCAGCATAGATGAGAAGCGGTACTTAAAGAATTTTTTTCCATGTCCATACAAAGTTCAAGAGGACTTCTCAAAACTTGAAAGTTACTGTTAGCTTGATCTCATGAGGACAAAGTGTGCTGGTTTTGTGTGAACTTGATACATAGTTGTTTATTATTCTGCATGCCTTATACAGTGTCATGTCTTGGTATGTGGCAGCAAGGGAAGGACACAGACTTCTCAAACACAAGATAAAGAAATGGATCTTGCATTAGACATGTAGAGTAAATGACCTTTTTAATTTTTCAACTGCAAAGCAAGATGTATGGTGTTTGTGTGCATATGGGGAGTTCTGATAGCTGAAGTCATTGTTTCTGAAGAAATACTTCAGTATTTAATTAGAAAAAAACATCCTTTCCATATTGATCTTTATGGTATGAGACTTTGGCACAAAAGCTAGGAAACTGCTTGTCATGGTTTAACCCCAGCCAGCAGCTAAGCACCATGCAGCTGCTCACTCACCCCACCACCACCCAGTGGGATGGGGGAGAGAATCGGGAGGAAAAAGGTAAAAAATTGTGGGTTGAGATAAGAACAGTTTAATAGAACAAAAAGGAAGAAACTAATCATGATAATAATAACAATAATAAAATGACAATGCTAATAGAAGATTGGAATATAAAAACCAAGTGATGCACAATGCAATTGCTCACCACTTGCTGACCGATGCCCAGTTAGTCCCTGAGCAGCAATCCCCCCCAGGCCAACACCCCCCCCCCCCCCCCCCCCCCCCCCCCCCAGTTTATATCATGGGCATGATGTCACATGGTATGGAATACCCCTTTTGGTTTGGGTCAGCTGTCCTGGCTGTGTCCCCTCCCAGCTTCTCGTACCCCTCCAGCCTTCTTGCTGGCTGGGTAGGAGAAGCTGAAGAATCCTTGACTTTAGACTAAACACTACTTAGCAATAACGGAAAACATCAGTGTGTTACCAACATTCTTAATACTGAATACAAGACATAACACTATACTGGCTACTAGAAAGAAAATTAACTCTATCCCAGCCAAAACCAGGACACTGCCCTAAGACTTAAACAGATGATGTGTTCAAAATCTGTGTAATAAACTTCCTGGCAGTGGAAGTTTCCCCTCAGTTTTCTATTGCTTAAAAGATTTTTTTGAAGTCAGAATGTGATTTCTTTTGGGGTGCTCAGGAGATATTTCTTGTGCCTCTGTACTTATGCTTTCCAGTTTCTTGGATTTCTGATACACTGAAAAAAAACATTTGTCTGATTTTATTCTTCAAGCACGTTCAGCTTCTGACTCAAATCCATCTTCTTGCAAGTTCCAACCCTGCTTTAAGTTCAGAGGCCAGTACTACCAGGATGTTTTTGGTAAGGATATGTTTAAAATCAGAGCTACATGAATTTTAATGACTGCTGGTCATTGGAGAGATTTTAGAGAGCTTAATTTATTTAATTGATCCCATTAAACATAGAGATTACCACTCAATAAGGGAATGATGTTGTTAGCCTACTATGAACATGCTCAGTATGAAAATTTCTCAGGAGAGAAATAATTCACATTGTGCTGACTAATCACAGTGCTTTGAATTGGCATGACTTTGTATGGTTTTTATTGCTTTCTTTGAAATACTGAAAGCAAAGTTCAAAAAATACAGCTTCTGTAATTAGTGAACATTCTGTGATGTTGAAAGGTTCTGGAAAGTGGGGAAATTAAAAAAAAAAAAAAAAAATTCCTCTGGTTGTTCCTAGATTTGTAATGCTCAAAAATAAGACCTGTGACACTCTGCTTTTTCTTTTTTTTTTTTTTACGCCTGTCACTTCACCAGCTTTTATTTTTTGCATTATTGCATTACATGTACTTGTCCTTTAACTTCCGCTTGAAGGCATGTTCTTTTATCTTCTTCTCTGTTTGACTTCACAGAGTGAACTTGGTAACTTTGCTCGAAGCTCTACACTCCTTCGTCAGTCATTCAATCCTAAATTTCAAACAATGTTCCAGCCATGTAACTTGAAGGGAGCACTGCAGCTCATTGAAGACTTTCATGCCCAAGTCCAAGTTGACTGGAGCCCTCGCAAAGCTGTGAAGAAGAGTGGTATGTATTTGAAGGGACAAGAGGTGGGAAAGCATTTACAGCAGGAGTTGTTTCATGCTGTGCACCTTCCAGATGAGATATGGTTCAGACTGCTGTTTGGAATTAATTTTTTTTTTTTTTAATTTTGTGAGGTATTTTTAGATAAAACCATCCACTTTATTGACTGCCTTCTTGGTTCTTAAACTTGAAATACAGTAAAGCATGTTATATGAGCTCTTAACTTTTGTTTGACATCATAATCCTGCCATTAATTGTTCTGCAGATGATGATCTAAGCTGCAGAAATACATCAAGAAACTATGAAACTAGAAATAATTGTTCCAAATGTGTTGGTTAACACACATCAAGGAAATATTCCCTTCACTGGAGTATTTTATATAAAAAAATACTGTTGGCTTCAAATATTTGGTTTGTGATTTTTCTGGTACTTAGAGAGTGAACTGACTTGAAGTACACAGAGCTTTTTACAAGGGCTTTTTCATTATAGAGCAAAAGAAAAGGTGGAAGGAGAAGGTAATTTTACCTTTTGCAGTGTAAACTTAAGGGCAAAAACTAGGAAATATGCGATTTCTAAAAACCAGGGAGAAAGTCTCTCTCTTTTTGCAGTGAAGGGAGTAAAAGAAACAATGTTTTCAAGAAGTCAGTTGTGAAAAACATTATTTGTCCATGTATATGTCTATCCTTACCTGTTAATTCTTTTCACAGCCAATGAATTTCCATGTTTGCCAAAGCAAGTGGCGTGGATTTTGGCAACAAGGAGAGTCTTTATGTACCCAGAGCTACTGCCAATATGTTCCTTGAAAGCAAACCCTCCCCGGGACAAGATTATCTTCACCAAGGCAGAGGACAAGTAGGTGCTTAGAATTATTGAATAAAATGCATACAAATGAGACTTCTTTGTTAAGGAGAATTTCTAGGATGCAAACTTTTGGGATATCTGTGTATTGTGCAACAGCACATCCAAATAGCAATCTGCCGTACTGTCTAAAAGACTTTTTATCTCTCCCCCCCCCCCCCGCCCCTTCAGTTTGTTAGCTTTAGGTTTGAAACATTTTGAAGGCACAGAGTTTCCAAAGCCTTTGATCAGCAAGTATCTCTTGCCAACAAAAACTGCTCACCAGCTTACAGTACGAATCAAGAATCTCAATATGAATCGAGCCCCTGATAATATCATCAGAGTAAGTGATACATTCAGATTGTGGTTTGGTATTTTTCAGATTTGTGTGTCTGGTTGGTGTTTGTTATATAAGAAGAGATGTGCTGTTTGTTCCAAGGACCTTTTTGTGTATGTGCTGACACTTAAAAGAAAATTTCATCCTTCTATTAGCAATGAGGATTTCTTCAAAAAGACCTTATCCTCTGTACTTTGCAAGTACTTGTATTACTATTTTGACTCTTTTAGAGCCCAGCATTTGCAGACAGTCCTAGTAAAACTGTGGCTTCAGTAATCCTGACAAATTCATACAAATAAACTTTGAGTAGTGAAGCTTAAACAAAAGTGGTCTCTTCAGTCAGGCTGAAGGTCCAGCTGGCCAAATATCCTATCCTGTAAGCTAATGGCTACTGCTGAAGAGAGTTTAAGAACCAGAAACACTTGAAGCAAGTACACCTGCACGTCTGCTAGAACTTCATGCTCTCTTTCGAGAGGAACCAAGATGGCAATGAGCTCTTGTTCAGCCTTATTATTCTTTTTTAATGTTTCTGTGGGTAGTACTTTATTGAAGTAATAGTGATGAGAATCGCTTTATACATGAACACTTTTACAGATCACAATCCTCATCCTACATCCCAGCAGTTGTTAGACAGGTGATCTGACCACAGTCATCTTGTCTTGCATTCTCTCCTGTCTCCACATAGTACTATAAAAAGACAAAACAGTTACCCATTCTGTTCAAGTGCTGTGAGGAAATCCAGCCTAACGAGTGGAAGCCACCTGTGGAGAGAGAAGAACATCGCCTGCCATTTTGGCTAAAGGTAGTTTCTGCTATTCTTCATCCAGAATAGGTTTTTTTTGTTATTGTTGATTTCTTTGGGTTTGGGTTTGGGGTTTTTTTTTGGGGGGTGGGGTGGGGATGGGGTTGTGTTTGTTTTTACAGCCTAGGTCCAGAGTGAGTTGTTTGGTTAGCCTACAGCTCTGAAGTCAAAAGGTAGTCAGATTGTAATGTGTGGGAGCCTGTGTTACCCTGAGTCTAGCTAGTAAATGTAGCTAGAACACTGCTACTTAGCAACCTGAAGTATTATACGCTACTCTTGATGCTTGGCTGCCCAGCTGCAGTACATGATTGAAGTTATCATGGACATACAGTGTTTGTTGTCACATCCTTGTTTTGCTACATGGGTGTATTTCTGATGTCCCTGGTTTGATGTGTTGATTTCATTATTTAGCTTTGTTAATTTGTTAATCAACGTAGTCTGACCCTTGCCTTATGGTTAGCGGTGTTGCCTTCCTTCCCACTGTATTACAGCTGTGAGAGAGGGCGTGTTCTTCCCCCTTAAAACCTCACCATCTAAGAGGAAATAAGAAATCTGGGGGTTTAGGGTGGGTTTTTCTGAAGTTATCTTCACCTGCAGTGTGGATTTTATTTTTGTTACACCTGAATGTCTCGCGCTTCGTAAGGATTCTTTCTCTGAGATTCTTTGCGCAAGGAAGACAAAGTTGGAGGCATAGTGACTGTGCCTGCAAGTCAGTCAAGGAGAACTCTGTCTGAGGAAAGAATTAGGCACAGATGCCATAAAATCCAGTTCTCTTAATCGCCTATTATATTTCATTGTTACAGTGAAGCTTCCTTCCTGCAAAATCTTGTATTTACTAAGGGAACCTTTATAAAGCAATTCAGTTCTGTTGTTTCTTTGAGGCTCTCAGATTGTTTTGAAGGCTTTGGCGTAAAACTTGTGAATATAAAGTAATATACAGTAAATATAAAGTAATATACAGTAGAATAAAGTAAGTAGAATAAAGTAAATAAAAAACGCTTTACTTACAGAAGCAAGTTGCTGTCTGTCGCTTTCTATGGTGCTGTTTGAAGGTGGTAATAGAGAAATAGCCTATGGATGGGACTAATAAACTCTTGTTCCCTTTAGGCAAGCTTGCCTTCCATTCAGGGGGAATTGAAGCAATTGGCAGAAGATGCCAGGGAGATGCCAGGTTCACCTGATGAAGAAGGTGTCTTTTTGGGGACAGGAAAGGAAACTTCAGACACAGAATATGATGAAAAATACCCTCTACTTATGCCAAAGGGACTAGTACTGACCCTAAAGCCCCTTGCCAATCGATTCTCTAGGAGAGCATGGAGGAGGCAGAGGTCTTCAGCTCTGAAGCCTGTCCTCATTCGACCAAGTCCTTGTCTGCAGCCTAGTTCCAACACTATTAACATCCAGAAAACTGTGAAGCTATCCCAGTCAGAAGCTCCTCCCAGCAAAGTTATGGTTCAGATTCCTCGGCTAATCCAGCCAGCTACAGTTATGCAGACTGTGCCGGGAGTGCAGCCTTTGAGTGTTCCAGCAGTGGTAGGAAGTGGGGATAGCTTGGAATTTCAGAATGTGCTTTCCACTTCACATTCGGACTCCAGACAAGCTTTCTCAGCTGCTGTACCACCAGCTCTAGTGTCCTCAAATCCAGTAACTTTTCAGCCAAAACTGATGTTGCCAGCTTTGGCCGGAGCAAAAATACGCAAACCTTGTGTTCGTAAGGGATACCAAAAGAAAAAAGGGACAAAATCTGCCCCACTGATAAAGACTTCACCTTTGATTCAGCCATCTCCTGTCATCCTTACTGTACCTGCTACCACAGTGAAAGTGGTGAATATAGGCAATGGTTGCAATATGATTCAGCCCATAAATACAACAGTTGGTAGAGGCACTCAGGCTATTCCAGTTACAACCTTACTGGTAAATCCATCCACTTTCCCATGTCCATTAAATCAGCCTCTAGTGACTTCTTCAATCCCTTCGTTGATAGTTTCTCCTAACCCTGTCAGTCTATCTGCATCATCTGTTGGTGAAAATGAAGAACAGTTGAATCTGGTTCCTTCCTGCCCTGCTGGAAACAACAAAAATATCTATCCCACAGTGGAGCCCAAGGTTGAACCCCCAGAGTTGTACGTTTCATGCTCTGCTGTCTCACCCAAGGAGTGTAGTACAAATCCTGCCACTTCAAATAACAGCAGTCAGCAAAAGGTAAACAAGACTGACTGCTGTAGCTGGACAGTGGTAGAAGGAGACGAGAACACTTCAGAGCCCTTGTGTGTGGACCTTTTGCCTCATTTAGAAGATCCAGATGAAACAGTGAAAATTGAGCCTGAAGATTCAAATGATGCTACCAAGGAAGTAAATCCAGTACAGAAGAGGGATCTTTTATGTGCTAAAGTGAAGGAGGAATTCATGCTACATCTCAGCCAGGAGCTGAACATGGAGGCTGCATGTTCATGTTCAAATGACCTGAAAGAAATTAAAAAGGAGCATACTTTGTGTGATGAGAAGGGAGAAGAAGAACGACGGGCTTTGCAGACGTCTCCCCATGGAGAACAGCACATGGATGCAGGTGGTGTTGCTGGACCACAAGTAAGCAGTGAGTCTCCAAAGAATCTTTCTTATACAGCAGATGTTGAGGCAGAATTTAGTAGTCCACTAGGAAGACCAGAGGATTCGTCTAGTATAGATGGCCAGTCGGTTGGGACACCAGCTGGCCCTGAAGCTGGAGGAGAGAGAGAAGGACCGGAAGAAGAGGAAGAAGACGACTTTGATGATTTTACACAAGATGAGGATGAAGAAATGTCATCAGCCTCAGAAGAATCTATTCTTTCAGTGCCAGAACTTCAGGTAAAAGCAAACAAAATTTTAAAAAACTTGCTAATGACAAATATTGGTGTGCTGAAACACCCTAGTGGAGTCAGGGCAAATGACAATTTCAATCCAATTGGAAAGCTGGACTGTTAACTATATAATACCATGGTATTGTGCTGTTTTACAGAGAAATTGGACACCACATTTTTCTGGGAAGATTTTAAGTCCAAGCTAAAGGAATATCTTGCAAATATTCAGATTTAAATTCTGCTGAGTTGTAAGGACTTCCTCAACTGAGGCTGTTGTTTAGTAAGAAGTACTTTAAGTGAAAATTATTTTCCAGATAGCAATTCGAGCAAGCCTTTAAGAACTAAGGTGATCATTAAGGAATCCCATCTAACTTAAGGCTTTTATAAGTGGCAGATTCTGAAACTGAATTTTGTGCTTGATACGAAAATAGGCAGTTCTGGTTATTGTTGAATTCTGTCCCTTCAGTAGAATTCTCTAGTTGGTCAGATGTTGATCTGTGAAATTTGCTGTTAGAATTACAATGGAGTGAGCTACTTGCTGAATGACGTTAAAACAAACACTAAAAGAAAACAATGTGACTTTTTTTTGTTGTTTCTTTCTAAGGAGACAATGGAAAAACTTACTTGGCTTGCAACAGAGAGACGTTTAAGCCAAGAAGGAGATTCTGAAGAAGAGAATTCCCAGGAAGAGAACTCTGAGCCTGAGGAAGAGGAGGAGGAGGAAGGGGAAGGAATAGAGAGTTTACAGAAAGATGATGAAATATGTGGCGATACATCAGAAGAACCTAAATCTGCCTTCACATTGACAAAGGTGGCCCCGCAGTTGGAAGCCCGCAGAATGCCAGCAGGTAAGTTCTGTGGGTTTCTTTTGACATAGGGCATGGGGAAATAGAGCTGCTCTCTGCATTAAAGCAAAACAATGGGGAAACTGTATCTGGTTTAATTTCACTTGGCGTATCTGAGCTTAGTGATGCTTTCCATTTGGAAATTAAATTTTGCAACACGGTCACAATTCTATAAAAACAGTTCTTACTATAGAAGCCCTTGTGCATATGAACCGAGTGTCTTTAGTCCATTGTAATGCATTTATACTTCAAAAATTTGCAGACATAAGATTTGTGGCTTGTGTCAGCTAATACCCAATACCTATATAAGAACAGTATTAAATAGTCAAATCTTTGCTAAATTGAATTTTGTGTTTTAAAGTCATGTTGGGGAAAAATAAATGAAACAAAGTAATACCCTAGCAGAATCTAGCAAGTGGTAGGTGAATTGGAGCAGTGAACTTCGAGGTGGACCTCAGCCCATTAGACCAACAGAGTCCTAATCTAAAGACATAAAAATCTTGATGTAGCAACTCTTAGTACACTACATCATTCCCTATTATGTGACACCAGTTATTTATCTGTGATGCTAATTCTATTCATGTAAATAATAAGCTAAAAGAATAATTTGCAAGCATTAACAGCCAGCTCTGCTCATATCGTATCTCTGTTCACTCACTATGATTTATTTTTTTTGCCCCTGGTATGCAGTAGATATATCTATTAGTTCTTAGTAGATTGCTAGCTGAGGAACAGCTAGGATGGGTTTGTGGCTGTATCAGAGATTTTTCCCATCAGATGCTATAAAAATAAACAGCAAATTTAAAATATGTTAGCCAGCCTGACTAAGAAAAGTATATTGCTCATACACTTACAGGAGAGTGTAAACAGTTAACTCGTCACTAACTCTGAAAACCTACTTTTCTATTGCAGTATTGATCTAGAAAAGTAGTTGTTTGCCAGCCCAAGGAATGTATGAAAGGTACCTGTACAATTTGCTTTGTGCTTCTTCACAGGAGAAAACATGAAAGCCCCTGGGAAGAGCAGGAGCTCTCACAGAACCAGAAATAAGAGGGGACGGGTTCGTGCTAGCAAAGATACATCTAAGCTGCTCCTCCTGTATGATGAAGACATCCTGGAGAGAGATCCCCTGCGGGAACAGAAAGATCTGGCATTTGCACAAGCTTATCTAACCAGGGTAAGCTAGACCAGTAGGTAACCCAGAAATAGGAACATCGGATGCTTCAAGTCCTTTAACATGGTTCATGCCTGAGCCACATAACTGCCAGTTCTGACTGGCTGTACTGGATCTGGTCAGGATGAAGTTATCTTTCTTCATAGCACCCCATATGGCGGTCCTTTACTTATTAAACTGTCTTTATCGCGGCCTATGAGTTTTCTTGCTTTTGCTCTTCCTCTTTCCTCCCCTGTCCTGCTTGGGGGAGGTGAGGAGTGAGTGAGTGGCTGTGGGAGTGCTTAGCTGCTGGCTGCAATCAATTCACAACACTGGGCCTCTTTTAATTTCAGAATGTCATAGTCTTTGATTTGGTTCCCTTCTCTCTTGTGAGCAGTTAAAATTTATCTTTAAGGAAAAGACTTGGTTGGCTCAACAAAGCTGGAAGCACTGTGTAAATTCTGAGTAGCAAGAGATCAAAGATTACTAAATTAACTTGTTTTCTTCCTGGATGTTATGTAGTCCTGTAAAGCTCTGTTGCTCTTTCCAGGTGCGTGAAGCCTTGCAGCATGTTCCTGGAAAGTATGAAGACTTTCTTCGCGTTATCTACGAGTTTGAGATTAGCACGGACAAGCAAACAGCTGTGGATCTCTATTCCACTTTACAGAAACTGTTGCATGACTGGCCACAGTTGCTCACAGATTTTGCTGCCTTTCTATTACCAGAACAAGCTTTGGAGTGTGGACTGGTAGGTAGCATGAAAGGAGACCAAATTTTAAGCAGACAACGTCAATGCTTGTGAGAGTGAAAGAATAAAGAATTCTTCCTAGGGCAAGAAAGGTAAACAGCTGGTAAATCACTTGTTTACCTTGCTGTTTTATTAATCAGAATTGAAATGTCTAGTGTTTGTTTTAAGTCTCATATTAAGTATTACTGTGGAGAATTGGCCTTTCCCAGTTACATTGCAGAACCTGACTGCAGAGACAACGTGCAGATAAAGCAAGTGGAATGGTTCCCTTACCTCACAAATCAGCCTTCCACTTTGTAAGACAGAGGTTTTCACCTGTTACATTCTTTTTGGATTTTCCTATGTTACATGCATATGGTGGAAGCAAAACTTTGTAGCTCACGTAAGTATTGATTATGCAAAGTCTTGTTTCTCTTTCTCCACCTCTTCCCAGTTTTGCAATGGATGTCAATACAAATGGAAAAAAAATAGCAAGACAGGCATTTTATAGCTTGCCTAAGCCAACTAGAGATGCTTGGAGATACATTCTTGAACATGAGGGGTAAATCTTTTTCTTTTGGTCAGTTTGAAGAGCAGCAAGCATTTGAAAAAAGCCGGAAGTTCCTCAGGCAACTGGAGATTTGTTTTGCTGAAAATCCTGCCCACCATCAAAAGATCATCAAAGTTCTCCAGAGTTGTGCAGACTGCCTCCCCCAGGAGATTGCAGAGGTAATCAGGCATCCAGGTATATCCTTTCTCTCAAAAACCCTGAGAATGAGAATGCAATTAGCTGGCCTGCTTCACTGTTCCTATATGCTGCTCTTTGAGACCACAAGAGGTTATCAAGTGCGATCTCCTGCTGTGGGACATGGTAGAGAACTGAAGCTGCCTCTTCTAGAGGCTTTACAATTAACTGGCCTGTGTGTCTCCTCTCTCCTACCTCCACCTTGCCTTTATTACCTTGCAGGTGAAATTTTAGATTAGTGCCTCCTACAGTCTGCCTAGAATTTTGGAGGGATATTTCTATGCTAACTTGATAGCTGGATGTGGAATGATCTCAAAATATTCATGAAGTAGCACCAATGCAAGCATAAACTTCCACATTGGAGGTCTAATAAGCCCTGGTGTTCCACTTTGAGAAATCCTTCTGAGAAGAATGTGACAATATGGAATGAAACACTCATTTTCTCTGGATTTCTCTTTTTCAGCTGAAGACCCAAATGTGGCAACTGTTGAAAGGACATGACCACTTGCAGGATGAGTTCTCCATTTTCTTTGATCACTTACGGCCCTCAGCCAGCCGCATGGGAGATTTTGAGGAGATCAACTGGACAGAAGAGAAGGAATATGAGGTGGAGCAATCTTTTCCCCAAGACCAGAAAAGATAAAAGCAGAGATACTATACATGTTTGAACTTGAAGAACTCAAACTGAGACTGCATTTCCAGAGAGAGGGAAGCAGCAGGGTGGGGTAGCTGTTGGTGGACTGAAACAAACTTTTTTCAAATTTTTTTACAGCATTTATGTCTTTTCTAACATAATTGAACTTGTCATGTCCTGGAACTGAACTTAATATTCAGAAATCCATGGGGAAAACGAAGTTTGGTCTACTGAAGAGCTATCATGATAGAGCAGTTTTTGTGTGTTTCTTCTTTTGTAGTTTGATGGGTTTGAAGAGGTGTCTTTGCCAGATGTAGAAGAGGAGGATGAACCACCCAAGATTCATGCAGCCTCAAAAAATAAGAAGCGTAAAGAGATTGGAGGCCAGAACAATGACAAGGTGGGCCTGGGGTATCTCACTAGTCCGCATATCTGGACTCTAAGCAAATGCATGCTTACAAGGATAAATGTGTTGATTTATCAAGAGACATGACGACAGCCTAAAAAGATTGAAGAAAGGAGATTGAAATGTTTCCACTGTGCTTTGCTTGCTAGCAGCATAATTGCTTTAGTTCTCTCTGGGTGTGCACAGAGTGCCGCTCACCCCTTCCTGGCTCCCTCTGGGGTTAACCTTACCCTGACTGTCATCTTTATGTACAATGCATCTTTGTCAGCTGGAGTATGTCTGTTTCCAGGAGGTCGAGTGGGTAGATGGGACGAAGGAATGTTCCTGTTCCTGCCATGAAGGGAGTAGTGATCTCAAGCTAAAGAAAAGCAAAAGGAGGACCTGCAGCCATTGTAGTAGTAAGGTTAGTTGATAGGCCAAGTCATTGGAGTGGTGAGTGGAAGGTAGAGTCGTGCCAAGAGTCCCCCTGATGTGGTGATCCAGCCTTGGGCCTCATGTCTCCAAAATAATGTGTTGAGGAAGCAAGTAAATCAAAAGATGACCAGTAGTGTCTCCTTCTTCGGAGCTCTGACTGCACTACCTGGCCTTCCGCTGTCTGTCCCCTCACTTTCTACTGCCCCTCCTTGCTATGCTAAATAGTGTTAATTTCAATGTTCTTTTGAGGTAAGAATAAGCTTTTTCAGTGGAAGATGCTTGTGTGGCCACTATGTGAAAAGAACTCTGCCTGTTCATAATAATAAAAAAGATTCAGCTTTCTAAATGCAAACTAAAGCCTTTGTTAGGATCAAGGAATACTTTGGAAGCAAAGGCTGAGGTGTTAGGTTTGGATTGATATACCGCATCTGTAATTGTATGCCTCTACATTGATTTGCAGGTATGTGAAAACAAATTTTACAAAAATAAAGATTCTCAGGAGCTGACTGCAAGCCTTGTTCAACAAGAATCAAGTCCTCAGCCTGAAGGGAGGGATTCTGGAATGTCTAAGGAACCTGGAGAAGAAAGCCTGGAGAACAGAGATGAGAGAGAGGATGTCCAGAGCAGAACAAAAACCGTATCTAGGAAAGTGGACTCTCTGGCTTCAGGTATGTGAAAGTCTTGTGTACAGACAGGTATATCATTCATCTCCAAACTGGTTCACACAAAGGAAAATAGGTATAGGACTTTCTAACACAAATTTATTGAGATAATGAGAACTTCTAATAATATTTTCTCATTTTTTTTCCTTGTGTTCATCCACTCTGGATGCTCTAAACATGCATATATCCAGTGCAGTCCCTCAAAAAAAAGCTTTCCTGACTAGAGAAACATTCTCCCCTTTTCAGAACGATTGCTCCATTTAAGCTTCTCTTGCTAGCATGCTAATCCCATTCCCAGTACTACTAGTCCATGATACTGTGTTTTTTTCCAGTTTTCATTTTAGCACAGCAATTCAAAATCATCATCTCTCTAATCTTCCTTTAAATGGTCTCCTTCAAGTTACTTGTTTTTCCTTCAGTCTGGTACAGACAAGGGGAAACATGTTTATTGCAGGATAAATAACCTGAAAGAGATCTCTTCCTTCTTTCAGTAACCATGTCTCAGTTAACACTACTGTTGGAGACAATGCACAGGTTCAATATAGTAGTTTAAATGTAACGCAACCTGATGTCTAGTTTATAGTGGTTTTGTAAATAGGGTGCCAAGAGCAGCAATGTCTTTCACTTGAGAATTTTGTTTTGGGCAATGCACTTAAGCTTTTTCACGTGTTTATCACTTCTTCACGCAGCAGCTGGTTGTACTAACCCACAATGGTGAAGAAAATTCACTGCAGAGTGCCTTTGAAGTACAGGATGGGTAAACTGCAGATAGCATTACAAAGCTGCTCCCAAACTGTGTTCTCATTTACAGTATTATGCTCTAGGAAAAAAAAAAAAAGCCCAAACCAAAAAACTCTTAAAAAGGAATAAAGCTTCCAGATGTTTTTCTTACTAACAGCTCATCTAAACTTGTTTGGGTTTCTTAATCAGGATCTCACCTGGAAGGAAAGATTGCCTCCAGCAGACATGCATCTTCTGAAAAAGCTGCACTGCCTGATAACCAGGTTCAAGAAGCAGGTGTCAGTGCTGTTGTGAATACTGCAAAGGACAGTGATTCTTCTATCACTGACCTCAGATGGACACATCTACAAAAAGCTACTCTAAAACTACCTCAAGAAACCAAAGACTGCCCTTGCACTGTGGGAAGTGAGAGCGAGGAACTAAAGCAGCAACATCAAGGAAATGCAGATGCTTCCCTTGGACTGAGCAGAGATCTGCTGCTGTCTTCTTGTTCTGTTACAGTAAAAGGCTTAACGGGACCCAGTTCCTCTTCTGGAAAGAGTGTATGTCAGACTGAAGGGCTTCATTCTGATTCATCAGATAAGCTCACTGTCTTTGGTCATGCTTCAAAATTAGGTGGGAAAGAATTTGAGGGACCACCTTTGCCTCTGGAAGGAAAACCTGAAGCAAAACAGGGTTGGATAACACTGGGTAGAAAACCAACACTGGGTAAGAGCTGCAGCTCACAGTCCCCTGATAATTGCATTTTGGAAACAGATGATATGGGCTGCACTGGAAATTTGCCTGAGAGCAGATCAAAGTCAAATACAAACAACTGCTTCCAGGTGCAGCAGCATTCTGAGCAGCTAGAATACAGAGTGGTTACTGCCTCCCTGGAGCAAAAGGAAGAGGAGCAGCAACAGCAGCGAGTCACAGAAGCAACTGTGTGTGCTAAGAACAGCAAAGTCAGCTCAACTGGGGAGAAGGTTGTGCTCTGGACCAGGTATAGCTGCCTGAACTGCATCTCACATCCTTTGTGCATTGAGTATTTGGCTTCAGCTTTCATATTATAGTGTATCCTTTATTTTCATTTTGTATGCCCATTTTCTAATGTCTTCTGCCCCCTCCCTTGTTTCCTCTAACCACAGTCTGTCATAGCTGCCATCTTGGTCCTATGAGAAACACTGCTTGTGGCTGTGTAATTATTGTAGCACTTCAGGCTGGGAAAGAATTTTTTTTTCTCTCTGACTTCAAAAAGCTTAAAAACAGGCTAAATGCAGCTCTGCTTAGAGATATGTCTTGTGATAGGTGGTGGTAGTAATAGTAAAGGAACAAGCCTGCTGGACTTGCTCTGTGATTGCTATCCTTACCTGGGAACAGGCCTCTTGGGCTTGTGGTGGTTGAAGTGTGTCAATGCTTGTTTTCAGCTGCTTTAATAGCTATTGCACTGTTTTGCAGGGAGGCTGACAGAGTCATCCTCACCACCTGTCAGGAGAAAGGAGCCCATCTGGAAACATTCCATGCCATCTCACAGAAACTAGGCAACAAGACAGCTAGTGAGGTGAGGGATTGGTGTGGAAAAGCTTGCATCTGCTACAGTGAATGGGGAAAGGGTGGGAAAAGGAAGGAAAAGTGGAGGTTTGCTGTCATATAGTCTCCCAAACTTAACTTCAATTTGATGCTGCATCAGAGAAAAACAATCCTATTTGCAAATAAAAAACCAAAACCAACCCTGATCTGTTCTGGTGCAGCTAAAAATCATGACTGCTACGGTCCTCCTTACATTAGCACTGATAATCTAGCCTTATATTTGGTACCAAAATTGTTTCAGTGACTGCTACTTGGGTCTTTAGCCTTCTGCTTCAACACAAGGAATCTGTTGGGTTTTGTCTCTTAACCTTCCTCATATTACTGCCTAGGAATCTTCCCAAACTGCCACTTTTTTACCTGCAAGTCAGTAGAATATAACTTTCTTCCAAAGAAGACAGAACAACCCAGTGCTCTTCTATTTCTATTTTCCTTCATGATCGAATCTTCCATAAAATGTGATTGGGGTTGTTTTTAACATAAATGCACAAAACACCCTGAACTCCATAATGTGAAACTTCCATTTCATACTGCCTTTTAGGTCACTAGTTATCTTGGATTTCCCTTGTTCTTCAGGTATCCCACAGGTTCAGAGAACTGATGAGGCTGTTTCATACATCCTGTGATGGGAGCTCTGAAGATGAGGAGGATGCAACTAGTACCAGTAACACAGACCAGTTGTCAGATAAAGATCTTCTGCTTTCTGAGGAAGAACCTGATGACTAAGGTTATTCTGGCTTGATAAGCTACTGACTGCATCAGGAGAGTTGTTTGCCAGTTTGCTGCTAGACAGGTGCTGTGGATAAAGGAAAAATGTTTGCACAGGTACTTAAGATAGCACCTTTTTTTTGTTGTTGTTCACTTTCCTGCTACACTTCTGACAAGCTGCAGTTCTCAATCTGTATCAAACTAAAGGAATGAAGTAAGGGGTGAGGGTGATAATATCCTCTAGAACCTACATGGGGAGCTGCAACAATTAAATGACAGAAGCGATGCTTGTGGACATTGACCTCACTGCATGGTGAAGATGGGCCACCAGCCTTTGAAAAGAATATGTAAATATTGTATCATAAGATGTCTGTTTTCATGTGGAACACACACGATTTTTTGTAAGTTTTCCCCTTGTGTTGATTGTACATGGGAAAGTTACAATCTGAATTCTGTATTTATTGTGTGGTCTTATTCTAACAGGCAGAGCAAATTCACTTTGCAAAGTTTTAAAAAAAACAAACATACAAAAACAGGCCCAAAAAAAGCAGCTTTCCTCCTTTACAACACAACTGCAAGTAGCTGGAGAACTTAAGCCAGCCTTTGTAGCAGGATTTTACTGAAAAGAAAGTAGCAGTTGGGCTATCTTTAAAGCTGTTCCCTTTATTTTGAAAGTGATTTTAAAGATATTCTTCCACTATCTCTAGTAATAAAGATGAGTCAGTCTGCATCTGCTTCATCTTCAGATTCATCTGCTTCAGAACCTATTTCGTAGCACTGGGATAGAGTTCTTAGCTCGTGTAAGGCCTCCTGGAAGTCATCCTGTTCAACTCCAGCAGAGAAGAAGCTGGGCCATCGCCGCGTGTTCAATTTCTGTAGATCCTTGTATAAGCTGTAGAGGAGCGTGTGCAGAACTGGTGAAGACTGCAGGGCTGCTAGTACAGGGATGCTTTCAACGGCTGCAGGGAAAAATATCTTTGTTCAAACAGACCAATCAAAATTTGTTTCCCTACCCTATTTTACTTTACAAGCAGTTGCTTTACTTAAACTCAACATAGCAGAAGAGCTGCTTAACACTAATAATTTTTGCCCTACAAACACTCAAAAGTGTGTTGTGTGTGTTTGTTGGTTTTTTAATAATTCTCCTTTACCTCTGTTAGACCCTACTTGCCCCCACATGATCTCTTTCTGTTGCAAAGTAAGTTTAAGGGGCACTTGTTACCTGCTGAGGAATAACTGGGAGGTTTGTCCAGGAGGAAGCCTTGTCTGGTCAGAAGAGGAGAAAAAAACTGGGGGTACGGAGGTAGGGTGTTACATGGCTGCTCAAGCACGTGGGATGTGCTGTAAGGAAGAAGGTGAATAAAGTTATCCAAAACTTGCTCTACCTTCAGTTTCCAATTGCTGTTCCCTGTTCTAAAAAAAACCAACAAACCTGTTACCAACCTGAATGCCCCAGGAAACACAGTGTGTAAATAATGCTGCAGAATCTGCTCAGTGCTCTCACAAGCATGGAGTGGAGAAGTGGCCTGCTTTTCTGGACAGCTGCTGCAAAGAAAACCAGTTCATCGTTTTCGAGGGGATTTGACTGAAAATGTTGGTGACTCAGCTGCTTTTTAGCTGTTTTGCTATAACGTTAGTAGCATATAACTGGCTAGATTACTACTAGACATTTTTTTCTTCATTTGGCTCACTCTCCTAATAGGATTGTGAATGACTTTTTTAAGAAACCACCACAGCTGATTGATAGTGTGAGTTCTGAAGGGAAAAGTGCAGTTGAAATGGTGATTACCTGATGTGACTTTCTTTGCAAATTCCTCGTAGCACAACAGACTGAGCAAAACAGCAGCTGACCTTCTGCTCCCTACATGAAGACAGAAGCTTCCAGGGCATGTCTTGCTGGTAGGCACATAAAGTATCAGGGAGCGAGTAGCCATGTAGAGCAGGAAAGGGAACAGAAGCCCACGCAGCCACAACCTACGAGTCAGAGAGGGGGAGACAAATCGCAGTCTAGAACACACTCCCCCCTGTCCTGTTACGTGTGTATGTACAGATGTGAAGTAGAACACCAGCTCTTGCCCACAACAGTAGTTCAGGTAGAACTGAAAGGATTAGAGGTTGCTGTTCTCTATGCCCTTACCTTTCTCCCAGAGAAGTTAAGTGTTTCAGCAAGGTGCATCATAGAGCCCTGAGAGGAACAGAGCCGGTAAGGAGCCGTAAGGGTGTCAAGCACTGCTGCCAAAATTGCGCTGCTGTGGTAGTTAAGTGATGCCTATGGAGGGAGACACGTGGAAGACTTACAGGACAAGTTAAATTCATCTGTTCCTTAACTCATTTTTTTGTATGCTTAACTTGAGCATATTGTAAATTGTGCTTTTATATACGTTGTGTTTTAACAGTTATTTCAGGTTTTGGATAAGCAAGTCAACTGCTTGCTAACAAATGATCTGTTGCTGTTTTTCTTGACAGCAGCTTCTTAGTGCACAGACAAGGCTGGTGTTACATACTCAGCACATGAAGAATAATGCAGTAAACTATTTTTTTCAGTGCTGAAACTGAAGGCAGTAAACCAATGGAAAGACTGCAAAAAAGAAAATGTGTTAATGTTTTTTAAAGGATGAAAAAAAACTATGGGAGTGAAAAGTTGGCAGTTAAGTCTCTGCTAACAGTGAAAAAGCAGGAAAAAAAATCTTTTCTGCTTAGTAGAACACCATCATGAAAAAACATTGCTAAAACAACATAGCTGCAGAAAACACTTTTGGAGAGTGGTATATCTGAAAGAGCTGAAAGCCAGCCATGGTAGGTGTTGTTTCTAGGTAAACCACTCTACGGTACATACATCATAGTTTATATACGGAAATGTAACGGGAGGTTGTGGCTTGATTCCTAGACTCCCACTGAGTGACAGGGGGCAAAAGAGCGAGCTGTGACTGGAGAGATGGACAATTCCTAGGGCTGTGTTCATCAGTCTGTAAAAATTCTTCTGAGAACCCTGGGGGGGAAAAATCCAACCATTAGAATCTTAAAGATGCAAGCAAACAATCTAATCCAGCTTGGGCATGGAAGCGTCACCTGTTGTTTTGTTTCCCCATTGTTTACTTACTCCCATGTTACTCATGACTGGAGTCAAGCCCCAGGTCAGGATTCCTTTTCCTGAATACTCATCATAGAGCAGTTCTGTCACCTTGGCACCAACTCCAGAGAATCCATTGTGTAGGTCACAGAGGACTTGAAACCCCTGTGTAAGACAATGGTGGTGGCAGCTGAGATTCTACTTAATCTTGAACAGAAAGTTTCTTGAAAGAAAAGGGAGTTTGGACTAAGCTGTCAAACCTGCAGATAATCACACTCTTCAACATAAAAGTGCAACCGATCTTCCAACTCCTCTATGCAGCCAGGATCCTGCAGGAGACTTTCACCTTGTCCAAAGGCTTCTAGGCAACCACACTCCCTAAGAAAAAGGTGGGGGGGGCTTATTCTATCCCCTCTTAATTTTTCCTTGAAGCCAAAACTAAGATCCTGTTCTGGACAACAGATTCTGAATGAAACCTTTAGGACATACCCATCATGCATGTACTGACGGATGACGTAGATGCTCTTGGGATGCAAGTGCACATTGAGGTAATCAGACCAGACCCGCATGCTGCCACCCGAGTAAACTTCCCGGGAAACAGCGAGTCGCGAAGGGGCAGGAGATGCATCTGGAATGAGAGATGTGAAGAGCGAAGGTCTTTTCAACTCTTAACATCCCCTTGAATAAACAAAACCAGCTTTTTATCTTGTCCGGTTTCTTAACTTAGTTGCTGCTCCATGACCCATCTTTCTGCAAGCAAAGAAATCTTATCCCATAGTTTTCCTTCTCCCCGCATGCTCATTCACTGATAAATTGTCCAGCTGTCACAGGGCTTGTTCTGCCTTTCTAGATAGAGCTCTTTGTTCCCCATAAGTAAACCAAAGCCATCAGGACAGCGCAAATTGGACAAAACACAAACCGGTAATGCACAGAAAACACGCGCACACACCTTGAACTGAAGCACCGGAACTGCCTTTTCTGTCAGAGGAAGCATCTTCCTAAGGAAAAAGCCCCGGTACGGCAGTTACACCATGCTTTGCCTCATCCTTCCACATGGTACCAGTCAAGAAGTTAAAGCCCACGCCGCGAGTGAAGTAAACGCGAGAGGAGTCCGGGAAGCACCCGGCGGGCTCCGAGCCGCGCTTCGTATCCCGGCAGCCGCTGCGTCCCGGCCGCCCCGCTCCGCCCACCCTCACCGTCCGGCTCCCGGCGTCCCGCGGCGCGGAGCCCCCGGCCGAGGCGCGTTCCAGGTAGGCCGCCACCTCCCCGTCCCTGCAACACAAACCGGCGGCAGCTGCCGGCGGCCGCCGCAGCCGCCGCCGCGCCCGCCCCGCACTCACCAGGCCACCGGCGCCTCCGTGCCCGCGCCGCCGGGCCTCAGCGCGCCCACGCCGCCTGCAAGAGAGGCCGGTCACGGCGAGGCCGCCCCGCGCCAGCCCCCCGCCCGCCCCACCGGTACCTTTCAGTTCCAGCGCCACCAAGCGCGGCGTGTGCGACTCCCGCCCGCCCGCCTCCCGCCCGGCCCGGAGCAGAGCGGCGGCGCGGAGCTCGGCGGCCTCGGCGGGGCTGCGCAGCGCGGCGGCCTGCGGGGGAGGGGGAAGCGGTCAGACCCGCGCCCCCGGCCCGCTCCCGTACCCGGCCCTCACCCCCCACCGCCCCGGTCCCGGCCCCCCCCCACACACACCTGCAGCCCCCACCAGTGGGCGCCCACGCAGCCCGCGTAGTGCCCCAGCTGCAGCGTCACCGCCTCCCCCGGCATCCCTCTCGCTCGCAGCCCGCTCCGCCGCGCCACCCGGGGCGCATGCGCACCACCACCCCCTCCCCCCCCCCGGCGGAGAAGGCGGAAACGCCTCAGTGGCGGGGCCACCCCCCCCCAAGGAGGCGGACACCGACAGTGGGAAGGAGGCGCCGCCGCCGGTCCGGCCTTTATTGCGCTAGAGGGGTCCCGCCAGCCGCTCCAGCTGCCGCGGGTTGGAGCCGCTCAGGAACCGCAGCTCCTCCTTGCCGTCCTCCGTGCGCGCTGCAAGACAGAAGGTGTGTTGGGGCCGCGGCCGCCTCCTCCGCCGGGACACCCCCCCCCCCGGCTCCCCGCCCACCGCCCCGGCGCAGGCAGGCCGGTCCCCGGGCAGGGCGCTAACCATTCTCGTGCTGCAGCCACTTGCGGTCGAGGTAGTAGCCGTAGCAGCTCTCGAACTCCCTCGGGCTGTAGTTGGGGACCGGGACGGGGACGAAGGGGTCCAGGGCATCGAAGCCCTCCTGGGAAGGAAAGCCGGGGGTGAGGTCCCGCCGCAGGATGCAGCACCCAGGCACGGGCCTGGGCCTCTCCTTGCTGCAGGACCCGTCTGGGATGAGCTCAAGCAGAGTTATTTCAAAGGAGAATAAAGCTGTATGTGATCCAAAGAGCAAAGGCTGCCACCCTGAAGTGAACACAGTTCCCAAACCAGGATTTCTGTTTGTTTCCCAGTGTGAAAGGGAAAAACAAGAAGAGGCCAGGACTCACCTTTCCCAGCAACTCCTGGGGCAAATAGGCAGAACTGGGTTTGAAGAGAGAGCCGGTCTGGCTGAGGGTCGTCACAATAGCACCTCCACTCTAAAAGGTAGATTAGAAACCCTTTTAGCTGCAAACGCAGTAGTTGTGAAATAGTTATGGACTGATTCTAAATAAGTGAGGTGGTGTTTTTTTAATCTTACAGTTACTTCAATTCCAAAATTCTATATAATGGACTTCTTACAATGCTCCTAACTATGTTAAGCCTGGCTACTCCAAGGACACATGCAGAACAGGGAATACGTAGCTGGTGTTTCCAGTGCTAGCATTTAAACGTGTCATTCTTACCTATAAATGACTTTTCTATTGAAACAACTGAAATACTTTAAAAAGGACTTTTCTATATACTTTTGCATCTGAAGACTACCTGTTAGAGATACTAGCATCCAGAGGATTGAAAAAGAAGCAAAAGGAGTTGACCTCCTATAGCAAAACATCTAGAAACTAAAAGTTCTCGTTAGTTCAAAAAATCAGAAATCAAAGTGTCATAAGGGTTATTAAATACCTCTAGCTCAGGGTCATAAACTGGAGTTTGGCACGGTAATCAAGAAAAGCATTGTTACATATCTGACCTGTTCTTATTTCTCTTTGGGTGATGTCAGAAATGCTGATGAGATACTAACCCTTAACAGTCACATGATATTCATCCTCTCCTTTGCTGAAGCAACAGTGTGATGTTCGATTTGTAGCTTTACGCTTATCAGCAGGTAGTTTTAATTGCTGAGAATAACACACCCAAAGGTACAGACTGGAACTCACCCAATTATTCATCATCATCTTCCTTAGATTGTACACGAGCGTCAGCTCCTCTGGAGAAACCTGGTAAAGATTGTCTGCATCACTTTTTTTGCCAGCAGTTTCAATCTGAGACATAAATGCCCCTCCTCTACTTTAAATTAGACTGGAAGGATCATTTGCATCCTTTTGGTGCATTTTTTTCTTTGCTTTTACTTAGCACTGTAGCATTCAGCCTTAGTAATGTTACACAGAGAAATGCCCAAACCTTTCCTGCTGTAACAAGACATACGTGCACTTTTTTCTTACTGAGAGAACTTTCTTCAGTAAAAATTGTCTAAAGCACAGTATGAATTTTTCAGGTCCCTCCAAGCTAGCAAAGCCAAATGTATGTCTTTCAGGGATTACTATAGAACTTAAAAATTAACAAAACGCTCTCCCTTGCAGTAGGAATGCAGAAATATCATCAGAACAAATCAATTCTTACAGGGCTTTTGTCTTCCTTCTTTAATGTAGTCCTTCCCCAGAGCGCATTGACACCATCCACTGCCACAAGAAGTCGGAATGAGCCAAGATGACATTGCTGCTTTATCTCTTTCAGCACAACCCCTACAGCATCGCTGGCATTTCTCACACGAGCTAAACCCTTTAAGTAGGAAAAGGCACATCACTCAGGTTGGTTTTCTTGTTAATACATAATGCTGGCAACTTTGGGCATTGTCTGCCCTTTCTAAGGGGGAAGGAAGATGAAACAACCGTCAACAGTCTGTTCATTCGTTTCAAAGGAGCAATCTGCTCTAAGGTACTGAGCATCAAAGACATAGGAACTTTCAGATTCTAATTTTTGCTTCTACCCAAGTTCTCTGTACAACTTCCTTTACAGATCCATCAGATCTTCCACAATGTTTTTTGTAGCCACCTTGTTGATAGGGAAATGCCTTTCATTTCCTAGAATTCGTATTTGTAAGATCTTTAGAAGCAATTTGTTGCACATACATATGCAATGACAGGATCTTCTAATAAAACGTGAGACAAAGCCAGAAGCAGTTGTTATTCCTTACCTGTTCCACCACTTCACCCAATGGTCTGCCCTCCTCAGTGCTTTCTCGTTTGCCCCACACATATTTTTTTTGTGTTTTTATCTGCGGTAAGAGAATTACAATTAGATTGGGATATAAGTAGTGCAAAGGCAGCTTGGCAAGTCTGGATGGCAAGATTCCTGGTTCTTTGCCAGCGTTAAAGAGTAGTGCAGAATCTGGGAGAAGTATTCATTGCAAATAGCCATCCCCACGGGAGGATTTAAAGTACTTCTTTTTCCACGAAAATTGAATTCAAGTGAAGGGTAGGGTTTGTGGGTTTGTATGCAATATGAGTGCATGCATTAGTACATGAAGCATTTCTTGAAAATGAGCAAATCTAGAATTTGCATCAAAGTGCTCAATGACAGAAAGCATGTGCACTTGCAGTCCCTGAGAGATGATCCTGTAGGTAGTTCTTAGCTACTATCCAAGACAACTTGACCGGCTCTACAAACCTCTTTTAGGAAGCGCTCATTTGAGGTTTTGAAGTTCTTGAGCCAGAAGGATGCTTGCAAAGGCTGATCAAGCCGTTCTTTGTTGTAGGAAGACTGTATAAGCTCCCTGCAGTTTTTCACCCAGAGATGAGCTGTAAGCAAAATAAAACAGTTGCCTTTTTTTTTTTTTTCCAGGTCAAAATAATTGTATGAGTTGGGTGTGGGGGGGGGTGTTTGTATCTCTTATCCTTATTCTGCTACACTGCTAAGAAAAGTCTGCCATCCTTAATGGAGAAGACTCTCCCTTGAGAACAGAGGAGGTCAAACAGACCCACACACAGCACGTCTCCTGTCATACTCATTAACAGTGGAGAAAAAAAAGACTGACTATAAGCATGTGTGAGCAGGTGAAAATAACTGTAATTATGTTCTACTTTATTTGGGGGTTTTGTGCTTTATATGCCTTCTCCACTATGGAAAAAAAAAGATAATTTGCTGTGGCCTACCCTACACCTTTCTCTTGAAGCAGCATCTTCTGGATCAGCATGCATATTTGATGTAATAACACAGACAGCATCAGTATTCTTACCATCTGGGATGTGCAGCACCAACCAGCCTTGTCTTGTGCAGTAGTGAACCACGTGACACAGAGTCATGGTTTTCCCTGTTCCTTTCTCACCATCTCCAACATGGATTGTCAAGGAAAGTCTCTGAAAAACCACTTCAATTTATACTTGACTGTAATTCTTTCACAAAGGCATAAAGGAAGTTCAAAGGTCATAAAAGCAAGGATGGCTTTTGTTCAGCAGCAAACCTAGCCTAAAGAGTTCCTTCTCTCTATATCCCCCTGCCCCCCTACATCAAAGCTGATTATTCCCACTCCCTTAGTTGTGCTGGTAGCCCTGTTTGTGAATCTGTGCCATAAGCCAAATCGGGCTTAGAATAAAAGTATACAAGCTTTGTGAACTTCTCAGACTAGCTTTGCTGACAAAAGACAGAGAGCAGAACCAATTCCTGAAGACTAAACAGCAGTGGTCAGCACAGGATCAAAACATCGCCCTCATCTGCATAAACTCACCTGCTTGTATTTAACTTGCATTCTACCATCAAGTAAGTGAGAAAAGATACAGATCACATATCTGACAGCTGGGTGTGCAAAGTTGGAGCTTTTCAGGTAAGTGAAAAGTTCTAGAGCTGGTTTTCGCACCATCAGGCAGGCTTCATTGAAGGTCTTAATCTGAGAAAAGGAACAGAATATGAACAAGAAGCCAGGTGCTGGCACACTACAGCTGTTCCTGGCATGATTCCATCTCTGATTGGTACTGTGCCGGGTCTGAATGTCCACTGCTTTCCCCTTCTCTACCAGGCCAGTCATATCATCACAGAAGTTTATCAGGTTGGTCAAGTGTGATTTCCCCTCGGTGAAACCATGCTGACTACCCCTGATGACTTTCTTATCCTTTGTGTGCCTGGAAATGGTTTCCAGGATTAGCTGTTCCAATCAAGTTCCTAGAGACCAAGGTGAGGCCGACTGGCCTGTCAGTGAATCAAAAGTCAATCACCTAGAATTACTAACTCACAGATAAGATACCTCTTCCTAAACTCAAGTAGGCAGTCTGTGTTAACTGCTTGCGAAGCCTGATCCAGTCACAGCATGATCTGTCTTACAACAGAAATCAAGAGGCAAGATTTTTTTGTTGCCAATATAAACTTATTTCATGAGACAGCCTGTTTCATACAGAAATGTAACTGTGGAAAATATTCTGTAATTCATTATGTACTCAGAAGTTGTTAGAGATGAAAAATACTGGATAGAATGTTGCTTAAAGTGGAATCCTCACACCCTTCTGCCACTATTCTGGTTAGGTTGACTCATATCTTTTAGATGTAGAAAATAACAGTAAGGACCAGGAGTAACTGCATTCTTGCAGCACATCACTCTCTCTTATTCCAACAGGAAAGCATTGTAGTTACCCGATGGATCTGGTTCTTCCCACATACCAGTCCACTCCCTACAACTCTGCTCTAAGACAAAGTACCTGCTGCTGGAACCGATAGGGCAGTCCATGTGGAAACACAGCTTTCACCTCCTCAAGTGGAATGCTATAATGGCGACCCTCATGGTGTTCTGTGTGCTTGGCCTGGGAAGGTAAAATGCAAACTGTAACACTCAGTAAAGTCCAATACCTCTTTTCTGGATACAGAAGGCCTGTGAGAATGGAACAGGGAGGGAATGCTCAATCAAAGCGAGTATCTACATGCTCAATCTACAAAGCAAGAGTCAGAAGAACTATCATATTAAAGTAAAGCAGGAATTGTAGTATCAGGACACTACTGGCAGATGCTTAGGAAGAATCTAAAGAAAGGATATCCCACCTGGCAATAAACAATAAAGGGATTCCTTGAGCTTGTATATGAACCATTCTGTTTTGTGGGCACTGGTGGCCCTATGCTTCATGAGTTCATCTAATCTTTTATTAGTCCACTTGTACTTCTGGTCACCACACTATCTTAATAGCAATATGATCCCCTTTTGAATTATCTGCTGGATTCAAATTTATTTTCTTTACGTCTGCAACAAAATTATGTTTTCTGGTTTGTTCTTTGCTGTCTCTCAGTAGTAATTCCTACTATGCCACTTACCTTGTTAACTAGTACTGGTTGCTTAAGAACTCACAATCTGTTTTCTGGGGCAATAATTTCCAAGTCCCTTGTTGTGACATAAGCGGTCAGTATTATTCCTCCAGCAGACTTGCATCGTTCTGCATTTATTTATAGTAATTACTTTAAGAACTCTGACTGCGCAGTCTAAGAAGCAGTTGTTACTGATATACGAAAATCTAATACCCATTTCATGCCTTGTTACACATCCTTGTTTTTTCCCTTCATTATTCTATTTTCCTACAAGGCAATACTTGCAAAACACTTACTTATTTACTCTGGGTCTAGTCATCAGGTTTTGTGTCTTGTATAATTAGGACAGTATATGGAGACACTATTCTGCAGTACTTCCTCTGTGACTTTTAGCAACTTTTGTGCCAAGCTGTGTCTGGCATTTTTAGCAGCTTTGTGCCAAGCTGCTGAGTCCTGCTCTAGACTTTCTGCACTTTTCCACGGACTTAAAGTAAAAAAATCCTCCTCTTTATTCTTGTGCATGCCAATCTTTTACTTCCATTTTGGTTGATGTGGAATCAGAACATAACAACTTCCTTGTTTTCTTTATTTTGCATAATAATGATCCAGGAAAAGTAGTTTTATTTACGTGTTCAGAAAGAAAAAGCAGCAGTCATTCTTTCTGCCAGCTTTAGCAGATCTGGGGGCTGATCCAGATCTGTATTCCATATTAGCTTTGGTGTAGACCCAGGGCTTAATTTACTGAGGCCCAGAACAGGTGAGACAATACTGGTCTGGGCTTGGTCGCTCACCTGTGCAGTCCAGCTGACAAATGGTTTGACCAGAATGAACGGATGGGGAAAAAAAAGTTGTGATGAGTACTGCTACCCTGACCTGGCTGCATGCTGTATTCCTCACGTGGAACCAGGTCAGCAGCTGTACCTACAGGTTTGAATACTGCCTGCTTTTACCATGAATATTTTGCTTTTCCCAGTTCATTGATGGACTCTTCAGGCGCAACTGCTGCAGCTCTGTTGCAGACCCATGAATTTTCTAGCCCCAGGACTCTTGGTATGTTACTCTCCCTCCCTTTCTTCAGACCAGATTTTCAGTCTTTCAGCATGCAACATGCCTGTTGTCTTCTGCCCTGCCGTCCACTCCGAAAAGCCTATGGTAACTACACCCCTATTCCATACCTTACTGAGGAAAGGTACTCATAGGACAGGTCAATGTGTCCTGGACTGTATGTTTTACCTTGGTACAGCTGCAGGATTCAAGGTACCCACAGGTTTGCCGAACTATTTATAGGAAGAAACCATTTGGTAACTTCAGCAAACTGCTATCTAAGCTGCTTAAGTTGCCCGTCTGGTGTTTACTGGTCAGTAAATCTTAGCAACAGGAAGAAAATTTTGAGAGACTTCAGTCTTTTTTGCAAGCAGAGCTGTATTTCAAACTCTGGGCTGGATTTGCTCGAGTTTTCCTGCACGTGTTGGACACAGACTAACAGCACCTGTGTTTTTGCATGGCAGTGTTATCTATGGACTCGAACAGAAGAGCAGTACTCCAGAGACCATTTTCATTCTCAGTTTCATCACTGACTTGCTGCATAATCTTGGCCAAATTCCTTCACTCTTCAGTTCCTACATCTGTAAAGTGGGTCAGTATCTTTATCCTCATGTTCAGTCACTCTGAGTTTTGCTAATGGAAAGGTATATAAAAGCTAATTCTTATTAAAAATTTAGTTTTCATCTGGTCTTAATCCATTTTTAATGGGACTTTATGGTGCACAAGTACATGTGCCATCAGAGCTATCAGGTTTGCTGATGAAGCGAGACAGCGGAGCCCCTCTGCTGCAATATGCGATCTGCAATACAGCAAGTCCGAAGAACACTGATCTGACAAATTAATAAGCAATGGTGGTTGTCGCCAAACATCAGGCCCATGAAGTCAGAATGCCAAAGCCAGTTGCCTGGCAACATAAATGGTAGGCACAGGACAGTGGGGACAATCCTTGCCATCTGGACTCTTCTGTGCAATCTATAGAGACACTTGCATCACGTGAGCAAGATCATCTGCATGCTGCTGTTTCCATAGAGACCCCAGAGGAATCAGTATTGAAAGACTCCAATTACACAGGCAGCAGAAAAGCATCTCAAAGGCTTATTCCATTCATTTATTCCACTTCATTTTGTGCTTGAGACAGAGTGTGAGGCTGGAATTATGATGCTGGAGAGCTGTGCTGTGCTGAGGTCATCTGGGGTGTGTTTTCTATCACCCTTCATAGCCAATTTGGGGAGGTTAGTGAGGGAAGAATAACCCTGGAGTTGAAATTAATGGCGTCTGATGACAAACTAAGCCACATCTGAGCTTCTACAATACACAGTCTATCATCTCATCTGTGCAACTATAGAGAAGGAATCAATACTTGTTCCCAGGAGCTTTCAGGCAGAGGACCAGCCCTGTCTTGTTTAAACCCAGGCAGGTGGCACTGCACAGCCACAGCCTGTTTCCCTTTGGGCTGGGGATCATGGTCTAGATGCCTATTATTAGGCCTGTGTACTCCCTTCCCTTACGTCTACTAGAACAACACAATCCCAGTAAGCACTCTGGGCTCCAGCACGTCCACAGGCAGACTGATGGAATTTAGGCACTTGCTGTCTGACAATAACAATTGTGGCAGTAACTCACCGGGTCATTCTCGCTGGTATAGAAAACTGTTCTGGGTCTTTCTGCCAGTGTTTGGACATCCTGGCTGACAATGGAACTTAAGCAATCTTTGGCTGCCGTATGGAGGGCATATCCATGGTCCAACTAAGGAAAGAAAAAGGTAAACAGAAACAAACTTCTCAGCAGTCAAAGATTGCCAGTAAAAAATCCAGTTAGTAGTTTGTTTTGTACACTCATTGCATGCACATTATGATCAGGTCAAGGTAGCATGCAATACAGAATAGAATTCTCTGCAATTAGAATAAAAATTCATCTTTAAGACTGTAAATTCATCATGAAAAACCACATGCTTTAGAACCACATTTCACATTTAGATGCCTGCTTCTAAACCATTCCCATTCACTTAAGTCAGCTACCACCTTAAGTTATCTAGAGAGCCAAGCCCTGTATCTGGAAGAGTCATCCCCTTCAAGACTGCTTAAGAGCACAAGTACAGCCATTAAGGTCTTATTGCTGGGAAGTTCCCACAATGTTTCTGCCTACACTGATGAATAGTAGCTAGTACCTTGAAAATTCAGGCTGTCTAGTAATCCATAATCACCTCAATTATTGAGGGATTAGTGCAGTGCTGCCCACTATTTGATATTTATAATTACATTCCCTGCACTGATTTTCCTAACTGTGTGCCTGCATACAGACTCTTTCATTATAATACAGACATGGCTGAGAAACTGAAACAGCCAGCTAAGCTGATTAATTCTTTTTTCCATAGACAGACTGCTGAAGCATGCCTGTAAAGCCTAGCCAAAATAGGCAAGAAAGTGAGTAGTAGAAGGACAGGCATTTTATTATGTTATAGTGAAAGAAAATATAAGCATTTCTCAATGAATAAAAAAGTGTATATTCCAAACAGAGGCTGTAACCAAAGCAAGCAAAACTGAAAGCCACCCTTCATTTTACTGACTGGAACAGTTGCAGGCTCCAACTGTAAACAGAGCAAGTAGTTTCCCATTTTGTCTGTCTGCATAGATGAGAGTAGCCATAAACTGAAGTTTAGAGACAGGAACAGCTGTTTCAGTTCTCCATGACATGATGCAATTCTACTGTCATCCGAGTTTGCCTCAGGGGGTCATTTGAAAGCCACAAGAGCTCAGAATAAAGTGTAATGTCGGATTACCCCACATCCCATGTTCAACACACAATAGACTCCTGAATCAGCATTTCAGCACACACTCTCCTTTTAGGGAAGGAATTAAACCAGTTTGTACTCAACACTAGACACCTATATAACAAACTACTGCAGTGTAAATATGGAAGACCACTAAACATTCACTTTTGTCATCACATTCTTCTCTTGTTCCCACAATGTTCTTTTTCTCCTCAAATCCAACCAATCAATTAGGATGTCTTTATTTGGCTATGTTTAGTTTTCAGCCCACAGAAGTGACTTAATTTACAGCCTAGAAAAAGGCACTAAGATGCTAATTTGATACATGAATAACTAGAGCATGCAACTATTGTCACCTATTCACCTAGAAAATGTCAGCCCTAAGTCATTCCTAGCCTGGAATCATAGTCCCTCTCATTTTCTTTGAACATCCCACATTCCCTCCTTCTCAAGTGAATATCTTGGGACTGTAAGCTTTGCTCACAGAAAAGAAAAGGCAAGCTTGCTGCTCTGTGGACATCCTTTCTCTGGAGTACCACACAAATCCTTGTCCCTGACCTGTGTAACAGTGAATGAAAATTAAGCAAGGATTAACTTCTTGCTCTAAGTGAGTTCAGTTTTTATGTGCATCTAGATACAGCTCAAGACTAGCTGAATGATACTTAGTCAAAGCAATATTAATAATAACACTTTTTTAAAAGCACAATCTCAGAAGATCAGCAGGAGTTGGATTCTCTATGGTACAAAAGCCAGCTCCTAGTAAGTTCTGTGAAGGGAGTAGAAGACAGCACAGTAAGACAGGATGCAAGTGTGAGAAGGACTTTGTCTTGAAGCCCAGTCCTCTGTTCTTGCAGCCAAGTACATAGAATTTCTATTTTTTCATCAACAGAACATATTCCATCTTTAAATTACTACATTTTTCTCCTGGAAGGATACTGTTTTAGAACATCACTTCTTTGAGCCTTAGCATGGTACATCATCCTCAAAATCACCGTGTAGCCTTGTAGTGCTTTGGAACTTTTCCTTTGTGGACTGTAGCTTGCACTGGGCTGTAGAAGCAGCTTCTAAGTACCTGGAGACATGAAATCCTTCCCAACTCTCTGAAGTGCTACAAAATCAACACAAGCTCCTGAAGTAGTGAATACAACAGTACTCAGAGCAGCCTTGCAGAGAAAGACTTGGGAGTATTAGTGGGTGAAAACTGAATATGAGCCAGCAATGTGCACCCGCAGCCCAGAAAGCCAATCACATTCTGGGCTGCATCAAAAGAAGCATGGCCAGCAGGTCAAGGGAGGTGGTTCTGCCCCTCTACACCACTCTTGTGAGACCCCACCTGGAGTACTGTTTCAGCTCTGGGGCCCTCAGCACAGGAAAGACATGGACCTGCTCAAGAGGGTCCTGAGGAGGGCCACGAATATGGTCAGGGGCTGGAGCACCTCCCCTATGAGGACAGGTAGAGAGAGTTGAGGTTGTTTAGCCTGGAGAACAGAAGGCTCCAGGGAGACCTTATAGCAGCCTTCCAGTAGTTAAACAGGGCCTACAGGACAGGTGGGGAGGAACTATGTCCTGGTTTCAGCTGGGATAGAGTTAATTGTCCTCCTAGTAGCTGGTATAGTGCTATATTTTGGATTCAGTACCAGAATGTTGATAACACACTGATGTTTTCAGTTGTTGCTACGTAATGTTTAGACTAAAAGTCAAGGATTTTTCAGCTTCTCCTGCCCAGCCAGCAAGAAGGCTGGAGGGGCAAAAGAAGTCAGGAGGGGTCACAGCCAGGACAGCTGACCCAAACTGGCCAAAGGGGTATTCTGTACCATGTGACATCATGCCCAGTATATAAACTGGGGGGGGGGGTGTGTGTCCTGGGGGGGATTGCTGCTCAGGGACTAACTGGGCATTGGTCAGCAAGTGGTGAGCAATTGCATTGTGCATCACTTGTTTTTTATATTCCAATCCTTTTATTAGTATTGTCATTTTATTATTATCATTATTAGTTTCTTCCTTTCTGTTCTATTAAACTGTTCTTATCTCAACCCACAAGTTTTACCTTTTTTCTTCTGATTCTCTCCCCCATCCCACTGGCGGGGGGCGGGGGGATAAGTGAGTGAGTGGCTGCATGGTGCTTAGTTGCTAGCTGGGGTTAAACCACAACAGACTCTTTAACAGGGAGTGTAGTGATAGGAGGAGAGGTAACGTTTTTAAACTGAAAGAGGGTAGATTTAGATTAGATACTATGAAAAAATTCTTTACTGTGAGGGTGATGAGGCACTGGAACAGGTTGCCCAGAGAGGCTGTGGATGCCCCATCCCTGGAAGTGTTCAAGGCCAGGCTGGATGGGGCTTTGAGCTACCTGGTCTAGTGGAAGGTGTCCCTGCTCACAGCACAGTGGGTGGAACTAGATGATCTTTAAGGTCCTTCCAACTCAAACCATTCTGTGATCCTGAATTTGAGAGATAGAGACTTGCATTTTATGAATTACTGCATTTCTGTTCACAAAATTCATGCAGAAGTGCGTCTGCATTTTTAACAGGCTACAAGAATACCTTTGAGTGACCTAGAATACCACTGCTAATGCATTATATATTCTGACTTTATAGCAGCAATATGCCACTTGATCCCTCCTCCTGAACAAAGACAGTGGCTTATCACTGATTCCCTTGGCTTCATGCGGAATGCCAGAAACGTATACCTTTCTGGCTCACTGTAGAGTTCTGCATAGTAAATCCTAACATGTACATAAGGTTCTCACGTTTTCACATCATCTTTTAACACAGTTTATCCTAGTAGTGTAGAGTGGATTTTATAGTAAGTTTCCATCTGCCAAAGGACAGAGTAGTCTAACTCAGATCCCTGAAATGGCAGCAAACTATCACGTGGTACATGGAGATTAATCACAAAGTCATGTGCCATAAGGTGGAGCTGTTCCTACATGTTTCCACATATCTTAGTCTCTAGAAAAGACTGTTTATTTCATAAAGGCTGCCATCATAAGTACAGTACCGTACAACCAGAATCTCATCTCTGGAAACAAGTAGTTATACAGTCATCCTCTTTAATGGCTGCATATCACTATGTACTAGTGAAAAAAGTATTTAAAAGACAACAGCAAACAAAATGACTGAAATTCTTTACCATTAGGAAATCATTCCAGATATGCAACATGAACCATTATGCTGTTTATAATATAAGGAAGCTTTACTGATAACGTAACGTTGCTGTGTTGTTGTGGCAGAGCTAATATTACTACACCCACCTGAAGCCCTGAGCCATCTTTGGCAAAATTATCTTCCCACCAGCAACACAGGCTTTGTGAAAGGCTGGTGGTTCTGTTCTGTATAAAGGGCTGCTTCCTTTGTATTTTCCAGCAGTGCAGAGCAAGTAGATTCTCTATTTTCCAAGAAACACTTGTATTGAAGATGTAGAATTTCACCATTCTGGACACTGCAGAATGCTGAACTTTAGTCTTCTAACAAATGTCTCACTTAAGCCAACTATCCAGGCTTGCTTGCATGTTCTCTCTCTCTCCCCAGCTGACAGAGAGAAATGTAGAAGGAATAATAGACACAAGTTGTCCTTCTTTCCTTTGCCCATAATGGGAGTTTACACAACCAGCTTATAGGAGGCACCAAGTTTTTAGATGATGAATGTAAGAAGAATCTCACTTTTATACAGTTGTAAATTGTCATTCCAGTTCACAGGACAGCTGAAATATTGGAAGCAGCAACACGTTATTACAGGACTTACCTTTAGAGGATGGTAGACAAGTCCTTTCAGACTTCTCAGCATTTTTTCTGTAGAGACAGAAGTGGATTTTTTAGGGGGTTTACTGTGTTTAATGTATCTTACGCTGGGAGAGAATCATTCCTGCCCAAAGAGCTTAAAGTCTAGGCACACAAATAATTCAGACAAACTGTCAGAATGCTTTGCAGCAATACAGTTGACTGCTGGTAATCAGCATAATTTGCCTAATAAAAAAATATTCCATTAATTATGTTGCCTTTTTTTAGAGACATTTACAAAAAACCCTTACTTTATAAGTAAAGATATTTCATTCATCTAGTGAGGAGGAGAGATTCTTTTTTTGGGGAAGAACATCTATTTTGACAGCAGCTTTTAAGAGATATAAGAGCAAGGGCTACACAGTGGTTTTTTTGAAGAAACTGGAATAACGCAGAGACTGAAGATGCTTCTGTGTTTCCAGCTTCATCCTAATCATGTGTTAGTATTTACTGCTCAGCCATCTTTGATTACAACAGAAGAAAAAACCCAAAACAAAATATTTGAGCATTTGTGATGCAAAAATAAAGGCAAAAAGGTAAGTAAATTAGTTAAATCTGTCATCTCTGCCAGCATTCAAGGCCTTCTTCATACCACTTCCTTAGGAGAAAATAATGACAGTACCTAACAAAGATGCTTTAAGAATTCTTGGTTGCAGTAAGTTACACAATGCATTCAAAGCGAGATAATTACCTTGTAATTCTTTAGGAGGAATAGCTGTCTTAGGGGAATTGGTGATTAACTGCAATGTTAATACTAAGCAAGACAAAGATGGTTTAACTGCATAGAATGGCATTTACAACTGTTACTGCATAGAATGAGAAAATAACTCCACAGTGACGCACACTGATTTTGTAAAGGTGCTTTACATTCTTTCATCTAACAATCAATGCACAATACATATTTGAAAAACAAGCCCCAGTTTTGCTATTTCAAGAATAAGTGAAGATATCAGCCTGTGGAGGCTTTTTTAGTCATTTTACTTTGCCATGCTAGCATGTACAGCAGAAGAGGAAGGAGGAATTCCATTCCGCATGAAATGTATCCCATTTGTTTCAAATCACAGTTTTAACAGTAAGGAAAATAGAGATGGGAAAGCTGTTTTCTCAAACACAACTAGTAAAATTAAGGAGTCAGAAAAATCTGCAATTTTCTGTTTGTTTTGGGCACCCCTAACATTCTGACAGAATTCTGGAATGACTAGTTCAACACAAGGTGTAAGGGCTCTTCTCTGGGGTTTGTCTATCTGTGGGAGAGGAGCTTTAGCAGAAGAGTAGATTAAAACTGCAGCCACTTCACAGATTTGTACCTGGGTCAAGTTGAAGAACTGTCCAACTCAGCATACAGTTCCATATAGAAAAAATACTTGCTTGTGGTCTTTAGGAAAGGATTTATAGATCGGAAGGAATATCATTTGGTAGTAAAAATTATGCAAAGAACCCTGAAAGTTCTATTTGCAGACATCATTAAGTAATCCTAACCTGTCACCTCTGCAGACTCAATTAAAAACAAATTTATGGTTGTTTGCACTCTATAAATTTACTGCTGGCTTCAGAAAGCTGAAGCCAAGCACCAGAAACACAGGAGTAGAAGACGGAAACAACTTTGAGCTGACCAGAGCGTTATCGTCTTTGGACGACCGATGTCTGCTGGCCCACTGCTGTTTCAGAGACCTGTTACCCTTTGCCTTCTCCCCAGTTTTCCCTCCCATGTGCTCTCCACCTATTCTTCTCTCTTTTTCTGGACATACACAGGACTGAGATAACAAAGAGGCATAAAGTACATTATTCAACCCGACCTAGAAACGGGAGGCACTACCAGAAACCGGGAAAGCTGAACTTCTGTTCGTAAAACCTGCGAGGGGGAACTAAAGGCAACAACCAGCCGCCCTTCCTCTCCCGCCTCCCGTCTGCACCGGCTCCCGGCAGGCTGCAGGCCGCTTCCCTTGTCCCCCGCCGCTGCTCTGCCCCCTTCCTCCCGCAGCCTCCCTGCTGAATCGAGCCCCATTACCGCCCCGGGTCCCCACACGCTGCCGCACCGCGCGGGCCTGACCTCCGCACGGCCGCTGCCTCGGCGGCTGCCGCTCCTCAGAGCCGGGCCCTGTGGGCAGCAGCAGCCGCCGCCGCCGCCAAGGAAGCGGCCGACCCGCGCGGGCTCCAGCCGCCGCCGCCGCCAAGCAAGCGGCCGACCTGCGCGGGCTCCGGTCGCCGCCGTGCGATCCCCCCCCCTTCCCCCGGGCCGGCGCTGCGCGCCTCGGCACTCACCGCTGGCGGCGGGCCCGCCCCGCTGACAGAATCCGCCGCGCGAGAGGCCGCGGGTGACGCGAGGCTGCTACGGGTCCCGGGCAGGGACAGGAGGCGAGGGAAGGGATGGCGCGGATCCCGCCCACCGCTGGGCTAACGGCGCCCTCTCTCGGCGGGGGCGGGGCTAGCCCGGAGGGGTGTGACCGGGGGAGGGCGTGGCCGGGCGCGGGGAAGGCGGGGCGCCGGGCGCTCGCTCGCGGTGGAGCAGGAGCCGCCGCCATTTTGGTTTCGCTGCCTTGGCTCGGAGCAGGGCCGAAGCGGCGGCCGGTCGGTCCGGGTCCCGCCCTGGCCCCGTCCGCGCGGGCGGCCGGGAAGATGCGGCGCGGAGGAGCCCGTCCTCGGCCCCGGCCGTGTTGTCGCTGACACGGTGAGGAGCGGGCGAGCGAGCGAGCGGGCGGCGGGCGGGGACTGGGACCGCCTCAGGCCCGGAGCCCGGGGGGAGGGGAGCCTGGCCGGGGAGCCGCGGCGGGGGCCGCCCCGCCCCGCACCGGCGCCGAGGCGCGCGCTGCCCCGCATCCCTGCCGCGCTGCCGGCCGCCGTACCGGCCCCGGGCCCCGTTCGCGGGCGCGGGGCATCCCCGGCGGCGGGGCTTGCCGGGGCGGCGGCGGGGGATCCCTGGCGGCGGCCGGGTCCGCGGCGGCGGGCGTGCGCGTGGGGCCCCGGCAGGGCCCGCGCCCGGAGTGGAGCGGGGGAGCCCGGTCGGGCCCTTGCGTGAAGTGGGGCGGGGGGATCCCTGACAGCCGAGCCCGCGCCGGGAGGGGGCGGGGGATCCCTGACAGCCGGGCCCACGCCGGGGAGGGAGGCGGGGGATCCCCGCCAGCGGGGCCCGGGCCCGGGGCGGCGCCGAGGGGGGGGGGGTCCCGGTGACAGGAACGGTGCCCGCGGGGAGGCCGTGTGCCGGCGGGACGCCCGAAGCCGGGCCTGTGCCCTGCGGGGGTGGAGAGAGCCTGACAGCCGCGCTCATGCGTTCTGTCGGGCCCCGCGGGAGCGGGGGGGGGGGGGGCGGGATATCACCTGACAGCTGGCCCGGTGCCGCGCTGGAGGGGCGGGGGGGGGCGAGGGTACCCCCTGGCAGCGGCCCCGGGGGAGTCCCTCGTCTGCCGGGTGCCCGTGTCGGGTTTCAGGAAGTTTCCCCGTGTCTGTGCGCAAGTCTCCGCATCCCCGAAACTTTGATTTTTCTGTAGGGCAGAGATGGTGGGAAGAGAGTGGTCCTTCCCTTAGGTGAAAGGCGGTGGTGCAGGGGGAGCTGGGGGCCCTGAGCTGATGGAGGTGGGGGTCTCTCTGGCAGAGGTGGGTTGTTTTTGGCTTGTTGGGATATTGGCTAATTTACTAGGTCAGTGGCTTGTAGACTTTTCTGTTTGAAATCCTTCCCGCCCCCCACCCCCCCCGCCCAAAATCATATTTCTGAAATTCTACTTCCATGGGATTTTTCATCCTATTTTTGTTTTATTGACCGGTAATTTGGGATTAGGTGGTTGAGCCTAACGTATCTTAGACTTACCTGTCTCTCAGACCAGAAGCCAAAATGTGTTGCTGTTCTTTTCTTTCTGTTAGATAGTCTCCTGACTTTCTAACTTCTGTTTTTCACCCTTGGTTTGTGGTTTCTTCACTCTGTTAATTACCTAGCAGAGAACTAGAAACTACTTGGAATGTGGGTTTCCATCAGATGGCCTCAGGACACGCATTCACTCTCCTGGTAGTTGTGTGTTGTCAGGAACCAGTAAGGGAAACTTGAGGTAGTGGGTTCTTACTCTGGCTTTCCAGTCTTGTTAGGAGAGATCTGGGGAGCAGAGACTAAGGGAGGGATGCGTGGTAAAAAACCGTGACTTTACCTTCAAACATTTAAATAAGTTTTCATTTTCAGGAACAGTGTACCTTTTTTGCATCTCTCATTTATTTTGATTGTCTTCCTTGCATTAATGTAGATTGCACCTGCAAAAGCAATGTTTTCCAAGGACATTGGGTTTTTTGGGTGAATCCTGAAAGACTTGTGTTTCCTGTGGTCATCCTTGAGGACCTTGAGACCATGCCTGGTGCCTCTGCCTGAATGGGGAAGTTCTAGCAGCTGGTTGAACATATGGGTAGAGATGGGCTCTAAAATCATCATCTGTCTGCCTACTTGAGTTCTTAAGAAGCATTCTTACTCGAAAATTAAAGTTTCAGTAGCTTTTCTAAACTGTATAAGAGTATAAGACAGATTTTTTTTATTTTGAGGGGGTCTAAGTACATCTTGGTTTTAAAGACAAAATTACCACAACTTCTTTTTGGACTTTAGTTACATTTGACAGGCAGTCAACAGTCATTTAAAAAGCACTTAATGTTTGAGTGATAATAAACAGTAAAACAATATGAGTCATAATTTACAAAAAGAAGCAGCTTGTTTTCAGAAGTTTAAACTGTCCTTGAGGATACAAAAAGCAGTTTAAACACTTGGTGCAAGAGACAGGCTTATTGATATAAATTGTAATGCTGTTGTCACAAGAGAAATATGGAAATAGCACATACAGTTACCGAATTACAGTTATTTTTAAATACATATTGTTGTCAAATGGATTGTTGACTTCTTAAAAAAAAAAAAAATTAACTTGTGCTGTCATTGGCAAGAGGTCAACTTTTGCCATTGTGGACACATTTCTTCCACTCCAGTGAGGTCGTGTGTTTCATCTCAGCTTTCAAAAAGAAAAAAAAAAATCTGATATGCAGACCTACTGTGATTATTCTGTGAAAGCAAAATCTGTATTTGTTTCTAATTTTCTGTATCACAGCAGTACCTGTTGTGCAGCATGGCTCACATGGCATGTGTGGCCATCCTAGCACTGGGGTATTTTTGACATAACCAAAGGCATTGTCTGCACATTATGTCAGGAGTTAAAGGTGAAATACTGGTTTACTATGTCCCTTACATTATCTTTTACTAGGTGGGTATAAAAGAGTTTTAGGGTTTGTTTGGGGGTTTTGTTTGTTTGTTTGTTTTTTCAGAAAAATCCATTTAAAGGCATTAGACATAGAGACATACCTCTCAGGAAGTTCCTGAATCACAAATTTAGAGGCTGGGGGAATATTTTAGCAGAATTACCACAGCATATGTTGGGGTTTTTTATGCTTTTCCCTAGGCAATCAGTATTGCCTAATGTTGGGACTAACAGCCTAAGGCTAAGTGAACCTTTGGTCTGATCAAATGTGCGTTTTGTTATGCAATGTTTAGCAATTTCATATTAATTTGCATATGAATAGTGAAACAACAAAATTATCAGGCAAGTCAAAATTCAATCTTGTGTTTCCAGATTTTTCAGTTAACCTATGATATCAGAAGAAGTAAGGTTAAGATACCAGAAGAAACATTATATCTACTTACAAAGTTTTCCCCTCACTGGAGCATACTTGCAAAGTATCATCATGTCTGCCCTCTGTGTTTCCTTCTACAAAATAAGTGTCCTGCCATTTGCTCTCTCAACACATGGCCCATACTGTCTTTGCTATGAACACTTCTGTAAAATATTCTTCTTGACAAGACAGGTACTCTGGTATTTTATGGCTGTTAAAAACACAGCTAACAGATCCTATTTGTAAAATATTCTATTTCTCACCTCATATAACACAAACAGTAACTTTATTTCTGCCAAGTGTCTCTATCTCAACTTTTAAAAAATACATAGGTAATCCAAAGTCCTTGAAATCCTATTTCAGTGACCTCCAGTGGTCTGTGTTGCTGCTTAGGTTATGTGATGTGGAGAAATATAGTGGGGCTTTTATGACACGTTTTATTCTCTTTTTGAGAAAGAACTTCTGAGTGTGGTAGCCTGTCTTCCATAGCAGAAGAAAGAAGACAAGGAATATGAGAAGGGATTGTGGGAGGCCATAGAGTTACTAGTAATATTCCGGGATTTCAGACACTCAGCTGAATTTTTTTAATGTCCCCTGAAGCTGAAGCAATGGAAGGAACCAAAAGAAAAATACTCACCTTCCAAATATAAAATCACAATATGTTTTTGTCAACAAAAACAGTAGCAAAAATTAAGATGACATAGTAAATTGGACAGAGGAAAAAGAAATCTCATTTAATATTGCTAAGGTGCGGGGGGGGGAAACATATCTAGAAGCTGGCAGTAGAAGTCAACCCTTGGTATTTTTTTTCTGGAAAAGCAGGGGATCAGAAGAACGGAAGTCTTAGCAGGTGATGGGCAAAAAGGGCTTTGGATGTGTCAACAGGAGAATAAGAATGAATAATAGATACTAAAACTGTATATGGCACTAGAAAAATCATTAATGAACACCATTTAGTTCTAGGTAGCACATGTCAAAATGGATGTTAAAATGCTTCCTAGTTAATTTGGGGGGGGAAGAACAATTACAGGAGGGATTTGAGATCTACAGAATGAGAAGTTGGAAGTTTGATGTGTTTTGCTGCTTAGGGAGATGGTTAGGATGTGTCTTGATCATAATTCATAAGGCCGTATAGGAATTTGATACTAGATGGTTCTTAATCTAGCAAAATTTATGTTAGCCTAAGATCCCATGGATGAAAGTTGTTGCAAAATGTGGATTATGTCTTGGAATAGAGTCCCAAGGGAAATGGCAATTTCTTTCATCAAAAAAAGTCTTTAAATAAAAAACGTTGATGTTGCTTTGGAAAGACCTGCTGTGGGTCTGCAAAATGTGAGCAGTGGGATAGGAATTGCTGAGCAGAGTTCTTGGTCTGATGTAGAATGCCATGCTGCTTGATTATAGCAGTACTTTCTAGTCTTAGAAGTTACGAAGCAGTCTGGTTAAATAACAGTGTGCAAGCTTAGAAAATACTTAATTGTGGGCATGGGCAATCACTCTCCACTACTTTAATTTCACATGAATCATATTGGGTGCATGAGATGGATATAATGCTTTTCTTGTAAAGGTCTTTGTAGTGGGACCATGCAAAGATCTCTTTCAGGGATCAGTATTGTCGAAGCAGGTACTTTGCAAGTCCATAGCCCATTTTTCTGACCTGAAGAAGCCTATAGTATAATTAAAAACAAGACTTGCAAATTAACGGAACAAATGTTGAAAGCAAAGACACAGATATGTACCTTGTATCACACCGGTAAATATGATAGTTTTAGGTCTTGAAAGTACCAAATCATTGGGAGTTTTCAGGGTAAATTCATGCAAGCTTTTATAGCTGCCTCTGAACTATGGCTGTCATAATTTGGCTGCATTAACATCCACAAGGAGAATTTAAGGCACAACCTGCAAGAGGAATGGTAAAGATCCTGTAGACTGGTGCAAGTGGGGCATACAAAGTGTGAAGACTAGCACAGAGAAAGCAATGGTGTTAAATACAAGGGGGGCGGAAGGAAAAGAACACATATAATGGTTGTCACTGGTGAAACAGAAAGCACTAAGGAACAGGAACAAGTGAAGAACCAAGGTACAGTTAGGCACACCTTGAAGGCGATGGATGGGAAGCTTGGACTTGATGAGGTAGGGAAGAAGAAGCATTCTTGGGATTCAAAGAGATGAGATCTAATCAGTTCACGGTTATGAAAATGATCAAATTGGCAGACACGTTTTCTGTGAATTAGAGTGGGTAGAAATGGAGGGTCGGAGAGAAGATAGCAGTGATCAAGGCAAAATGATGATTAGGTCCAGGATTAGCATTTTTGTTGTCTATGTAGAGAGGAATTAATGAATAAATAAAATGACCTGCTATGTGCTCATGAGAGCCATCAATTTTGTGACTTTGTTTCTAGGATAGTTACTGATTCTGTGTTATCACAGGATAAGATTTTAAGACAGTTCTCCTTTAATTCTCAGTGTGCACTTTGTCTTGGTCTTGCAGTTTCTGAGGTCAGTGTACGAGTGTACTTACTTAAAGTCTTGCTATTAAGTAAATACAGCACCAAATACAGCAGTATAGATGGTGCTGTTTCATTTTAATTTGGTGTCAGATTTTAAGCTTATTAATATTTTATTATTTTTTTTTTTAAGAAAATGACTGAAGTGTTATAGCTGTTCTGGACCATACTCACTAGAGAAGGAAACATTTGTGTGAACATAGATTTGAGAGTTGCACGATGGCCTGTAGGATTCTCTCCTTTTCTTGAACTTGAATAATAAAAATTCATGCATTAGCTTAGAATTACTTTACTGCTGGCCAGTTTTCCTTGTGCATTGGCATGTAAGAAAAAGCCTGGTTTTGGTAACATGGTGTAGCCTAATGGACTGAACATTGGGCCTTGAACTAGGAACTGTCACTGACTTGCTTTCTAGCCCACTGTATCATACTGCTCTACACATTTTTTCTAGTTGTAAAATGGAGATTTTATCGATTTTATCTAATTACCTCTGGTCTTATGAGTAATAACAGCATTTTTGATTTTTCAGGATGTTCTTAGTTGACAAGTCATAGCTGCAGATAGAAATACCTCTTCATAATGTGCACAGAACATGTGAAAATAAGTTTGTTTTCTCTGAGAAGGTAGCTTTCTAATGATATGCATTTTGTGTTCTCAGCAGCATTTCTTCTGTCCCCACTAATCCTGCCTTCCAACCTGTGTCCACTGCAGTTGCCTTAGTCCTCTCCTAGTATCGCCTTTCACATTCCTTATCATTGCCCCATTTTATACAGTGCTTGTGTTCACTGAGCCACCTCAAAATACTACCTCCTCACTGCTGTTTTTCTAATTATTGTCTGGATAAGAGGCATATGGCTTTGGGACCTGCCATGTGCTGATGGGCTCGAGTATGCATGTGCTGCACCTGCCAGGAGCCAAATGTCATAGATAATTGCTGAGCTCATTGAAACCTTTTTTGAAACTATTGAAACTCATTTTGATATTCATTGAAACCACTGAAATCTTTTCATAGGATTCCTTACAATTCAGCCTTAATAATTGTATAGCAGATAAGAACAGAAAATCATGCTGGTTTAGTTCCTGTGATGCTCTTTCCAGTACATTGATATTTTTTTCAGACCTGTTTCTGACATATTTCATTTTCAAAAATGATTAAGGTATTTAAATGGTGAAGATATTTAAACACTTTCTGCTTAGAATGTCCCTAAAACAAGTATGTCCACCCAGATTGTTCTGGTTTGGCTCCTAAAACTTGAGAAAGGAGAACTTCTCTCCCACGCTGCTGTTAAGGCAAAGTAGGGATTGATCTGGAGTGGTTCGGTGTGCCACATCCACGGGTGGGCATATGGGCAACGGGTTGTCATAGCAGTGTCAAAAAGACATGATACTTTTTCAGTACACTACAAGGGTTGTGTATGTCCTTGTGGCTGTCACATTTCACCAGGAGTTCCTGTTCATCCTGTGCACAGAGTCCTTTTGAGGGTTGCTGATTTTCAAGCCCCCAGTTCTGTAAACATTGCATGTGTCCATTCTCTTACATTGTACTCGAAATATCTGACTGTATTGAAATGTGTATGTTTAGCGTCTCCTTTGTAACTATGATTTGTCCTCTTTGGTAGTGACCAGTACACCATATTTGTGTCTTCTGCAGATTCTTTCTATGATGATTTTTGTTTGCAGATACAAATATAATGGGGTACACATATTTTGTTTGCTCTTTGGCAGTGAGGGAAACAGCAGCTTACAGTTCTGTGGTGGTCTGTGTACAAACACAGAAGGCAATGCCGGCACACTGTGCAAGTAGTCCGCCAGCCAGGGTTTTGAAACCCTTGCATTAGCAAATTGATTCAAATCAGCTTTTGCTTTAGTTAAGATCAAAAAAATTCTGTCTAATATCTTACAATAAATAGGTTAATTATATGTTCATAACAGTGTCTCTGATGATAGAAGTGTGGACTTTTCTGTTCCCATGCTCCAGGACGTATAAATTAGTGTGTGAATGTATTTGGTGGGGTTGTTTGGTGGGGTTTTTTTCTGTTCTCCCATCCTTCTTCCTGAATTGTGGAAAGTCCTTAACTAATAAGCAGATTTTGTGGCATGTTTGTAAACCAATGCATACTTGGGTTAAGCTCAACTTTCCTACTGGCTCTGATGATTAAAATCGGATTGTCTCTGGGTTTTGGATGCTTTAGCATAGTTTTCATTAGCTGCATCATTCCTTAGATGCAGCTGTTTCAGTGGGTCCAGACTAAGAGTGGCAGTACTAGAAGTAGCTGGGTTCTGTTTGGTTTTTTAAAAACAAAAAAAAAATCATAATCAATATTAAAAGCCTTAACCATCATCTGAAGTGTCCTGTGGATGAGTTGGAAATTATAATATTCACGTACTTTTGATTTTTCACCTATCACTTAAAAGTGGTTTTACAGATAAATTGTATTTTTGTAGTAGGATACAAGAAGGGTTGGTGTTTTCAAACATCAGCTGTGCAATTTTGCTTGTCTGAACTGTGATTGTTTGCTTTCTAATTGTTTTTAATATTAATTTCTGCTAGAAAATCAAAGTTTACTTCTTTTCCTTCTACAGAGTAAAAAATGCTGGCTGCCAGTAGTAGAGCAGATCTTCTTTGGAACATATCTCTGTAAATCTTCCCTAAAATTACCTGAAGGCATATATTCCGCCTGTGATGGACCCTCGGAATACTGCTATGTTAGGCTTGGGTTCCGATTCTGAAGGGTTTTCTGGGAAAAGCCCTTCTGTAGTAAACATTGGCTCATTGGTGGGAAAAGGAGAAGTAGAGCTAGAAAGTTGCACCAAGGAAGAAGACGACAGTAAGAAGAAGAATCGGGAGGGGAACAGTACTGAGAATGGGAAGAATGAGGCTCTGACTGATGCACAGCAACAGTTTTCAGTGAAAGAAACAAACTTTTCGGAGGGAAACTTGAAACTGAAGATTGGTCTTCAAGCAAAGCGAACGAAAAAACCTCCCAAGAACCTTGAGAATTATGTGTGCCGGCCTGCTATAAAAACCAGCATCAAGCAACCAAGAAGGGCACCGAAGGGTGGGAAGATGACAGATGAGAAGAACGAGCACTGTCCTTCAAAACAAGTGAGTAGTGTGTTTATGTAGTGTTTTGCAAGTCATAGTAAATTTAAGGTGTATTTAAGTTTCTGGCATCTCTGTACAATCATGTTCTGCTAACTGTTTTTCCATGTAACTTCTGATATTGAAGATTCTGAAGTTAGAAATGGTTTGATTTAATTTCCATCGACAGGAAAAAATGCTCTTTCACAGCTTGCCAATGTTGGTTTCTTAACAGTAGTGGAAGATAATTCCCATATTAACTTGAAGTGAATGTCATGTAAATTTCTGAAAAGTAATAATGTAATTTTTAGTCTCTAGTATAGAATAAATTGGGGGGTCTTGTCTCTATTTAAATGGGGCTGTGTATTTGCTGTGCTTGTCTCTAGTATTTGGATTTATATTTTTTTTCTTACCTGTTAGAACCATTGTTTTTGCTGCATGTCTTAACTGACACTCTGCAATGAACATATCAAGCAGTGTCTGAAAAGTAAAAAATACTTTTCAGGATATGTTAGAAAACAGCCCAGTGATAAACTGCATGTAAATGCAGTGGCTTGAGAGATGTGCCAGGTATTTTCCAGATGTAAGGAGATAGCCCTGCCTTGAGTATGTTTTGTTTTTATTATCTGCATGAAGTAACAAGTAAGAGCAGCAATAACAGATATGGAAAATAGGATAAATGGCCAGAATTATAAATGTAGTTGCACAGATACTAAATTTCAGAAGTGTTTTGTTACAGCATGCTCTTTTTTCCAATATACATAAAAGTTTCGCTAACTAATAAAATGTTAGAATATACCCTCCACACTGTCTCCTTTTAGTCCAAGCCTACTGATTTAAAGCTGAAGATTTTCCCTGCATTCCTGTTTTTCTTGCATCTGTCTGTGTTTCCTTACGAGTGTGTGTTTGTCTCTCCCAGTTTCCTTGTGCATTCCTTATGTAGCATTGTTCAATTTTGCAACACCGGGTGATTCAGCAAGGGAATCCCTGGAAGTTAGAGCCCTTCCTTCACATGGGTTGTGTGTTCATGGGGCTTCTGTTTCAAAGGTTCCCAAGGCTGAAGGTTTTTCATTTCTCTAGACTGTGTCCTATTCATAAGGCTACCTGCTTAAATCTGTCCTGGCATATCTTTTAATGTAGAGGCTACCCAAAGGGAAGGAAAATTCCTTTATCTTGTACTGAGATGATGTCTGTCTGACATATCCAAACCTTTTTCTTTCCCCTGGCATACCCAGACTTAAATTTTTCTTGAGAAAGAGGATCTTCAAAGAGCAATAACAAACTATGCCCTGAAAGAACAAGCATGCTGTATGTTACATGTAATGACTAAAATTATTTTTTCTAGAGTCTACCATGCAACTGTGTTGGGGTTTTTTTTCTCCATGATAAACAGAAAGGCATTTTTAGTTAGCCTGTCAAACAACAAATTCTCAAGTGATACATTATGTAACTTAAAACTTTGGCTATGGCCTTTATTTTACGTTCTTCCATTTCAGAACAAGCTTATTATTTCTAATGATTTCTCTAACTTCCTTTTGAAAAAAAACTGGAGGAGCAGATCACAATTTATCATTATACTGATTACTTTTTTCTTTTTTTTCTTTTTTTTCTTTTTTTTCTTTTTTCTTTTTTTTCTTTTTTTTCTTTTTTTCTTTTTTTTCTTTTTTTTCTTTTTTTTCTTTTTTTTCTTTTTTTCTTTTTTTTCTTTTTTTTCTTTTTTTTCTTTTTTTCTTTTTTCTTTTTTTTCTTTTTTTCTTTTTTTTCTTTTTTTCTTTTTTTTCTTTTTTTCTTTTTTTTCTTTTTTTTTCTTTTTTTTTCTTTTTTTTTCTTTTTTTTTCTTTTTTTTTCTTTTTTTTTCTTTTTTTTTCTTTTTTCTTTTTTTTCTTTTTCCCCCCTTTTCCCCCCTTTTCCCCCCTTTTCCCCCCTTTTCCCCCCTTTTCCCCCCTTTTCCCCCCTTTTCCCCCCTTTTCCCCCCTTTTCCCCCCTTTTCCCCCCTTTTCCCCCCTTTTCCCCCCTTTTCCCCCCTTTTCCCCCCTTTTCCCCCCTTTTCCCCCCTTTTCCCCCCTTTTCCCCCCTTTTCCCCCCTTTTCCCCCCTTTTCCCCCCTTTTCCCCCCTTTTCCCCCCTTTTCCCCCCTTTTCCCCCCTTTTCCCCCCTTTTCCCCCCTTTTCCCCCCTTTTCCCCCCTTTTCCCCCCTCAAGACTCTGTTGCAATCAGTTGAGTATTGGGCCAATTTGGAATACCCACTCATTGATCTCTCTTGATGTCTGAATTGAGGTGGTACTTGCGACTGAATATCTCTTACTAGCAAGGAGAGCCATTAAGTATGGAAACTTACCCCTTGCATCAAGAGATTGTGCCCTGGGAATTTTTACCAGGGAGAATAATTAATATTTAAACTCAGACAGTGACACTGTGGATTCTTTATCCTTGATGCCTTTGTTTATATACTAGGTTTTTCTTCAAGAGATCTATCATATCTCAAATGGAAATTAGAAAGTTGGGAAACAAATATTACTGATATTATTAAATATTATTGATATTATATATTATACCATTGATACCATATCACTTTTTAATTCCACCTATTCTAAGTGGGGTTACTCCTGCTCCTTGTCTGGTGAACAACCTAAACACATAGTGTAGAGAAGCATAGATCTGTTGCATTGAATTTGCATTACTTAAAATACTTTCAGATCCCTGACTAATGATAATTCACTTCAGATACTCTGCTCCTTCTCTCAAATTGTACTGAAATGGTTTTCAAGTTGTTTAACTCTGTATGTTCCCTGCTGCCATTCTGGCACTTTGGATTGTCAGAAATGACACTTTACAGCATCCTACTGATTTCTAGTAAGTGTCTTTCTAGAAACAAATGGTAAACATGGTTTAAAACCATTGCATGTCTTGAATATAATACCCGAGGGATTATTTTTTTTTCTTACTGCAATGAAATAAAGCAAGTTTTAGCACTGCAAATTACACTTCAGAAAATGAAAGCAATCCCTTAATCTTTTCTTTCGATGGGGAGGAGGGGGGAAAAAGCAAATATATGATCAATTCGGAGCAAGGTGTGGCAATACTTTGAGCTGTGAAACTGAATTCTGTGTACTTTTAAAGGAGAAATAAATAATTTGAATGAAAATTCAGCACTTGCACTATACTAAGTTAACTACTAAGACACAAAGAGGAGTAGTGGAAATCTTCTCCTGGGAATATCAGTGTAAAAATTAAAATAGTAGGAAAATACTTTGCACTCCCATCTATGACAGTTATGCTTCTCTTTCAAGCTTAGTGCTGAAAGGACTCTTAAAACTTGGGGAGTGTCTTCAGTTATGTTAATAGAGGGGTTTCTCCATTCTGAAAGATGAGTGGGTAGGTGAGGTGGGTAACTTGTATAGTTACAATTTGTCCTCCAGAAATATGTAGACAAAAAAGTTAATAGTATTCCAAAGAGAAAAATCATAGAACAGAAGAGACACCTAAAAATGGCTAAGATTCCCAGGTGTTAAGAGAAACAAAATTACAAGTTACTGTAGTAGCAAACCAGTATTCAATCTGCTTTTTGACACTGAATATAAAATGTGGATTTCTTTCTTTCAGAAAAGTGTCCTGTGACAGACAGACATTGCTGTATGGCTAGTGTGCCTTTGCTAAGCCTGAAAGCCTGAGCCTTAGACATAAATATAAATTTTACTTCTGTCAGTTTTAGCACAAGAGGTGTATGAATGGTTTCTCTATGCTTGCAAGGTAAATGTAGCCAATGACATAGCAAAGTTGCATTACTAAAGTTTTAGAAAATAGGAAGGCAAGAAGTGATAGTAACAGCCTGCTGTAATTCTAAAATAGTCATGGTAAAACAGTGAAGCAAGTTGGAACATGCCCTTTTGCTCCATCTCCTTATTTCTTTGTAAAACTGCTGAGTGCAGTATTCTGTAGTTCTTTCTATTGCCCTTGGTTATGTAGGGAAGCTCTCAGGAAAGTTTGCTGATGAAATCACAGCCAGTAACTGAAAATTTTCAAGCAAAAAAGTAACAAAGCTAAAGAAGTGGTTGTTTTCTTTCCTGTTTGAGTGGCTCAAGAATATTTTCTGCAAGATCTGGGACATAAGTTTTTGACTTGGACTAATTACACAAAGTCATTTTTTTCCTGATAGTTAGCTAAAACTTGCTTTTAGAAAATACTAAAAAGCCTTGGTGCTGAAAAACAAACAGCAAACACACTTTCACTCATTATTATTTGGGGAACTTGTATAGAATATATTGATGCCACAACTATGCAAACAGGTTCTGTGATTCTTCAGAACGTTCATTTGAATTGCAGCCTGTGCATTGGCCAGAAGTACAACAGCTAAAATAATAATGGGTAAATCTGTGTGTGTGTGTATGTACATATAAAAATCCCTATTGCTTGCTGGTAGTTCTCAAGAGAATTAACAAACAGAATTTTTATTAACAAGCTGTTTTCTTCTAACTATTTCAGCTTTTGGAAGCTGAGACTATCTTGCATTTCCAAATTTGGTTCTAGTGTGAGAAGTGTGAATTTTACACCAGACTTAAGAGATACCCCTGTTCTTGTGAAAGATTATCTATTCTTAAGCTTTTTGAAAAAAAGTACCAATAATAATAACAGTAAATAATAACCTAGCAATAATAAACCCTGAGATCATGCTGTAGTGTAACAATGAATGCTTTTTTTTTTTTTTAGAAGTAAAGCCAATTTTTTGCTGTTGGTGCCTGTGATAATTCTGGAATGCTTGATTATAATCTTTTAATAGTTTATATCAAAATAACCTGGAATTTTTATTCCTCAAATTAATGTGCAAGTCTAGAAATCGTATGTCCACATAGGAGATTTAAAATTTCAAATTCATCTTAGTGCAAATTAATACCAATTTTATGAAAACTTACATGTTTTATGTAATTGCTTTGGGCGATTCTTTTGTTGGTTAGAGTTTTAAGCCACACAGTTATAGCTAAAGATTGCACAGGAATAAATGTTTTCGTTTTTAAAACACAAAATGTTTTTTAATGTAATATAATCTAGACCTTATTAACAGCTTTGCGTTTAGATGAAGCCTACCATCCGAAAGCCAGAGTAACATAGAGTAGGTCTAGAATTCTTGACTGAAAATACAAGATTCATCCAAGAAATTCTGTTTTAGACTTTTATGTGGCATTGTCAACTTGCATTGCAACGTAGAGGCATCAGTGAAGTAGCTTGAAGTATGTGCTTGTTTGCAGACTTATTAGGTGAGTTAGAGGGATGAAACACCTAGGAGATGTTAGGTTTGGTTGGTTTCAGGTTTTTTTCCTGAGTGATTTGTTAGTAGCCCTCACAAAACTATCTGCATTAAAATCTGACTTTATGCTTTCTCCAATATAAAACTGTGCATTTGTTCAAGTCAAACAGTGAAATAGGGCGCTTTACTCCATGGAACCACAAGAGAAAATTGGAACACTGAATATGCTGCATGTAAGGCCAGCTTCCAGCACCAGGAACAAAATGAAAACAAGAGACTGACTACACATTTGTAGAGCTGCCTGTGAATGTGGCCGTGCCAACTGTTGAAGCTTTGAAGTGCTGTATGCATTCAAAGCACTCTGTAACTTGATTTGGACTTCAGATCTCTCCTTCCCATCTAATGGAGTGATTGTTTGTGCAATAGTAGAAGTTATTTCAGGAAAGGGTGGCAGCTTTTTTGTCTCCAGTGCAGTAGGACATATCATGGCTGCTCCCTGCCTCCCAGCTGTATGTTTTGTGAGTATGAGGGTGGCTAAGTTGGGGGGAAGTTCCTGAAATGTGATGCTCTAGCGTAATTTACATAAGATTGCAGCTGCTATAGAAAAGCTGGGCTAAGTGCCAAACTATTCTCTGTAGACCACAGTCTCTTTTACACCACAGCTTTAAAACCAGTAACCGCTAGAACTGGTGGATTTTGTTCTACTACTGCAGCAGGTTCAGAGACATCTGACCTCAACCGATGCTCATGGCCACCCTCCCCTGAGAGAAGAACTTCGATCACTGACATATCACGGTTCTTGTGAAATCTTGTTTACTTTTTGGAAACACATTTGGGCTGGTAGGGCAGTGATCGTAACAGCTAGTGAAATTTAGCTTTTTATACATCAAGGATTTTAGTGTGGACCTAGTAAAGAAATAGGCAGTGATCGAGATTAGTCTGAGTCATATAGGGTGATCTGTTTTCCATAGTTTTTGGGTAACTTTCTTAAAAATACTTACAGTTGGTGCATACCACAACTTAACTCTATGGCTGGTGCTGGTAGAGTTGTACCCATGCTGCCTTAAGCCAAGAGATTTGCTTGATTTCCTCAGTGTATGAGCAGTGTATTCAAATTCTTTTCTTCCATTGTTGCCTTCCATACAGAAAATGTCCTTGTTATTCCTGAATATCATGGTTATGCGCTACTTAAGTTTTAATTTTTATCATCTGTTTGCAATAGTCTTTGGTTTTAAAAATGCTGAAAAAATTACAAATTTTTTTGACTTCTTGTCTGTCATCTCAATAGACGTTTCTTGTTTTGTTTTTCATTTTCTTTGAAATAATTTTCAGTGTGCTTGGAAAATTCACTCACCCTAGGTGAGAAAGAAACTTTCCAGGGCAAATACCTTCAGTTTTCAAAGAATACTTGTTTGATGCTGAAGTCACATTTTCAAAATCCTGGCATCTTATTTAGATCAAAGCTAGTGTTTGGAAGGATTTTCTTATTTATGAATTTATTTATTTATTTAAATATCTAATAAAATTTCCAAGCTCTTTGTTTGAAAAATGAGGTGGATGGGAAAAAGTGGAGCCTGGCAAGAGGCATTCAATACCCAGAAGTGGTAGAGTATGAGAATACAACAGAAGCTATCTAGTGGGGTAGCAGGCTATACAAGAGAAATAGAAGAAAGGAGGAGGAGAGTGTATACACAGGTGGCTCAACAAATACAGAAATGAAGAGTTGAATTCCCAAGTCTGTATTTAGGTGAATTTTTCAAATGTGTCTAAGTGCACAGAGCAAAGAAGATTAAAATTTTGTTCTAAAGTTCTGTTCAAAATTTAAGACCACAGAAAAGATGTAGTTCTCTGAAGGTTGTTATTCAGGTTGATCAGAAAGACTACTTTAATACTATTTAGTTAATATCTCTAGCACTCACAGTCTATCCCAGGTATGTCCAAGAGCGTCGGCGGGAGTGGTTGGATTCCAGGTTTGGAGTTGTGTTGTGCGTCATGCTGAGTCAGTGGTTTCCATGTAAGTGCCAGGCCTCTATGTGGGTAGAAGGAAGCACACCTCTTGTGCTGTCCCTGCAGAAAGGCAGCAGCTCAGGATGTGGAATGCCTGTTTATGCACTGCAGAGGCCCTGACAGCTTGGGCAGCACGTTACCCAAGCAACTACTTCCCATCTCCAGGAAAATGTCAGACTGAATCCAGCTTGCAGTCTTCTGTTTAAATGCTCCTGGTATAGCTTACTGAACAAATACTTCATTCATGATCAGCACCAAAGTTTGCTGTTTATCAAATTATTTCAAAGGAATCCAGGCTGTATCTTTCTTCAGCATAATTAGATATTAGCCAGCCATAGTTACAGTTTTGTAAAACACGATGAATCTAATGCTGACTGTAATCCAAGTACAGCAAGTACCATGCAATTGTCTTATTAATTTTTATTGCAGACGGATGAGTAGGTGTGGCATTGCTGCCTTTCACTCTTTATATAATGTTTTGAGATAGTAGATCCCAGAAGGTTTTCAAATTGTGTGTATATGTAATTATCTCATAAGAGATCAGTCTTTTATTCTTAGCCCCTGCTTGGAGTGAATGTATCCCATGCATTTCAGAGATGTGTTGGGCGCTGTATGTAGAGAAGAATATCCTTCCAAAATAAAAGATTAACTTAGTAAGATGTTCCTAATAGGATTTATTGAGATAATGGGTATTGCAATTTTTTTTTAACCTTTACAGAATAAATTTCAAATTTGGTTAGGTCAGAACTGAAAATAACTTTGCAAGTTTCATTTGCTCCATGTGTGTTGTGTGTACCCCCTCACCCCATACAAACAACAGACTAATTTGACTTATTTTAGTACTATCAGCAGTCTGCTGTGAGGAGAACCTGTTACTACAGTGGTTGAGGGTATCATGGGACTAGACTGAGAAACACTGGTAGAGCTTTGCACGGACAGGTTTACACAATGACTGCCCTTGCAGTGCATTGCTGAGCTACTTCTCAGTAGCATGTGAGGTCTTCAAGTGCTATCACACTATAAATAAATAGCCCAGTACATTATTGTTAATGTGGTTTTTTTTTAATAAACATCAACAGTATTTTTGGAGAATGTTTATAATTGGGGGACAGATTAAATAGTTTACATTTGAGGGCTGGGAGCAAGTTTGGGTTTCCTTAACATCAGAAAAGTCTTAACATGTCCACTGAAATACATTTGCTTTAAAATTAATAGGATCATGAAGCATGTGTTTATAGTTATCTTATTATTAAAAGCAGGTATTAATCCTCTCAACATAAAAAAATACTGTGTTACTCAGAGTCTTTGTGCTCTGTTCCTAAAGATTTGGAATTTTTTTTATTAACTTCTAGGACCCTTCGAAGTCATACAAGAAAGCTGGAGAAGTTGCAACAGTTGAATTGCATGTGGAAGAAGGTATACAAGTAGAAACAAATCCTTTATCTAAGAAAGTTTCCCCATTGCACTCTGAAATGACAGATTATATAAAGTCATCTCCTCCAAATCTTATCAGTAGCCATAATTCTGAATTAAAGGATAGAACACAGATTAATGGAGCAACAACTGTAACAGAAAAATTGGCTCAACTTATTGCAACTTGCCCTCCATCAAAGTCTTCCAAAACAAAGCAGAAGAAGCCTGGAAATGGAACTGCATCTGGTTTGGTTAAAGACTCTGGGAAGAAGCTACCAGGAACCATAACTGCAAGTGGGTTAGTTAATAAAGATCTGGTAAAGAAATTGCCAGGATCTGGTATTGCTGTTGGATTGGTTAACAAGGACTCAGGGAAGAAGCCATTAGGGATTGGTAGTGCAGCCATATTGGTTAACAAAGACTCTGGGAAGAAGCCACAAGGGATTGGCCCATTAATTGGATTGGTTAACAAGGACTCTGGAAAGAGGCCACCAGGGATCAGCACTCCGACTGGGTTAGTTAACAAGGACTCTGGAAAGAAACAGCCAGTGACCAGCTCTGCAGTTGGATTAATCAGCAAAGATGTTGGGAGGAAACTTCCGGGTATCAGCACTCCAACTGGATTGACTAATAAGGAATCTGTCAAGAAGCCAGTAGGGATTGGCACCCCAGCAGGATTGGGTAACAAGGATGCTGGGAAGAAGTTGTTGGGAATAAATAGTCCTACAGGATTGGTTAACAAGGATTCTGGGAGAAAGATGCCAGGGGCTGGCAATACGACAGTTCTGACTAACAAAGATTCTGGAAGGAAGACACCAGGGATTGGCAGCCCAATGGGACCAGTTAACAAGGACTCTGGGAGGAAGATGCCAGGAATTAGCAGTCCAGTGGGATTGGTTAGCAAGGATTCTGGAAAGAAGCCAACAGGAATGAGTAGTCCAGTTGGTTTGGTTAACAAGGACTCTGGAACTCTGAAAGCAGACACTCTTATGCCTGCCTCGGAGCCCTTTAAACTTCCTTGCAATTCAAACCTCAGTAGCCTTGAAAGCCATGAGACTACAGATTTAGTGAAGGAAAATACTACTAGCAAAACATTTGAGAAGCATATTATGAGACAGAATAAAGAAAGTATCTTGGAAAAATTTTCAATTCGGAAAGAAATTGCTGATGTAGGCAAAGAGATGTTTAATGAAGGAATCTGCATTCCACAGGATGCTTACTCAACCAGTGAAAAAGGGATTTATGAAACATCTAAGCATGAAAAACAGCCTCCGGTATATTGCACTTCACCAGACTTCAGAACAGGAGGTGCTTCAGACGTATCGACAGCAAAGTCCCCATTTAGTGCAGTAGGAGAGGGAAATCTCCCATCGCCTTCACCCACAGTGTCTGTTACCACCTTAAACAGGAGCCTCTCAACAACATCTTCACAGTTAGCATCTAACTCATTGCATTTAAGTTCCACAGCAGATCTCTTAGAAGGTATTTCCGATCAGATTGGCAAAACTCAGTTTTCTTCTGACAGTACACTTCTGAATATAAACAGAACATTGAACCATACTCTGAGCACCGATTTTAAAGGCGCTGATAAAGATTTAAATGATTCAAAAGCTACTTACATAGAAACTTCAAGAACTAGTCCTACAGGGAAAAAGCCCATTTTGGCAACTGAAACAAGCATTCATGCTACTGTCACCCCTTCAGTAGTTAGTTTTACAAGCTTGTTTAGTAGCAAGCAGTTCCTAAAGATCGGCACAATAGCTGCATCAGATAAATCCTGCCAAGGAGCAAAAAATCTGAGCGCTACTCAGCAATCAAAACCTTTAAAGAAAAGAAAAGGAAGGAAACCACGATGGACTAAAGTGGTGTCAAGAAACACATGTCGACCTCCAAAGGGTCTAGAACTAGAAAGGTCAGAGCTTTTTAAAAACATTTCATACAGTGCACTTTCAAGCAGTAATTTGGAGCAGGCCAAATTCTTGAAAAACATAGGATCGTCTTCATTTGTGGAGCATGAATTTGTCAAACATCAGTTGCCAAAACTGAATGAAGCTAATGGACAGTCTCTTGCACTGTTAGCTGAGACTGACAAGCAAGCTCAAAAGTTCTACAGTACTCACAAACAACCCTCTAGTTTGTGTATGTCAGATGATTTCTTACCTGACATGTATAAACCCAAAAGAGGAAGACCTAAATCCAAGGACATGCCAGAGCTTGAAGGTCCCCCCAAAAGAACTCTAAAGATCCCAGCATCAAAAGTGTTTTCAGTGCAGTCAAAAGAAGAGCAAGAACCTCCAATTTTGCAGCCTGAGGTAGAAATTCCTTCCCTAAAACAGAGCTTATCAGGACAACCGTTTCCTAAAAAGAGAGGGAGACCTAAAAGACAGATCAGGTCAGCAATTAAAATGAAGCCACCTATTCTTTCTGTGGCACCTTTTGTCGGAACAGATAACTCGAGCAAGGTAGGGTCTGAAAGTGATCAACATCAAAGTGGGGATTTTTTTGAGAGAAAGGACCAGCTCCGAGGTCCAGAAGAAGTCCAAAAACCTAGTATTTGTAGCATGACTGATTTGGAAGTAGACTCTGACAGAAAAGTTGCCAAGAGAAATAATGGACAGTTAATGAAAACAATTATTCGAAAAATAAATAAAATGAAAACTCTGAAGCGAAAGAAACTTTTGAATCAGATTCTGTCAAGTACAGTAGAACCAAATAACAAAGGGAAAGTGCAATCTAAACTCCACAATACAGTGTCAACTCTTGCTGCCACATTTGGTTCAAAATTAGGCCAGCAAATAAATGTCAGCAAGAAAGGAACAATTTATATAGGAAAAAGGAGAGGAAGGAAACCTAAAGCTGTCCTGAATGGTATTTTAACTAGCAGTTCTGCCAGTTTGACAGTTCTTGAGAAGTCTGCTCAACAAGCCCCTGGTACGTCACTGGGACAAGTACTTCCCCATTTGCTGCCTTCAACAGCTAATAATTCAGAGATTCTTCCATCTCCAGTTTGCTCCCAGTCTTCTGCAGTGAGTGGGGGACAGAGCCCTGTCAGCAGTGATGCAGGATTTATTGAGCCCAGCTCAGTTCCCTATTTACACATACACTCCAGACAAGGAAGTGTTGTTCAGACACTTGCGATGAAAAAAGCTGCTAAGGGAAGGAGGAGATTATCTCCACCTACATTGTTGCCAAACTCTCCTTCTCACTTGAGTGAGCTGACATCGCTGAAAGAAGCCACTCCTTCCCCAGTAAGTGAGTCTCACAGTGATGAAACAATTCCCAGTGACAGTGGAATAGGAACAGATAATAACAGTACTTCAGATCGAGCAGAGAAGTTTTGTGGGCAAAAGAAGAAAAGGCATTCATTTGATCATGTTTCCCTTATTCCACCTGAAACTTCCACTGTTTTAAGTAATCTAAAAGAAAAGCATAAACACAAATGTAAGCGCCGCAGTCATGATTACCTTAGTTATGACAAAATGAAGAGACAGAAGCGAAAAAGGAAAAAGAAGTATCCTCAACTTCGAGGTAGGCAGGACCCAGATTTCCTCGCCGAATTAGAAGAATTAATAAGTCGATTAAGTGAAATTAGAATAACACACAGAAGTCACCATTTTATACCCCGAGATTTACTGCCCACCATTTTTAGGATAAATTTCAATAGTTTCTATACCCATCCTACTTTTCCTTTAGATCCTTTGCACTACATTAGAAAACCCGATTTAAAGAAAAAGAGAGGCAGGCCTCCAAAAATGCGGGAGGCTATGGCAGAAATGCCTTTTATGCATAGTCTCAGCTTTCCTCTCTCCAGTACCGGATTCTATCCCTCTTATGGCATGCCTTATTCTCCTTCTCCCCTTGCAGCTGCTCCCATAGGCTTAGGTTATTATGGAAGGTACCCTCCAACTCTTTATCCTCCTCCACCTTCTCCTTCTTTTACTACCCCCCTGCCACCACCTTCCTACATGCATACAGGCCACTTGCTTCTCAATCCCACCAAATATCACAAGAAGAAGCATAAACTTTTACGCCAGGAGGCTTTCCTCACGACAAGTAGGACTCCGCTCTTGTCAATGAGCACATACCCCAGTGTTCCACCTGAAATGGCTTATGGCTGGATGCTTGAACATAAGCATAGACATCGCCATAAACACAGAGAACATCGTTCTTCTGAACAACCGCAGGTTTCCATGGACGCTATAACGGCTAATAGCTCTTCTAGAACAGTTCTGGAGTCCTTGAAGCGCTACAGATTTGGAAAGGAGGCAGTTGGTGAGAGGTACAAACATAAAGAGAAACACAGATGTCACATGTCTTGTCCACACCTGTCACCTTCAAAGGGTTTGCTAAGCAGAGATGAACAGTGGGTCAGGAGGGAGCCTTCGGAGTCTAATTCGATAGCACTGGGATTGCAGACACCGCTACAGATAGACTGTTCAGAAAATTCCCCAGGTCTATCCCTGGGGGGATTTACTCCAAGCTCTGAGCCAGCCAGCAATGATGAACACACAAATCTTTTCACAAGTGCAATAGGCAGCTGCAGAGTCACAAACTCTACCAGCACCAATGGACGTAAAAAATTAACTGACAGCCCTGGACTCTTCAGTGCACAAGACACCTCGCTAAATCGACCTCTCAGAAAGGAGCCGTTGCCTTCTATTGAAAAGGCACTACAGCCGGTGTCAGGTAAGGGACCTCTAATTGTGCATAATTTCCTATGAGTGTTGCTATTTTGTGTTGTACCAAATGTGCCAGAAAAGGAGGGCAAGTATAGCTTTGGCTTTGTAGGAATCTTTCGTTGTTGAATTTCAGTACGACTATTGCTTTTGCTCTTGAGTGTCTCTATTCTGTTAAAGCACTGTTCTGTGCAGCATTTGGTACAGACTAATGTAGTGTCTCCTCCGGAGCTGCTTATGGGATTGTGTAAGTACCTCTTCCCACCAGATTTTTCTTTGCTTTGTTATAGCAGTATGTAAAGTTATGCTAAGGATGCTATCTCATGAAAGGTCTTTTCTTTTTTCTTTTTCTGGAGAAATGAGTTAAAATTTCTCATGATTTTTGATACTTTAAAGGCCATGTTTCTGTTTGTTTTGAAGTTTGGTTGATGTGGTTTAGACTAGCTATAGGTACTACTATTGTGAATAACATTTCCATTTAAGAAAATGTTTCTTTTTTTTTTTTTTGTAAGTTGCATTTTAGTTATTTTGATAATCTCTACTACAGTATAGTTTTTGGTCCATGACTTGAGGCCTCTAGCAGTAGCTGGGAATGCCTAAGACCAAACCTTGTAATGACTGCTTTATTCATAGTTGGGAAACTCATCTTATGTAGCCTCAAGCAAGACTGAAACAGAACTAGCTGAGACTGTATACACAGAAAATTGCAATGACGCTTTCAGAGGATTGCTGTTTAAGGAAAAGACCTCCACACCGAAACGGTGAACTTTGTCATTTGCATAATATTAAGAAAAAAATATCTAATGTGAAATTTAGGACTTGAAGAAACTATATTATATATCACTTTCCTTACTGGCTTAAGTGTCACTTCCTGCTGTACTTCATTATTACAGATGTTTGTGGGAATAATTTTCACATTTTATCCACTTCTGTCTTAATTGCCATGGACATGTTAGTGAGACTACATAACAAAGATAACATAACCTGCAAAAAGCAGAAGTGTGGCTTGTGTTCTTACTTGCTTACTTCTGATGCATAAATTAAGTCTCATAGCTTCTCCTCCCTCCCTCCAATACTTGCCTACACTTTCTCTTGAAATTTAAATCATTTGTCCAAAAACACTTGCGACTAATGTTTCACAGACCAAAAGCCAGGCAAACAACCAGCTACCAGTAATGAGTAATAACCTCGTCACGTTCCTTACTCTCATCTTCCTCCTTTTCTTGTGATACTCCCATTCCGATGCCTCCTGCCACCTCCCTGCTCTGACTATGTATGGCTTTTTCTGGAAGGGTTTTTTCTCTTTGTTTTATTTTGGCATTTGGGGGTTTTATGTTTTGCTTCTTTATTTTAAGGGCAGTTGGAAGTGGCTGGATTCTTTTACAAGTTTGTATTACTTCATACTACTTCATATTACTAAAACTACTTGAAGCAGGGGGAGTCAGGAGAAAGCAATAAAGCCGTGAGATTGCTTCTCCTGCAGCAATGGGAAGAAAAATTCAAAGTGCTAGGTCACCAAAAGGGTTAAATTTGGCTCCGAGGAGTTTTAAGCTGAAACCTGCTGGTGAAGGCTCTCAATCACTCTCCCTCTTACAGTATGTTTGACTGGTTCCTCAGATGCCATGTATCACTTTCAGTAAGTGTGTTTCCCGCAATGGAAACCAGCTGTTTTTATTGTGAGGCTGGCTTTCAGCTCATCTCACTTTCAGCTTTCATCTCATTCACAAGGAGCATGCAGTGTATCAGAAAACTTAAAACTGCATCTAGTAAAAAGCCCCAGTAAAGTAAAAAGGCTGGCTTTTGGTTTGGGGTTGTTTTTTTTTAGATCAGTGTCAAGTTGCATGTTAGGTTTTGGTGTGTTTTGTTTTTAACTGTAGCGCTGAATTGTGATTCTGAAACTGTTACCATGGAAGACTTAGATGTTTTTGTGCACTTCAGAAAACAGTACAGATGGAGAAAAAACCTGCAGTGCATCAAAGATTGTTTATTTATTAAACGGGGTGCAATTTAGGTGCACAGTGGAGAGAACACTATCAGAGCAGTTAAAATGAGTAGCCAGAGACCGGCATCGGGGAATGCCTTCTAAAATTGTTCTGTATGATCTGTAGAGGATATTCATGATACTTTATTTCAAAGTATCCCATATGGAAAATACAGTTCCTTTCTATAAACTTTTGAACGTAAACCTTGCCTGCTTGAATTAACTGACAGATTCTTTCTATGATACTAGCTGATGCTAGATATTTCCAGAGATTGCCTGCGTCCAAGTTGCATTAGAAACCTGTGTGGTTTTGGCAAACGGGACTCTAGTGAAGGTTGGTATTTCACAGAAGGTGAAGTTTAGATAGAAGTTTACATGCTGTGTGCTTGTTGTTTAATACAGACAGCATGTGCACGCAGTTACGCCGATGAAGGTTGCGAGGCTTTAAAATTTAAGATTTTTGTAGGATGCTGTTACCTGTTCATCTGAAGTTAACAGTGGTCTTTAGTAAACTTCTGCAGCTTCACACCACAAGTTATTTCCAACAACTGGTAGCTTATCATAAACTGGTCTTGGTGTGCTGCTCAATTCCTGGAAGGAAAGGGAAAGAAAAAGAAAATCAGCCATTTGGTGGGGATCAGTGCAGTTGAAAAGTCCCTACTGCCTTCATTCCATCTAAAAATAAAAGGACAGGCTTGAGGCGTGCAGAGACACATGTGCCTTGCTGTGCATTTGAGATGGTACCTTCAGAGAGGACAAACCTTTGTCACGTGGGAGTGGATTGTCTCTCGATGCCGAACCCTACGGTCCCACGCAACGTGCTGACGGCCGTAGAGCATCCGCGGCGTCACGGGCGGAGCTCACCTCAGCTCTCCGTTGGGAGCACGTTGCAGCCCGCCGTCCCGTGGGCTTTGCCCCACAGCGGTGCTTCGTTCCGAGGGACGCGAACCGCGCGGCAGCCGGCACAGGCCCGCGCCGGCGGCCAGCGGCGCCCTCTGCCGGCCGCGCCGCTGCCGCGGGAGCCGCCGCCTCCTGCCGCGCTGGGGCCGAGCCCCGGGCAGCCCGGCGGTGGGGGATTCGTACAGGTGCCCCTGGGGGAGCCGGTTAACCGGAGTCCGAGAAGGAAATAAGCGCTAGATCTGTCAAAGGAAGAAGATCTCTGGGATATGAACGTCAGCTGTCAGCAAGCACAGTTACAGCCAGCTTTGCCGTCCAAGCAGTCCTCCAAATTCTCCTCTCTCTTTTTTTTTTTTCCCTATTATAACTTATAGCCTATTCCTGCTTAGAACAATTATTCCCGCTGTGTAATTCTTTTTTTTCTCTGAGGTCCCAGGGTATTTGTGTTAAGCTACGCTTTGTGAAATCATGCATCTTGTAGTTTCTTAATAGAAAAATTTATTCTGGAATAAAAACCAGTTGTCTGCTCTTTCTGATATTAAGCAACAGTGTGTAGTCTCCCTGCGCAGCTCCACTGCAGCTTCCTTTTTACCCACGTGTTGTAGGGACAGACAGTACAGAAGTCCTCTTTAAGGGCCTACCAGCACCATCTCCACATCAGGAAGCCATGCAGGAAGATCAGAAAATCTTCATCAGGAATATGATTTGCAACTTGGCACAATGTCCAGCAGCCTTATTTTTGTGCCCTTGTTAAGAATTAATTAAAAAGAAAACTATTCATGTGCCTTGTCAAGAAGTCAGAAATTTTTGAGAAGTGATATTGTTTATTTCCTCTATCAACGGAAAGTATCTTAGATGTTACAACATGAGCTAATAACACCCATGATAAAAAATCCAAACTTTGAGGCAAGACAGGATCTCAAAGATTTTCCTAAAGATTTCTGGTAAATCAGTTTGGTGGATTCTAGGATTCTCCCATCATCTTATACCTTAGGAGCTCTGTTCAGGCATTGAAGCAAACGGTCATTTGCATGGGTGCTTAATTTGTGGCCTTGATTTAGAGCATAACTTCAGTGGCCCACTCCCTGGTTTCGTCAGAGTCTGTTAGTAAGGAAAGAGATCAGAACTGAACAGGCAGCACAAAGCTAATTAGTCACAAACAATATTTTGAAGGGAAAGAATGAAAGTATTTTTAAGTATGCATTCTCAATTTTATCTTCTAGAGATTTTCATGATACGCATATTCTCATTGCACACTGCCATATGCATTTTTGCTTACCTAGGTTTTTATACTAGCATCTGAATTTTTAATATCTCAGCATTTTCATAATTGCAGTATGCGGATTTTTCTATGAAATTTTAACAAAACCCACAACCTTTGCTTTCAAGAGTAATTGGGATTCTCTAAAAGTTTAAGTTTTAGGGAAATAAAACAAGTTACAGTAAGAAATATGTATATGTAAGAAAGAAGACAGAAATAGGTCATGTTATCAGCAAAGATCCCATTACCAGTTTTGTCCCTTAACCTTTCAATAGTCATGAGATTTCTATAGCTTTTTAAAAATTGTTTTTAATTTAAATAATGGTAATTGTGACTGCCGCTGCCTGATGACATCTTGTAGTGATAAGCCAATATCTAATGATTTAGCAAGTAGCAGCAAGCCCTGTGCATTCAGGTGCCTAAAATCCAATAATGCATTATACTTGTTTGTGTGTAGATAATAATCTCTCTCATTTGTTTAGACCATGGGGTTTTTACATATTTGCCATGGCTAACCGAAGCAGAAGTATTTTTTTTTTCTTTGTGACAGGATCTTAAAAGAGAAAAGTTAACATAGCAAGAGACAAATCTAAAGAAGTACTTTTTCTTGAGAATTTTTTTTCTAGCTTTTCAGCTTTCTGTAGTTAATAGTATCTTACATGAAGCAGTTTTGCCTGAGGAGTGAAAGAGAAATGCTTTTACAAAGCGAGGTGGATTGAAAATCGGCTGACCTGCCAGGCACAGAGGGTTGTGATCAGCAATGCAAAGCCCAACTGGAGGCCAGTCACTCACAGTGTACCCCAGGGATCAATATGGCGTCCAATACTGTTTAACCTCTTCACTAATGACCTGGATGATGGGACAGAGTACACCCTCAGCAAGTTTGCAGATGATACAGCTGAGGGCAGTGGTGGGTACACCAGATGGTTTTGCCGCTGTTCAGAGGGACCTTCACTGGCTGGTAGAATGGGCTGGAAAGACTCTATGAGGAACAGCAGCATTTTGGGCTGCATTACTAAAAGTATTACCAGCAGGTCAAGGTGATGATTATTCCCCTCTATTCAGCCCTGGTGAGACCACATCTGGAGTGCTGTGTCCAGTTCTAGGCTCCCCCGTACAAGAAAGACGTGGACATACTGCAGTGAGTCCAGTGAAAAGCCACAAAGATGACTAAGGGCTTGGAGCATCTGTCATACAGAGAGAGGCTGGGAGAGCTGGGATTGTTCAGCCTGGGGAAGAGAATGCTCAAGGGAGATCTTACCAATGTGTACATGTGCTTGGTGGGAGGGAGTAATGAAGAAGGAGCCACACTGTTGTCAGCGGTACCCAGTGACAGGACAGGAGGCAATGGGCACACACTGAAGTACAGGAAATTCCGTTCATACATAAGAAAAAAGTGTCTTACTGTAAGAGTGATTGAACTCTAGGTTGTGGAGTTTCCATCGTTCAAGATGTTGAAAACCCAACTGAACATGGTGGCCCCGAGCAACCTGCTCTAGTTGACCTTGCTTTGAGCAGAGTGTTTGGTCTAGGTAATCTGCAGAGGTCCTTTCCAAACTCAACTGTTCTGTGAAAATCAAGGAATGAAGCTAGGGGGTTCATTTGAAAGTAGGTATATGAGGTTTTTGCTTTCTTTTTTTACATAAAAGCTAATACTCTGGTGATATTAAGTGGCTTTTTCTCATGGCTTGTTTACTGTCCTATGTATGCCATTAGCCTGTGAGAAATTCCTTTTTGATGGTCCATTTCTGTCCTTCTCCACCTACGTATATCATAGCAAGCAAGTGTTCCTGAAGCTAAAAAAGAGTAATCTTAGTTTGAATATTTAGCATCTACAGTGTGTTGTGTTGGCACTGCCAGACTGAAGTGATTTTTTGTGTGTGTGTGCTTTTCTTTTCCCTGATGTGCTTTTCAGGCACTTTGCCAACACAGGACAAACCTTCCCAGAGGCAGCCAGAGAGCACAAATTGCAGCCCTTCCAGAAAGAGATCAACATCTGAGAGCACATCTTCTACAGGCAAGTAATATTTGATGGCCTTGGTTTTGGGACCACTGCTATACTAAGACCTATGCTACTAGAGACATACTGAGACAGCATTGCTGTGAGAACTTTTAACAGCGGTAATATGTTCATGGAGATACTGAATTTTTCCATTTACGTTTTAGGATACAAGTGCTACAAATTGGGTTGCAGCATAGGGAAACTTGAGTTGGCACTTATAGAAGCAGCAGCATAGCTATGGCAGGATGGAGTTTGGTTCCTCACCAGGTTAAATTAGTCTTCAGGAGGCTCAGTGCTTTAATGCTAGCAAGACCTGTGACACTACATTTAATCAATGAATTAGATTAACAGATTAATTCCTCCATGGGGAAGAGCTTGACTTCTGCACTCTTCTGAAGGCAGACAGTTTGCTGCCCTTGGGTAGATAACTGTTAGGACCAAGACGGGGTGTGCTCTTACATTTTCTTTGTAGCTTGTGAGAATCCTGCTAAGGTGATGGAGGATGACAAGCAGCTTATCCCAGTCATCACTGATGGTACAGTTGTGGATGATCCTAGGCAGGTCAAAAATGATAGTAGGAGAGAGATGGAAGTACTGAAAGGCATGGGAACTCTGGTAGCATTCTCATCAATTCTATCAAATGAGGACTAAGTCTTAGATGCACAAAATCATCGTGAAGCTGAGCAGATGTATGCCAACAGGATATTGAGGGAGCTGGCTTTCTCAGTCATGGGGTGATGTACTGTGCAGATTGCTGCTTGAGGAGGTCCATCTTTGTTCACTTCACAAGGAAGGGAAAGGTACTCCTGATGTGTTTTAAGCTTTCTTTTGTAAGGTCAGACTTGTGCAGTCACACTATGTGTGAATGCATGCATGTTGCTATCTGTCACATTTTCACGCCTACAAAACTGTTGAATCCACTGACCGAATAGTCAGAGTGAAGATCTGAAAATGTTCATTTTCTGTATATTACCGGCAAATTGTCAGCCATGTAGCAAAAACAGACCCTGTTTGCAGTCCCTCTGAGGAAAATGTGGTGTGGGCTTACCTATGATTGGACACAAAAAAAATCTGTAACGTTGACCAATTTTGTAATAAGCCCAGTTGTAGAAAGAGCTCTTGTTAGCAGAATTTAAACATTCTTAGGCACTGAAGCTGATTGCAAATTTGTAGTGAACATCCTTAGGATTGGTACTTACGGAACTATTTAGGATGATATGAGAAGAGTGCACCAAAACTGCTATTTCCTCCTCCCTTTAAACAGATATTTGTAACAGATGCTTTATTCATCATATGCTAAAGAAAGTCATCTGCAGTGAAGAAGTGTTGTCTCTTTTTCCTCTCTGTCTTGTCTTTTACTTACTCATTTTAAAGGGTCAACTGCAATTGGTGTAAGTCTGTGTATAGGAAGGTGTTAAAAGTTCAGGCATATTTTGTGCAAGACAGCATAGGAATGAAATTAATCACAAGTTTATCAACTTCAAAGTCATTGAACTGATGATGCAGCTGGAAAGACCAGTCTTTGTTATATTTTCCATAGATCTGGAATGCATGTGGGATTTCAGTGCATTTGTCAGAGAGCTGCTTTGTTACCAAGGGCTGCAAGCGTGCCTGACCAGGGCTGCAGCTGTTTTGGGGATTGTAGCCTTCAGTTGTCCCATCCTTTTGGATCAGTTTGCAAACAGAAACACTAGTTCAAGGACATCCATTAGACTTTGTGTCCAAATGTGTTGTGTTGTGTAGTTTGGTTATCATTGGATGGTGCAGCTGTTTACAGAGCTCACTGTGCTAAACAGATGGTGTTTCTGTGAGGAACCCTCAACTCCATCCTGATGTGTATTTAAAGACCATAAGAAAACAAAGGGTAGTTTATTACTTCATCTACAATTGAAAGCTGAAAGTGTAAATCCTTCCAGTTCTTTCAAAGTTGTTCAGGTTGCTAGGTTTTCCAAGTGATTACAGTTAGGCTTACAACAGTGACCTGACAAGTATGTTTCTCTGTTCCTTTTTCACCCTGTAGGAAGAAAGTTGTTCTCAGGAGGATTTTTACATCTTGTTATGCTGCTGCTTCCTTCTTTAAATTGTGCCCTCTCTGAAGCACATTTTCATTTGCACTTGCAGATTCATGACTTTGGAATCTTAATGAGGAATGCATTTCTCCAGAGTACCACACTTGGACTAGTGAGCACTAGGACTAGAAAATACTTACTTTAAACTTGTTTGTGCTTTATCTTTGTCAGCTAATGCATAATCTCCCTTCTGTCAAATGATAGAAACCCTTTTATAAAAACATTTTGTTGTCTTCCCTTTAACAGTTACCTTCATGCTAGTACATGCTCTTCAGTCTACAGCCTAGGACTCCCTAGTTTAAGTAGATCTAATCTAAATAATTGGTCGCAATTACAGTAACATTTTGTAAATGCTAATGTGCAATTGTGATATATTTATGAGAAGACAGCATCCATTTTATTCCAGAAAGAACAGGGTTTCTTTTGATTAAATGTTATCACTAAGAACCAGCAGGACAGCTTTGGGAAGTTCTTAGTTTGGAACAAATCCCTTTTTAATACAGCATAATCTATATGGTTGACCTGGAAATTCTCTTTTTCAAATACCAGTCTGCAACTCTAATGCATATAACATTTGGTTTAAAAAGTGAGGTCTTACTTTACTTGCTGTATAAATTAGACTTTCTCTTTTGTTCAGATACTTTGATTTACCTTTATCCAAGCCTGTACTTTATTGCTATCAGTTCTGTCATCATTATGTTTGTCTTTTTGATAAAGAAACTGCAAGAGCAATTAAAAAGTTGTTTCAGTACTTCCAAACTACAAAAAAAAAGAAAAATTACTTTAAAAACATTTCAGATGTTTCTCAGGTTTTTTTTGTCAGTATTTAATTTTTCTGTGCACGGAGGGTTTCTTAGTGTTGAATAGAAAGAAACTTGAGAAGAGTTCTGGACTGTACATACATAGGGAATGCCCTCATTGCTCTTTGCTATTAGAAGTGGGGGACTGCGTGTGAATAAGCAGAAAATAATTGTATGTTAAAACTGATGATATAAAATGTAGACTTTCTGCTTACTTGCATCACTAGGTCCCTTTCCCATTAGAACTTGACTTACAGAAATTGGTGTCTTGTTGTTGAACATTCGGGGCAATTACAGGATATAAAAGGCTGTCAGTCTATCCAACTATTGTATTTTAATTCCAACCTTATTTGGTTATACCTCAAGTCTGTTTCAGTGTTTGTATGTTTGTTTGTGTTTCAGTGATTGGAGTACCTAGCAGGGGAGCAAGGCTGACAACTGCTGTTGATGATTCAGTGGACAGCTTACTGCAGCGCATGGCACAACATGAAGGCCAGGCTACTTTGGACAAAACCTTAGAAGCAGTCATTGCAAATGTGTCTGTTCCATCATCAGCTAGTCCTGCTCGAAACCACAATAGGGAGAGAGGCCTGGGGAAACAGGACAGCCTTGTAGCTCCAGCAATTCCCAGCAGCTCCTGCACTGATAATATCTCACTTCTGTCAGAGAGACTACCAAACAGCTATTCCCCACATCATCTCAAGAGAAGTGTGGTTGAAGCCATGCAGCGGCAAGCTAGGAAAATGTGCAATTATAACAAGATCTTGGCAACAAAAAAAAATCTTGACCACGTCAATAAAATTTTGAAAGCCAAAAAGCTGCAAAGGCAGTCAAGGACAGGGAATAATTTTGTGAAACGCAGGCCAGGTAGGCCCCGGAAATACCCCATGCAGGCTGTCGTTTCAATGCAAGCTTTTCAGGCAGCTCGACTGGTCAGTCAGGAGTTAGATAAAAGAGAAGAAAGTAGCAGTCCCTTACACCTTGGACCTGATACCATCACAGATGTGATTGAAGCTGTAGTGCAAAGTGTGAACTTGAACACAGACCACCGAAAAGGCTGGAAGAGAAAGAGGTGGCTTGCAGAGGAACAGGCCAGGAAGCGACAAAAGTCTTTACCAGAAGATGAACAGGAGAGCAATAAGAGGTAATTCCCTTACAATTTTCTACCCTCAGTATAGTCATTGTTGATTTTATAACATTTCAGTCCATGAAAGAATCCTACTCTAATGAGCTCTGCTTGTTACGTTTGTTTTTATTAAGGAGTTCAGTTTAGAGGGAGCAAACATGTCAGTTTTCAGTATGCTTAGGGTCTTTCTAAGTCACTGAACACACTCCAAAATAGGATAGAATGTCAGGTAATCTAAAACTGTTGGTTTTGTGCTCATGTCTCAAGTGAAGCAATTTTTATGGTTGTCTTGGTGAAGAACAATTTTAATGAGTTGGTAACAGGTTTCCTGATGAGATATCATAGCAAAGATTGTTCCTTCATCATGTGCAGAATAAGGAACTGTAAGAGTTACATACGCCATGAGAATGTTGAAGGGTGTTACTCATATGCATTACAAACAAATACTTACAAGCAACACAGAGTGTCAGGTGACATCAGTTGACATACAGCAAATAAAGAGTAAAACCAAAGCAGCAAGGAGGAGTTAAGGTGTGCACCTGTGCAATCACTGGCTAGTAAAGGACCACACCAGAAATCTATCTCTGGTCTAATCTTCACATGCTTATCCCCAAAATCATCAATACAAACAGATCAAGCTCTTCCAGAAGTCTTCCTTCATGTGTTTTCAGAATAGTTCTGAAAAATAACCATCCATTGTAATGTAGGCATTTAGATTCACAGAATGGTGCTAGAACCACATGTTCAAAGGGTTTAATTTTTAGAGTACAGAAGCAGATAGCATAAGCCACCTTCTAAATTACTCAACTGAGGCTCCAAGGGATAAATATTAGCAGTACAAACAACATTCTTTTTATAATAATTAATAATAACATTACTGTAAAAAGATCGTGCATTTCCTATGATTATGTTTAACCATCACTTGATTATGATCATTGAATTGCATTTTTTTAAATAGCTGAGACATCTAGTAATTCAGAAACATGGACTTTTTTTTTCTGCTGACCAGATTATAGAGAGGAATAATGAAATATGGTAAGATAATCTTTAATCCTTACTTTTTCTTCCAGTTTTTCTGAGACAGTAGCTGAACCTCCCAGTCCACATGATCCCCTTGGGAAGCCACATGAATCTGAAAACACTGAACAGCCTTTGCCTTCTCTAGCCCAGCGTGAGAAAAAAGCCCCTCGACCCCCAAAGAAGAAGTACCAGAAGGCAGGGCTCTACTCTGATGTGTACAAAACAACAGAGTAAGTAATACCACTGAAAAGCTGCTGTCTGATATTCCAGTGGAAACTGTCTCCTTTCAACTAGAGCCATAAAGAGCTGCTACTAATGAGTAGCTGAAATAAAACCATCAGCTTAATTCAAGCCTGTGAAAAATTACATGCATGATAATTATCAGAATCTGACCCAGTGAAGACTTAAAATGTAACCCCAGTCAGAAAGCAGCCTCAAGCAATCTGAAAGTGTTTCTGATTATCGACCTTGAAGAAGGTAAGAGAGTTTCATTCAACAGCCTTAACGATCATGGCAGTGAAGTACTGGGAGAGCTTGAGGTGTTCAGGTACTGAGTACAGTGTCTACATAGAAGGCGCCATTAGGTTTCTGTTTTTATTGACTGAGTGATGACAACTGGTCATCTTTGGTGTGAAAGAATTTCAGATATGCACCCTGTTCATTTCACAGTTAAGTGAAGTTCATCTCCTTCATTTTCTAAGAGATAGAGTAAAAATCCAGCATTCTTTCCCCCCCTGCACTGGTTGGCTCACAACCTGGTGTACATTAGAAAGTGGACATCTCCTGTTTCTGATAACCAGCCCACTTCTGCTTTTGTTTGTAGTTACGTAAGTTTTCTACAGCCATTTGAACAAATATGCTGAAGTGAAGAATTTGCGCTTCTTTTCTAATATGATGTGACAGATTAAAAAGAGGAAAAATTTGGCACCTTCTCACTATGTTTTAGACCGCTTAAAAACGTTACAGAGACCACTGGGAGACTGCTAGTATAGTTTATCAGTGGCTCCTGGTGTATTCTCTTTCCATAGTAGAATGAAGGCATCAATGAAAGGATCAAGACTCTAAGGATGAAACAAAGATCTAGGTCTGATCAAAGTGAGACTGCTTATGTTTTTAATAGTTCGAAAGCAGATGTGATAAGTTTTTAGCATTTAGATGGTCTGTCACTGGTATACAGAGTCATGCAACATTCAAATCCTGTGTCATAAAAATTAGGCCTGTTGCCCTAGGAGAGGACCTGAGAGAGTCTTCCGCTTTTCTTTACTACAAAATGTTAGTTACATTGTCAGTCCTAGTCAGCCAAGGGAGGACCTTTATTTCATAGACAGTAAGCAAACATGTCATTTGAAAAATTGTATGAATACAGAAAGTGAAAGTTAAGATTTGTAGGTAGTGTGGATGGTGATGGAATAAAGTTCACCACCCTGGAGAAGGCCATGACAAAGCTGACCTCTACTTACAGCCCTTCCTCTCCCATCACATTTTGTGTTGCAGTTCCCTGGAAGCTTAAAGAGGTCTGATTTGGTTTTCCCCTTTACCTGTTGCTCCACATGCTGAGTTCTTCCCTTGCACTGATACTGATGTTTGTGGTGAGCTGCTTAAGAACACTGAGGAAACTTTACCCTACCAAGGAAGCAAATGCTGCCTACACAATCTGAACTACTTCCTCTGTATGGTTGTTTGAAGCTGATACTGAAACAAGGCATGGAAATGCATAGCTGGGCGAGGACAGAACTATGGCCATCTCAATTTAGGTGTGTTCTCTTACAGCAAGGTGCAGCTTTCAAACTGATCCCACCAGTCCTTCATGCTGGCACTGGGTCACTTCTTTACTAAGTTGGTTCAGCAAACTAAATCAGTAGAATGATAGTCACTTTTTTTAAATTAAATTTTCTGCTGATTTAACTTGCTGCTCCAGTTCTACTGCACAGACATATGTCAATGCAAGAGGAGAGCAGAAGTTCATGTTGTTATCCTGTTATTTATATAACTTCCTGCTGTATGAGTATGAAAACATGATCTTAGTTGAGAACAAAAATGCGACTCTAATCATACGGCACCCTCTAGTGATGGTACAGTTAAGTGTTAATCACTGTCTCCATTAAAACATTCTCTGCATTCTATATTAAACTGTTTTTCTGTATTTCTGTTTGCAGTGTTCAACTGCAGACACTTTGCCTTAAAGACCATTTTCCTACTCTATTGCATCTTTCTTAAATACTTCCTAAACGTCATTAGAACATACAAAGTAGTGAAAGTTTTACTGAAGTGTACTGTTAAAATTTACATCCTCTCTCTACATCAGTCGCATCCAACTGCTAAACAACAGCACAGAAAATGTTTGTCCTGTCATTGCCAGTTTTAGTCTACTGTTAAAAGAGAAAAGTCTGCATTGTTTCTCTGCAGCCACTTGAATTGTACAGTTTGCCTCAACGAGATTTCACTCCAACTCACCTTGGTCTAGAAACTTTATTAAAACATAGTGAAGAAAGAGCAGATTTTGATTCCTTGTAAATGAACTAAGAACAAAAGGAATGTTTTCTGGAGTGAGTCTTGGTTCTACCTCAATTTCTGAATGTAATTTTGTAGACAGCATAGCTGATCTGATGTTAACCTCCACATGAGTTTTCCAGAATCCTCAGCTCCCACTGGAAGAATTACACAGGTTTTTTGCTGAAGAGAAGTTCAGTGTGTGGTTGCACATGACTGCAGCTTTGAAAATGAAGATTTTGTGTAGGAGTCATTATCTGTTTACCCAGCAGGGGCTTTCCTAGAGGAGTGCAAAGCCTAGTTCACCAAAGAAATTTAGTAATAATTAGTAAATGAGTAATTAATTAAAATACTGTATATTGTTTAGGGGAATATAATATTTTTATATAATAAAGTATTTTTATCAGTGGTAACAAATACGAGTCCTCATTGCAGAAGTGTAATCTATAGAATTTGCTGTGATTGGCACTGAATTGAATCTCACCTGTAGTTAGGTATCCACAGCTGGTCAAAGACTATGGTTGCACAGACAGTGTAGCTTAGTGCAGGCCTGTTGCTCTTCTGGGACGTGGTGTTTCCATGTGATAGGCACGTTGCTCCTACAGTGCCTCCGTTTTGCTGATGTTAGAGTTTGTGGAGCTGCAGGGTGACTCAGAGTAGGTAAGTGAACATTTTAGAAGCAAACCTATTGAAAAATCAGCCAGCTGAATTAAAGTGACAGTGCAAATGAACTGCAAATGAATTGCAATTCAGCAAATGCTTTAAGTTGGCATAAGCTAACATTGCACTAAAAGAATCAGCTTTATGTTCTCCTCACCTCTGTGGCTTATTCCTGTTGCTGTGCTGTCCCTTTCTTTGTCCCGTCATGATGACCAGGGCAACTGAACCAGGCTGGGATAGTGATTCAGGTGAAATCTAACCTTCCACTGTAGGTTTCCTGGTGCAATTAACCTTGCAGTCATACCAGCAGAAGGTGGGGAGCATCAAAGCCAGCTTATACTGACTTAAAATGTTTGTCAAACTATAATCAGAGAGAAAATTGGGTTTCACGCCTCAAAAATGTAATTGTGCATTCCACAGAGAACTAATCCCAGCCAACGTGGTAAGAGTGGAGGGCGAAGACACTAGAAGCTGGAGAGAGGGAACAGAAATGGAACACTGTTATCAGAAAGAAAGGAAGGAGAGGGATGGAGAGAAACGGAGGTACGGGAAAGAAGACTGTGGTTCTGGTCTTTGTTCCCTTCTTAATTTGCCTGAGACTTTAGACTGACATTCTGAGACTAAGCCTGACCTTCAGCCTTTGCAGAGTGGTACAAAATGTTCGCATCTTGAGCAAAATAATCATTTCGCCATTGCTCTGTTATTGGGAGCTTGCAAAGAGAGGCCGGTTTAGTCTATTAGTGGTAAGCAGACCCATTTACAAAATGGGTGTTTTAAATTTGTCCCTACAGAAACTGAACCAAACAACTTTAGGCAGTGGATTATAGAGAGGGAAGCATTTCTTATCTAGCCAGGCTTATATTTCAGTCTGTCAAACGATCAGATATGTACTCTTCCAGCTTACTGTTGAAAGTCATGAAATGTTAGAAGGTATCGTTTCTCTGTGATTATTGGTGAGGTCTCACCCTGTTCTAACTGGCTTGCTTGAAAAGGGGAGAGAGTGATTCTGGCTTTCTGGAGAGATCTTTTGCTTTTCAGCTGCAACAGTCATTATATCTGCTTATTGGGGGAAACATCTTAAAGAGCATGGTATGAAAATGAGCAGGTACTTGTCCTTGATAGCAGCACAGTCAGCTGATCCTAGGCTGTAAGGACAGTTGGTTTAGTCCTGGGAATTCCTGCAACCTGTGCCATCTGTAGTGAGGTGTATGTAGCTAGTAGGTATTCCAGCTTAGTTAAAAAATTACATGAACAGAATGGGATCCAAGCAGTAGCAAAGGAAACCTGCTGTCATTCCCACAGCCCCAAGTGGGGTTAGTCAGACAGACTGGGCAATGGCACCCACCGCCAGCCAAGAGTCTGGATTGCCAGACCAGTCTGTGGTGACAAGAGAGGCCAAGGTTAAGTAGGGGGAGTCAATCTGCAGGTCAGGATCAGGTCTAGTGATGGTAACCGGGGTCAGACGCAGTCCAGGATTGCCAGGCAGGTCCAGGGCCAAGCCAGGAAGCCAGTGCATGGCTCAGCCACCAGACCCACAGCTTCTGTGGCTAAGCTGGAGATAGGTGCACCTACGAGGTAGTCCAGGCAGGGACTGAATGCTCAGGGCTGAGCGTAAATGCATCTGCAGGGGCCATGGGCAGAGGATGTGAGTGTAAGCCCCCTGTGAGGCTGGTTGGGGTCATAAAGGCGTGTTAGTAGTGCTTGAGGCCCTGACACCAAATTTAAGCTTCTGCAAGGCTATCAGTGTGCCTTAGCAAGGTGAAAGGGAGAGGTCTTCTCATAAAGTAGCTAAACACAAAATCAGAACCTGTATTGCCTGCCCAGAAACCCCAGCCTAAAATTAGCTCATCATCTTCCTATGTGGGAATATGTGGGCTTGTTAATACAGACGTTTTCTTGATAGTGTAAAGAGACCTTTTTTAATTCATGAGGCTTTTTTTGCATGATATTTATGTTTATAAAACTGTGTGCATTGTTTATACTTGATTATTTTAGTATAGTCCCCTTTTTTATGAATAATTATGCTTTATTTTGACATCTTAACCTTTCCCTCTGAAGTCCCTAAAGTATTGATGGCCTTTGTTCAGCCTCTAACAATACTTCATCGCTGTGTTTGGAAGGAAAACAGAGTAGGTGCTTTCCCCAGTGTTCTTTGCGACTAGGTCTAAGACGGATGTGTCTGCAGTGCCTGAAGACATGTTATATTTTGTGGTTTTAGGTAATTGCCTTCTGCATTTTCTTTCCACACTGATTTCCTCCTTGCAGTTTATTTACCATGATTTATTGTTCCATTGGCTTCCTTTATACTGAATATATGGGCGTTAAAGGGTGCACATTTGGCTTGAATTAAGTCACCTTTCTATTGAATGTTTTCCCTTCTTTCTCTGCCTTTGGTTTAAGGATTTGCTTGCCTCTTGGAATGGAGGTTCACACTTTGCCTTTTCAAAATACCTTTCTATTTCCTCTTGATAAGAACTTGCTTTCCAGGTCTTGTAACTAGTTACTTTATGGCCTTTCTTTGCAAGTCTTAGTGATTCGGTGCAGCACAACTTGGAAGGATAAAAGATGTGAGTGGGGGTGGGGTGGGGTGTTTTTTTAATCCTGTCTAGAATATAATTTTTGCCTGGTGGGCAAAGGAGCTGTCTGTTTGCCGAAGCAAACGAAATTAATTCCTGACATCAATAAACAGAGGGTCATAATATTTAAGAACCATAACCTTTATTGTTTGAGAGAATGTTACTGCTTCTTGATTAGGATAGCTATGTGTCCACCTGTATACATCAAAGTAAATGCAAGTGTATCATAATAACTATAGCCTTGCCATATAACTCTATTAAAAGGAGAGTTGTTTAAAGAAGAGTATATACAGCATGTAGCTCAACAGAGCCCTCGTTTCAGCAGTATGCCTTAGCTTTTATTTCGCTATCTAAAATTACTTGTTATACTTGTGGAATAAGTACCAGAAATCCAGAAAGGGTTAGAAGAGTATATGAACCACAAATTATTGCCATCCATCAGTTCTGTTTCTGACCTTCAGTAATTATTCTCAGTTGATATCTTTATCTCAAAATTTGTTTTGAACTTGCATTTTCCATTCACTAGTTAAACAATAATATCACATTTTTATTGAGTCAGCTTTCAGTTGTATGTCCAGTTATTAAAATAAATCCCTTAAAAAAAATTCAGTAAACTTTAATAGGCTTCAATATAACTTTAATCTTTCGTATATCTAACATTTAGAAGTCTCTCCTGAATGTTGCAGGGCTGTAGTACTAAATATAACCACATCAGTTTATTCTTTCCATAGTTTGTCAGTAGCCAAAAGGAGGTGTTTATAAAAGCTGAGCTAGGTGGTTTGACATCTGCCTGACCCATATGACCATTCTTATTTCATATTCCTATTTTTTCTTCTGTAAAGGGGGGGCGTTGCTTTTTTAACTCTGCTGACTTTTTCCTGCTTTTCTTATCAACAGCCTTCTAAAGGAGTAACACGTGAACATTTGCTCTTAGCAAATTAGGAAACAGGCACTATATATGTATAACGCATCAAATACCTAAGCAAGCAACATTAGATATTATTTGTTGATCTTCTTTTATTTTTGTCATTTTAGTTATTACTTATATATTGCATACTAGGCATTTACAGTTGATGGTGTCCCATTGGATGTTGCCTGAATAGTAGTTATGGAGAAAAATCAAATCACGAGTTTTGAAATGGATGTGATAAGTGTATTTGGCAAGGAACCTGGAAATCAATCTTTTTGGCTGTTTCTATTATTATTCTCTTGCCTGATGTTCTAGACATTTGTGCCTTAATTAGAAGAGAAAATGTGTTTTTTGCAAATGACAGGCATTCCTCATTCTGATTTTTTTTTTTGTGTGTTGCTGTCATCCACAGTCCGAAGAGCCGCCTCATACAATTAAAGAAGGAAAAGCTGGAGTACACTCCTGGAGAGCATGAGCATGGATTGTTTCCAGCGCCTATTCACGTTGGTGGGTACTTCATGTGTGTTTTAGTTGTTGGGAAACAAGTATCGCATTTAGGTGACATGGAAATTCTCCGGACTTCGCAATCTCTCTGCCTCTCTCCCTCTTTTTTGTTTTTTATTTTATGGCCTTCCCAGGTTACTCATGTCTTTCAGCATATGAACTTTGCCAAAGGTCATACTCATCTGTCTGTGTTCTTCAGTGCAAAAGTTTGACTTGAAAGGCGCTTTTTTCTTTTTTTCTACATGAACTTTGTTCTCATTTTTTGTTTACTATAAGAAAATACCAGTCTAGTTTAAAACCTGTTTTAACTGCCATAATACTTTTGCTTACATGCAGTACAATAGTCTCCTTTTTAAACTAGTATTACAGTAGAATAGCCAGAGACAATTAGGACTATTTGTTAAATCTTAAAAACTAAGCATGCAATAATAAGTTCTCCCATGTTCCCATGCACTTAATCATATCTGTCTAAGTATGTGTAAAAGTGAGGAAGAATGAAAAACTTAGCTATAAGTTTTTATTTCATCTCTGTTTTCAGGTCTCAGGTAGAACAGAAATGAGGTTTAGGGTGCCTCTTTGCCTTCTGCAGGAAGAAGCCATAACCTAAGGCTAGCATGAGCATTTAGAACTCATGGGAGTTCCAGGATGCTGTTCACAAGCCCAGTCCACTGGACTGGACTGTCTGGAGGGGGTGGTTGTGAACTTCCAGACTAACATTTTTGCAGCTCATGTCATTTCCCAGGATAAATGAAGAGTGATTTATTTTTCAGGTAATTGATTCAGCTGTTAAAATGCTGTGATTTCTTACTTCAGGTACTGTCATGCAAAGAGTTTGGGGAAATTCCACATTGTTCAGTAAGAGTCCCATCAAATACAAATGTTTAATTGGTTTGTCTTCTTTAACTGAACTTTTTTGCTCCATACACAACTTAGATTTTCACAGAGAGGTAGTAGCAGGCAAAGAGTTTGACAGATCTGTGTGAATCAGTAACCACAGAACAGGTTGCAGAACTGAAGGTGCTAATTTTAATTCTCAAAAATGTGACCTTTCTCAATTCCTTTTTGAATTGGGTCACATAACTCTGTTCCATGACCAAACCATCTGTTGGGATGCTCAGGTTCAGTTTGCAGTGCCACGATCCTGTTCTCTTTTTCTTCATAAGGCCCCAACCCCACATTAGTTTGTGCTAGCAGACACAAACAAGCTCGTATCAGGTAGCTGGAGAGTGGTTTAACTGCCGAGCAGAGTTGCAAGGTTTAGGACTCTGCCAGATGACTGCACTAGTGCCCACTTGCTGAGGACTAGAGGAACCTTCCATGGACTCCAGGCATGGTGCCAGGGCACCTGAAAGAGCCTTTTGTTTTGCCCACTGAGGTCATAGAAGTGAAAGCAAATTCCCGGCAGATTTAGCTCTTTCCTGGAACGTGCTATGGATGAATAAAGCACTGAAAATGAAAAGTAATTTAGGAGTAAATTGTAAGGAAAACATTACAATTTTTATTTTCCAGTGGTGAGGGTATGCATGTGAATTTACATGAAACCACAGACTATTGCTGGAGGAACATAAAGGCACTTGTTAACATTTAGAAAAACTGGGAAAATCAGACATGGGACTGACACCTCATCCTTAGTCACTCGCTGCAATTTTGTGACACAGTATTCCAACAAAATGATAAGAGAACATTTTAATCTTGGCTAGAACTAACCTAGTGCTTGTGTCAGACCTCAGGTCTTGTGTTAATGAAGTATGTAATCAGTCAGTTTTCTTCTTTTGGGAAGAGGTTAGGGGCGGCAGTAAATTTTAGAAGAGAGACGAAATGTGCAATGGAAGTAGTAAATCCTATCTAAAACGAGTTTCAGTTATTGCTGAAAATATGGATCATCTTGAAGTCTTTCCAAGACATTTAGGAATATGTTTGCCAAGGCTGAAGTTATTCTTAAGTCTCTTTTGGTAAAGGTCATAGGAACAGGCTTGGATACTACTTTTAAAACTAGTTCAGTTTCTTTGAGTACAATGTTGTGATTTACCATCTTGCATGAATTGTGCATGCAGAATTTGTTCTCTGTGCTAAATCATTGTATTCGTGTGTATGCAGAAAAGCTCAGGAGAAAGTGTCAACTTTGAGATTTCTACACAGAAGTTACTAGTGTTTACCGGAAGGCGTAGAGTTGTGTTCAGTTCTGTCAGTTATTTGCTGCTGTCCCTTCGGTAGCTCATGTTCAGTGACCCCTCCTGGGCAAATACCTGCAGGTTCCTGGCACTACTCTTAAGAGTAGTTTAACTGTGACTGTTGGAGTTCAGTGGCATCCATAACATTCAGTCATCAATGCAGAAGGCAGCTCCCCTCTGCCACCTACCTCACCAGGCATCTTGTATCTAAGACAGCAGCTTTCCTTACGGTCAATAAAGGTTTAAAGCTGAGTACGACAATAGAGTAGAATGCAAAACATAGCATTGTGGAGGGCTCTTCCCTGTGCTTGCCGCTAACAAACAATATGTTCTGGGAGGGTTCTGCTCTTCTGCCTTTTTGACTTTCAGACGTTGAGAGGCCCTATCAGAATTTGGCGGTGTGCCTGGGAGCAGCTCTTTTTCCTCTTGGGGATATGTGAATATGAGTGTGTGCAACTTACAAACCTTTTTGTTTCAGGAAAGTATCTCAGACAAAAGAGAATTGACTTCCAGCTGCCTTACGACATCCTCTGGCAGTGGAAACACAATCAGGTACAAGATAAAAGGTTACTGGGTTGCCAAGATTATGATCAGAAGTCTTAGAAGGAAAATAGCAGGATTCTTATGTGAAAGCTATGTTTATATATCCTGTATATTGGTGAATATTCTTGTTGCTGCCACTGCATGAGGAAGAAAAGGATTTGCATATGTATTTAATGTGAATAATTTCTGTTATTCCATCTCTTGCAAAATAGCAACCCTATGGGTTTCTGCTGAAAAAAGTCATTAATTTTGCTGCAGACTTTTATTTTGGTAGTGTGCCTGCTTTCTGCAATGATCTTGTTTTAGACACGCCTCAGGAGAATTCAGATGTACTGCCAACAGCACTGAGAAATTTCAGGCCTTATTTTTCTTGGATCAGTCCCAGCAGAGTGGAATTTATTTTTCACTTACAAGCTGAAATTTTCATACTGAGGAAAGAAGGGAAACTGTTTAACAGTCTCATTCTTTTTAAAGAGCTTTAAATATGTGCAAACCTAAAAATAGGAATATTTTTTCCCTGAGAAGTTTCCACCAAGTGATTTAACATAGGTTTTAAGGATGGAGGGTAAATCTGTCCCCAGCTCTACAGCAAGAAAGCACTCTCAGACATGTAAATGAGCAAGGCAAATTCCCAGGTGGTTGTGGCTCCAGCTAGTCTTTGTAATACCACCAAAATCTAATCTTAAAGTAATGATCGTTGTTGACATTTCAGCTGAGGAAGTTTCTTGCCATGTATTGAAGATTACTTACATCTGCCTATCTTATCTATGCAGTATTACATAAATAATAAATATATGTCATCTATTTCCTTGACATTTTCCGTACCTACCTAGAATGTTGAAAACCCTTACAGAGTAGTTTTGTTTGTACAACAGTTGTATAGGTTGTATGGTTTGTTCAGTGCCTATCTGTTACATATGTCACTGAGGGAAGGCTGTTAATGCAGTAAATGTGTGTGAAATACACAATAATTTGAAATTATTCCTTAAAGCTTGTTTGAAAGCGTGGAATATATATGAAGTTACGAAATGTGATCTAAGCTTCCCTTTTCCCTCCAGTCATCTGTCTGCAGATGAAGTTTCTTTAATCGGAAGATGAATCTGCATTTCTCTTGGCTCCTACCTATAGTCACAGTTTTCATAGAACCACAATCATTTAGATTGGAAAAGACCCTTAAGATCATTGAGTCCAACTGTTTTGATAAGCACCTTAATTTTTCTTTTTCACTTTTTTAAGTGTTGACACATAGTAATTCCACCACAGATGCTTTCTCCAAAGTAGATTTAAATAATTACTCTTCAGTATTGAAAAGAACAGCATTGTTCAGAATAGTCTGTCCTCATGATATCTGTTGTCCATATTGCTCTGTTCAAATAGTATGGGAAGAATAAACAATATGTTAGAAAAACTGCTCAGCTAACTTGTTAAGCCTAAGTTCTACTTATTCAGGTACTTTTTTTGACCTATTTCCTAGTGTAGTCTGAGCCTAAAGAAGAGAATGCAGACATATTTTCTAATAATGGGTACAAAATTGTTAAGTATGTACAGAACATAATTTCCCTGATTCTTTTGAATAACAGATGCACTTATGCAATGTATTAAAATTTTCTTTCTCTTCCTTTTAGTTGTATAAAAAGCCAGATGTCCCACTTTATAAAAAAATCCGTTCTAGTAAGTAAAATCTTATTGCTAAAATATGTTAACTGTGGAATTTTCACATGACACCCCTCTTTTCTGTCATGCTCTTTGTCACCAAAGACTCTTACACCTTCTTTTTTGCTTTATGTAATTGGAATGAAAATACTGTAGATAAATAGTTCTATTTTTTTCATCTGGAAAGAATTCTTTTCCCTGTTTGGGTTTGTTTGTTTGTTTGTTTGTTTCTCCAGATGTCTATGTGGATGTCAAGCCTCTTTCTGGCTATGAGGCCACTACCTGCAATTGTAAGAAACCAGATGATGACAATGGAAAGGGCTGTGTGGAGGACTGTCTTAACAGGTTAGAAATTGGTTGACTGACTATGATAAGACAGTAATATCTTAAGAGTTGTCCTGGATGCAGCCCCAGTAATAAAAGTTGTTACAGAGCATACAGGGTAACTTTCTGCTGCACATATGCTCCCCTACCTCTTTCTTCAGAGGAAGATCCTATTAAAAGCTCCATTTTGCTCTTTGAATAGCAGTGAGAGCCAAGCTGTGAGTCTTGGAGTGAATTATACCTTGAAAACAAGAAGCATTTTAGTCCTTTAATAACTTTTGTTTAACAGAGGAATTTTTTCTTCTTCTTTTTTTCCCCTTGTGTGATGGATCTAAGAGTATGCTATTCACCTTCCTTTAACTTCTTTGTTTTTTATTTTAGGATGATCTTTGCGGAGTGTTCACCAAACACCTGCCCTTGTGGTGAACAGTGTTGTAATCAGCGGATACAGAGGCATGAGTGGGTGCAGTGCCTGGAAAGGTTCCGGGCTGAGGAGAAAGGATGGGGTATTCGTACCAAAGAACCCCTGAAAGCAGGACAGTTTATCATTGAATATCTGGGAGAAGTTGTTAGTGAGCAAGAATTCAGGTAGAAATATTTATTTGCTGCTTTAGCATGGAAGGCTCAATAAATGACTTTAGCATCTATTATCATTGCTGGGAAATCCTTAGAAAAAAAGGGGAGAGTAAAGGGCAAAAAAGAATGCTTTCCTGGTCACAGCCACCAGAATGAAGGGTTAGAATTCAACTTTTTTGATCACCCAAGTTTTTCTCAGTCAAATAGAGAGGAATGTTTAGTGTTTGGAATGCATCATCTGCCACATCTGCTCTGTAAATGCCAAATGTCACGAGTGAATGTGAATTTGATATGAGTACTGTGCAGGATTTGAACTGTGCAAGGTAGAATGGAGGGGCAGCAAATGGGACAGGAAGGGAAATGAGCTTTTGCAGATAGGTATGAAAAGAACAAGTGGGAGCATTAATAACCAAAGAAAGCAATTGTAGTCTTGTTCACGACATAGCATCATAGGATAATTGAGGTTGGAGGGACATACTTGCTACTCTTAGAGCTTCATCAGAAGACAAACGCTATCTTCTCATACAGAGATAACTGCTAACACAACTGACTCCTGTTACTGTTGCTCTCTTGCTAAAAAGAGGTAGCTGTAATCCATGAATGTAAATTCCAGAAATTGTGTCCAGTCCCAGATAATGAAAGGAAGAAGCTGATTGTTGTACACATGCATACATATACACACCAAAGAATGTACACTTGCATTTTCTCTTCCATACACAGGTTATCAACATGAAATGTATACAAATAATCTGCAGAACCCAAAAGGGAGCATTCCAGAAGAGCAAATTTCTAAATTCTAATCCAAGCTCTGTCAATGGCCTTGACTTATAAAAATAGGTATAATAATGGTTTTCCTCCATCTCTAGGTGTACGGTTCTATAAAATATAAAAGATTATAATTGCTTTTTCTTCAAAACCCTCTCTCAGAATTCTTGAATGCGCTATTACTGTGTTAATCCCTGTTTGCTTTGCAGCAACAAGCATAATCATAAATAACTTTCCTGTGTTGCTTCCTAGGAACCGGATGATTGAACAGTACCATAATCACAGTGATCATTACTGCCTGAATTTAGACAGTGGAATGGTGATAGATAGTTATCGTATGGGCAATGAGGCTCGTTTTATCAACCACAGCTGTAATCCTAACTGTGAGATGCAGAAATGGTAAGAAAAATATATTCTGTTTACTGGAAGACTGGTATACCAGTGACTAAGATACAGATAACCAGATCATCTAAGAGAATCTGATCTCAACTAGGGAGGGGAATCAAGCTGAACAGTGTAAATAATATTTGCTATCATGCTTGCACTGCACAAGTAATGTAATGTTTTCAAGTGTTGGATGTTTTGGAGACAGGATCTTAAGTTTTCTGGCAAGGCAAATCCAACATTGTTGTTTGTCATACTGTTAACCTGCTACTAATTTTGAAGCCTAGGTAATGCCGTAAAATAATCTATGTGTATATATTCTTTCCTTCTGGCAATTCAAATATTTTTTTTTTAAAGCAGGCAAACAGGAAAGTAGTCTGATTTCAGCATACCCTGTGTCATATCAGTACTATGTTATCAGAAGAAATCCAGTGCCAGACTAGTAGGAAGTACTGAGAAATTTGTAGTGAATAACTTAGAGTGAAATAGCAGATGGTTGTAATAAGAATCAGCTGTGGTGGCAGTACAGCAGAGTAGCTTGTGATTCTCAGATAATTCTAGTGGATTTAAGCAGAAGTAATCAAGTTTTAAATTTAAAAATACAACACAAAAAATAAGTAAAAGAATTGGAGAGGCAATTAATTTTAGTGCATTTTGTGAAACAAGGTTATGATGTTCAGTGTAAGCTTTTGGTTTAGGGTGAGGGCCTGAATCTTGGCGGTTGATAAGTGGATCTGCCATGATAGCCAACATGGTTTGTAGTTTCTCTATTTGAAGCACAACTTCCAAATCTTTGTAAATTCGGTATTCACTTTTTTGGTCTTCAAAGTTTATTGTAAGAAATAAACGAGAGCAGTACAAATGAAGAACAAGCATAATCCAGGGCACACCAGAAGTGTTGTTTCCTGTCTCTAACACTTCCACTACATGGATGAAGACAATTTTCTTTTTAATTGTTGGGAATATTTTATTGTATTTTCCCTGCAGGTCTGTTAATGGTGTTTACCGGATTGGATTATATGCGCTTAAAGACATGCCTGCTGGTACTGAATTGACTTACGACTACAATTTTCATTCATTTAATGTTGAAAAACAGGTGAGGATCACAGTGCAAGACCTTGAGAAAATTCATCAAGGACAAACAGTTCTGTAAAGTTGAAGGTCAATTAACAAAACCTATTGTGTTGTATTTCACAGAACAGGCTCTTTATAATATTGAGAGATAATCTAAATGTTTTGGGTTTTATTTAAAAGAATATTTTTTTTTCCCCCCCAAAGCAACTCTGCAAATGTGGTTTTGACAAATGCAGAGGAATAATTGGGGGTAAAAGTCAGCGAATGAATGGACTTTCAAGCAAAAGCAATCAGCCTGTGAGCACCCACAGAAGGCCTGGACGGTCGAAAGAGAAAAGGAAGTCAAAGCACAAACTAAAGAAGAGAGTAAGTAGTAAATACAGCTTTTTTGGTGGATAAAGGTTAATAGGAAATCAGTTTGTGCCATTGGACCAAAAAACTGTGTATTTGTGTATTTTAAACTTCAGAGAAATACTATAGGGAAGTGCTGTAGAGAACTACTACAGATTGTGTCTCGGGAACTACTTTTACTGCTTTGCTAAGTTCTTGGCACAGTTTTTCCTGTCTATCAGAATGATCTGTTTTCCAGAGGGGCCACATCCCAGAGGAACCCAGTGAAAGTGTGAATGCACCAACAAGGCTGACACCACAGCTTCAGATGAAGCCCATGTCTAACAGAGAAAGGTAAGGAATGATTTCAGTGGGATTTTCCTCAGAAATGGAGTGTTGTGCAAATGTTGAAATTATTTTTTTTCTATAAGATAGGGCATCATGAAGTGTCTGAGTAAGCAGTTCTTAGTTCTCCTTTCACCAGCTAGGGTGGAATTCTTCTCCACTGAGAGAAGGTACAGAAGTGTACCTCTGAATATCTGTCTTTTTCCCCACATTAAGGAATTAATTTTACAGGAAGAGGGTGATTTTTTAATGCTTTTCTAATTTCTGTAGGAATTTTGTGCTAAAACACCATGTATTTTTGGTACGAAACTGGGAAAAGATTCGACAAAAACAAGAGGAAGTGAAGCATGTCAGTGACAATATCCATACCACATCACTATACAACCGCTGGAATGGAATCTGTCGGGATGATGGCAACATTAAATCTGGTGAGACCAACACAGGTTCCTCAGGTTGCTACTTTGAGAACCTATATGACATGCCCATGAAGAGTTTAAGTACACTCTGTGTATAAATCAAATGTAGCATTACTACAAGATCCATACACCTTTTGTAATACATACAGGGAATGCTATACAGATAAAAATACCTATATATGTGTTTGTATGCCCTTATTTCTACATAGCAGGGTAAGACAAACTCTTTTGCTGTTTCAATGTATTTTTTGCATTATGGCATTCTGCAATTTCCTCTAAAACACTTAATGCTGTTTTCTTAGGAATGAGAATTTTGTACTATATAAACCAGTCGTCTGGTTGCTGGATTCATTTGTGTTCCTCCAGCAGCCCTGATGTCTCTCAAGTCCTGGTAAAAATTGTCATGTCTCACATTTAATCAAGAGTGGTTTATCAGAGGAGGAGGAGGATGATACTTAATGTTTTCCATGATTGCACCCTTACAGAGAAGGGCTGTTTTCTGCTTTCTATATCCCTAGACAAGAAACAGTTGTGCTGACTTTGAAAAGTGTCATTTATGCTCATAATTTAATGGATTTCAGGCCTTTAGAAAACAAAGCTTTTTGGCATGTAGTCAGTTATGGGAATGGGACAAAATATGACTATCAGAAAAACTTTATTAATCCTGCTTCAAAAATAGCACTCTATTCATAGGACCATAATCTTCACAGCCATGCAGGATTTGGTCCTCACTGTCAGGTACATGAGAGGTTGGAAGTGAGTATTTTGGGTGAATTCAGTGACATCCTGTATTTGCTCCAGCAACATAAAATACTTAGATAACCAGCTTAACCATTTAGATGACCTATAAGCAGTGAGAGCCAACTTAGGAATATGAAACTGAAGCCTTTTACTGTTATGGTGGCTTAGAAAACATGTTAATTTTAATAATTGGTGATGGAGTTACTGGGACAGAAATTTGATCTTTAATTTTTTATTTAGAAAGAATTCTTCTTTGCCCTCTTTCAGATGTCTTCATGACCCAGTTTTCAGCCCTTCAGACCTCCCGCTCTGTGAGAACACGACGCTTGGCTGCAGCTGAAGAAAATATTGAAGTGGCTCGTGCTGCCCGCCTAGCACAAATCTTCAAGGAAATATGTGATAGCATCATATCCTACAAAGGTGAAGGTGACAGTCCTAAAAAAATCTCCATGGAAACTTTTTCAGCCTCTGGAACAATGGACTCTCTGAATAGAAAATACTAGAGAAAAATTAGTTTTATTTCAGGATGTTAAATAACCTTCCTTTCTCCGCCCCCCCCCCCGCCCTTCTCCTGCTACCAGTAATCACTTTGCTTTATCCTCAACCCTTTCCTCTGCCACCAGAATCTGCAGATGTTGCTATCCTTTTAAAATGATTTTTCAGTAGTTCAGCAAAATGGTACAATTGACAGAATTGCAGGGAAACTCTCCTCCATTTTGATACATGTAGTCTCATTACAGCAACCAACTTCTAGAAATGCAAAAGCATTTCAGTTCCCTGTGCCTCAGATAGATAGTAGAAGAGTCTTTTTTTAACCTAGACTGAGTGCTGTTAGTTACTTGTCTTTTTAAGTTTTACTCAAGTAAGTGTTGCTAAACTGTGTGTTCCTGTTGCAGATTCCTCCAGGCAGGCTCTTGCAGCTCCCCTCCTGAACCTACCCCCAAAGAAAAAGTAAGTACTTGCTTCTCAGAGTAACCCGTAGTTTTCTATAATGGATTTGCACAGCTTTGAATTGCTAGTGAAAATGACATTGTGCATGCATTCCCATTTTAGAAATGCAGACTATTATGAAAAGATCTCTGACCCATTGGACCTTGCCACAATTGAGAAACAGATCTTGACTGGCTATTATAAAACTGTGGAAGCTTTTGATGGGGACATGCTGAAGGTCTTCCGGAATGCAGAGGTGGGGCTCTCTCTGGCCTTAAAGCTATTGCATAGACAGTGGGGATATACCCTCATTTAATGCTCTTGCTGAGTTACAGTAATAAAAGAAGAAAAATATTTTAGAGAAGGAAAACTTGTCCATTCATCACAAACGGATCATCACATTGATAGCAATTCATGTGCTTCAGCTTACTCTTAGTGCTTTTTGATTGCCTTAGGTCAGACAAATAGAAGGTCAAGAACATGCATGAACAGCTAACCTAATGAAATTTCAGTACCTTTTGGCAGAGGTACGTTGTTCTTCAGTGTCATATGTAAGATACATGGACCTGCTGTTCAAAATAAGGAAGTAGATCGACAGGTGTATACCACATTTTTGGATGCAGCTTTAATGATGACACCTTTAATGGTGCATGCAGACAGGAGGAATGCACCAAAAGCATGGAACCTGGAAAAAAAAAAATTTTTTGATTCTTTGTTTTGTTTTCATTCAGAAATATTATGGCAGAAAATCTCCAACCGGGCGTGATGTATGCCGGTTACGGAAAGCATATTATAACGCTCGCCATGAGGCATCTGCCCAAATTGATGAAATTGTGGGAGAAACAGCAAGTGAAGCTGACAGCAGCGAGACATCGGTCTGTGAAAAAGAAAATGGGCATGAGAAGGATGAGGATGTGATCCGTTGCATTTGTGGCCTTTACAAAGATGAAGGACTCATGATCCAGTGTGAAAAGTGCATGGTGAGGCAGGGGGAACACAAAATGGAGTCTGGTACTCTTTTTCTATTCTCCATAACCAGTGGAACTTTTACCAGCAATTTCCATGTAGCTAGTGGCATTAATTACCTCTTCAGACCTTCATTTGCTCTCCAAAAGAACTGAGAGATTCTGTTTCCACAGAGGAGATGCAACTTGCATTTCTAGATAGAGGAGCTAGCACTTTTCTGAAACTGCCAACAACTCCTGTCTTTAGGCGAGCAGAATTAATTTCAACAATTTGGGGCTTTTACATAAACAGTTGCATGGGGATCTTGTCTGTCTTCTGACATAGTGTGAAATAGTTCAAAGAAAATCTTGAAATTCCTTGCTTGTTTACTTGCTTTCCTTAATATTTTTTTGAGAAAATGCAATTGGTAAATAAAATCTATCATAGGAATTTCTAACTGGGATGTATCTTTTTCTAGGTCTGGCAGCACTGTGACTGTATGGGTGTGAATTCTGATGTTGAACACTACTTGTGTGAGCAGTGTGAACCTCGATCTGTGAATAGGGTAAAAAAAAAAGTCTCCTCTTCACTATTACAGTTATAAACTAAAGCAGCTCTTGCATTTATATTTATTGAGATTGGCAAGACTAGTGTGGGATTCTCATTTTAGAGTGTAGCTTCCTTGGTTTAGGCTTAATCATATTAAGTGTCAATTCTTCTTCTCTGTGCACTTCTGCATGTTTCCCAAAGGATATCAGCCCCATTTTTGCACTGATCATGGTGGGCATCTCAGAATTTCCTTCCTTTTTTTCTTCTTTCATCCAGGAGGTTCCCATGATTCCTCGTCCCCATTATGCCCAGCCTGGCTGTGTTTATTATATATGTTTATTACGGGATGATCTGCTTCTGCGCCAAGGTATGTACTAACTCTGGTGGCTGCTGTGATTTCCATCAGATAAGAGTGTACAGAGATTTCTGGCATCACCCTGTTTGAAGTGCTTTTATCTTTTTACAAGTAGAAAGCTGCACTCTTTGCTATTACAGGAGTGACACATAGTAAGAGTTCTCACAGGCTGGTTGAAGAAGAAACATTAATTACCTTTAGCGCAGATAGGTGTCTCCTCGTGGCCAGACAAGGAAGATGCTGAGCCAACTTCTGGTAGTTAACGTTTAGAAGTAAAGGCAAAGAAGGCTGTTAGGCCTTCAGTATTTTAGTGTAGAATGCTCATTAAAACACCCAATTTATTGCTTGTTTGTTCCATAAAGTGTATCTTTCTGGACATTGCTTCAAAGCCATGAGTCTTTCAGAGGCAGCTACACAGCCACATAATTCAGTTCACTGATTATTATTTTTTTTATTTCATCCTACAGATACATACAAGGTTAGAAAGAAGCCTATAAAATTATTAAGAGAACTGCTCTTGAATGAGTAAAAGCAGTTGGTATGCTTGCTAGAGGGGAATGGGAGAGTCTTCAGGAAAGTGGAGAATTAAAAAAAAAAAAAAAAAGTCCAAGAACATTGTATTCTTTATCCCCTCTGCAGAATTCTAGACTTTGCATTCAGTCTTCCTTTTTTGTTGTTGCTCTGCATTGTCTATGCTGTCTAGAGTTCAGCCATTTAGTTTTGCTATTTCTTGTTTTATGCTGGGTTCCTTGCTAGAGAGTAACTCACTTTCTAGGGTTGTATCGGTACTTACTTTTATGTTTTCTGTTAAAGTGGATTATGTTTAGCTGGGTTTTGTGGCATCTTCCAGTCATTCATAGCATTAAGGTAATTTTTGTCATAACACATTATATTTCACTCATGTACCTCTAGTCTGGTCTTGGTGACTTTTAATTAGAGAAATGTTAGTCCTTACGTGGCTGAACTCCATGTGCCATTGGCAGAGGACAAAGGAGACCAAACTGCCACTGTTAGGCACCAAATGCCCCTGCAGTTTCAGGGAATAGATAAGCAAGGTGTATAACCCGAAGACACTAGAAAGGAATAAACAGCTACAGTAGAAAAAGGGGAAATTTGTGGATTCATTGCTCGTCTCAAGTTCTCTGCCAAAAGTTCTGAGGCACGACACCTGCCTATAGAAGTTGTTGTGATGCAGGCACACAAGCATATAAGGCATCTTGGAGACAGTAGAAGAAACAGTTTTTTACTCTCGGTCATGGTTTAACCCCAGCCAGCAACTAAGCACCACGCAGCCACTTTATCACTCCCCCCGCTCAGCTAGACAGGGGAGAGAAAATGTAACAAAAGGCTCGTGGGTTGAGATAAGGACAGGAAGAGATCATTCAACCAGTTCCCGTCACGGGCAAAACAGACTCAACTTGGGGAAAATTAACTTAATGTATTACCAATCAAACCAGAATAGCGGAATGAGAAGTAAAACCAAATCTTAAAACACCTTCCCCCCACCCCTCCCTTCTTCCCAGGCACAGCTTCACCCCCAAATTCTCTACCTACCTCCCCAGCAGTGCATGGGGACGGGGAATGGGGGTTGGAGTCAGTTCATCACATGTTGTCTTTGCCAATCCTTCCTCCTCAGGGGCAGGATTCCTCACACTCTTCCCCTGCTCCAGTGTGGGGTCCCTTCCACAGGAAACAGTCCTTCACGAACTTCTCCAACATGGGTCCTTTCCACGGGCTGCAGTTCTTCATGAACTGCTCCAGCGTGGACCCCTTCCACGGGCTGCAGTCCTTCAGGCACAGACTGCTCCTGCGTGGGTCCCCTGCGGGGCCACAGGTCCTGCCAGGAGCCTGCTGCAGCACAAAGACAGCACACCAAGGGGTCACAGCTTCCTTCGGGCATCCCCCTGCTCTGGCGTGGGGTCCTCCACATGCTGCAGGTGGATATCTGCTCCACCATGGATCTCCATGGGCTGCAGGGGGACAGCCTGCCTCACCATGGTCTTCATCACAGGCTGCAGGGGAATCTCTGCTCCAGTGCCTGCAGCACCTCCTCCCCCTCCTTCACTGACCTCGGTATTTGCATAGGGATTTCTCTCACATTTCAATCTCCTGCCCCACTGCATGTTTCCCTTCTTAAATCTGTTATCCCAGAGGCGCTAACACCATTGCTGATGGGCTCGGCCTTGGCCAGCAGCAGGTCTGTCTTGGAGCCAGCTGGCATTGCCTCTGTCAGACATAGGGGAAGCTTCTAGCAGCTTCTCACAGAAGCCACCCCTGTAGCCCCCCTACTACCAAAACCTTGCCATGCAATCCCAATACATACTCCCTCTGGTTTCTAAAAGGTCATGTGATTTACAGATTCCAAGGCAAAAGAGACCATAGTCACCTTCAGTCCTCCAGTCACTATGTGCCTAGACTTACATTTTTCCTATGTGTTGTGTATTAGAAAGAGGCTGATCTTGCAATAAAGACTAAAAGTGCTTTTGAGACCATTTGTAACTTAGTCCGCCCTCACTGCTGGGGAGTTGTGTCTGTACATTGAATTGGTTTGTCTTCCAGTTCTATGCTTGAGAACTCATTTGAGGAACAAGGCTGAAAAGCTTCCGTGTCAGTGCGCACTTTACTGTAATCAAATCCCTCTAAATAAGTGAGGGTCCTTCAGTCTCTGGTTAGAGGACTTAGGTTTTTAATTTCTTGACAATTTTACTTAAGGTTTTTGAGTTATATACTACAGACATGCTTGCTCTGCAAAAATTACCTAACATGTAAAACCAGGAGATTATGCAAATAGATTTGATCAGTTGGTCCATAACGTCCTGCAGAGTGAACAAGGAGTTCTACCTCACATGTGAGTTGATAAACAGAAGTCAAAATGGATCTCAGAAAACCCACATAGCCAGAAACTGTCATATGTCATTATCGCTGATGCACCGGCAATAGCAGCCACATCTCTTCTGTGGAAACACAGAACTATAAACTCCCTTTTTGAGACAGAGGGGTAGCTATTTCAGTAGTCAGTAATGCCTGGATAAACTTGAAATCAAGCTTCCTGATCTTTAGGGCAAGAGAGTATCGGTGTACATTTCTTTCTGAGTACTCCTTTTTTAGTCAGGTACAGTAAGTACTAGAGTTGCTTTATTCTCACTGAAGAGGTAGGGAAGAAGAGTTGAAAGTAGCAAATGTAAAATAACAGCCAAAAATAGGTGGTTTTATTTACATTCTGCTTGGGGCCAGCAGCTGGTCTCAGCATGTACCTTATTTTTTTTTCTCTATCAGTCTTTTACAGAAAATAGGGTGGTGAGTTGCTTAAAAGTAATCCTTAACTTAGTAAAATGAAGGTGATGTTATCCCAGCTATAGTTCATATAGTAAGAAGAGCTAACACAATGGGTGAGTACAGGCTTATCACCAGCAAATACATGCTGAGTCCTTGAAGAGCTTGCACTCTGCTAGCTTATATGCAAGCCTACATCATTCTGTCTTCAGTCCATTTTTTACTTAATCAAGCTAGAATAAAACTCTGTCTCTCCTTCCTACAACTACAGCTTCTATTTGTTTAATAGGGATCCTGATGTATCAGAAGGTTTAAAAGCTGGCTTCATGGTTGTAGGCAGATGTCAGTGCCCATATGGCCCATGTCATCTCTGTTTTAAATCAGCATTTTTTTAATAGTGCAATGTATTGTACTCCACTGTTACAGTGACAGGCGACTACATAAAACCTTAAAGTGATTTTTGCATACGAGGAGTCCTTAAGATCATCTTTTAAACTTATACAAGATTGATAAATGAGATCATATTTATGAAAATATAATTACATGTCCTTCACTTTAATCTTAAGTTTGGTTATAAACTAAGGGAGAAAAAAACTGAGGTGTTCATGAACCTGGGGCCACGTTGTACTTGGTGGTTCTCTATCATCTTTTTACTAAGCTATGGAAATAACAGAGACAGAACCTGCTAATTAAATAATAGTAATGTACATGGAAGGAAAATAGACATAACTGCACATACACAAAAATACGGATGTACTTAGGGGAAAAAAAATCCAGGAGTCATTGCAATTTAATGGAAACGTAAGAGAAATGTTCGGCATGAGTCAAAAAGGGAGACTGAGTATTAGAAATTATTATGAACAAAACAGAAAAAGTAATTGTGCCATTCTGTAGTCTTATGGTGTGTCTGTCTTGCATGCTGTGTACTGTTCTTGTCATCCCATCTCAGAAAGCGTACCTTACTACTTGTAAAAACAAGCATGATGACAAGGTTAATCAGATATGAAACATCTTTGCTGTGAACAAAGTCTATGCAGATGATTTGAAGGGTGATATGATAAAGGTCTATGAAATCATAAGTGGCATAGGGAAGTGCAACAATGTAGAAATTAGGGAATAAACACTGAAATTAGCAGGCAACATACTAAACAATAGGAAGTATTTTTTTACAAAAACATAACTAAACTGTGGGAAGCATTGCAACAGGAAGTTGGAGAGGTCAAGAGTATAAGTGGTTCCAAAAAGATAAGACAAATTCTTGGAGGAAGGATTAAACCCTGCCTATTTATGCACAGTGGTCCAGCTATAGCCTTTAGCTTTAAAAGTCTGTAAAACAGAGATTAAAGGAAACCTGAAGGGAAGGCTTTTCCTATGCATGCCTTTTTCCTATGCTTCTTCCTCCTAAGCATCTGCTACTGCCCAATTTTCTAGCTAGAATACTATGCTATACGACCTTTGATCTTACCCAGGGTAGTTTTTCTTAATTTTTTTATTACTTGGGACCTCCCAGTTTTTTGTTCACTGTGCGATAAATAACAGAAAAGGTGGAATTGATTTTTAAATACTATATACTAAATCCAATTATATTTTCAGTAATACTTTTAGTTTCCCAAATGTTCTCCCTGTGAGACTCTTCAGGTTCTTTGTGAACATTATTGATTAAAGCTTTTTCCCTAAAGGAGAAAGTCTTTTTGAATTGAGCAGTGTATTTTCACCCTATCGAATGATAGTCATGGCCACAAAGAAAGGTGCAGTGTACAAGTAAGAATGGGAGTCAAGTCTAGGGGGTGGAGAGGAAGTACTTGTAATGCCATTTCACAGGTCAGAGCAGAGAAAGAGTTAAGTCACTCATGGGACAAAATGAATAAATAGAAGTTTAGGGACCTGTTCAGGGGTTGCACTTGGGAAGGACTTTTTTAGTTGCCAGGGGTATCATTTTGTTCAGCCCTTTTTGAGTTCTGCTTACCTTTCCTGAGCTATGCATCTTATTTGAGTTCTGCTGGAATAATCAAAGGCTTGGGGCTTCTCAGTCAATTATTTATTTTCTTAATAATAATTTCTCTAAGTGTCTTCTCTCTTAAAGCTTAGATTTATTCTTTAAACATTGGAGCTATCACTAATTTCAACACATTTTCCTAATCAAAACTTATTTTGTTACACATCCTGCAGTCTGTCATAATTTATCTTGATTCAGTAGATGTTAGTATTTTAGTACATGTTAGTCTTGGCATACAACTGAAGTTACGTTTAGTTCTTGCTATAAAGCTTTTGTGAAAATGATCAAGGTAACCTTTTCCTCCTTTTCCAGTTCTGCATTGGTTTTGCATCGCTCTTTACAATTCCACATGAGATAGCTTTGTCATGTTAGTTTTAATGAAACCATTTACTCCTCTACTTTTGGTGTGCTGGACTCATGAAGAGTTCTTTACAGGTGTATATTTTGTGCCTCTTGCCAGGTGATTGTGTTTACCTGATGAGAGACAGCCGTAGAACTCCAGATGGACACCCTGTCCGGCAGTCGTATCGGCTGCTGTCCCACATCAACAGGGAGAAACTCGATATTTTCCGCATTGAAAAACTCTGGAAAAATGAGAAGTATGTTCAAGGCATCTTTTGAATTTGAGACATTCCATATACCTACCTGTCAAAACACAGTAATTTTGTGGAAGTCTTGTCGTAGCTTAAAAATGCAGGACTGAACACGGCTTAGTTACAAAGACTTGATGATTTCCCACTTGTCTCTGCTTGTGCTCCATGACTGCAAAGTAAAAACATGTAAGGCTGGAGGTTTAAGCAAGGGATGAGAGATAGAAGTTGATGTACTTTCCTCACTGTTGGAATAGGCTGAGAATACACACCGACAGCTGAATTGGCTCAGCTAACAATAACTGACTTGCTAAGCCACTGTAACGTGATTAAATGCATATGCTCCAATGATAGCAGCACAGTAAGTCTGCCGTGTTCATAAGAATCACACTAGGAGTATTTCCACTTACTGAAGGCGATAAAGTTGCATACGTAATATTCATGTAACTTCGCTTTTCATCAGTCATTGCAAAAGTGCAAGATAGATGATTCAAAAATAAGTGGAGGGCATTAAGTTGTATCACGGGCTTACAGAAATAGTCTTTTTTTCCCTTCTGTTTCTTTCTCTTACCTTTATGCCTTCAAACAGAGAGGAGCGGTTTGCATTTGGTCATCATTATTTCCGTCCACATGAAACACATCATTCCCCCTCTCGAAAGTTTTATCACAATGAGCTCTTCCGGGTGCCATTGTATGAAATTATCCCCTTAGAGGCTGTGGTGGGAACGTGCTGTGTTCTTGACCTATACACCTACTGCAAAGGTAAGGAAACTTAATGGGATGAGAAATTAAATATAATACACCTTTCTAATAATTTGGGAAGTATGCTAAAATAGTTACTGCTGTAAAAAGGCCGTAGCCAATGTTTACAGGGTATCAGGGCTGAGGAAGCATTATTGCTTTAGCACTGGGACAGTGATTTCTGTTCTAAGGGGGCCAGTACTGAAGAAACAGCAGCAAGGTGGGATTGTGGTGGGCAGGGAAGAGAAAGTGATGGCAGTTGATAATAGTTTTTGCAAAAGTTTGGGTACTATTTGATTAGAGTATACAGGTTTTCCTCTTAAATTGAACTAGCAATGTGTCTGCTATTATGATTATGAATCAAGGAGAACAAACAAGAATGCTTGCCATCCCACCTAACAGTTCTGACAGCCCCCTACTTCTCTGACACTGTGTATGGCTTGTTCTTGTTCTGGTATACCATGTGTTTCCTCTTGAATCTGATTAACTTTTTTTCCTATGTGCTTTGTTTTGAAACCGCAGGGAGGCCAAAAGGTGTGAAGGAGCAAGATGTATATATTTGCGATTACCGCCTTGATAAATCAGCTCATCTCTTCTACAAGATCCACCGGAATCGTTACCCTGTCTGCACCAAGCCCTATGCCTTTGACCACTTCCCCAAGAAACTCACGCCCAAGAGAGACTTTTCTGTAAGCGTTTCTTCTCTTAGCTTTCTTACTTTTTACTAAAAGACTGGACGTATTTTTTGAACGTCCCTGGCTCTCTGTTTATGAATGAAGCTTGGTAAACTGAAGGAAGCTGACACATAAGCATACACAGTCTGGATTAAAAGCTGGCTAGAAAGAAAGCTTGGAAAGAGAAATTGACTGTAGACAGAGAATATGCAGTTCAAAGGCAAACATGTTGAAAAAATGGTGATGTATAAGTTTAGAGACTGTGGTTTCTGACTGAACTCTAGATGCTAATTTCATTTAAGCCAGTCCTGAGTGAAGGAAATCTTAAGACTCACTTTCTGGTCACAATTCTGCAGTGTTTTAGAGAATCATACAACATATAGTCCAGTGTGAGTTTGTTAGCCTGTCTGTGTCAGGCTTTCTTTCCTTTGGTGTAATTACTCCATGTATTAATAAACTTGCTTAAAAAATGGTTTCCAGCAGTACCTTTGAACAGTGATTCCCAATACAGAAAAGCAGTATTTTCCTATTTCCATTTCCCTGCTCTATCAAATGACATACTGCTTACTTTATATATATATATATATAATTATCACTGAAAATAGATGTCTTATCAAAAAAAATAGCAGACAGATAGGCAGCAAAATCATGAATTACAGTCTCCCTTAACATCCTCCATCTGAATATCTGTTCATTTCACTGTCTCATTTTTCCCTATTCCATGGAAGTAGCAACTCTTCATTGTGCACATCCTCCTACACAGGACTACTTTGTCTTTGAGCACAGGGGTATCAGATCTGGCAGATATTTTGCAAGTAAGCACTTTTCTTCCTGGAAGCAGAGAGATTTTTGTAGTGAGTTTAGAGATGGTTCCAAACTTCTGCTGTGCAGAAAGCAAAGATGATTTTTATCATGATGGTCTATGGCTTGAAATTTATTTAGAAGATACAAAGAATCGCATAGTAAGTCTGGATTTAATTTATCCTTATTACACGATTATGCCTTCTCCTTTGAATTTGTCTGATGTGTGAGATATGCCAGCCATGCACTGGCATTTCCAAAGTGTCAGATAGGCAAGTCGTGTATTGGTACTTAGAGAATATTTGATAGACGAGCACTTTCTTCCACTGTGAATTTTATTTGATAATTAACCATAATCTTTATTGTTGTTATAGCCTCATTATGTACCAGACAACTACAAGAGAAATGGAGGCAGGTGAGTCTTACCTACCAGATTGTTCGTTGAGAAGAGATGATATAATCCTGTTTGTTTGTCAAGTGCCCGCTGTTTTTGCTACCCATTTCCCCTGGGTGCTATGGAAATAATAAGTTTAAATTATTTAAAGCAATCCTCTAAACTTTCAAAGACAGAAAAGGGAACAGGTGAGGAGGGATAGAATATAGAAGCAGCCTCAGTGTTCCTTAATAATATACATAAGGAAGAGTACAGAAGCCATTTTGAAAGTTAGCAAAGGCAACAGAATGTGGGAGATGGCAGAGCCCAGGACAAGAGCATCCAGCCTTCCTGCACAAAGGGAGGTCAGATCCCTGAACACACTGCCCATGTTTGCACTGTAATAAGAGCCAGGGCCAATGCACTCTCTCTGTTCTGTTAGAGACTAAAAATACCCATCAAGAGCCATGATTATTGCAGAAAAACATCAGTAAGTGCCAAGCTCAACTATTTTGGAAGATAAAAACCTTTACAAATCTAAATTAAAAAGCAATTTGTTTTTAAAAGACTGCATTTGATATTATGCAAACAAGGTTATGGGAACACAGACTTCCATAGATGGTAACTGGTGGGTTTGAACACATGCATTAAGTCAAATGACTGGGATTCCAGAAAGCCCCCTACCTACTGAGGAGTCCTTGACTCACTAGTAATTGGCCTTTCAGATGAGTGTCTCAAAAATTGTGGTTTTTAAACCCTTCTTTTCCTGCTAGATCGTCCTGGAAAACAGATCGCTCAAAACCACAGATTAAAGACTTAAACCAAGAAGAAGATTCTCTTCCACTTATTGAGGATGTATTAGGAAATCAAGATCAAACTTCAAGTGAGATGCCTAGCCTAGAGGAGCCAGAAAAAGAGGCAGTCTCTAGTGAGACCTGTGAAACTGATAAAAAGGTGGAAGAAAGCAATTCCGACACAAGGCAGCTGTGCACTCCAGAGGAAAGGCGGCATATTCAGAGAGAGAGACTTAATCAAATCCTGCTAAACCTCTTAGAGAAAATCCCAGGGAAAAATGGTGAGATTTTATGCTATGATTACACAATAGCATTTCTTCTACAGGTTTGTTTTCAGTTTGCTGCAGACCGTGTTGATAAAATAAACATTTTTGTCGGAATTTACTGCTAGTGGACATTATTAATAATTAATTTTCTTTACAGCAATGTTTTGTTTTGCAACAGTAGCAATTTCCACTAAATCCAAATGAAATTTCTTATGACTGACACTGTGTTTTCTATAATATTTTAGTAACCACAAAAACTTTCTTAAGACCAATTCCCCCCATTATTCCGTGTTTACAACTGAGAAACTTGACATGCAAAGAAAGACTGAAGAGAATTTAGAAAGCCTCTTTTGACCTTTAATAAGCTTTCCATTGGGTTCTAAGTAACTTCCGTAGGTATTGTCTAACTTGTAGAATAAGGGTGCAGTGGTTGCACTGGTTAAGTATGTCTCTCTTTTTAATTTAAAGTCTACGATGAGCTCTGTCCAGTCTCTTTTGTGTTCTGGGAGTTAATGCAAAATAATCATGGACTCATAGAATAATTTAGGTTGGAAGGATCTTTGGAGGTCATCTGATCCAAACATGACTCAAAGCAGAGCCAATTTCAAACTTAAATCAGGTTGTTCAGCACTTTGTCCAGTGGAGTTTTGAATATCACTGTGGATGGAAACATCCTTGAAAGAACCGTGAATAGGAAAATAGGAAAACTGTTACTGGTATCACCTTCTTTTACCAAAAGCCTGTGGTCTGTTGCAGCTATTGATGTCACTTACTTGCTGGAGGAAGGATCAGGAAGAAAACTGAGGCGGCGCACTCTGACCATCCCGGAGAGCAGCTTCAGGAAGTGATGCCACAAGAGGAAGCTGTGGTCTGGAGTCTGCTACAAGGTCTGCTGAGGACTGAGGGCAGGAGCCCAACTTCCTCTGCACCAGCCAAGGAAAAGAGGGCAGCAGAAAACTGACAAATATACAAACAGTTAGCACTTAGATGTCTGGGTTGGCAGGTTGCCCTGCCCTGCTCTGCAGTGCTCTTATGGTGTGTGTGTTGTTGGGCGTGCCTTGTATTGATGTTAGGTACTGAGAAAAATCTCGTGGTTATTGTCCAGGATGGTCAAATTTAATTTATTTTTGCTTGATATTCCCACTCAGAGGAAAAAAAAAAAAAAACAAACAAACAAAAAACAAAAACAGGGAGGTAAGAAGGATAATGACTGACTGACTCTGATGAGAATATTCCCCATATTCACCAATTAACCTGTGATTGTACAAGATACTGTTGGCACCACCATGGCCCATGCCAGTGAATGAAATCCAGATGGGAGGGTTAAGGCCCAGTGGCTTAAAATTAAAGGCTGCCCTAAAGTTGTGGCCTCTGATTTGCACAAGTTCCAAGAAGAAACGCACCCAAATGTGCGAAAGGTTCACCGTGGAATGGCCAGTGCACACATGTACCTTTGGTCTGTGACAAGGAGAAACTTCCAAAGTCACCTTGGAGCAAAGCAGGAGTTGGATGGTTGAGGCACTTGTTCTGCGTCATAGAGGGGGGAGGGGGCGGGGTGTGATTTTTTTCACTTTTTTCTGCAGAGAAATTTTATAAAGCAAGTCAAATCCTGACAACACCATTGCTGTTGGTTTTTTTGATAAGCTGTGGTTCTTGTGTGTCTAGTGTGTTGTGCAAATTAAAATCTGTTAAAAGAAAAAGGAAAAAAAAAAAAGGAAACTTCACTACATGAACCGTCAAGCAGTATTCAGAGCGAGTATTTGTTGTGAACTGTAGAATATATCAACTGCTAACACTATTCTTGTGTTCTGGTTGTACAGCTTAAAATGTCTGTCTCTTAAATTAAGAGACAGTGTATCTCGCACCGCCCTCTCTCTCTGCCCTGACGAAAAGTATTATTCCCGAAAGCAACAGCCGAGGCACTGATTTCTCACTGCATGAAATTGCAATTGCCGTAACGTACCACAAACCAATGCTGCAGCAGGACTCCCTGTACTGCACCCAACAACTTTCCAGGTGTGCAGAGCCACAAAGCTGTCACCTGTCTCTGGGCCAGGGCCAGGCTGTGGCAAAGGGAGGGGGTGGTCAGCATACGCTGCCCCTTTAAAATGGCTTTGCTTTTTTGTCTTTCAGACGTACATATGCATATACAGTCCTGTTTTAGATGTTCTTATAAGAAAACCAGTTTTTAATGTGCCAAGTTGTATATATCTGCTGCGTGGATGTAAAGCAATACAGTAGTTACATGTTCCTTTTTAATGGACCAAGCTTGTCCTAATGTACATTCTTGTTATTATTATAATTATTTTACTCTTAGTGGAACATGACTCATTCCATTAACTTTTATGTGTTGATTTAAAAAGAAAAAAAAAAGAAAGGAAAAAACCCTTTGAGAAAAAATATTTTATTAAAAAAAAAAAAAAGAAATAAGAAAATAGTTTGGAATATTTTCTTACTGTAGAGAAGCACTGTACAGTACCAGGAACCCTGAGTATAAAATACTCGTGCGTGTAGTAGGAATATCGCATGTCCAAAATCTTGAGTTGTCTCATTTAGTTTAAAACAGAAATCATTGTCTCAAATGGTGTTAAACACTAAAAAGTTTTTAAAAAATAAAGTGCGTACAGAAGCGAGACACTAGCTCTGTCATTTTATCTTTCTTTTGTTGAAAGACTAAACAAAATGTTTTTTAGACAATCAAATGTTAGGTAAGTGCAAAGAATTGTTTTTCTTACTGGTGTAGAAATTAATGACTTTTTTTATTTTTCGGTTATTTTATAATAATGAAAAGACCAGTGTGTCACCAGGATCGCTGTTTTAAGACCAGGAAGCACTACATTATTGCAAATAGATATGAACTCTTAGTCTGCATGGGTGTAGGCTGTGTGATTGCTGAAAATAAATGCTGCTAATATATTTCCTTTTTACAAAGCATATCTAAATAGATCATTGTTTTGATGTTAATCTTTGTAAATTATGTATTACCAATTTTAACATTGGATGTAATTGCATAAAAAGCCTGCATCTCAATCCTGAGAGAGTCTAGTATTAAATGGAAAATCTTTTCCTATTGATGACTTGTGGGGTTTTCTTTGACATGTCTTTGATTTTCATTTCTTGCTTCTTTGTCTCAACTGCTCCTGTCATGTTTTGACTCTCCTACAGCTGCTTTTCTGGGGGTTGTTGCCCTGTCTCTTTCAAATATCCAATTGTTTGATGGGTGATGGTGTTTCACTAGGATTTAATTTGGTGCTGATGGTTCTTCTGGTCAGATCTTGGCAGGAGGGATGATGGCAGCATGCATGCAGAGCGACAGGAGCATCAGCACAAACATTGCCTGTTTGGTAGTCAGAGGGTGTGTAACCGTGATTGTACATAATGGCAGGATGAACAGGACGCATTAAATCTACAAATTTAGTGCCTACTCGCAGAATATAAACCCCTGGTACCTAGAGACATTGTCTCCCATGCCTGCATAGACAGCAGATTCAGTTCTGTCAACATCATTAATGCATCTCACAGTAGCAGTGCACTTACCCCCGCTAATATTAGACCAGAGTCATGTCAGGAAAATGACTTGCACTGTGTGGCATGTTCCCCTCCACTACCAAAAAGTCTGGTAAGCTAGAAAGGCTAAGAGGTGTTTTTGAGTTGTCGGGAGCTGTCAGCCCAATCCCAATCCCATACCATTATGCTGCCCTGTGCTTGTTGGCACACAGCAGAACATTAAGGAACACAGCCTCTCTAAGGCTTTGTCAGCCTTCCATTTTCTCTGATACCCTCTGTAAAGGTTGGTACTAATGAGATACAGTTCTTGCAAATCTGTTAGGGTTTAAACTTCCTCTGGTTCAAAAGTGGTTGCTGGGAATAAGTTTGATAACTGTTTGTGTTAGTCACTTAGGAATGAAATAGCTTCTTGATGATCCCCCCCCTCTAATGTAACTTGATTTTTCCTTTTTCCATTACCTAGCCTGAATCACTACGGTCATTAAAATGCCACACTTGACCCATACACTTGTCTTCCTTTTAAACTAGAGCCACCATGCCAAGGACTGTAATGCTGTATTATTATTAAAAAAAAAAAAAAAAAAAAGTTGAAAAAGTACCTGGATTCATCTCCTGCTGGCTTGACCCCATTTGAAAGGCTAGAGGCAGTTGTGGAATTCAACCAAACCTACTTAAGGCAAGCCAAATAACATTCCAATTAAGATATAATGTCCCTTGTCTAAGAGTAAAAATTCCAGAGAGAAAAATGAAAATGAGAACAGAATAAAAAGAGCAGCTTTATCCTCAAAGCAGGCCACAGCCTGGCAGCTGAAGCATGGTTTCCTTTTCCACTGAAACAGTGGAAGGTAGAAGGATGAAATGTGGTTCTTGGTCCATAGAATAGAGCAGTGGCCCTAAAGTTGTCCCTTATGACAAGCTGCTACTGCCTTGTGGCCCTTCGCTAGACACTCTCCAATGTCTCCACATCTCTCTTTTACTGGGAAGCCCAGTATAAAATGTAAACAGTGTGGTATAAAATCACAAGCAATGAGAAAAAACAGTGTGGTATAAAATCGCAAGCAATGAGAAAAACTTGAAAAAAATAGAGGCAATCCTGCCCCTCCTGACATCCTGTGACTCACTAAAAAAGATGAGTATAATTTAAATAAATAACTAAACAAACACATACCTTTACTAGTACTGTGCAGCTTCCATCTTGGGGTTGGGGGGGAGGCTGGTTGCCAGCCAGCCAGCATGACGCACACTTTTCCAGGGTTATTTCTGGCTCTGCATGTTTGCAGCTGCCTCTTCCTACACCGTGCAGGAGACTGGGCACTTTCTGCCAGGGCATGACAGCTTACTGTGGTTGACCTCTGCTGTTGGTATGTTGAGCACCAGCACAGCCCCACATGTGCTGGCTTCTTCTGCAACAGCATTTACTTGCCAAAGACCCAGCACCAGCCCAGGCCACCCACACAGGGGTGGGCCACATGGCCATTTCCAGCCGCCCTCCCCCCCCCCCAGCCACAATGATGCATTCACACATGCAGACACGTGAGTCACAACCTTTATTTCCAGCTTCCCCCCCAATAAGCTCGTTCCTGTGGTTACAACTATTTACAGAGTGCTGGGACTGTGCAGCCGCAGCTGGGGCCAGCCTGGGCCACCAGCCCCAGCACCAGGGCAGACCAGGGCACACGGAGGTGGCAGCAGTGGCAGAAGACGAACAGCACAGAGACAACATCCAGGACCGTGAGCACTGCACAGGGACAGGGTCCTTCCCTCCCCGGCACCAGCGTGGGCATCAGCTGAGGAAGCACGAGCAAGAGCAGTTCCCAAATGGGACCCACAGTGAAGTACCAGCAGCTCTGCAGGGACACACACAGCAGTGGCTCATGGGATGCACCCAGGGCAGACAGTAACATGCGAACAAGCAGCAGTGACGGGCACCAGGGCAGGGTCCCCTGCAGAACTGCCAGCCCTGAAGGTGGTGAAGACATGGTAGGAGACAGTCCTTCCAGGAGGTGGCACCTGCTTCCTCAGGTCTCCTCACAAAATTAGGGATGTGTAACCAACAGGAACTAGGCCAGTGCTGTTTCCATGGCAGCAGCAGATCCAGTCTTCATCCACGGTGGAAAGCAGCTGCAGGATGTCTCCTTTTTGGAAGCTCAGGTGACCATCGGCCGTGCCCGTGTGGTCACACAGCGCCCGAACTGCCCTGTACAACAAATGCCATCAGGGATTCACCTCCCCATGGACCCCAGATACCACTGAGAGAGGCTCCCACAGGACTCTGGAGGGGTTTTGATGCTCGTGTGTGGAGCCAGTGACCACCCTCCTCAGGCAGAGATGCCATCTGATAATGGATTTGATCGAGAAGCCACATCACAAAGGTGTCCTGCCAAGCAGATCCTTGGAGCAGCAGCAGAGCGTGAGCAGCTCTTGTGCAGACATGGTGGGGAGATCTAGGTCACGGCCAGCGAGGGCTGGGGAGGAGGGAGACGGCTGAACGTGGTGTGGGATGGCCAGTCGCCCTCCATGCTTGCTTGGACAGACACTGTGCAAGCACAGATGGACCACTACAGCTTTTCTGACCTGCCACAACTTGGTCAGAGCTGCCATGTGGTTGCTCCAACAAGCTGCTGTGTATCCACAAAGCATACAAGAGAAACAAAATGCTCAAAACGCCCCGCAAAAATGTCTGGGAAAAACAACTGACCAGGCCTAGGCAGACACACAGGTTCATCCAAAGCTCAGCAGGAGATGGGGGAATCCCCAGGGGGGGCAGTCAAGGTGGAAGTTAGCAACAAGGAGTGTTGGTGCAAGCCTTTCCCTACAAAGGCTTGTAGGACAGCCAGGCTATGTCTGGAAACAGCCCCTGCTTCCCCTGCTCCCCCACCCTGAAAAATCCACCACCAGCTCTCCAGCCCCAAACACTACAGTACCCTGCATCACCTGTGAGTCTGGGGTGAGTCGGATGTGATCCTCTCTGGCTGTTCTTGGGCACGGGTCTTCTCAGATGCCAACCCCTTCACCACCACAGCCAGGACACATGCGCTGGGGGACAGCCAGCTAGAAGGTCTCCTGCCACAAAGCAAAGAAAGCCACAAGGTCGTCTGGGAAGCCTTTTCCCACCCATCCTGCTCAGACTATTCTGGTGGTCTGGGAGCTGACAAAGGCCTTATCAAGCACCACCAAGCCTCCACCACTAGCTCCTGCTGCTCTAAAGGACTGATACAACGCGATGACAGCAGCACTTGGGAAATGCACTAATCCCAGGAGCACAAAACCTGGATAACAGGCAGTACAAGACACCCTGCAAGGCCAGCGAGCCTCATGGTGTGCTCTCTGTTTGCTGCCTGGGAGAAAAACCCTTCCTCAGCACATGCTTCTCCCCCCACCCTGCCTGCCCAAGCTGGGTCTTACCTGGACCTAGCTGAGTAGGTGTCAGGACTGGGAGGGAAGCTCCTGGCAGAGGGGCTAGTGGCTCCAAAGAGCCAGCCCAGCCAGCTGCCCTTGTCAGGACCAGGATGACCACCCGCCTCTGGGTCAGAAGGTGCTGCCTGGTTCCTATTTGCATGAGGCTCTGGGCAAACAACCAGGAGTTTCTCCTCAGCAGCAGGATCATCTGGCTTGGTGGGTGCTCCAGCTCCAGCAGGCGGGATGAGGTCTTCAGGGGAAGAGGTCCCAGAGGTGTCAGCACTGCTGCTGGGCTTTGGACTGGAGAGTTCAGGGACAGCTTTGGTCTGAAGGAGCTGCAGCTCTGTGCCTTTAGGCTCATTCACGGATGTTTGGGATCGTGCAGTCTGGCCAGGGCTGGAATCCCCCACAGCCGTCTGCAGCTTTGTCCACCAGACAAAAGGGAACTTTTCCTTGCTAGGAGCAGCATAAATCCTGGAGGCCTGGCTCAGCTGGCCCCACCAGCCACTGAGGCCAGCCCCAGTGTCCTGAGGGCCTGCCTCGGGCCTGCGGGTCTCTGGGCGGCTGTCAGCTCCCAGGAAAGTGCGACTGAGCTGGTCACCCCACCATAGCACATGCTGGAAGGTCTGCTGCAGGGCAGCCCCCACCTGGGGGCCAGGGACCAGCCCACGCACAGCTGCTTGGGACTGGGACCTTCTGCTGCCCTCTGCACCGGCTGCCCTCCCCAGAGTATCAGGGGGGATCTCATCTTCCAGGCTTGCCCCTGCAGCATTGCTTTGGCCCTCCAGAGAGGGCTGCACAGCTCCCCGAGCCTGAGCAGAGTGATGGGCAGGAGACAGAGGCGACTCTAGCTGACGGGACAAGGGTCTTACATCCACGGAGAGGTGGTGGTGTTCAAAGAGCAGGTCAATGTGGAAAGTCAGCACCGAGAGGGGCTGGATGAGCAGCAGCAGTTCATCAGCGAGGTGGGGAAGAGGGCCTTGGCTCAGGGCAAAGAAGGCCGTAGGTGAATACAGCACGGAGATTACACCTACGAGATATGCACAGCTGCAAAATGCCCTGCCCTTGCCCACACACCCCTCCCAGGGCCAGCTAGTCTGTCCTAGCAGGTCAGATGAGCTTCTGCTGGGTGTTGTATTGAAGATGCACCATGAAAAACAATGCCCTTATCCACTACAGAAATCCCAGCCAAGCATCGTGGGTGGAACAGGTATGGGATTATCACCCTGGCAAACAGGAGAGGACTTGGGTGGGGAGCTTCCAGGCACTGTGTCCTTACCTGGGCTCTTCTGCAGGTGAGAGATCCATAGCTCCAGCTGCTTAATGCTAAACAAGACAAAAGGAACCCAAGTTAGAGCTCCTGGGACTCTCTTCCAACCTGCCATCACAGCAAGGACAGCCTGGGCCAGCAAGCCCAATACTCACTTCAAAAGGCCAAGGATAAAGGCATGAAACTTCTGTCTGGTGCTGTTGAGAGGGGCCAACCCAGCCACGTGCCAGCACAGGGAGTGGAGAGAGCGGGTGTTGGGGCCTGTGAAATACACAACACAGACAGTCACTGCTCTGGGCACACATTCTCCCCCAGCCCAGGCTGGAAAAGGGCTCCAGGCACCCTGAGATACCAACACCTCCAGGAGCGTGCTCCGCACACCAACCTGTCTTCACAGAGGCTTCCACCACCCTCCAGGGGGAATTTTTCCTTTGGCCTGTGATAACATCCTTCTGGAATGGCTTCAGCCCATCCTCCACCAAGGCATAGAGAGCAGGGCAGAGGGTGTGCAGCAGCAGATAACCCACATCTGGGCTGAGCCGGCTGTCTCCCAGCTGGGCCTGAAGTAGGGCGGCACAAGGAGAGGAGAGGGAGGGGAACGGCAGCACCTAACCCTGAGCCTGCAGGGAGGGATGGTGGGATCCTCCCCCGGGAACTCCCAAAGCCCCTCTTGCCCAAAGCCTGCATGGCCTGCCCTCGCTCCTACCCACCCCAGCCCGAGCCTCAGCCCAGACCCTCACCTTCTGCACGAGGTTCCGCGCGGTGCTGAAGTGGGCAATAATCTTATCCACGGCGGTGCTGACGGCAATCAGCAGGGCTGCCGGACAACAGAAAGGAAGATGTCAACGTGGCGCCCGACCCCACCACCACTGCAGCACCTGCCTCAGCCCATCAGCAGCGCGGGGCTGGCCGGGGCTGACCGGCATCACGCTGGCCACAGCTGCAGCAAGCAGCAGCTCTGGACATCAAGGCCTGGAGGAGCCAGGGAGGAGCGGGCAGGAGGGTAATGGAGCATCCCAGGCCGTTGCCATGGGAACCTGTAGCTCTCGGGTGCAGGGACGAAGGACCCGCCGTTTCCGAGGGGACAAGGCCTGGATGGAGACGTGGGCAGGAGACCCTCAAGGCGTTTCCAAGATGCCGGGGCAACCCCACCCCCGTTCTCCGGCTCGACAGCCCCATCTGCCGAGAGGCGGGCAGGGCCGGGCCCTGCAGCAGGCAGCCCTGCCTGCCCGTGCCCGCGCCCAAAACACCGGCCAGGCCCACCGCCCACCCCCGCCCCGGGGCCGAGCCCCTCACCTCCCCCCCGCCCCCGCCAAGCCCCTGCCGCCTCCCGGAGCCCCGCTCGGCGAGGACGGGCCGGACCGGGCAGAGGCTCCGGAGGGGGAAACCGCCCCGGCCCAGCGGCCGTTCGGCCCCGAGGGTGGGCGGCGGGGCCGGCACCGCGGGGCCGTTACCTTTCTTCTGCTCTCCCCGGGGGCGGCGGGCTCCCTCCGTGCTCCCCCCGCCAGGCCGGGCTGCTCCCGGGGCGGTTCCAGCGGCGGACGGCGAGGGGCTGGCTGGAGAGAGCCGGGGAAGGGGGGGGGGGGGGCGGCGGAGTCAGGCGCGGCCCGCGGGGCCCCGCCCGGGCTCCCCCGCGGCCGGTGAGGCGCTGCCCCGGCGTAGGGGCGTGAGGGGGGCGGCGGGGAAGCGAGGCCCGAGGTCGCCGCGGGAGGCCGCAAGGAGCCCGCCCCGCCGCCCCGGCCCCACTCACCGCCGGCAGCGCCGGGGCCGGGGCCGGCCGGGTCGCGCTCGGCCATGGAACCGGAGGCAGCGGCGGGGCGAAGGGCAGCGGGCGGGGCGGGGCGGGTCGGGCCCCGCGGCGGGGAAGGACGGGGAAGAGGAAGGGCTCGGAGGGAGCCCGTGGGCCGGGCGGGGTGAGGAGGTGCCGCCTCGGCGGGGCCAGCCCGGCCCTGGGCAGCCGGGACAGGCCAGGGCAGCCCCAAGGGACTGGGGGGACGCTCAGGGGTCCCACCCGAGCGCAGCCGGAGATGTGGAGGGGGGAGAACCCACGCGCGCAAGAAGCGGAGGGCAGCAGCGGCCCCTCGGCCCTGCCTGGCACAGAGTGCTCGAGGGGCACAGAAACCATCTTGCCAGCCAGCAAGGAGCAGGCCGGCTCGGCATGCAGCCGCGACATGCACCCACTGCCTCCGCAACCGGCTGCCCCCCCAAGTCCTGCAGCCTCAGACGTGGCCGCTGTGCCAGAGCCTGCAGGTCCCCCCTGCCCCGCTCAGTCCCCTAAAGGGTGACACTCCTGCACCCAGCTTGGAAGGGACCCAAACTCTTACCCTCCCTGCCGGTCTCTTCTCCTCTCTCGACCGTCCCTGGCACCCAGGGGTCCCCACCAGGACTCCCAAGCCTCCGAACCAGGACATCTTTATCGCAGCCAGAGCCCAGCCCCTTCTCTCCTGGAAGACAGCTTTGTGGTGGCAGCCCCCCTTCCTCTGCATCCCCCGGCTGCCCCTCCGCAATGGGCTGCAGTCCTGGTCGGGATCTCCTCCTCTTCAGCTGGTGGCTGTCCATAGATGCCATCAACTGTCCACCCAGAGGCACGGGTGGCACCCAGCCTAAGCCCTCGCTGCCTATGGCCGTCTCAAGGGGTGCAGAGGGGTGCTGAGTTGGCACTGGCTCTGCCCACTCCCCAGGTGGCTGGCTCTTGGGCTTGTTGGAGGCGCTGCGGTACCGCAGCTCCTTGAACGTTGTCACCTCTCTCTGCCTGGAGCTGGCAGGTCTGGCTGGCCAGTCGTGCTGGAGCTGGGGCCAGGCTGGCTCCTGGCCCACGGCGCTGGAGAGGAGCTCGCTGGGGGGTGGCAGCTCCGTGTCAGGTGAGAATACAATCAGCCAGTCGCTCCGGTCAGCTCTGGCCTGGGCAAGAGTGAGCCCCGTGGCGTTCCTCTTCCTCTTCTGGGCAAGCTCATGAAAGGAGGTGATGGTCTTCTTGCCCGCGTCTCTGACGAGGTCACCTGAGCCAGGCTCCGGCTCTGCCGGCCGTGCAGGCAAGAGCGGCTGCTGTGCTCTGTGCCCACTGAGAACCTGCAGCCATCTCCGGGGCCGGGGGGGCACAGGCGGGGGGAGGCTGCCAGCCCGGGGCTGCAGCTCAGGAGCTCTGCTCGGGCTGGGATCCCACCGTCCTGGTGCTGGTGGAGCTGGAGGCACAGCATCGGGGTCAGGGAGGGGGTTGCAGTTAGGGTCTAGGTCGGTGCAGATGCTGGTGGTCGCCTGTGCTGCCGTGCTGGGAGAGGTCTCATCACACTGGGAGTCAAGCAAGCTGCTGCTGCAGAGGCTGTCCGGGCTCTCTCCAGCCAGGGTGTCTGGTCCCTGGAGCACCAGGGGGTTGAGGTTGGCATCTCTTCCATCACCTGTCCTACCCTGGTCATCCAGTGACTTGCCATCCTGGGCATCTTCTGTAGGACTGATGGTGGGCTGATTTTCAGGGGATTGGGACTCTTCTCTGGAGAACGCCTTGCAGTACACGGAGACTGGGGAGTCATCCAAGCTGAAATCCGAGCAGCTGCTGACAGAGGAGGAGGAGGAAGCCAGATCACAAGGGGCATCACAAGGGGAAGCCACCTCCTCCTCCCCAGCATGCAGGCAGGGGAAATCCTCTTGAGCTGCCTGGTTCTGGAGACCCAACGTCACCGGCTGCTGAGTGTGACACTCGCAACACTGGCATTTCAAGGAGGGATTATTAGAATTGGCATCCACTTGGTCATAGTTCTCTGGAGAGTCGCTGCAGCCAGTCTGGTCTCCTCCACCCATGGAGCCAGAGTTCTCTTGCAGCTCTGGGTGCCGGGAGAGGTGCAGCCCCAGGGAGATGTGCTGCAGATGGATGTGGTTGAGGTTGCACAGTAGGCCTTTCTTCGGAGCCAGCATGATGCTGTCTCACTGGTAGTGCCAGGGCTCCTCAGAGAGCCCCAGAGCTCCCCTCTTCAGACCATCCAGCTCCCTGCAAACATCAAACACCCTTTCAGTTGGCAGGGGAGAACGCAGCAGCACAAACCTGGAGAGGAACAAACAGGGCAAGAGGGATGGCAGTGACCTTGCGGCAGCCACCGAGCAAGGAAGGGCCGGCTGCAGGGGACCAGCACAAGGGCCTGTGGGTTCAGAAACGGGAATACACCCAGCCGAGAGGGGCTGCCCCACAGCTCCCCACTGAACTCGGGCCCGTCCAGCCAGGGAGGGGCTGCAGCCAGTCGCTGGTGAGCCAGCGGCTGATCCGCGGAACACGACCTGAGCGTGGTCCAAGGAAGCTCCGGCCAGTCCAGGCAGCTGCAGCGGCAGGGCTGAATTCCCTCTGCCGGGTCTCGAGGGTCGGCAGGGTCTCAGAGATGCCGTCAAGGAGGGAACGCCCTTGAAACCTCAGCCGGGGAGGTCCTGGCCAAGGGAGGATGGCACGGCCGACCAAAGGGTCGGGTGAGGAGCCACTCGGCCCTGGCTCGGCCTCGGAAACGCCACAGATATGGCAGCTGCTGCAGCCTGCCGCATCACTCAGCCCTTCCCCTGTCGAAGGGAGAGCTCCGGCCCCGGGCATCTGCCGGCGGCCTCGGGCAGGGGATGGGCAGCTCAGACCCCGGGGCGGCCCCGACCGGGCACCGAGCTCAGGTCCCGGGGCTGGAGGACCGGCGGGCCCCCGCGGCAGGAGCGGTACTCCCGGGCTGCAGCCACCCCTTCCCCTCCCCATTGCGGCTGCCCGGAGCCAGCCGCGCCCCCCAGCCCCGCTCACCTCGTCTCGCTGCGGCGGCGAATGCGGCTGGCGGGAGGGAGGAGCCCCGCCCCCGCCCCGCCTGGGAGCCGCCCCGGTCCCGCCCCTCCCGGGAGACGGCGGGGGCCGTGCTTCGGCCCGCCCCCTCCCCCCCCCCCCAACCTCTGCGGCCGGAAAGCGTGGGGGTGCTGGCATCCCCCCACCCCGGTTCAGCCCCATCCCCAGACAACACCAGGCAGCGACACGACCACAATAATTTATATTTATTGACACACAGAGGCTGGCGGATGATCTACAAAACCCCCAGCAGCCCCCACACGCGGTCTACAAACAGCCCCTGGCACCCCACCCCAGGGCAGGAGACCCACTGGATGGTGGGGCAGGGACCAGCTTGAGGCAGCTACGGGGAGGGGGGCAAACCCACCGGGCCCCCTTAGCAAAGAGCAAGCAGTCCACAGGCAGGCCCACCATCACTTCTGGCGCTTGTAAATCTTCTGAGCTAGGCCAAGAAAGATCTCCTTGGGGAGGCGGTTGGCATGCTTTTTGATCAGCTCCTGCAGGCGCTGATAGCTGCTCTCCTCATACTCCTGAAAAGCAGCCCTCATGCCCAGAGATTCATAGAGCTCCTTCACCTTTGCCACCTTCTCAGGCTCCTTACAGCCATAGTTCTCCTGAGAAAACACCAGAACAAGTCAGGTTGAGGTCCAGCTTACGGCCACTGCCAGAGCTGCTCATTCAAAGCGTGGCAGGAGTCACCTCTTGTTCTCCCTGCTACTGTCTTATGCTACTCACACCAACCAAGCCTTCTCCCAGACAGGTAGCAGCACAGTGCAGCTCTGCAGGCCAGCACATGGCTTTTCAAGGTGTATGTTATGGCATTACATTCCCTCTACACTGTGTCCTCAGGGAGGGAGTCCACACCACCTCTCCCCCATCTCCAGGGGGTTTGTCAGCCTGGTGGTGTTACCTCCAGGATCCACCTCTGGTCTGGTGTGACCCGACGCAGACACTCCACCACCAGCCAGCTGCACTTATTGTCCTGGATATCGGTGCCAACCTTCCCCGTCAGCTCCGGGTCCCCAAAGCAGTCCAGGTAATCATCCTGTACGAAGATGGAAACATGTGAGCACCCCAACCAGTGTCTTACAAGCACTGAGGGACGGGGAGCCACCTCCTACCTGGATCTGAAAGAATTCACCCATCTCCAGCAAGATCGCTTTAGCATTGTCATGCTCCTCCTTACTGTCAATACCAGCCTAAGAGAGGGGGAAAAGGAATAAGCCCTTCCAGTACTTGCCTTCCACCCTTACCTTTCCCATCTCCCAAACTCCCTCCACTCCTCGACAGCCTCATACCAAAGGTTAGGTCCCTCCTGAGACTGTTTGCATAAAACTCACCATGTACATGGCAGCGGCCACGGGCAGGTAGAAGGAGTAGAATGCCGTCTTGTACTTAACAATTGCCTTATACCTGTGACAGGGGAACGACGCTCAGTGACAAAGTCCAGGCCTTCCTCTCCCATCAGGGCTCTGCAGATCAGGGCCAGCAGAAAAAAACGGCACCTCCCTCCAAACCAGCCCACAAGCTCTGACAGCATGAGCAAGACTTGCTCCGCAACGCCTGGTAGGTGACAGCAGCATTTCAGCAAGCCGTTGTCTCTCTTACACAGTCTGGAAGGGACTGCAAGCAGAACCAACCTGCCACAACAGGGCTGGCATCTCTGCCCTTTCCACCTCTTTACCTCTGCTCACTGAAGCGATTCAAATCCACCTGAGAAACAGGGGCAGTGATGAGGTCCAGCATCTGCCCAAGCTCGGTCTGGTAGGCAGTCTGAAGAGGAAAGAAAGGATTTATTCATGCAATCCCCCAGGGAAGTCCCAACAGCACACTGAAAACCCCAAACCCAAGCCCCATTTTGACTCCTCTACGAGTCTGAAGTAAGGGTGCACGCCTGGCAGGATGCCCCGGAACTTAAGGAAGAGTCTGAGACCTGCACACCACCAAACATCCAGAAACGGCCCAGACCCAAGGTAAATCTGTGGGAAGGGGATGCAGGGGCCAGGCTCACCTGCAAGAAAAGCTCCAGCAGGCTCAGGTAGTAGGGGCGCTCCCCGCAGTACTTCTTCAGCAGCCTGTAGACAGATGACTCGAGGAGGAAGGCATCGTTGATGGCGTCCAGACCAATTCCCTCCTGCACCAGGAGGGCAGGGAGGTGTCACAAAACACCTTGACCCCACAGGACTCCCTGCCCTCCCCCAGTGGACAGGGGCCTCCTGAACCCTCTCACCTTCTTATACCAGCAGAGCTGCCCCCGGCGGGTGAGGGACGCATCCATGATGTCATCAGCCACCAGGAAAAAAGCTTGGAACTGCAAGAGGCTAGGTTAGGGGACGGTGGGGGTCCCTACGGGATACCCACGGGGTCCCCATCCGCCCCGGCTCTTACCAGCTCGATGCACCAACCGACGGCCAAGGCGCACCGGAGGCTCTCCGGGTCCTGCTGCCCGGGGGCCGCCAGCTCCCGAAAGGCGGCCAGCACCGTCAGCCCGCGGTTGCACTTCCCGCCCGGCACGTTGTACTCCAGCACCTGCGGGCAGCCAGGAGCGGGCAGCCAGGAGCGGGCAGCCCCGGCCCCGCCGCCCCCGCCCCTACCCCTACCCTCCCCCGGCCCCCGGGGCCTCCCTCACCTCCTTCAGCCGGGCCACGGCGTCGCCCACCTCTGGATGCCCCAAGCCGTCCTCCGTCAGGTCGCGGACGATCTGCGGGAAGAAGTTCATGAACTCCTCCCGCTCGGCCGCCGCCGCCCCCCGTACCCCGCTGCCGCTCATGGTGACCGAGACCGCGGCGCAGACCGGCCACCAGCGCCCCGACGGCGTTAGCGATGTTGGAGGCGAGGCCAGGCGACCCGGCCCGACCCGCCCCCTCCGCTGCGCTCCGCCCGGGCGCGGGGCTCGCCGGGACGCGTAGTCCGGAGCCGCGGGGACAGCCGGCGCTTCGCCGCCACTCGACTACAATCCCCGGCGTGCCCCGCGCGGGCGGCGGAGTCAGCCGCTGGCCACAGCTGGCGCCTGCGCTCATTGGCCCGCTCCATCGTATGAGGATGAGGCCAAGGAGGCTGAGCCAGTAAGAGCGCGGGGAGGGCGGGACCGAGCCGGCTGATTGGTGGAGAGAGCGAATGGAGCGACTGCCCGGCCGGAGCACGGCGCAGCCCGGGGCGAGGGCTAGGGGGGTGCGGGCAGGTGGGGGGTGCGCTGTAGCCGGGGGGAAGCTGGGGGGCGGCAGGGTCGCTGTGCAGCGTAACAGGGGGCTGCAGCGCAGGTGTGGGGGTGCAGGTGTCGGGTGGTGGGATGCCACGCAGACACCTCTGTGGCTGAGAGCCTGGGGACCGGGGGGGGGGGGGGGTCTGGCTTCCCGTCATCCCCGCCGCCGTCACCCACCCGGGCCGAGGACACGCCGGGTGGGCGCAGCTCTGCGGTGGCATCTTGCCCCCCCCTGCCCCGGCGCCCGCGCCGCTGATTGGCAATCTCCCGTTTATCCGCCCTAATCGTCTAATCTCAGATAACCCCGGTTTAATTAATCTCTGCCTTCTTACCTGCTAATCCCCCGCACCCGCCGTTGCCGCAGCCGGGAACGCGGGGGCTCCGGGCTGAGCCACCCCACCCCGGGGAAGGGGTCGGGTGCCCTCGCAGAGCTGGGGCCGGGCTGCTGGCAGCTGCACAGGGCTCTGCCCCTACCCCCGGGGCGGGCAGCGGGGCTCTGCCTTGCCCTGGGACACGGTGGGAGCCAGCGCGTCCCTTCGCCTCCTCCCCAGCCCCAGCTGCGTTGGCTGCCTGAGCGGCCCAGCCCTGCAGATGGTGGGTAAATCCTGGCTGGGCATGAGAAACGCGGGCCGGAATTGTACTTCCAAGAAAACGCTCGTTCTGCTTCGGGCAGCTTTGGCGTGTTCTGTGGAGCGGCTCAGTGGCCGGGCAGAGCCAGGCCTGGGCACCGGCAGTGCAGCCCGACCTTCCAGCAGGATGCTGGGGTGGGGGACCGTTAGCCTACGCACACTCTTAATCAGGCTGGCTTCAGTGTAATCTGAAATAATCAAATTAGAAAGAAACCACTAATGAGCTCTGATCTCATCATGTATCACAGAGCTTAACTCTTGCTGACAGCAGGGTTGCTGGCAGGTGTTGGGTGCAGGGGTGTGGGCAGGGGCTGCCCTTGTGACGCAGCCCCACAGCAGAGCTGCTGTGGGGAGAGCCAGCAGGGCACTGTGCAACGGCCGCATGTGCTGGCGTCCTGCCTGCACCGCGCTGATGGTGCTGCAACAGGGTGCTGAGGCAGGAGCTGCTGAGGAGGGGTGCACAGGGAGGGGTGCAGTCAGAGCAAAGCTGTGCCCGCAGACCCGTGCTGGGTGCACTGGCATCGCTGCATGGGGCTGTGTGCCACAAATGCCCTGGCTGCCGTGGGTCAGGCACCCCAGCCCATTTCACACTGCATGACCTTCGTTTAATCTAGTTAATGCCTAGAGTCTGCTCTGCAATCAGGCGGTATCAAACCTCCCCCACCCCCCATGTTAATAGATGGAAGGGAGATGGGAGGGGAAAATAACCAAAGATTAAACATTAATCTCCCCGGCGCCCAAAGGGATGGGGGTGGGCGGGAGGGGACCTGTTGCCTTTGGGCTCCCACTGCGCTGCCTGGGTCAGCAGGGCTGGGGAGAGGCCCTTCACTGGGCACCCAAGGATGCCATGGCTGCTCCTGGCTCTGCAGAGGGCCAGGATCAGATCTGGCTTTTAAGTAGGAGGGGGACTCTGGCATCTCCCCCTGTCCTGTCCCGGCAGGCAGGGTGCTTGGGGTGCTGGCGGACGGTGCCAAAGGAGGCTCCTCCAGACCAGCTCAGAATCTCTCTTTATTATTTAAATCCATTATGTACAACAACCAAAAATAAAAAAATGCTTTTAAATTCTCTGCGATATGAAAACTACAAGCTCTGTACATTGACTGCCGTGAGTGCAAGAGTGAAGGATCATGGTCTTTGGTGGCTAGACTTGCGCCCACGCATGCCACAGAGACACGTGTGCACACGGCCGGCACCCCCGGCCCTCGCCCTTCCAGGTGCCCCTCTTGCCTCCCCACCAGGATGGGGCGCTGGGGCAATGAGCTGACGCAGCTCATGGCCAGGGTCCACTGTGGTGGTGACTGGAGCACAGGGTGGCTCTGGCTCCCGGCACAGGGCTGCGGCGTGGGGAGGGTGCACCGATGGTGCAGCCGGCAGAAGCAGAGCTGTGCTCGATGCCATCCGGGCCAGGCCGCGTGCTCTGCGGGGGACACCTAGGATGACCGCTAAAACATCTACATCACGCAGTGTAAACGTAGCCCAGGAACATCTGACTATGCAGCCCGGCTGCAGACCCCTTCCCGAGGGGCTGCCAAGGGAGACACCAACCACGGGGATGGAGCGGGACATGGGGGTGGGCGGGGAAGGGGAGTTGAAGTCCGTGAAAAAAAGGCAGTGCTGGACATCCTGTCCGATGGACACGCTGAAGGGATTCCTGCTGGGCTGCTGTGCCCTGCAGGCTGGGCTCCCCAAGCAGCCCTGCAATCCGGACCGGTCCCGACATCCCAAAACACGAGGGGGGAGAACTGAAGACCTCACTTTGAGAAGTATTGCGTGGAACAAGACCCTCACTTGCTGCACCAGGGGTCTGGCAGGCCCTGCTCAGCGGCAGCCAAGCCCCAGAGCACGACTACAAGCCATGGTTCCTGACTCCAGTAGTGGGAAGCAGCTTGCGCAGCGTGGCGGGGTCAGGAGGGGACACTACTCTAACCAGGACTGTTAACACAGTTGGCCCAAAGCGACACTGTAAGCAGAGCTCAGCTGCTCGGCAGAGCCACAACTTGAACACACATTGCTGACTACTGGCTCTGGAGGGGCAATGTGGGTCGGCTGCGGGGACCCTGGGCCCCTGCCTTCCTGCACAGAAACCCAGGAGGGCAAGGGGAGGCAGCCCCACGGCCCTGCACGTCATCCAGGTGCTGCCCAGGGTTCGCGTCTCTTCATGACACCCTTTCGCTCGCTGTAATGCTGGTGACCGGCATCTCCAGGCAGTCTGGAAATGAGACCGGAGTGCAGGGCAGGGGAGGAGCACAGCCCAGGCTGAGCATCCTCCCAGCAGCCGCAGGTAGCGGGGTTGCCCCTGGGCTATCCCCTCTGAGCATCCTCCTGGAGCTGCAGGCAGCTGGGTCTCCCCCGGCTGCCTCCTTGCCAGAGCATGGGTCTATGCCGCAGCGCCTGGGTGTGGGGGCAGAGCCCTGCCTGGTAGCACATCCCAACACCGCAGGGACCTAGCACCTCTGAGGCAAGATGCTCCCCTGAGCCGGGGAGAGGCACCTGGGGGCTGCTCAGCGGGAGACCCATCTGCCTCCAGCTCCAACACCTGGCACTCATCACACCAGGGGAACCCTGCCTGGGACCCCCAGGTCCTGCCACTGTGCCCCAAGGGACCTGCCAGGGCCTCAGGGAGGGGGTACCTGGCCCCCACTGGCTCTGGGTACCTGCGTTCTGTCTGCCCAGGGAGACCCTGCTGTGGGCTCCAGCCCCCTCACTCTGCCCTCGGCAATGGGCCCCGGGGGACTGCCTCTCCCTCCTCTCCCAAAAAGCAAGGGCACTGGGCAGAGCTTTTTGGGGATCAAGGCAGACATGTGCTGGCTGCTGCTGGAGCAGCCACCAGCACTGGTCTGGCCCCGAGGAGAGGCCAAGGGGGGCCCTGGCCCCCAAGCAGCAGTTGTGGGGAGCCAGGCTCCCCAGGGAGGCCAGAGTTTGGGCAAGGGCTCTGACCCATCCCGTGGCCTCCAGGAGGAGGGCAGGACTCAGGACAGATGGTGACGGAGCAAGGAGGGGAGAGCCCAGGCAGGGTCCCCTCCTTGGGGCAGTCAGCAGAGCCCCCTCCTCATCCAGCTGGGCCAGCTCTGGGGCTGCCCCACACCTGTCCCTGCTGTGCCCCCATGCCCGGAGCAGCCAGTCCACAGCCCCAAGTGCTGCCTCTCACCTTGTCTTCCCTCCAACAGAGCCGGGGCTGGAGGCCTTCGCCAGGTGCCCTGCCTCTCCTGCCGCTGCTGCCGCCAGGGTGCCAGGACCCCTCCTGCTTGTGCATGGGTGCCGCTGGGGACTCACATGTTGGACGGGAGTTTGGGCTTCCCTGTTTCCACCTCGGGGCTGAAGGCCACGGAGCCCTTGCGGGAGGGACCTGCTGCCTGCCTGGATGCGGAGACCGGGGACTGCGGGGTGGATGCTCCCGCCACGGAGCGGCTGGGTTGAGCCAGCGATCCTGAAGGCATCTGCTGCGAGTGTGCTGGCTGGCCTGGGATCCCCGGACATGGCTTGGCGAGGAGTCCGGCTACCGAGGGAGAGGATCTGCGGGCCAGGTTCCCCGCGGATTTCCTGCCCTGCTGCAAGGAGCTCCCATCGGCTTGCTGGGCCACTTTATTGGGAAGGGAGGGCTGGGAGGCGGAGAGGAGCCGGACATCCTGGGTGAGCCGCCCCACCGGCAGGCCCTGGGTGCTCCTGTGCTTCACCAGCTGCTGGGGCTGCATCAGAAGAGAGATGTGGGAGCCGGTGGCTCGGGACAGGCTGTAGTGGAGCGTTCTCCCCGCCGGCAGCACCTGCTCTGAGCTGGGGGAAGGAGCCCCTGCTGCCTGCTGCAGCAGCGAGGTGGAGACCGAGGCGCCGCGGGACTTGGAGAGCTGAGGCTGGGACCCAGCTGGGGCCTGCTTGGCTGCCGCTGGCAGATCCCCCTTCTGCGCCGCGCGTGGCAGGGGCTGCCCCCCATGGCTTGGTCTCTGGCCCCCGCTCTCCAGGGGTGCCTGGGACTGGACCATGGGGGAGGAAGGCGAACCGGCAGCGGGCGTCTGGAGGTGGGACTGCGCCCCTGACGGAGAGCTCACAGAGGAGGGCCGGGAGCCCCCCAGGCTGGGCTGGGACCGGCGCACCTGCTTCGTGAGCAAGGTGGCCTCAGGCGAGAGTGGGCTGGAGATGGAGGAGGGTGGCAGGAAGATGTGGGCCTGCAGGCTGTGCTGGTGAGTCAAGGCAATGGCCACGTTGGTGGTGGCGGCAGCTGTCTGCAGGGGCGCGTGCACCAGCGGCTCCCAGATCACCGGCTTGCCACTCAGTTCCCGGCCCATTGCCATCTGCTGCAAGTCCTGGATGTTGTGGGCCATGTCCTGGTCGTGCTTCACAATCTGCTGGATCATCTCATTGTTTATGGGCCCCGCGCTGTGCTCGGCTCGCTTGCGGAGCAAGATGGAGTTCTTCTTCCCTGGGTGGGAGGCAGCAGTGTCACCCACCCTGGGAACGCTGGCTCTTGGGGACACTGTGGAGGGCAGGGTGGCCATGGGGAAGGGACAGTAAAACCTCAGCGGTGTGCCAAAGGGAAGCAAGACCCTGGGGAGGGTCCAGGCTGGGGCAGAGGGTGAAGCAGGGACAAAACAGGGGAGTCCTGGCTCCAAATGTTCCAGGCTGGGGGCTGTGGGCTGTGGTCTTGCTTGTCCTCTGCAGGCGAGGGGGCGCCAGACAGTGCAAATATGTGTGTGGGGCAGGTGACAGCCCCCCGGGAAGCTTGTCATACAGCATTGCTCAGATCTTGCCTGGGAGGAGAGAGGGATCCTGGAGGCAAGCTCCTTCCCTGTGCTCCCCCTTATCCTCATTGCTGGGCACCCATGGGGTTGGGATGCTGTGATCCATGGGGTCCCTGATGTCATCACCCATGGGGCTGGGGTGCTGTGGCCCCTGGGAGCAGGCACAGAGGCGGCCGTGCTGGGCCCAGGGGCCGCTTCTCACCTATGCGGTCCAGCCGGTCCATGGCCACCGTCTCGAAGGCCCTGCGCATCATGGGATACTCCTCCAGCACCTCATTGAAATTATCCACCGACAAGGAGTAGAGGCGGCAGTAGGTGTCAGCTCGCACGCTGGCCGTCCGCCTGCCCCTCGTCAGAAGGCAGATTTCTGCAGGAGACAGGTTTGGGTGTCAGGATGATGCAGCCATCCATCCCCTTCCCAACAGCCTCCGCCGATAATGGCAGCCAGAGCAGGGATGGAATTGCCTAGCACTCCAACACCCTGCACAGAAACAGAGCATGACCCAGGAGGAGGGACAGACCTGGGAGTCTGGACAGCCACAGCTGTGCCCTCAGCCAAGCACAGCCTCTTCCTCCCTCCCCAAGCCACGGAGACATCCCTGGGCATGGCTGCTGTGATGGCCTGGCCCCTTTCTCTCCCAAACCCGTGCATGTAGCCTGTAAACTGGCTCAGATGCTCTGCTCTAGACCATCCTCCTCTCTGGCCAGAGGTGAGGTGAGTGGATGGCCTCTCTGCCCAAGACAGCCAGAGTTCAGGGCTCTGACTCAATATGCTGGACAAGGTACCCCATAAGAACAGGGGTGGTGGACTTCTAAGGCCCAGAGTCCAGTGTGAGCTGGATGCCAAGTCTTTGGCACTGGGCAAAAGGGGATGGGCAGAAACAGCAGGGATGCCCCAGCTCCTGCTTCCTGGCAGTTCTCACTCCCCTCTGCTCTCCAGGTCCCCCAGCCCAGCCTCACCCCCAAAGTAGGAGCCATCAGACAGCTTTGTCTCCTTGTTCCCCTTGGTGAGGATGCTGACCACCCCGTGCTGGATGAAGTACATCTTTTTGCCCACAGTGCCCTCGCGGATGATGAAGTCCCCGGGCTGGAAGACCTCAAAGCGCAGCTTGGTAAGCATGGCTGTCACAAAGTTGGGGTCCGCATTGGCAAACAGGGGCATGTTGGCCACCAGGTTGCGGCAGTTGAAGTTGATGATCTCCTGTGGGGTGAGGACCAGGTCAGCTGAGACATTGCCGAGCCTGACCCCAGCAAGCACCGCCCCCCCTCCCCCAAGTCACCAGCACTGGGGTGCCTGCCAATACCTCTTTGAGTGGCTCACTGAGTTCCCCCAGGATGTTCTCCTCATCAAACATCTTGCCCTGATAGCGGTGCTCATAGTACTCGTGGATTCGCTGGCGCGTGTCCCCAGGAAGTTTGTGGAATGACATGTACTGCTCCACTTGCTTGTACTGTGGGGACAAGGCAGAGCCACACAGGACTGCACTGAAACAAGCTGCACCGCACCAGAGGCCGGTGGCACACCTGGTCAATGCTTTCCCTCTTCTTGGCAGTGAGAAGCAGCTGCTGTTGGAGCTGGGATCCAGGCACCCCTGCTCCAGGGCCCGGTCCCAAAGGCCATGTCCAGGGCAGAGGATGGGACCCCTGTACACTCAGGATGCAGAGGGTCCCAGGGCAGAGGCCAGCATGGGTTCTCACTATGCTAGGGTGAACCCCAATATCATGAATGGGGTGTCTCTATCCAAATGGGTAGCCTGACCCTGCCTCCCACACCCCCCAGGTGAGTGGCAAGGGTAGACATCAGGGCAGGAATCTGCAGGGCAGGGCAGCCCACACTGAGCTGGTTCTGGAGCTGGACCCACTCGTGCCAGGGCATCTTCCCCCAGTACTCAGGCACCCACAACCCCACCCCACTGACCTTCTCCTGGTACTGGCGCCGGGACGAGTCCAGCGACTGAATGAGGGCAGTGGCGTGGCCGATGAACATGGCATAGCAGGTGGCCCCCACGATCATGCTCAGCATTGTAAGCCAGACATCAGTCATGCCCTCAGGTGCCTGCTGGCCATAGCCGATGCAGAGCATGTGGCTCATGGCCTTGAACAGGGCATGTGAGTACTGCTTCCCCCAGGAGTCATTCTGCAGATGAAGGAACAGCGGCGCTGGGGGGTCTGTTGGAAGGAGCTGCTGGGCTGAACCCTCCAGTCCCCCCTCCCCGAGTCAGGGAGTCCAAAGCCCCAGTGAAAAAAGGTTTCTGATGTGTCCAAGTCCAAAGGGCAGAGATCTGCTCCAGGAGGAGACACTGGGGACTGTGCGAAGCCCTGACCCTGCACCAGCCCCTGCTCTGGAGAAGAGGCAGGAGCCCCACTGCCCTGTTTCCTCCTGGGCAAGGTATGAGGGATTCCCTGGGGTGCTCTGACTCCAGCAGCAGCCAAGGTGGGCTGAGACAGGAAGGTGATGCATAGATTCCCTCTACCCCATCTCACTGCTGTTGCAAGGCTGTGACCAGAGAGATGCTGCTACACAGCACGTGGATCCAGGCAGCTCCAGCCTTAGCATATGAGATATATGACCAAATCCTCTCCTCCCCCTGGTAGATGTATGGCCAGTATTCCCCCTGTCTAGGGCACTCACCACCATGTGGTTGATGGAGACCCAGCAGTCCTCAGGGAAGTCTTGCAGCATAGGCACCAGGAACTGGAGGCAGCCGTCCCAATGACACAGCAGCAGCATCATGCCGATGAGGTTGAAGATCCTCACCACAGCACTGGCCAGGTCATATGTCATATGGAAGATCTGGGAAAGAGGCAGGAGTGGAGCTACAGAGAAACTCTTTTCCCAGAATGGCCCTCTGAACCCCCGCCCTCCAGCCAGCTGTACCCCACAGCTGGGGATCCCTGATCTGGCCCAAGACCCTGACCAGGGGCCTTGGACCCCCCAAGGGGTTCTCACCTCCTCCCACTGGTGGATGTAGCGGATGAGGCGCGAGAGGCGCAGCAGACGCAGCAGGCTGAGGATCTTGGTGAAGCGGACAATGCGCAAGGCCCGGGCTGTCTTGTAGACATCAGAATCCACCTGAGTCTCCAGGTCAACGATGAGGAAAATGTAGTCAACTGGGATGGAAGAGATGAAGTCGACCAGGAACCAGCTCTTCAAGTACTTCATTTTGATGGTATGAGGGTCAAGGATGATCTCTGTGTTGTCCTCCACCACAATGCCTGTCCGGAAGTTCAGCACCAGGTCAGCCAAGAAGAAAGTGTCCGAAAGCACATTGAAAACGATCCAGGGAGGGGTGTTCTCATCCTTGAAGAAGGTGATGCCCACGGGCAGGATGATCAAATTCCCCACCATCAAGAGCAGCATGATGAGGTCCCAGTAAAACCTGCAGGGAGGGAGCGCAGGGGACAGAGCAGGGCAGGGAGAAGTGGGAAGAGGCAGCACACAGCTGGTTAGAAAGCAAACCAAGGTTCAAAGTTAAGAGAGTTCAACACATTGTGGAGAGACAGGCGCTGAGGACACATGCACATGTGCCTGCCTACGCACATGACTAACACCCTGCTGCTTGGCTGGGACACATGGAAGTACATGTGTGCGGAGAGGAGCAATTTTGCACCGGCTTTTAAGGCAGAGCAGGGCCAAGGGTCTGAGGGAGCAAACATCACCCTGTGTGTGTAGGAACAGAGGCTGTCACTCAAGGACCTTGGCTGTTGCTCCTCCCTCTCTTCGCAGCATGACAGTGCATGCACATGTATGCCCCCACCCCAAACTTTACATCTGCCCTGTGGAACGCTCAAGGAGGACATGGGCTTTGCTCCCTGGAGCTCCCTGTCATCCCTGCAGACTCACCACCACCACCTAGGCTGGCTTAGCGGGATTTAGAATAAGCTTTGCTGGTTATGCAAACCGAGTGCCAAGCTCCTTAGGCAGCAAGGGACTTGGGGCCCAGGGAGGCTGTCGGGACTGTAGCATGGGTGAGCCAGGCAGCAGCCAAGCAAGGACAGACAAGTGCCATCACCACGGGGAAGGTGGAAGGAACACGTCTAACCCCAAAGGGGCTGCTCACGAGCACTGGCCAGGAGTTACACAGCCCTGGGCCTGCAGGACCCCCTAATCCACCTCCTTTCTCTGAGAGTGGACAAGCTCAGAGGCTTTGGAGGAAAAGCCAAGAGACACGGGGCAGCAGTTGATCAGCATTTGGTTATGCCATGAAATTCAGCATCCCCATTCACATGCAAATATGGCTGGGATGTTCTCATTCTTCACACAAACGCACGTAACGCCTTTCTTCACAAGGCTTGTGACAGCTCCTGCGACAGCTTGGTGGACTCCTGGGCTCCTCACTCAAAAGTCTTTATAGGCGCCTGGAAAAGCAAGTCCAGTTCCCACTTTCAGGTGCCCGTTAGCCCCAGCCCTGGTTGTGGGTATAGACCTGAATCTCCAAAGGTGACCTCAGTGCAATTCTTAGTGCCTCATGGATCCAAACTGGCCTTTGCACATGACAAGAAGCCTGTGGGTGTTTCGTACCCTGCGTCCTTGGTGGGGCACAGGCACTGGCCTTTCTGCAGGTGGCAGGGAGGAGGAGGGAGGAGGAGCAGTCGTGGCACCATGTGAGGCTCCTCCATCGAGAGAGCACCAGAGCCTGGCAGGGAGGGGGGCACCAATTCCCTGGGGAGCTCCCCCCCGCCCCGGGCTGAGGAGCCTCGCACAAATTAACGTCTTCCTGCCCATGGCCAAGGTTTGCTGGGGCAGGTAAGGCGGAAGGGGCCTGACCTGGCTGAGCAATTGTCTCCTGCACCCCCACGCTGCGCACCAAGAAACACCGCACACTGAGCAGGGAAACTGCCTGCCCCCTCAACCTGCTGGGAGCTCTTGATTCAGATTTAGGCTTAAGCTCTTCAGGACAGGCCCTGTCCTTTATTCTGTGTCAAGCTGAATGCACAGGGCCCTGATCTCAACGGCCTTTATGTATCCTTATAATGTGATAAGCACCGGTGTAATCCTACCAGCTGTCTACCTGCCAGCTCGCTTCATGTCACTGACTGCGCTAACTGCTCCTGCCAATCTCAGGCTCACAAACTTTGGGGCGACTTCCCTGGGGAAAGGGCTCTAAGGGCTTCACAGCCCTTGGTGTCATGCTGGAGCAGTGCAGGGGAGCTGGCGTGCATGGGAGGTCAGGGCCCAGTGGAAAGGGGAGCTGGCTATGGGTGCCGGGGACCTGCAGCAGGTGCCAGCCCCACTCCAGGGTGCTTCACCAGGCTGGGGACATCAGCCGTGTCACAGCTTGCTGCAGGAGATGACTGCCTGGCGGCTTCATTCCCCGTAGAGAAAGCTCACCCTATATGACTCAACATCCCCGTGACACCCAGTTCCTCCCACATCATCCATCCCTGAGCTCTCCCCGTGATCCCGGTGACACCGTGAGCCAGGCCCGGCTCCTCGCTGGGTGCCCTGCCCTCTCCCAGCAGCTCCCGGGGCTATGGAGACGAAGCCCGTGCTGGGCAGGCTCTGCGGACAGCTCGTGGGGCCCATGTCCCTCCGGGGACGGCGCAGCTCCTCGCCAGACGCAGGAATTAAAAACAGCCTGGAGAAGGGAGGGGGGAAAAGCTGTGCGAGGAGGCAAAGAGAGGCCCCCCCCGCCTCCTCCTTCACACGCCCAGGGCCGCGTCAGCGGAGGTCCCCGGCTCGGCTGGGCTGCCCCCGGCCCAGCGGGAGCCCCGAGGGCCCGGGGAGGGGCTGAGGCAGAAGAAAGTTGTCTGTGCTCCCGGTGGGGACGGGAGTGGGCCAAACTGAGGATGGGGAAAGGGCCGGGACAGCGCGGCCCCAGGCACCGGTGCGGGCCGGCCCCGCGGCGGCTTGCCCGGCTGCGGTGGGAAACCGCGTCCCCCTGGCCCGGTGCGGAGCCCCGGCACCCGTCACTTGTTGCCCCGACGGTCGCCGGCGGAGCGGCGGGGCCAGGCCTGGCCGGGCCGGGCGGCGGAGCCGCGCTCAGCACCACGGACAGCGGCGGGGCCGGGGCCGGGGCCGGGGCCGGGACCGGGGTGGGCGCGGGGCCCGGGTCCCACCTGAAGTCGCTGTAGGGATGGATGATCCAGGCGCCGGCCGACTTCACCCGCTGCCGCTCGATCTCCACGGCCCGGTGGCTGCCGAACATGCGCAGCGAGAACTTGTTCACGGCGGGCTGCAGCATGGCCCCGAGCTGCCGCTGCACGAACGTGCCCGCCGCCGCCGCCTCGCCCTCCGCCACGATCTGCTCCGCCGCCGGCGGCGAGGCCGGGGCCGCGCCCGCCGTCCCCGCGGGCGCCCCCGCCGCTTCCCCGTCCAGCACCGGCGGCTTCTCCCGCGGCTCGGGGCTCCGGCCCGCCGCCGCGTCCATGCCGCCGCCGCCGCCGCCGCGCCTCACGTTTCCTTCAAACGCCCTTGCCCGGGCGCCCTGCCCGTCGCCCTGCCGCACATGCCCGGCCCCGGGCGGGCGGGGGCTCACTCGCCTCCCCCGACCGCTCGGTCACCGGTCGCGCTCGCTCGCCGGCGCCCGCAGCTCCGCCGGCGCCCGCCTGTTGCGCACACTCTGGGCGCGGGCGTGGCGGCCGGGCCTCGCCGCCAGCGGGGAGGCGCCGGCGGCACCGGAGCGGCGGGGCGCCGAGCAGCGAGGCCCGAGCGGCGGCGGCGGCGGCGGCGGCGGCGCGGGACCCCGCGGCGGGCGGGCCGGGGCGGGGCGGGCGGGGCTCCGGAGGCGACGGCCGGCGCCGCGCCCCGCCCCTCGACCCCGCCCCACCCCGGTCCCGCCCCGCCGCCGCTGCGAGAGGGGCGGGGCTCGCACCGCGACGTGTGACGAACGGCGTGCGTGCGCGGTGCGTGCGTGCGCGGCGCCGCGGCGAGCTGCGCGCGGCCCGGCGGGGACCCGGATCGGCGGCGCGGTGGGGCGCGGCGGCAGCAGCGAGCGGCGGAGCCGGAGCAGCTGGAGCGGGGCCCGGGATTCCCGGGGGCCCACGGCCGCCATCACGGATTTCCTGTGGGACAAGCGCACCGGGCTGGCTGCGAGGACGGTGCGGCGCGGGGAGCGGCGCGGCGGGGCGGGGGTAGGCCGCGGCCTCCGTGGCTGGCGGGGGTGGCCCGAGACCGCGCGGGGCAGGCCCGGGCCGGCGGCTCTTCGCGGGGCCGCGGCCGCAGCCCGGCGGCCCGGGCGTTTCCGGGGGGGTGGGGAGCGCAGGCGGGGCCGGCCGGGCCGGATGGCCCGAGGGGGCCGCGGCTGGGCCCTGTGGCACCGGGGCGGGCGGTTCCCCACCCGCCGCCCCTTTCCACAGCCCCGCTCTCTCCCGGTGTCCGGGCCCCGTCCTTCGCTTCGCGGCCGGGTCCCGGTGCTTCCATTTTTGGCGCTCGGCGCGGCCCCGTTCACGGTGGAGGCCCCGCCCGGTGGCCGCGGAGCAGGGCAGCGAGCGCGGCCGCCATCATCGTCCCCAAACCGGTTCCAGACCTGCTGCGAAACGCCCCGGTGCAGGCTTTGCCTGCTTCTAAAGAGGGTGCCCGGCCTTGGCGGGCCGCCAGCGTCGCCTTCGCACGCTGCCTTTAATTAGAGGCTGGAAGCGGCGGCCGGTGTGGCGCTCGGCGCCCGTCGTGGGCACAGCGAGATCCGGCTGCGGAGTCGCCGAACCGGGGGGAGCCATGAGCGGCCTCGCAGAGTGTGGCCTTGTTCTGGGGGGTGATGCTTGCTTGGGTGCAACGACCCCGTGCCCTCAGATCACCGCATCACCGGGGGCGATTTTGGCTTTTGATAGCCCCGCTTCTAATGTCAGCGTAGGTGTGGGTGCGGGAAGGCAGCCGGGTGCGTGAGTGTACCTTTTGGGGGGAAAAAAATCACCAGTGGGAGGTCTGTGGACAAAGGGAGCTCCGGCTTCTTGCCTGTGGAGACGAGGCAGACTGAGCTGCTCGATGCTTTGGAACCTAAATACATGCAAAGGATGTCTTAGAGCTGTGGAGTGAGGTCTGGCAATGGGAGCGGGGTCCTACAAACTAGCTTCAGGGCTGGGACCCAGTGTGCCATCTTACCGAGAGATTTTGTCCTTTGCTCTTGACTCTCTCATCCCACCAGAGAAGCAGAGGTGAGCACTCCTCCCCTCTGAGGTAAGGCCTACAAGGCTTCGTTAATGCCTCTGCACATGGAAAGCGTGGTTTTGCTCCCTGGATGCTCTAGGGCCCTCTCCTCGCTTGCAGTGGGAAGTGTAGGTGTTGCTTGTTTGGCAGTAAACCAGAGACATCTCTTCAGGAGCTGCCCGCTTAGGTGTCTCCAGCACCGTTGCGCAAGGACTTTGGGCCAAGCACCGGTGATATCCTGAGCTTCATTTCACCTTCCTTCAGTTTCTTTGGTGGTGCTTATCCCCTTCCTCGGGAGCATGTTAGGTTAAAGAGAGAAGGTGGGAGCCCTGAAGGTGCAAATGCTGCTTCTGGAGCTGTGGCCAGTAGAGATGGACATGAAGAGGGGAAAGTAACCTGAAAAACAGAACTGCAGCAAGCACAGCCTGTGTGGGTGGTCACATTCTTTCTCATATGGGTTTCTGGGATCTCTTTTAAGTTCATCCCCTCCATCTCGGATCACCCCTGCACACTAAGACATGCTGCTGATTGCTTCCCCACCCTTGCCGTAGCAGTTCCTTGGCCACTGATGATCTGCACTGGTTTCTCTCCCTTGCAATTGCCTCATGTAGTCATCATCGTCTGTTGTCCCCATAGATGCCTCACTCTAGAAGGTACCGCTCATCAGAACGCAGCAGCCGAGGCAGCTATCATGAGCGCTACAGAAGTCGCAAACACAAGAGACGGCGGACACGGTCGCGATCGAGCAGCAGCGAGCGTGACCGTCGGCACCGTCGGGAAGACAGTTACCATGTTCGATCCAGGAGGTGAGTCTGGAGAGACGAGGCGGGACCTCAAACCCTGTGGTGCTTCTCCAGCTTGGCCAGAGGCAGATGTGGTCAGCCCAGCTTCTGGATGGCCTAGGCCTTGCTCTCGCATGCTCTGAGCTGTAACTTCCTCAGTGGTGTTCGTAATCGAATCCCCTCGGCTTGCTTGCTTCCCCCCTCCAGCTACGACGACCACTCAGGAGACAGGAGGGCCTACGACCGGCGTTACTGTGACAGCTACCGGCGGAACGATTACAGCCGTGAGCGAGGGGAAGCCTACTATGAACCCGAGTACCGTCATTCCTACGAGTACCGACGCTCCCGGGACCGCGAGGGCAGCTACCGGAGCTGCAAAAGCAGCCGGCGTAAGCACAGGCGGAGGCGGCGCCGCAGCCGGTCCTTTAGTCGCTCCTCATCGGTGAGTATCCTGCTGTGCTAGGCCTCCCCTGTAACCTTTCTCTCCCAGGTGGCGAGCTGGGTAAGTAGAAAACTCACTTTCTAACGCTCTCTCGGACTCAGCTTGAGAAATGCGTAGAAAGCCTTTGATGCAGACAGCAGTTTCTGTCCACCATCCTGATGCGCCTCGGCAGTGGCTGCCCTGTGCCAGCCGGGCACAGGCGGCTCAGACCCTCTCTTAGTGTTGCCTGCTCAGAGGTGGGAGGAGGACAGGCGTGCCTTGCGAGGCTGGCGTGTCCCCCGGGGTGGTGCTGCAGTCCTCAGCTCCTTTATCCCTGCAGAGCACTGCTTTTGTTCGGTGATGCTCATTAAGAGCTGTTTAGGAACCCTAGCCAAGCAGTCTTTTGTGCAAGGTTTGTACAGTAAACGTTCAGCTGATCCTGGTCCCAGAGAGCTCTGTCTGCCTGCAGCAGGCGGCTTGGTCCCCGTGGTCCCTGGTTCAGGCCTCTGTTCTGTGGCAGGAAGCCCCCGTCGCTGAGGGTTAGGTCCTGCATCAGAGCAGGATCCTTCTGGGTGGGCCCAGCTGATGTGGGATGTCGTGCAAGGGGCTTTGCAAAGAAGTAGAGCTTGTGGACCAGTCAATTCAGGTGGAGGCAGCAACCATCACAGGCTCATCCCAGCAGTGTCCCTGGCTTTCTCTTCTTGTCTGTTCTGCTGTTCACCTTCCACTTCTGTTAGACCCCAGACACGTTCTCTGCTCTGTGTGTGGAGCTCTCAGTGTTGTCTGGACTGTTCTGGCTGTATGTCCAGGGATGGGATTGTGGGCTGGATTCAGGTCCCAAGTCTGCTGGCTGGTTGCTCCCAGGTGTGGGGATACTTAGCTGAAGAACTGAAGGCAGGAATTTTCTCTTCTCTGGCATAAACCTCTTATCTGCCTCATCCCAGGCTGTCCCTATTCCCTGTTGGACCTCTGCTTCTCTCCTGGAAGTTAGTCCTTCCAGGATCAGCTTCTTTGGGGGAGGGTCTAGGAAGAAGTGTTACATCTTCCCCCAGGCAGTCACTCGTAAATTCTCTCTGGTTTTGGATGGATCGTTGTACCGAGAGTTGCTGCTGAAATCTCTGAATTCATCTTTTTCTGAGTGTTGGGGCTGGGGGAAGCTATGTGGGTGGTTGTTGGAATGGGGTGGGGAGTGCCTGTGTGGGGCAGCCTGGGCCTTTGCTTGTGCAGGACTTCCCAGCACCTGCCTTCTGCTGCCTTTCCTCAGTGGCTGCCGTGGGGCTGAAGTGAGCCTCTCCCCACGGCCACTGAGCGCCCAGCTGCAGAGTTGTGCTTCGGCGTGCTCTCTTGGCATTATCCAGGACCTGAAGGCCAGTGCCGTTCCTCTCTAAGCCCCCCGTAGGAGTGAGAGCAGCTGGCCCCTTCCACTGCCCCTCCGCTAGCCCTTGTTCTCACCGTCTCTGCTCTCACACTGGTTCGGGTGGGGCTGTTTGTAGGTTCTTTTTTTCTTTTTTTTTTCTTTTTTTTTTTTTGCTACAACAAAAAGCAAACTGTTTTTTTTCTTTTCTGAGCTAGTGTGTTGTATCTTGACATGTTCCCTTGCAATATCCCTATCGTTATATATTCCTCTGTGCCGTATGAATTGGCTGGGAATCTCCTCCTGCAACCCCTCCTCAAACAACCATGTGAATTTCCAAACCAACCAATGCGTGACGCTGGCTGCTGCGCTGGTTTGAAAATCTGATTGGTGAATGATGAATTCCCTGTCTGCCTGGGCCAGCAGCGGAGTCGACAGAGCAGCAGAAGGGCCAAGAGTGTGGAGGACGACGACGAGGGGCATCTGATCTATCGCGTCGGCGACTGGCTACAAGAAAGATGTACAGCCAAATCGTAACATAATTTAGCTCTCTAGTTAAGCTCCCATCGCAGTCGCAGATCTGTCTTATCTTTCTGTTTCATTTTATTTTCATTGTTTATTAAAGAGAAACCCTCTCCTTTTCCTTCCCCTTTTGTTAAAGCTACGTTTATATTTTGTATTGTTACTGAAGTGCCAGGGAACTAGGGCAGTTGCCTTGTGCAGCCGGTGTCAGCCTTCCGCTGCTCCGGTCTCTCAAGCTGTGTGCAGGTTAGGTGTTGCAATGCATTCTCCTCTGCCTTGTGTATGCACTGCATCCAGGTCATGCTCACTCTCTCATCTTCCTTCCTCTCTTTCTCTCCCTCCCAGATGAGATTATTAGCACCTTAGGGGAAGGCACGTTTGGCAGAGTGGTGCAGTGCATTGATCACCGGAGGTACGTCTGCTCCTGGGACAGGCAGGGACGTGGTGGTGAGGGAAAAAGAGAGACCGCAGCTAGTAATGGAGCATTTCATGCTTAATGCGGGAGCCTGGGGATGAAAACAAGTCTCTTTGTTTCCAGTATTCCTCTGCTGGTCTGGGCACTCACCCTCTTGGGTTGCCTGTGTGTTGGAGACGGGTCAGGGGGAGCCTCAGGGCTGTTTGTAGGGAGGGAAAAGGTGCTGCTTTGGTGGACACCCCTTAATACAGCCACCTTCTGGCTTGAGCAAGAGTGGTGGAAGGCTGTGCTGCACAGGATGAGACTGGTTCAAAAAGTTATTTTTGCAGGGCACAGGCTCCGTGGCCCAGCTCAGGGGTGATCTTGCACTTTCTTCCTGTTTCTCCTCAGGGGTGGTGCACGTGTTGCGCTCAAAATCATTAAAAATGTAGAGAAATACAAAGAGGCTGCTCGACTGGAAATTAATGTGCTGGAGAAAATCAACGAGAAGGATCCTGAGAACACAAAGTGAGTGTGCGCTTGGGGTTAAAATGGAACGGCAAACATCACAGCACAGTTGCAGGGATGAGATGAGAGAGGTGCTTGATGTTCTGTGACTGAATTTGTTTGTAGCTAGTTTTTGGAGGCATATTGGCTTGCTATGGGATACAGACTGAGCAAGGAAAGGAGGAGCCTAGTGCAGGGATAACATAGCCGAGTGGTGTGTGCAGATCTGTCCCAAATCAGAATTTTTCTCTCAGTCTTTGTGTCAGGATGTTTGACTGGTTTGATTACCATGGCCACATGTGCATCTCCTTCGAACTGCTGGGGCTCAGCACCTTTGATTTCCTGAAGGACAACAACTATCTGCCTTACCCCATCCACCAAGTACGGCACATGGCCTACCAGGTGTGCCAGGCTGTGAAATGTAAGTGTTCATTGCTCTTCTCTCCACTGGTCCTTGACTGGCCTGGAGAGCTGTGTGGCTCCCAACATCTGTGCCAGTTTTGCAACTGGTGGCCCAAAGCAGCAAGTTTTTGCTGCGGTGCCGCTGTGCCAGTTCTGAGACTGAGCCTTCCTGCCCCTCCAGTGGCGAATGCGTGCTTGGAATGAATCCCGTTCCTGATTGTAATGTTTTCCAATGCATGTGGGCTGGCAATAGCTCAGGGCACTTCAGCATCCACCCCCTACACATTCTGATGATCGATATGATAAATCTTTGTGCTTCTGCTGAAGCATCTTGGCCTGGACTAGCCTGGCTGTTCGCACCACTTCTAAATGTGGGCTAAACTGGTACCAGTATAAGCAAACTGAATTAATGATGTTCGCTCTTTAGGTGGGTGCAGCATCGCTTTGCTTCTGTTCCGTCACTCCGACTCTGTTTGTTTCCTCAGTTCTGCATGACAATAAACTCACTCACACTGACCTCAAGCCGGAGAACATCCTTTTCGTGAACTCTGACTACGAACTCTCCTATAACCTGGAGAAGGTAACAGCACTGCTTTGTGTTAGAGATCTTCTCTTGGGTTCTTGGTATCCCAGACCTTAACAGCAGGTGGGAGGAGTTGGAATGTGGCCCCAGGAGACACGGGGTTGACCGACTACATTCATGCACTTGTTCAGGGCCTATGTCTTGGCTTGGACCGCCTGTGTAGTCTATAAGTAAGGCCGTAGGGACCACAGGCTTACCTGGCTGATGGTGAGAGTTTGTCTGGAGACTGTGTCAGCACTAACATACCCTCTGAAGCCTTCCCATCCCGTGGCACCCTGTGGCAAAGTCTTGGCTGTGTAAGGAAGGGGCTAAGTCCACATCTTGAAACTCTTGAGTAACTGATACCGTTCTCCCTCACAAAGAAGCGGGATGAGCGGAGCGTGAAGAGCACAGCCATCAGAGTGGTGGACTTTGGCAGTGCCACGTTTGATCATGAGCATCACAGCACAATTGTCTCTACCAGACATTACCGGGCCCCAGAAGTCATACTGGGTACGTAATGCTTGGTCTTTCTGCAGAGGCAGGCATTCACCTCGAGGGCACTGGGTGCTGCCTGCTGGATTAAGGAGCATTTTGTCTCCACATGATTCAGTAGCTGTCCTGGGTTTACCCTGGGAGATGAGAAGTGCTTTGTTTAAAATGCTCTACAGTGCTATTTTCTGGGAGGGCCAACAACTTCTAAGTTGGTGTTTTGGCATTGCTACCAGCTGGGCAGTATATTGCCACCAGCATATTGGGAGCATGGCTGGAATGGGAATTGTTTTCCCGGTTGGTTGTTTTTAAAAGGGCGAGGGAGAGAGATTTGGAATCTTAAGCCATAACTGATCTTTTATTTAAAAAACATTGGATTTTTTTTAGAGCTTGGCTGGAGCCAGCCCTGTGATGTGTGGAGCATTGGCTGCATCATCTTTGAGTATTATGTGGGTTTCACCCTGTTTCAGGTGAGAACTGTACGCTGTATGGCTACCTCACAACTGATGAAAGAGGATGCTGGCTGTTGCCCAGTACAGCCAGGAGCCTCTGGGAATGATGGGGGTTCCCTCCATCCCTGCAGTCTTGTAGAGATGACCAAGGTGTTGCCCAGCAAGGGGTTCTGAATGGGGGAGTACCCAGGGGTGGAGGTTGAACAACTGGAATCTGTTACATGCCTTTCCTTTACATTTCTCTCTCTCAGACACATGACAACCGTGAGCACCTGGCTATGATGGAGAGGATCTTGGGGCCAATTCCTTCTCGGATGATCCGGAAGACAAGGTGCGCAAGGCCAGCTGGGCACCGCAGGCTTGCCAGCTCTCCCCTACTCCATGTGTAGCAGTTCTCTCTGAGGGATTGAGCTTTGAAGCTGCCTGCTGAGCCAGTTGCCCATGCTGCTGCAGTGTCCTGAGTAGTGTGCACTGCCAGGGCTGGCGCATTGCAAAACATTTTGTGCTTGGGTGTAACTTGTTCTCATCTCTTACTCTGACAGGAAACAGAAATATTTCTACCATGGCCGCCTGGACTGGGATGAGAACACCTCTGCTGGCCGCTATGTGAGGGAAAACTGCAAGCCGCTGCGGGTAAGGCAGGGTGGGCAGGAGCACCCAGTTGCTTTATCCTTTTCTCATTGCAGAGTCTTATAGTGCCTGCCTCAGTTGTGAAGGTTCTTCCTGTGGGCAAGGTTGGGCCACCAAAAGGGTCAGACCAGTGTCTTCCCAAAGGAGCCTTGCCTGTCCCAGACATAAACTAGGAAGACTGCAGCAGCCTGAGTTTAATCTGAAGCGGATGAGGAGAAGGAGGGCACGGAGACCTCAGGAAGTGCCTGGGAAAGATGGGGGGGGGTGGTGAAAACTCAGCAGTTCCATGCTTGGTAAAGCAGCTCAGAGCACAGGTCTAGGATGAGTCATGGTCTGAACAAGCCAGTCTTCCCACAGCTTAGCTGTTCAGCCCAGGGAATGTACTGTGTCCAGGACAGGGTGCAGTGTCCTTGGCCCTAACATCTTCCCTTCATCTCCCCAGCGATACCTGACCTCTGAGGCTGAGGACCATCACCGCCTTTTTGACCTCATTGAGAGCATGCTGGAGTATGAGCCGTCCAAGCGCATCACCCTGGCCGAAGCCCTCAAGCACCCCTTCTTTGACATGTTGGAGATGGAGCCGAGCACAAAAATGTGGGACTCTAGCAGAGACATCAGCCGGTGACGCCACAGGTGCCAGCCTGCCCTCAGATTCTAGCCCCCGTGGAGGCCTGTGTGATTTCTATTCAGACACTTGGTGCTTTTTTTTTTTATACATGAGAAGAACTCCCTGGACATGTTTGTAAAGCTGTTAATATGTGAGATACTGTAAATAGCCCATATTCTATATTGGCCTCTGAGCACCATGGGCCCGACCTCCTGCTGTTGCTGCTGCCATTGTCGTGAGGTGAGAGGGCCTGTATGTCCATACTGTAAATACCTCTGTTTATGTGCTGCTTTGTCTCCTGTTCTCTCCTGCCCTCCTTGGTGTAAATACTCCAGGACTTGCAGCTCTCTATAGCTTATCTGTTTCCTTGTAAGTTATGAAACTGGTGGGACCGCATGGGAATTATTTTTTGGATCAATGTCATAGCCCATCCCCACACCAGAGTTTTATAAGAATTTTGTACAGTCTTTGTGAAAAATAAATATGAAGCGAATAAACCACCCAGTCTAGGTTTGGACCAGCAGCAGCCCCTCCTGGGGCTCTTCTGCTGGTCAGTTGTGCTCCTGGTGTGCAGTGGTTGTACGCTGCGCCCTGCAGAGGGAAGGAAGGCACATCCTCTTGTGGGATGAAAGGTATGTTGTGGTCCAGGAAACTTCAGTAATGAAGCCAGCTCTATCCACCTGCACCACTCCTCCCAAGCTTGGATACTGGCCTAGTATCTGAGCTTGCACTGGGTAGGAGTTGCTTTTGGCCCTCTGAGGGCTGCAGCTGGACCTGAGCAGATTCAGGGGGGAGGCAGCAAAAGTCAGGCTAGTCCCTTCATCATGCCCTGTGATCCATATTGAGGTGAGATATAGAGGAAGGAGGGCAGTGGGTACTTCAAGATACGTGTTGTCTTTAGTGGAGAAACTTCTCACTCCCTGGACAGGGTGGAGCACTGGTGACCAGTGATGGCTGTTGGAAAATGGGTGTCCAGGTGCCCACATTTGGCTGTGAAACACATACCCCAGTGTCTGTCTGTGCCTTTTTAGCTCATCAGCTCTGCAGTGAGGCTGGGGCTTTGGCTTAGACTTTTCCATGGGGATTGCTGGGGATGTTTCAGACCTGATGGCAGCTCTGTGTAGGTGTTCTGCCAGCATGTCTGGGAGAGTCTCACTGGGATGGTGTCAGTAATGGAGCAGACACACTCGTGGTCTGTTCTGCAGGAGCTTATTGCTTTGCTGTGGCACCATCTGTCTGTGGCAGACTGTGTCCTGGCTCTGGCAGACTGTCGTCATGCAGAGGGATAAAGGAAAAGTCTGGCTTCACCTGGAGTTAGCGTGTGGGAGTCTCAGGAGGGGTGACATTGAGTCATCTTTGTGAGCTTGTGATCCTAACTTAAAGAGCTTGGGCTGGAAGCTTTCACCTGCCTCCTGCGGTATCGCTCGGCTAGGCAGCAGCCAGCCAGGTGGTGTGTGCCAGGCAACAAGAGCAGGGAAAGGCCATGTTCTGCTCTGTGTGTAGCCAGCCCCCGGGTGAGTCCGGAGGAGAATTAGATTGACCAAATAATACCTGTGGTCCATCTCAGACTAAAAAAAAATAGTCTGCACCCACCGGTGCCCAAAACCTGAATCCACAGCTTTTACCTTCCTAGCAGAGAGCACAGTTCAAGGTGCCAGCTGTCTGCATTGAAGTAGGAGCTCACAGATTTGTGTGTAACGTAAGTCTGTGTTCAGAGGCTAAAGACTGTTTTTTGGCAGAGAGGTGCAGTTCCTGCTAAGCACTGAGAGCTGGGATGGGAACTAGAAGCAGGTACAGATAGATGTCCTGTGCTGTTCTCAGGATGCTGAGGAATGCCTGTTTGGGAGGGGCTGTCGGTATGCTGTCCACATGCAGCTGGTGGTTGATGGAATTGGGGATCCCTATAAATAACTGGTCCAGGAGACACAAAAGTTAAATTCCCTAAGCTGCTTGTCATGCCATGAATTCTTGCCTGACTTTTACTTCTGTGGAGTCTGCTGTATGGCTGGTTTGGGTGGGCTCAGTGGAACAGCTGCTCCACTGACCACCCCAAGGGTAAAGCCTGGGGGGTTCCTTGCAGGCTGGAGGTGAACAGCACCGCGGCCGACCTGGTAAGAGTCGGGAGCTCAGCCGAGGCGTTTGGATGTGAGGCCTCAGGGGGACCTGCAGGAAGGGCCTGCTGTGTGGTAGGCCTGGCTGAACGGAGCTATCGTTGGGTAGAGGAGCCGGCCCTGGGCGGGGGACCCGGAACCGGGGGGGGGGGAGTATGGGGGACATGGGGGCCCGGCCCTGGGATGGGACACCGGGAACCCGGGGGGACGCGATGGGGCCCGGGCGGCGGAGAGGTCTGGGCCCGGCCCGGCGTTGCCATAGGCCCGCTGTTGCCATGGCGACGCGCTCCCGGCGGGCCCTGCGCTGGGCGGGGAGGTGGGGAGGGAAACGCGCCGACACGTGACTCTCGGGCATGTGGCCGCATCACGTGCTTGCCTCCACCCGGCCCAGCCCCGCGCGTGCGCAGAGGCCCCCTGCAGGGGGGCTCCCCGGGGCCGCAGGCGGAGCTGGTGACGTCACGGGGCGGCGGCCAATCGGCGGCGGCGGCTGAGGGGGCTGAGGCGGCGGCGGCGGCGGCGGCGGCGGCGGCTCCGCTCCCGGCCCGGCCATGGCCCAGCGCGGCGTCCCCGCGGTGCTCCCGGACAACCCCTTCCAGGTGCGTTCTCTCCAGGGGAGGGGTAGCGGCGGCAACGGCCTGGTCCGGTCCCCACGTCACACCGGCCGCGTCTCTTGCAGGACCCCGCGGCGGTGCAGCCCTGGCCCGGCCCCGAGCGCGCGGCGCTGGACACCTACAACCCCTTCGAGAGCAGCGCGGTGAGGCGGGCGGGAGGGCGGCGGGGCCGCTTCCCGGCGGACGGGGCCCTCCCGGCGACCAGCGGTGCCTTACCGTGTCCCTCTTCTTCCTGCAGCCGCTGCCGCCGTACCAGGCCCCGTCGGCGGCTCCGCCGCCCCTGCCAGCGGCCGGTATGCCCCCGCCGCAGGCGGCCGCGCAGCCCCCGCGTAAAGCCAGCCCCACGGAGCCCCGAAACTACGGCTCTTACGGCACGCAGGTAGCGGGGGGGGCGGCGGGAAGGCAGCTGCTGGGCCTCCGCGGGGTGGACAGGGGAGAAGGTGGGAGCCCCAGAGCCTGCGTTCTCCCTCCCCCCTTGCCCCGCAGGCCTCGGCGGCTGCCGCCACGGCTGAGCTGCTGAAGCGGCAGGAGGAGCTGAACCGGAAGGCGGAAGAGCTGGACCGGCGGGAGCGGGAGCTGCAGAATGCGGCCCTCGGTGGTGCCGCACGTGAGTGGCCTGTGGGGCAGGGGAGGGATGGCGGCCACCTTCCCCTCAGGCCCCCCTGCACGGGCACTGCTGCTCTCTCCTTCTCTCTGCAGCGAGGCTGAACAACTGGCCACCGCTGCCGTCCTTCTGCCCAGTGAAGCCTTGCTTCTACCAAGACATCCCGGTGGAGATCCCTGCTGACTTCCAGAAGACCGTTTCTACCATGTATTACCTCTGGATGGGTGAGTCCCTGGGGGAAACCTAAGGGCAGATCCTGGGAGGAGGTAGAGGAACAAGCGTCCTGCATGTGAGTGAACGCTGCTGCTCTGGAGAAGTTGTGATTAACGTGTGGTGCCCAGGTCTGGGGGGCTGAGCCCTTGGTGTGGGGAGTGGGGAGCCTTGCTCGGGTTGTCTGACCCGCGTCCTCTCTCTCAGCCAGCACCATTGCTCTCTTCCTGAATTTCTTGTCCTCGCTGGCCTGGTTCTGTGTGGAGCCCTCATCCGGTTCCGGGTTCGGCCTCTCCATTCTATGGGCTCTCCTCTACACACCTTGCTCCTTTGTCTGCTGGTATAGGCCGATGTACAAAGCTTTCAGGTGTGTATCTGCTTGAGCTCCCAGGCCAGCAAAGCAGTGGGGTGGGGTGCATGGCTGGTGCTTGAAGCTGGGGAGACTGGGCTGCTCGGTTAAACAGGCCCTTGCCCTGAGTGCAGCACCGATGGTGTCTCAGCTCCTCATGGCCTTTGGGTCTGGGGGATGGGGTGATTCTGCACTGAGCTTTGTCTTCTCCTTGTGTCCCCCACTTTAAGGAAGGTTTGAAAGTTCTCTTCTGTGGCCTAACCTCGCCTATCTCTTTCTCCCAGGAGTGACAGTTCGTTCAACTTCTTTGTCTTCTTCTTCGTCTTCTTTGCCCAGAACGTGATGTACGTGCTGCAGGCGATTGGCATACCAAACTGGGGATTCAGGTGCGTGTTGTGCTGACCCCAGGGAGCCCTAGCCGGCCAAGTGCCCCAGAAAGGGAGGAGGTGGGTGGGGAAGAGGGAACCTGTGGGTAACCGCCTCTTGTTTTGCAGTGGCTGGATATTGAGCCTGATAGCACTGCGGAAGAACACGGCCGTGGCTGTGATGATGATCCTGGTGTCTTTGTTTTTCACAGCAGTGGCTGTGTTGGGCATCATTATGCTGAAAAAGGTGAGTTTGGATTGAACCTCGGGGCCGGAGCACCCCACTGGGAGGACAAGGGTGGGTTTTGGCAGGCATGGAGTCACAGCTCTGTTCACTGGGAGTCCAGAACGGGGCTGGTGCTCTGACCCCGAGCCTGCTGCTCTCTTCCAGATCCACTCTCTGTACCGCCGGACAGGCGCCAGCTTCCAGAAAGCGCAGGAGGAGTTTGCTGCGGGGGTCTTCTCCAACCAGGCAGTACGCACTGCAGCAGCCAACGCTGCTGCAGGTGCCGCCACCAATGCCTTCCGGGCACCCTAGCTAGGCAGGGGCCCCGGCTTCTCATCACACGTGGGCTCTTTCTAAGGAAGAGGAAATCCAAATTGCATCTTCATTGGATCCCCGTGTGTCTGCATCAGCTGTCAGAGGCTGCCTCATCCCAGCTTGGAAGTGCTGGTGCCTGAATTGTCTGCTGCTCTAACCCCTTTCCTCACGGATGGAGGCTGTTCTGGTTTGTGCTGGTCCTGTCCCCTCAGCAGACTGGGGAAGGAGTGGGATGGGAGGTGCTGTGGCCAAGCCCTGTGCCTGTCATCACCCTCCCTTCCAGCACCAGCTGCTGGGGGCAGGTGCCTCCTCCAGACGTGTGACAGGGACCAGGACCGAAATGGCTGCTCACCTCCCTGGGCTCTTCTGTTTCCCCACCTAGTGATGCCACTTGTGTGCCCTGGGTCATGAAGGTTCCCCTTGTGCCCAGTCCCAGTGCGTGCAGGGGCTGGCTCTTCCCTGGAGGCTTTTGCCTGCCTTCCCTTTGGCGTGGGACCTGATTCTCTGCCAAGAAAATTGTCCCCCTCTTCCCCCAGGGGCTTGCTCCAGTCGAGGGGCTGACTCTGGCCCTAGGTTGCCGAGCTGGGAGGCAGCCCTACTCTGTTCCCTTTCCCTGTCCTCTCCCTTTCTCCTTTGCTGGGCTGAGCGTGCTCTGGGTGCAGGGATAAGGAGAGCAGGGCTCGGAGAGGCAGCAGTGGAGCATGTGCTGCTGGTGGGGCTTCCTGCCTTCAGCCTGTGTGCCTGGCCACAGCCGTCTGGGACTGGCACATGGTGGACCCTAAAGCTGGTCTGGGCACTGAGGAGAGATCCTGGTACCTCCTTGGCTCCCTCCTCACCTCTGGTGGGGGGGTGAACAGCTTCTCCCTTCCTCCTCTCCCCCTGCCCTGAGGGTCACTCCTCGCTGCCCCTGGCACTCTTCACCCTGAGCCTGTCCCTTCCCCAGGGCCTGAGCCCTCCTTCCTTCTGGGGGGCTGAGCTGGTCCCTGTGTGCAGCGCTGCCAGTATGTACCCTGTGTCCCCGCTAGCCCCTGGTGTCCCTTGTCCCATGTGCCAGTGTCCTCGGGCATCCCTGGGCCTGGTGTCCCTGCGATGGGTCTCCTGAGTTCTGCTTCGCTCCATCTCCTCTCTGATGCTCCTGGGTTTCTCCCTGCTGCTCCTGGGCCAGCTCCAGGCCCGCAGGGCTTGGGGGGCTCTGCCCAAAGGCAGGGACTGCTCTGGGTCCCCCCTGCTCGTGCCTTCATCCGTGGGGGCCGGTGCAGGCGGCAGCTGTGGGGCTCTGCCCTGTCCCGCTGCGGTGGGAGCTGACGCTCGGTGATGGCAGCGGCCCCTGTTCCAGCCGTGGCCGTCTGTCCTGCCGCGGCCTCCCGTGTGTTGCTGCGCCCGACGCCAAGCCGCCTTCAGGTTTTATTTAAGGAATAAATGAAGTTTCATTCACTCCGTGCCTCCGCCGTCTCTGTGCGCTGACAGACGGGCGCGGGGAGAGGCCGGTGGGGCGGGCCGGACTACAGCTCCCGGCGTGCTGCGCAGGGGCGGCCCCGGTGCGGGCGCGGCCCGAGCTGCCGCCGGGGTGCGGGCGGCGGCGGGAGCGTCCCCGGAGCTGCCCTGCGCCTCGGGCGCGCCCGTTCCGCCGCCCGCCTGCTGCCGCAGCCGCGGCCACCGAGCTGCGGCCCCGGCGGAGCGGGGAGCCCCGGAGGCGGCCGCCGGGTGCTCGGCGGGGGCGGGGGGCGATGCTCGGCCGCGCTCGGCGCAGCATCCCGCCGCCCGGGCGTCCCCGCCAGCCGCTCCGCGCGGGGCTGGGGCTGGGGCTGGGGGGCGCGGGGCAGCGAGCCCGCCGGTAGCCGCCCGCCGGTACCGGCCCGTGGCCGGGGCCGCTCCTGGCGGCGGGACCCCGGCCCCTGCGCCCGCGGAGGATGCTCCTGGGCGGCGGCCGGACCCCCGCCCGCTGCCCGGCCCGCGGGTCCCGCCTCCCGGCGCTGCCCCGGGAGCCGGCGGCCTGGCCCGGGCGCCGCGTCCCGGGCGGCGGCTCTCGGCCTCCGCAGGGCGGCATGATCCCCCGGCGGGGGTCCGGCCCTCGAGGGACGGCGAGAGAGGAGGAAGCCCCGGGGCCGCGCTCTGCCTGCGGCCGGGAGCTCTAGGCCGGCTCTCCGGCCGGGATGCGAAGGTACCGGTGAGGCCGGTTCCGTTCCCAGGACACGCCGCGGGGCTTCTGGCGGCCCCCGGTCCCGTGTGGCCGTGGGCGCTGCCCCGAGCAGCCCTCCCGGGGGGCAGGGAAGAGCCGCCGTCAGCATCCTCCGGGAGGCGAAAGGTGGAGCCCGGCCCGTTCCCGCAGAGCGTCCGTTCCTGCTTCCCCCGGGCCGGCCCTGTCCTGGCGCGGTGCCGCCGGCTGCCCCGGGGCTCCGGGTCTGGCTGCCCCCGCTCGCCGCCCGGGGCAGCCATGCCCTCCCCCAGCGACTCTAGCCGCTCGCTGACCGGCCGCACATCTCGCAGCCTCACCCACCTCCACGTTCAGCGGACCTGGCTGCAGATCCTGCTGGTGCTGGGCTTCATCCAAGTCATCCTGGGCGTCTTGATCGTCACCTTCAGCCTGGTGGCGGCCACCATCACGCCCTCCGCCAAGATCCGGCACTCCTGCCCGTCCTGGGCCGGCTTCTCGGTGAGTCTGGGGCCGGGGCAGTGCGTGGAGGGGTCCTGCAGAGACCTGCTCTGCTGGGTCCATACAGCTCCCTGGATGCTGAATTTGCTGCCGGTCCCAGGGGAGTGTAGCCCCGCTTGCTCCCCCACTCTCTGCCTGTGGCTGCTGCAGTGCATTGTGGGAGAATCCCAAGGGTTACCCCAGGGTGACTCTGTGAGGGATGGGGACCCCCGGAGCGGTGCGAGGGACTATCCAGGGTATGTGTTGAGGTGAGACACTTCTGGACAAACCCTGAGCAGGTTTGTGTAGCTGCAGGCAGGGAGAGATGCGTGGGGTGCTGCAGTGGCAACAGGGTGGGGGACCGGGTAGCCCTGCCCTGCTCCCGTGCCAAGCTGCGTACGTGGGGTGAGGGCAGGACCCTGGCAGACCTTGGGTCCCCTGCGGCGACCCTGCGGCATGGATTCTGGCCTGGGTTCGCTGCCCGGCACAGAGCTGCCTGCAGTCCCCAGGCTCTCCAGTGCCCTGAATCAGCAGTTTCTCCCGGCTTGCGGCACTGGGACTGCCCCTACGGCCCTGCTGCTCCTGGGCCAGCTCCAGGCCCGAAAGGCTTGGGGGGCTCTGCCCAAGGGCAGGGACTGCTCTGGGCCCCACTGCCTGGCACAGTCCCCTCCCCATCCTCACCCCCAGGCTTGTGTGTCTGCAGCTGGCGCTGTCTGGGCTCGTTGGCATCGTCTCCTGGAAGCGGCCACTCACCCTGGTGGTAGGTGTTGGGCGGGAGCAACCCTCCAGAGGCGAGGGGTCAGGATGGAGAGGGCAGCATGAGGGGGCCAAGCAGCCCCACGTGGCCCTGGACACGCAGCTGCGTGCATCGGCTCCCTGCTCCGCAGCCCTGCCCGGCTGGCAGCCCCTCTCCTCCCCGCTGCAGATCACCTTCTTCACGCTGCTGTCGGTGCTAGGCGTCATGCTGACCCTCGCTGGGTCCATCCTGTCCTGCCAGAATGCACAGCTGGTGAAGTCCCTGGAGGCCTGCGAGAGGGTGAGGCTGGCCAGGGGCTGCTGCAGTGCCCCCACGTGCCTGGGCAACTGAGTGCACTTTGTCCCTGGCTGCAGGGCTTCGGGGACATGGGGAGCTGTGGAGCAGGGGTCTGGTGGCTGGACATGCCAGTGGCTCTTGGGGGAGAGCACAGCATCCAGAGGTCCCTCACAGTGTTCCTTGTCCCCAGGAGAGGGACTTGTGTGTCTGCTGCCAGGCCCATTCAGAGCCACATCCCACATCCTGCAGCCGGCAGAGTGAGATGCTGACCATGTTCCCCAACCCCAACTGCCGGAGCATCCGTGTGGCGCTCAAGGTGGGGGACCTGGGGGCCAAGGGCTCCCTGGGGAGCGGCTGTGCACCCCACCATGCTCTGTGGGCATCCACGGCTCACCCCACTCCTCCCCAGGACCTCCTCTTCAGCGTCTGTGGCTTGACCGTCTTCTCCACCATCATCTGCACACTCTCTGCTGTTGTGTGCTGCATCCAGATCTTCTCCCTCGACATTGTCCATGTGGTGAGTCCCAGTCCTGGCCCAGGAGCAGATGGGGCTAGGGACCAGTGCTCCCAGGCTGGGGGTCCCTGGGGTGCCAGGGCAGGACCTGGCCCCAGCCAGGTGCGGATTACAGCCTGGGATGTGAATCCCTTGCTGGATCTCTGGACAGGGGGTCCCAGCTCTGCCTCCTCTCCTCTCCCTGCAGCTGGTCCCCCAGCGCTCGAGCTCTGTGACGCTGGAATGCACGTCCCCCCCCAACACTCTTCTGCAGAGCATGATGGACTTCGAGGAGTTTGTGCCCCCGGTGCCACCCCCCCCCTACTACCCGCCCGAGTACACCTGCAGCTCTGAGACAGACGCACAGAGGTACGTGGCTGGGAGTGAGGCTGGTGGAGCAGGGCCACCGTGGTGCAGGAGCTGGGGGCCAGTTTGCCCCCAAGCAGGGCTTGTCCCACCTGATGTGGCTTTTCTGCTCTTGCCTCCACAGCATCACCTACAATGGCTCCATGGACAGCCCCGTGCCCCTCTACCCAACCGACTTCCCCCCTTCCTACGAGACCGTGATGGGGCTGCGGGGAGACAGTCAGGTGGGAGACGGGGCTGCGGGCAGGGAATGGCTAGGCAGGGCTGGGCTTCTGCTCTGCCTGTGCCCTGACCACGTCGTCCCACAGGCCACCCTGTTTGACTCGCAGCTGATGGACGGCTCGCACGCCTGCACCTGCGACCGCGTCCCCTCCATCGTGCTCAGCGGAGAAGGTGAGCGTGCCCCATCAGTGCACCTCAGGCTGCAGCATCAGTTGGATGGAAGGGGGACAGGCCTTTCCTGGCGGCTCTTTACTCACGTCCGCTTCGCTCCTTGCAGTGTCCATGGACAGCGGGTCCCTAATCATGTCCGAGATCATGGACATCCCTGGGGACAGCAGCCCCTCGGAGGACTCATGTCTGCTGGAGCTACAGGGCTCCATGCGCTCCGTCGACTACATCCTCTTCCGCTCCATCCAGCGCAGCCGTGCGGACTACTGCCTGAGTGTGGACTGCGTGCAGTGCAGCCACCACGCGCGCAGCCCCACGCTGGGCTTGCAGGGGCCCTTCGAGGAGATGCCCCAGCCCCGGGTGCGAGGGGAGCGCTCCTACTCCTGCTCCACAGCAGAGCCCAGCCACGATGGCATCTTGGTGGGGGGGGCTGTCACCCACAGCTGCAATCGCCTGGAGGGGCTGGCCCGCTGCGCCGGCCCCTGCTTCCCCGAGGTGCGGCTCAAGGAGAAGGGCTCACTGCAGGGGCGCGGGGGTGGCCGCTCTACGGGGCCCGACACCGGGCGCCTCTGCCACCCACGGCGCAACAGCGAGACCTCCTGCCCCTCATCCCCGGCCCCGGTGCTGAGCCAGCGCCCGCTCTTGAGGTCACACAGTGACCCTGGCATCCTGACGGCCAGCCATGCTGGTAGGTGGCAATAGATGCCGGGATGGGGATTTGCGCGCGGCAGTGTCTGTCCAGTGCAGCCGGGATGCACCGCAGGTTTTGGCTGCATTTCTCTGTGGCCAGACGCGATTAGAGCCGGTCTGAGGTGGGCAGTTGTGCCAGGAGAACGGGGGGAGCAGGTGGGGTCTGCTGGGCTGGGAGGAGGGGGGTGCTGGGTGGGTTGTGCTGCCTGGGCTGGTGCTGGGGGTCCACACAGCAGTGTGGGGTGCTGCCAAAGCCTGAGCGCTCTTTCTGCTCCTAGCAGATTTCAGGGAAGTACTTTATACCAAAGCACTGGAGGACACCGTGTCCAACTCCTCTGCGGATACAGGTCAGAGCACTGGGATATACTGGGATATCCAAAGAGGTGGGGGAGTGTTTCTGTAGCCCTTTGGGGATTGGGCTCACCCCATTGCGGCTGGGATGATGGAGACCTGTGGTGGTACCGCTCCCACCAGCTGTGGAGGGGAGACAGCAGGAATCCCAGGGGCTGCATGGTCAGGTCCTGTCAGGAGCAGTGTCCTGGCATCTGACGGTAGTGTCTCTGCAGGGCTGTGCTCAGACGCCTGCCTGCTCCGCCATTCGCACTGTGACTCCCCCCCACTGCTCCGGGCTGGCTCGACAGGGAAGAGCAAGCTGCTGCCCTCCAAGAAGGTGACGCAGCAGCTGTCGAAGACGACGACCCGCTCCCTGGGGGACCTCAAGGTCTGCCGGAGCACCCGTGGGCTGGTGGCCAGGTTCCTGCAGAGACCCAAGCGTAGCCCAGCAGCTGGCATCGAGGTGCCCGGGCACAGCTCCCAGGGGCACAAGCAGGTGGGTGCCAGCAGCCATGGTGCTCCAGGGGACAGGGGCAGCTCCTCTTTCCCAGGGACCCCCATCCACACCCTCTCCTGCCCTGCGGTCTCTACCAGCACCTCCACGCTGGTCCTTCCAGGGTCTCCACCCCCCTGCCATGCACCCCATGGTGTCGGCACGCCAGCTGTAGGCAGAGCCTCCTTCCTGCAGCACTGTCCTTGCCCAGCCCTTCTTGGCACGGCAGCTCCTTCCCCTCGGTCCCCACTGTAGCCTCAAGTGGGAAAATCGTGCATGTCACAACGGCTTTGGCTTTGCCCCTGAGTCACCACAGCCTGGAGGCCATTGCTGGGACATCCCGGCCTCAGCTTACGGGAAGCTGGAGACCTTGCGCAGCCCCGGGAGGTCCCAGTAGGAATGAGCCCATCCTTAATGACAGCGTATGCGTGTGATGCACACTTCCGCCATCCCTCGCCACCTTTGTCCTCCTGCCCTGCGTGCCTGCCCGGCTGCCCTTGGTGCACAGGCCATATGGCAGGGCAGGTGAGGGCACGGTGCTGTGGTTAGGGGTGCCGTCCACGCGGCTGCAGCTTGTCCCCATGGGGTTGCAGGTTCCCTGGAGTGCCTGGCCAGGAGCAGAGCGGCCCCACGAAGGCATCCACCTGCAGAGCTGCGGGGATCTGAGCTCCACCTCATCCCTGCGACGGCTTCTGTCCGCCCGCCGGCTGGAGCGCAGCCACCCGCGGAGCCTCAGTGGGACCTGCAAGGAGAGCGTTCTCTGACGACGCACCCCCACCTGTGACGGCCTCCGTGGGGACCCTCCTGGTGCAGAGAGGGAGGGTCCTGCTCTGGGCCAGGGCCCCCGGACATTGCTTGGACATTGCTGCTGCCCCCGCGGGGCTGGGTCCTGCACTGCTGCCCTGGGGCCTCTTCTGGGCCCTTTCCCCAGGTGGGGCCAGGGCAAGGGGCTGGTCCCCTGGGGTGTCTGCTGGGGGGCCGAAACGGCCATGCCTGTCCCCCCCTGCTCTGTCCCCTGTGCCAGCCGTGCCTGTCCCCTGGGATGGCCGTGTCTGTCCCCTGCCCTGTCCCCTGTGCCGGCTGTGCCTCTACCCTGGGATGGCTGTGCCTGTCCCCCGCCCTGTCCCCCCCCCCGCGCTGGCCATGCCTGTCCCCTGTGCCAGCCGTGCCTGTCCCCTCTGCTGGCTGTGCCTGTCCCCCATGCCAGCTGTGCCTGTCCCCTGCCCTGTCCCCTGCGCCAGCTGTGCCTGTGCCCTGTCCCGCCCCCCACCGGCCGTGCCCGGTCCCCTGTCCTTTGCCCTGGCCGTGCCTGTCTCCTGCCCGGTCCCGCCACGGCCCGCGCCCGGCTGCGCCCGGGGACGCGTTGCGGGGCCGGTCCCGCGGCGCTCGCAGCCGCGCTGCCCCTCGCTAGAGACCGAATAAATGTGGTCGCCGCCCGCCCGGGGCCGTGGGGGCCGGTGGCGCCGGGGGAAGGGGCGGGGCGGGCGGGGCGGTCAGCTGATCGATCACGTGATCGGCGGGGCGGGGCAGCGGCCGCTTGGGTCCTCGGCGGCGGCCCCGGCCGGTACCGGCGCTGGCCGCGGGGGCGGGCGGAGCGGGGACGTAGCGCGTTGCCTAAGCGGGGCGGCGGCCGGTGCCCACCTGCGCCTCCCGGGGACTCCCGGTACCGGGGGGGGGGAGGGTGTGAACGGCCGTGCGGCTCCCCCGAGATCGCCGGCCCCGTTACCGTCGCGGGGGTAGGGCCGGGCCCCGGTTGGGCAAGACAGCGGGCGCGGGCGCGGCCCGCCCAGTGCCGGTGCCGCTCCTGGTCCTGCACCGGCGCCCCGGGCGTGGGCGGAACGGGAAGCCCGGGTGCCCTTAAAGGCGAGGCCGGCAGCGGGCCCGGTGCTGAGGGGGTGGCTTGGCAACCAGCGCGGCCGGGACCGGCTCGGGGTGCCAGCGGGACGGGAGGCTTTGACGGTGCTGCTGCCGCTGCTGCTCACGTGCCCTGCACCCCGGGACCCGCCGGGGGACGTGGAGGGGCAATGGGGGCTGCTGGTGCCCTGGGCTGGCTGCTGCTGCTGCTGCAGGCCGTGCACCGGGCTGCAGGTGAGCGTGGGGGCAGCGGGGTGCGGGTGTCTGGGGGGCCGGGGGCAGCGCAGGAGCTGGGGTGCCCTGAGAGGTGATGGGATGTGGAGTATGGGGGCAGTGGGAGCACGCAGGGTGGGCAGGAGAGCTCTGGCAGGGACGTGTCCCTGAGCTGGCAGCTGCCCCTGCCCTGACCGTGCCCCCCAGGTGCCCGGCCCTGCAGCCCCAAGTACTTCGGCCGCGATGCCATGGTATGTGTCTGCAACGCCACGTACTGCGACACGCTGGACCCTGTGGTCCTGCCGGCCCCGGGCACCTACGTCAAGTATGAGAGCAGCAAGGCTGGCAAGCGGCTGGAGCGCAGCGAGGGGAGCTTCCAGCACAGCCTGCATGCCCCAGGTACCTGCTGCAGTTGGCAGAGACGGGCCGGACCCTGCCTGTGGCCCACCATCACACTGGCTTCCCTCCCTGCAGATCTCGTCCTGGCCGTGGACACGACGCAGCGGTACCAGAAGGTGAAGGGTTTTGGTGGCTCCGTTACCGACGCAGCTGCCATGAACATCTTTTCTCTGCCAGAAACAGCCCAGGATCACCTACTGCGCTCGTACTTCTCTGAGGAAGGTGAGCACATTGGGGGAGGCAGGAGGGATGCTAACAGGGACCCTGCAGGCCTCTGCCTGGACACTGGCAGGGCTTGGAGACCTCGTGTCCCACTGCCCACCTCTACCTGTCCCATCCCCTGTGCCTGGCAGGGCTGGAGTACAACCTCGTCCGGCTCCCTATGGCCAGCTGTGACTTCTCTCTCCATGCCTACACCTATGACGATGTTCCCTTTGACTATGAGCTCGCCCACTTCAGCCTGCGAGACGAGGACACAAAGCTGAAGGCGAGCGGTGGGAGGGAGCGGGGTAGGATGGGGGGTAGGGGGAGGTACAGGGGCTCAGCCCCTCTGCCCCCTCCTGCAGATCCCCCTCCTGCACCGAGCCTTGGCCATGAGCAAGCGGCCGCTGTCACTGTACGCAAGCCCCTGGACCTCCCCGACCTGGATGAAGACCAGTGAGTCCTTTGTGGGGAAGGGCACGCTGAAGGGGCAGGCAGGCGACAAGTACCACAAGACCTGGGCCAACTACTTTGTACGGTAAGGAATGCCTGGAGCAAGGGGTGCAAGGAGATACCCAGGGGATCCTCGGCAGTGGCTGAGACCCCATGGATCACCCCTTTCCCCTGTGCCCAGGTTCCTAGATGAATACGCCAAGCACAACCTCTCCTTCTGGGCAGTGACGGCGGAGAACGAGCCTTCGGCCGGGCTGATCAACAACTACCCCTTCCAGTGCCTGGGCTTCACAGCCGAGCAGCAGCGGGACTTCATTGCACGGGACCTGGGCCCCGCGCTGGCCAACAGCTCCCACCGCCACATCCAGCTCATCATCCTGGATGACAACCGGCTCCACCTCCCGCACTGGGCCAAAGTGGTGAGTGCAGCGTGGGGTCCACCAGCATGGCGAGTTGGGGCAAAGCCCCAGTCCCGCTGGCACAGCACTTCCCTGCAGAGGGCTTGGCCCCTGTGTCCCACAGCATGAGGGCTGACTGGCTTTCTGCCCTCTGGGACCTGGTGGTGGCCAACTTTTTTTCCTGCCAGGTCCTGGAGGATGAAGAGGCAGCTCGCTACGTCCACGGCATCGGCATCCACTGGTACCTGGACTTCATTGGTCCCATACAGGACACGGTGGTGCCCACTCATGAGCTCTTCCCCGACTACTTTATCCTAGCCACAGAGGCATGCATCGGGGCCCATTTCTGGGAGAGGGATGTGATCCTGGGCTGCTGGGAGCGGGGGAACCAGTACAGCCACAGCATCCTGATGGTGAGGCCCCCGCATCACCCTGTGGAGTGGGCCCTGGAGAGAGCTGCCGGCACACTTCCTCTCCCATCAGCACCCCACTCCTTGGGCAGACATCTGGGCTGTCCTATTGCAGAACCTGAACCACTTTGTGGCTGGCTGGACTGACTGGAACCTGGCCCTGGACCTGGAGGGGGGCCCCAACTGGGTCAAGAACTACGTAGACAGCCCCATCATCGTGGACACCAGTGAAGGCATCTTCTACAAGCAGCCCATGTTCTACCACCTGGGGCACTTCAGGTGAGTTGGGGCCCCCGACACACTCTCAGCTGCCTGGGCTCCAGCTCCATGGTTGCAGTAGCAGCTTGTCAGGAGGGGAGCAGGGCAGGTTTGTTGGGAGAGGAGCTTTTCTGGGGTCTGACTCCTTTCCTGGGGTTGCCTCTTGCTCATGCCCATGCAGTAAGTTCATCCCCGAGGGCTCCCAGCGCGTGGGGCTCATTGCCTCCAAAGAGTCCAAGAAGGTGGACCTGGAGTATACGGCTTTCCTGCGCCCTGATGGCGCCGTGGTGGTGGTTGTTCTGAACCGGTGAGTGATGCAGCCCAACCTGCGAGCATGGGACCCGTCCTGCTGAGCCTTGTGCACTGCTGGTGCTCGGGAGCTGCTGCAGGTCTGACCCTGCTGCTCCTCGCCCTCCAGGTCCCTGCAGAACATCACCTTCGGGTTGGCAGATACGGTTGGCCTCATCGCAGCTGTGGCTCCAGCCAGCTCCATCCAGACCTACCTGTGGAAGCGGCAGTGACAGGGCTGGGACACCCATGGCTGGCCAAGGGCCAAACTGAGCCAGGCCAGGAGAGCAGCCCCACGATGCCCACGGGCTCAGGCCTGGGAGCATGGAGGAGGCGGCTCACCGCTGTCTGCACCATGACAGAGCCAAGCACTTGGGTGAGCTGGAGGAATGAGCCGGGCCAGCAAGCGCCGTGCGCGTGCAGGAGGGCCGGGAGCACCGGTGCCCTTGAGATGGAGATCGCACAGGCTGTGACTGCTGTTTTCTGCTGCTCTGACATTAAATGCTGATGCTGCCTCTATGTCTGCAGCTGGAAGAGAAATATCCAGGTCCCTCCCCTGCTCCTGGGTGCCACCTGGGCACAGAGCCCGTGGGGGTCCCAAGAGCAGTCCAGAGCACCTGGGGTGGCTGCTTCCCCCCCCCCACCCCCCAACCCCTGCTGCTCTCCCCCCCTGCAACTCACAGCAGGGCTTATCCTGCTGGGGAGGTGTTCCAGGCACCAGTCTGCTCCCAGTTCCAAGTGTGTGCTGCCTGGCAGAGGGGTGCACTGAGCCCAGGTGCTCTCCCACTGCCTTCACAGGCAGGTTTAGGAACTGGCAGCATTTACCCTCAACACAGATGCTCTGGGTCCTGGAGCAGGAGTGGAGGTGAAGCACCTGGGCGCCTGCCTTGGTGGAAGCTGTGGGCAGGGACTGCAGCCAAGCTTCAGCTTTCTGTGCTTTTCCTGCCAAGCTGGAGCCACTCACAGCCCGATGCTGGGCTGGGGGCCTGTGTGGATCACATCTCACCCGGTGCAGGGTGCTCCCTGAGGTCAGGGCTGGAGGCAGAACCAGCTCCAGGAGCATTGCAGCACAGTGGGTTCAGGGTAGAAACTGGCTGTGGATGGAGTCAGGGCATCTGCAAGTTTCTCCTGGGGCTTTGCAGGAAAAGTTGCTGGCCAGGCTGCAGTGACCCTGCCATGGGGTGTGCTGTCCCCCACAGGGATGGGGCACAGCGGTCCCTGCTGCAACAAGGAGGCTGTGAGGGTGCACCAGGGACTCAGCACCTGCCACGGAGCCGGGGCAACTTGAGCAAGCAGGCATGGGCCAGGAGTGGGCGCCGAGTGTGGGCACACCCAGGAAGGAGCGAGGGAGCTTGGAGGGTGTGCTGAGCAGAGGATTAGGGCAGGGAGGTCACAATTGCAGGTAGGGTGAGGAAGGGAGGCCAGGGCTGCTGGGCCGATCCGGGTCAGCCAGGTCGAGGCATGCGGGATGTGGCCCAGGGATGCTGTCAGCGATGCTGCGTGGGCTGGGCACAGCCCAGCGCCAGCTCCGGCAGTGCCCAGGGCGGTGGGTAAAGTGTGTGACAGGGTCACCCTAAGAAGCTGGCACATCCTGTGCCGCAGTTCCACCGGGATGCTGTCCTGGGGCAGGAGCCCTGGGACCCCACAACACTAGGGGGGGAGTGTGTGCGAGTCCTGGGAAGAGCTGGCTGTGCAGAGGGGCAGGAGCATCCCACTCCTGCCCGGAGGCTGTTTGTGTTTGTCCACAAGAGGGAAATATTTCTCCAGGATCACAGCAACAGCAAGCCCCGCTCCCAGGATCCCGCTTCCAGTATGCCTGTGCCCGGGTGCAGGACTGCTCCTCCACCTGCTGCTTCTTCCCCAGGTTGTTACTCATCAGCTTCCTTTAACGTTTTACTGGCCCCGATAATAAAAGCTGATGGTTGGATGCTGAATCATCCCGGGACATGTGCCCTTGTCCCTGTGCTCTCTTCGGCTCTGAAGGACCAACTAGCTCTGGGTTAAATAAAGAGGGGGTGAATCCTTCAACATCGTTTTGGGGCATACACCAGCTGGTGGCTGCTGCAGCTGGGAGGATGGGACCCCCCAGCAGCTTGCCTAGAACCAGTGGCCACCACCAAGGGTGGGGTCTCCGCACGCTCAGGGCTGGGGTCTAGCTGCCTGGCAGGACCCTGGAGCCTGATGTGATGCTGCACTGAGGCTCTGCGTGCCTGGCTCCCGCGTTGGCACTGACGTTTTCGGAGTTGCATTCCCTGTAAAGGCAGCTCAGTCCCAGCTCCATGTTCCCAGACTCCCATCCCCACTGGTCTGGCTAAGGGACAAAATTCACCCCCCCGGGCTCCTCGGCCCGCTGCAGGGCAGGTCTGCAAACACCACGAGAAACCCCTGCGTGCTGGAAGCATCAGCAAGAAGCGGCTTTGAGAGGCTTTGGTGGGGCTGCCCAGCATCTCCAGTGCCACCAGCTCTGTGCCAAGGCGTTGCCCTTCCCCTGGGTCTCACTTTTCCTGCTCAGCAGGAAGTTCTTATCAGCCAGTGTTGATAGGGATGAGCTCCAGCAGCCTCCACAGTGTTTTTGCTCCTGGGAGCTGTGGCTGGGCAGGCAGCAGGCAGAGCCGGATCCCAAAACAGAGAGGAAAAGGGTACACAGGGCGCCCCAGGTGGCCAGCAGTGGGCCAGGAAGCAGGTGATCACTGTGGAGCAGCAGTAGCTGCCCTATTAACCCCTCCCCAAAGTTGGGGTTATTAGCCTGGGTGTAGAAGCTGGCTGGCAGGTTAGTCACAGCTGGGGGTGGAAGACCCATGGGGCAGAGGGATGGGGCCAGGAGCTTCCTTCCAGGGCTGCCGGTTTGCCCCCGAGTCGTAACCGGGGGCTGCCCAGCCCAGCCCTGCCTGCCCCTTCCCACGTGGCAGCTGGTCCAGGCACCCCGTGGGGTGTGGGACTACAAGCAGGCAGTGCTGGAGGGTAGGAGGAACTTTGATGAATTGAATTGCCCCACAGCTGCATCTGATATGCCAGAAAAGGAGAAAATTAGTCATGAAGTGCTTGCTCCACCCGGAGAGGGAGAGCTAACGGAGCAGTTTAACCCCGTGGAGGGAAACTCTGAGCCCTGGTGTTCGATGCTCTCAAGTAGGTGGAGCAGTGGCTGGGAGCTGGCTGCTCTGTCCCCTCTGGGCCACCCCTGCGGAGAGATGCTGAGGGTATCCCCACAGTGATGGGTGTGTCCATGAGTGTCTATGGGAGTGGGCACGTCCTGGGTGATGTGACCAGGACCAGGCAGTGTCTGTGTGCCTGGGTGAGCCGGCCCAGGTCAACCCTGGCTCTTTGGACTGGGAAGGTTGCTCTCAGAGGAGCAGGGAGCACTCCCGGCGTGGTTTGTCACCAGGCTCAGAGGAGCAGAGCTCTGCTCCTGGCATAGCTGGTGTCGGGGCACTGGGCTCCCCTCTGTGGGCCTGGCTCAACACCACAGCCCTGGCTGCCATTGCCAGGGGCCAGAGTGCAGCCCTGCCTTTGCAGTAGCTGAGGCACTTGCCAGCTTGCTGCTACTGCTGCTGCCTTCCATAGTGCGTGCTGAGGTGAGGCGAGCAATGAAAAGGCTTGGGCAGGGCATGGCAGCGGTCCCAGCTCCTGTGTGGCCACACCTGGTGGGTCATTTTGCTGCACCGGGCCGTGCAGCCGTGTTTGCCATCCTTGCCTGGGGGTCCTGGACCCTCCCCATGCTGGGTGCATGGCCACAGCAGGGGGGAACTGGGGTGATGGGCAGGGGTAAATTGACTGAGGTGCTGTTAGAAGTCATTAGCACGACAGCCTGCCCGTGGGCTCTGCTGTGCTTCCAGGGATTCATCCAGACCCTGCCTGACAAAAGAAAGAAATCAGTTCTTCCTTCAGGGCGTTGCAGTGGGTTGTCAGGACTGCTCCATGCTGTGCCTCCCTGTGCTGGTGGGACCTTTTGCGTAGGCAGAGCTGCCAGCACGATGTCCCTGTCTCCTCTCTGGGGGCTGATGCCCTTGCATGGCAGCGGAAGGTGAGGGAGACCTGGTGTTCTCCAGATCCCGGGGCAAGGAGACATACGAGGGTCCGTGTCCAAGACCAGTGGTAGGTATGGGCCGGGAGGAGAGCAAGGAGGAGTTGTGGGGGTGGCAGAGGGTGTGCTGCAGAGGGAGGTCTTGCAGCGACTCCCCATAAAGGCGAGGTGGGGAGGCTGGAGGTGCCTGAGGAGGAGGAGGGCTGGCAGTAGTGCAGGTCTGGGAGCAGCTGGGACAGAGGCTGGTGAGCTGTGTGTTCCTGGGAGGGATGGACCCACCTCACCTTCCTGCAAGGCAAGGGTCTTTGTGGGTGGGAGGACAGAGCATGCAGCAGGAGCTCCCCAGCAGCAGAAGAAAGAGCAGGGGCAGAGGAGACTGCAGATCCAGGCAGCGAGCACAGCCTGTCGTTTCATCCCTGCCTGCACCTGCCTTGGCTGAGGGTGCCCCTGCTTGCAGGCTCCGCTCCCCGGGACCCACCGGAGCCATGGGGGCTGTTGCCGTTCTGGGCTGGCTGCTACCGCCGCTGCTGCTGCTGCAGGTGGTGCCCCAGGCTGCAGGTGAGTGCAGGGACATCACAGGGCTGGCAATAGCACAGCGTGGCTTGGGTTCTGGGGTGACCTGGGACAGGGTCAGGAGCTCAGGGGCAGTGCAGGAGCTGGGGTGCCCCGGGAGGTGATGAGGTGTGGAGCATGGGGGCAGTGGGAGCACGCAGGGTGGGCAGGAGAGCTCTGGCAGGGACGTGTCCCTGAGCTGGCAGCTGCCCCTGCCCTGACCGTGCCCCCCAGGTGCCCGGCCCTGCAGCCCCAAGTACTTTGGCCGCGATGCCATGGTGTGCGTCTGCAACGCCACGTACTGCGACACGCTGGACCCCGTGGTCCTGCCAGCCCCGGGCACCTACGTCAAGTATGAGAGCAGCAAGGCTGGCAAGCGGCTGGAGCGCAGCGAGGGGAGCTTCCAGCACAGCCTGCACGCCCCAGGTACCTGCTGCAGCTGGGCAGGTGGTGGGTGCCACCACAGGACCCCCAGGCACTGTAAACTGAGCTGAGATCTCCCTCGTAGAGCTGCTGCTGACGCTCAACATCTCCACACTGTACCAGCACGTGAAGGGCTTCGGTGGGTCCCTCTCTGATGCTGCTGCCCTGAATATCCTGGGGCTGTCGCAGCCAGCCCAGGACAACCTGCTGCGCTCATACTTCTCCGAGAGTGGTGAGCAGTGAGGGTACTGGCAGCGTGGGGTGGCTCCTGGGGTCCCTGGAGGCAGTTGTGCCTGTCCCCACTGCAGGGATGCCCATCACCGGGGTGCCTGCTCTGGTGCTGCTTGATGCCTTTCCTGCTCCGCAGGAATTGAGTACAACCTCATCCGGCTCCCCATGGCTTGCAGCGACTTCTCCGTGCGCCCATACAGCTACGACGACGTCCCCCACGACTATGAGCTGAAGCACTTCAGACTGGCCGAGGAGGACGTGAAGATGAAGGTGGGAGGCTGAAGCCACTGCCATTGGCACCTTGTCCCCCTCTCCTGCCGGAGTTCCTACGTGTGCTGGGACCCCGGTGACCAGGCGCTGCTGAGCCCCGTGCACAGTGGCAGGGTGCGTGGGGACAGCCTGTGAGAGCTGGCACCTCCTCTGGGGCACGTCCTGGCACATCCTGGCTGGCACTGGCAGGGTGCAGAGCCAGGGCACCGTGCCATGGGGTGGTGCTCACAGGCTGCCATTCCCTGCAGAGGTGCCTTGAGTGCTCCCCTTCCTCCCGTGCTGCGCCATGTAGTTTTGGCAGGCTGCAGCTGGAGCTGAGCCGGACCCTCTGCCCCCTCCTGCAGATCCCCCTCCTGCATCGAGCCTCAGCCATGAGCAGGCGGCTGCTGTCACTGTATGCCAGCCCCTGGACCTCCCCAGCCTGGATGAAGAGTAACGGGGACATCCGCGGGAAGGGGACGCTGAAGGGGCAGGCAGGGGACAAGTACCACAAGACCTGGGCCAACTACTTCATCAAGTATCGTTCCCAGGGCTGGGAGGCTTGAGGACCGCAGAGGCCTGGGGGGGACTGGGGAGCGGGTTAGGGTGGGCAGGCGTGGCTGATGCTGCCCCCCCCTTCCATATGCCAGGTTCCTGGATGAATACGCCAAACACAACCTGACCTTCTGGGCAATGACAGCACAGAACGAGCCCCTTGCAGCACTCCTCGCGCCCCCCCAGTTCCCCACCATCGCCTTCACTGCCGCACAGCAGCGGGACTTCATCATCCGTGACCTGGGCCCCGCGCTGGCCCGCAGCCCCCACCGCACCCGGCTCATGATCCTGGACGACCAGCGCCTCCATCTCCTGCGCTGGGCCAAAGCGGTGAAGAGCAAAGCCTGCCACCTTGTCTGGCTCCTTCTTCTCCCTTCACTCCATGTCCCACCCAAGCCTTGGGTTTTAGCTGAAAATTAAGCCAGCAGCCACTCCGAGCCTTAGACAGAGCAGTAGGCAAACCAGGTCGGCCAGAGAAGGAGCTGAAGGTGGCTAATTCAGTAGCAACCATCTCCACGTGTGTCTGGCTGAAGCAGGGATGGAAGGTGGCACCTGCATCCTGGATTCCTGCAGCGTGGCATGGAGAAGTGCTGCTGGCATGCCAGCACCTTCTCCAGGCAGAATTTTGGCTGATTTAGCTTACCCTTCGCAATGCTGAAGAGCTGTTTGTGGGAATTACCTTAAACTAAAAGGAAAGAAAAGAAAACATGCTGCTGCCCCTGCCTCAAGCGAGGCTGGAGCTGCAGGGGAGGGCACAGCACATCCCTCCCTCACCTTGAACTGGCAGCACCTGGGAACTAGGCAGGGCAGGGATGCAAGATCACACTGGGGTGGGGTGCAGGATGCAGAGGACCAGGCAGCAGCAGGAGCCATGCAGGGGTCGAGGAGCCCACCAAGGGGCACGTCTGTCCCCACACACCCATTGCTCTGTACCCAGTGGGGTGCTGGAGCCACGTCGGGTTGTTGCTCGTGGCTTGCTGCATGGGGTGCAGGTTCTGAAGGGAGGTGGCTGCAAGCGCAGGAGCCTGCGGTCCTGCAGGAGGGGACAAGAGTGGGGGCAGGTGGCCCTAAAAGACCCTGCTGGCGTGTGGGGTCTGTGCGTCCATCCCCATGGGGCTCAGAGCACTGGTGGCCCTTGTGCAAGGCATGTCCTCTTCTCTCCTCCAGGTCCTGGGCAATGCCACCGCTGCCCGCTATGTTGCTGGCGTGGGGGTTCACTGGTACCTGGATGGCCTCGTCCCAGCCAGCTGCAGCCTGGAGGCGACCCACAAGCTCTTCCCTGACCATTTTCTCCTCTACACGGAGGCCTGCAGTGGCTTCCTCACCAGCCGGTTCTCTGTGTCCCTGGGCTGCTGGGAGCGAGGGAACCACTACAGCCACAGCATCCTGACGGTACGGTCCCCCAGCAATGCCTGCCTGAAACTGGGGGCCTGGGTCAGCCCTGCTCAGCCCCTTCCCCATCTGCTCAGGTACTGAACCACTTTGTGGCCGGCTGGACTGACTGGAACCTGGCCCTGGACCTAGAGGGGGGCCCCAACTGGGTCAAGAACTATGTGGACAGCCCCATCATTGTGGACAGCAGCAAGAATGTCTTCTACAAGCAGCCCATGTTCTACCACCTCGGGCACTTCAGGTGGGGCAGGGGGGCTCAGGTGCTGCCGCCAGCCTGAGACTAGGGGCATGATCCCTCTCCTGCTCCTCTCCCTGCAGTAAGTTCATCCCTGAGGGCTCGCAGCGTGTGGGGCTACACATCAGCCACCGATATCTCTCCTGTCAGCTGGAGCACGTGGCCATCCTGCGCCCCGACAGGGCTCTTGTCCTGGTGGTCCTTAACAGGTCAGCATGTCAGCCCGGGCGAGGGGATGCTCAGCCCCAGCCGTGACAACCTGCTCAACCCCTCTTACCCCCCAGGTTTGGCTGGGACGTGCCGTTCGGGATCCGAGACCCTGCCGTTGGTTTCATCAAGACTGTGGCTCCAGCCAACTCCATCCAGACCTACCTCTGGCGCCAGCAGTGATGGCCAGGGCAGTGCTGGGGATGGCGCCGAGTGGCTGGGGGTCTCCGGGTGTCAGGTCTTCCCCCACCCTTTCCAGCATCCTTCAATGGTGGAAGAGGGTGGTGACCTGCTGCTGAGGGTGCGAGGGGGACCAGGGTCTCACTGGCACTGGGGTCTCACTAGGGCTGCTGCTGCTGGTGCTTCCCAGCCTCCCCCTTCCCTCCCCGGCACTCCCCAGCCCCCTGAAAGCTCCTGCTGCTCTGCCTCCTGGACCACGCTTTCACACGTGGCTCCCTTGAAACCTTCGCGTGTGTCTCATGCGCCAAGTAAAGCCATGACGTGCTCCCTCCGGTATGCGTCGTCCCGTCAGTGTTTCCTTTACGCTCTCAGAAATTGCTCGGTTTTCCTCAGAGAGGCGGCAAAGGGCGAGGGGTGCCCCCGGAGGGCTTCGTCCCCGTGGCCCGCATGCGGCTGTCTTGTTTATCGCTGCAGCTGGAGCCTCAGCTGCTTGCCAGCTCTTGATTCGTTTCATATGTGCTGTTGGTTTTCCCCAGCCTACTTTTTTTTTTTAATCAAAATATCCTGCTGCACTAGAGCAGACACTGTAGAAAAGGCTGAGTAAATTACATCAGTGTCCCCATCCACCAAACCTCACAGACAAATTAGGTTGATGCCATCCCCTCCAGGCCTCACACTGCTGGCTGCATCCAGCCACTCTCCACTGGTGTGGCCTCCGGACAGACTCCCCTCTATTCTGGCCGTGGCTGACATTGAGCTGGCAGCCCGCAATTACCTGGCCATCCTATTTGCTCTCTTTAAATACCAGTTACAGTATTTGCTTGCTCCAGCCTTTAGGAACGTTACCAGCATCTTTGAAGTCCTGGAATGAGAAAGCCAGAGCAGTCCTTGGCTACCTCCCCTTGTGCGTGAGCTGTGAAGTTGCTGATGTTGGGGAAAAAGGAAAAAAAAAAAAAAAAAGAGGTTTAACAACTGTTTTCTTGGAGCGTGGTAGTATGAAGGTAGCACTGGGCTCCGTCTCGACCCCATTCATGGAGCACATCTGCCCGTCCTGCGCTTTTATCGATGTCCCTGGGTAGCGTCGGCCCAAACGTCAGCTGGGCTGCCTGCACTTCTCAAAGTACATCAAAGCTCTGCCATGCAGGGAAGGCACATACGGAGCCCCTGCACCCCCAGATGTTCAGCAGTGCTGAGGGACGTGTGTGCAGGGAAATGCTTTGGCACAGCACCTCCAGGCGGGCTCTGTGCTCCCTGGCCATCTGGAAACGCAACTGTCGCAGGGCTGTACCTTCCCTCCATGCCGAAAAGCTGACGGGGAAACTGAGGGACGCAACATCCTCAGTGGTGGGTGTGAGGGGCCAGGGTGAGGCTGGAGGAATCACCTCCATCGTCCCTGCTGGCCACAGCTGATGCTGGGGGGGTCCTTGCTCTGGCCGCAGCAGGAAGAGCGGTCCCCAGGTGAGGGGCTGCCTCCCTGGCCACCTGCATGAGTGACCAGGGGGATGCACCGGGGCCAGGGTGGGCAGATGCTGCCTCTCCTGTAGCTCTGCCCCACTCCTGTTTCTCCTGATGGGCAGGTGCCTGCAATTAGGAAGGATCCCAAATTAGAAGGTGCGGAGCCCAGGCTTGTTTTGCAGGTGATAAACTGCTGCAGCCTGCTCCACCCAGCCTGGCTGCGGGCATGGGGCTCAGATGTGGGGGGGCACGGCCCCACGGCAGGGGTGAGCGGGGGCCCCGACAGGCAGCACCTGCAGCCTCCCGCTGCGCCCATCGCCTTCTGAGCTGGGCAGCGAGGAGTGGGGTGTAGTCGTCCTTGCCGTGGCTGGCTGCTCGTGGGGCTGCCCCCAGCCTCGGCAGAACCCCTGCCCACGCCAGGAAAGTTGCTGGTGCGGTGGTCGTGGCTGCAGCACTGGCTGCAGACAGCAAGCCTGTGCCTGTGGCAAAGCCAAGCTGCTGCCAGGGGGGACTTGAGGCCCAGCAGCCGCCTGACCCCAGCAGGGACACCTGGGTGGGCATGGCGGGCCCTACTCCTGCCTGAGGGTGTCCTGGGGAGGAAAGGCTGCTTTTTTGGGACTCTTTGCAAGGGGAGCACTGCGCTGGGGCTGGGTAGAGGTGGCTGCAGGCAGGGGGTCTTGTCTGGGGCAATAGAAGCACTTGGGGGGCTGGTGGGCATCCTGCCCTGCCCCCCCACCAGCTTCCCTCTGGACACTGGGACAGGTTTTAGGAGAGCTTTGCAAATGCTGCGGTGAGTGTTGAAAGCTCTCATTGGAGCAAGGTTGCAAAATCATCCACGGGTTTCTCTTCATATGCACAAAGTCCCATGAGGCATCCTCTCCCAGACTCACCTTTCCTGCTCCACCAGACGCTGTCACCTCCTACCACGCACAGCCAGAAAGCAGGTCCTGCCGCCCCACTGCCCCACGCCCAGCAGAGACGCGGCAAGAGGGTTTTCTGGCAGCAGGTGAGCACTCTGGGTCCAGAGCAGCTTCATCAGCTGGTGGGGATGGGGATGGCCCCAGACAGCAGGACCATGATGAGGCCATGCCCATGGCACTGGGCATCAGCCCCAGGCGGGGAGCAGGAGGTGATGGCTGTGGGACAGCCCACCTGGCCCTGGGTCCCCATCCTGCACAGTCTCGCGGAGCAGCGAGCTGGTGCCATCTCACCCTCGCCTTCCCCTGCCCAGGGGCAGCAGGCTGGCATCAGGGTCCCGAGGCACAGAGGTGGCTCCTCCCGTGCCCTTGTTGAGAAGCTCCTTGCCCAGCATCGTGGGAAGGACAGGGCAGGGTGGGAGCACCTGCAGAGAGCAGGGAAGTGCGGAACCTCTCTGCACTGGGGGCTCGAGCCCCAAGTAGATCTGGATGGGCATGGAGCTGTTTCCTCCCAGCCATGGCTTGGGAGGCACGGGGGATCCATGGAGCAGCATGGCATGGCATGCCATGACACAGTCGTGGGACAAGCAAGGAGGGAGAAGGAGTGGGAGGGAGGTGATGGGAGGGAACCAAGCTGCTGGTACAGTCGGCGTGGGTGGCTGGGAACGCCGGTGGGTGCGGGGCGGCACACACCCGGGGGGCTGCACCCTGGGCTGGGATGCAGCCAGAGCTGTCCATGGGCACCAGCGGGGCAGGAGGGAAGGTGAGTGCTGGGCTGAGGCTGTGGGGAGCGGGCAAGGTGGCAGGGGGGTGCTCGTGGTCCCCAAGGCTCCCAGGCAGGGGGATGCTGGGGCTGTCCCTGCCCTGAGTCTCTGTCCCCGTGCGGGGCTGGGACAGGGCAAGAGGAGCTGGTTGCTGACATCTGCCGCCCCGCTCCCAGCCCTGGTGCTTGTCGTCAGCATCTGTCCAAGCCGTGCTGCAGCAGAGGTGCCATGGGGCCTGGGTGTGCCGGCGTCCTGGGATGGCTCCTGCTGGTACAGGCAGTATTGCAAGCAGCAGGTAAGTGCTGGCGCCGTGTCCCCGAGCAGAGGGCTGCAGAGGTCAGTGGTTTGGGGCACCAAAGCCGTGGGTTCGGTGTCCATGGTGGGTTGGAGTGCGGCTCCTGCCGCAGACCTCTGTGCCTGCCCAGTCTCTCCTGCTGCAGGCGGCCGGCCCTGCGATGCCAAGGACTTTGGTCACGGCTCACTGGTGTGCGCCTGCAGCGCCACGTACTGCGACACGCTGGACCCCGTGGTCCTGCCGGCCTTGGGCACCTATGTCAAGTATGAGAGCAGCAAGGCCGGCAAGCGGCTGGAGCGCAGCGAGGGGAACTTCCAGCGCAACGCCAAGACCCCAGGTACCCGCCGCGGCCGGATGCTTGCCTGAGCACCAGGGAACAGAGTCCGTCTGTACACAGCAGCTGCGATGATGTTTGTCCCCCGCAGAGTTCCACCTCACCCTGGACATGGCGCAGCGGTACCAGAAGGTGAAGGGTTTTGGTGGGTCTGTCACAGACTCAGCTGCCATCAACATCCAATCTCTGTCCAAGGATGCCCAGAACCACCTGCTCCGCTCCTATTTCTCTGAGGAAGGTGAGCCTGGGGCAGAGCGATGCTGCTGGGTGGCAGAGCCAGTCTGTCCAGCCTCCCCTGCTGGGGGTTGGCTGCTGAGACTCATGCCAAAGGGCTGGAAGCCAGGGGGCTGCATCCCCTGAATCCACCCCAGGGATGCCCATCACCGCCTGCTCTGTCCCCAGGCATCGAGTACAACCTTGTACGTGTCCCCATGGCCAGCACCGACTTCTCCATCCGCCTGTACACCTATGCTGACGTGGAGGGCGACTTCGAGCTGAAGCACTTCAACCTGACAGAGGAGGACACGCAGATGAAGGTGGGTCCCACAGGGTGAGCCCAAGGTGCCGCGGCTGCAGCCTGGGTGGAACGGGATGAGATGGGATGGGGAAGGGAAGCATCTTCCTGCTGGTGGGGAGGGAGAGGACTCGTCCTGCCACCTGCGATGCCAGTGCTGGGGCAGACTCGGAGAGCTCACTGCTATCCTGGTTCTCCCCAGATCCCCACCCTCCAGGCAGCCCAGGCGGTGGCCAAGCGGCCGTTGTCACTGTACGCCAGCCCCTGGACCTCCCCGGTCTGGATGAAGACAAATGGTGCGATGACAGGGAGGGGGACACTGAAGGGCAGCCCTGGGGACAAGTACCACCAGGCCTGGGCCAAGTATTTCATCCGGTGAGGGGCCGTGGGAGTGCAGTGGGCATCGGGGTCACCATGCCCAGAGGTAGGGCTGGGGCTGCCGTGCCGGGGCCATTCACCAACTGCCCCCATGCCCAGGTTCCTGGACGAATACGCCAAGCACAACTTGACCTTCTGGGCAGTGACGGCGGGGAATGAGCCCACGGCCGGCGAGATTGTCTTCTACCCCTTCCAGTGCCTGGGCTTCTCCCCTGAGCACCAGCGGGACTTCATTGCACGGGACCTGGGCCCCGCGCTGGCCAACAGCTCCCACCGTGATGTCCGGCTCATCATCCTGGATGACCAGAGGGTGATGCTGCCCTACTGGGCCCAGGTGGTGAGTCCCCATGGTGGTTCTTCTGGCTCCACAGTGGCTATCCTGGCCCCACGGCAGCTCTCCCAGCTCTGTGTGCCAGTGACACCTTTCTCCTGCCAGGTTCTCAAAGACCCTGTGGCCGCCAGCTACATCAGCGGCATTGGCATCCACTGGTACCTGGACTTCCTGGCACCCATCGACCTCACGCTCTCCATCACCCATCACCTCTTCCCGGACTATTTCCTCCTCTCCACAGAGGCCTCCACCGGCTCCTACTTCTGGGAGCCCAGGGTGGTGCTGGGTGGCTGGGACCGTGGGAGCAAGTATAGTCACAGCATCCTGACGGTAGGGTTCAGCAGGGGCTGTTGACACGCTGGCCACCCCCTGCGCCCACCCACGGCTCAGCACCATCACCTGCCCCGCAGAACCTCAACAACTACGTGACGGGCTGGACTGACTGGAACCTGGCCCTGAACCTGGAGGGGGGGCCCAACTGGAGCAAGAACTATGTGGACAGCCCCATCATCGTGGACAGCAGCAAGGATGTCTTCTACAAGCAGCCCATGTTCTACCACCTGGGACACTTCAGGTGAGTTGGGGCCGGGGGTGGCTGGTGAGGGGCTGCTGGCTCCTGCTGCCAGCTCTAGCCACCATCCCAGGCACCACGCTCAGGCCCTGCTTGTCCCTGCAGCAAGTTCATCCCCGAGGGCTCACAGCGCATGGGGCTGGCTGTGTCCAAGAAGTGCCGCCAGTGTGAGCTAGAGCACTCGGCTTTCCTGCGCCCCGACGGCGCCATCGTCCTGGTGGTCTTGAACCGGTGAGTAGCTCAGCCCTGTGCCCCAGCTCGAAGCCCAGCTGCCCCCTCTGACCTGTATCCCCTCTCGCATCCCCACAGCTTCCCTGTGGACGTGTCCTTCGGGATCTCTGACCCACAAGTTGGCTTCATTGAGGCCATGGCTCCTGGTGACTCTATCCAGACATTCCTGTGGAAGCAGCCAGCCTAGCGCGGCCGTGGCTGGCAGAGGAGGGAGGTGCTGGCACCGGGAGTGCGGTGCTGGTGGAGGGCTTGGGGACGGGCCCCTGCACGGAGCTGGGGCTGCGGCACAGCCCCACAACACCCCAGGGGACCTGTTTGATCTGAGGGCTGCAACGCCTGCTCTTGTCTACATGTTTTCATAAAATAAACAGGTTTTCTACAACCTCGCCTGTGCCCTCTCTGCCCTCCCTTGCTGCCTGCTCAGTGGGCAGGACCGTGCCAGTAGCCAGAGAAGGCAGGTTTGGGGTCAGCAGTACCTGCTGAGATCCATGGGGTCCCATCCCGCCTCTGCCCGGCTTCCTGGGGGCATCCTACCAGGGACCGGGTCTGTGCTGCAGGGAGGCAGGGGGCTGTCACCCGGAGGGGCAGCACCTCTCTCCCCTCTGCCCACTGCAGCATCCCCCCAGGCAGGGCAGGGGCCAGAAGCTGGCAGGGACCTGGGGCCAGCAGCAGCCAGGACCTGCAGCTGGGGTTCAGCACAAGGCCCCAACATCAGCAGCTCCAGCTTCTCTCGGCCAGAGCAGGCGGCCGCGTGCTGCGGTTTCTCCTGCCGGAGCAGCCATTGGCCTTCCACCCCCCCCAGCTAATGGGAACCGGGAGCATTGGGCACATACTTCCCGAGTGACGTTATGGGGGAGCGGGCACGGGGGGGGGCTGCACTGAGTCATCCCCTTCCCAGTGGGGCCCCTCAAACTGGGCCAGAGTGGGGGAGGCTCCACAGCTGGCCCCGGCACAGCACCGTGGCTCCACTCCCGGCACAATGCGGGGGCCCCCCTGGCCATCACACCCATGTGGGGGGCACGTGGGACGTGTGTCTGGGGAGCTTGGCCCGGGGGTGCCAGGCACAGCCAGTCCCTAAAGGGTGCCCACAGCAGCAGTGTCAGGATGCCAGCGGTGGCGCAGCCAGCGGCCGAACAAGCAAGGGCTGAGTGCCACCCGGCAGCCGGCATGCAGGCGAGCCTGGCCAGACGCCGCTTTTCCATTTGTGCGCTCGTAAACCAGCAGCAGCCAGAGAAAACCACAGCAGCGCGGCCAGCCACAGGCCTGGGCCCCATGCGGCACGTCCCAAGGGTGCACCAACGGCACTGCTGGGGCACACAGTGCTTGGGTGGCCGCCCCCGGCCCCAGGTCCCGCTCTGCAGCCTCAAGCCCCCTTGGCCACCGCACGGATCTGTGCTTACTGCGTGACGTGTTTTTGGCAGTGCCAGCTGCGAGGAACTCCCCATTGCTGGCAGGCGTAGAGGAATGCAAACAGAGGAATTCCTGCTGCAGCTGTGGCCGCTCACCGCCCTGCTCACGCCGCTGTGGGGAGCTGGGATCCAGGTGTCCCTCCAGCAGCGGGGAGCGCTCCTGCCCCCCCGGCCTGGGGACGCGTCCTGCCAAGAAGCCCAGGCCTCCCTTGCCGCTGGTTTCTGCTGCAGCAGAGACCGTCTCCAGCAGTGCTGCGGCTCTGGGGGAAGCCGGGCTGGCAGCAGGGTGGTGGTGGTGGGGCCTGGCTCCATACAACCTGCTGTCTGCTCTGCCTGGCAGCCAGAGGGCAGGGATGCTGCAGCGCAGGACAGATGGAGGGCTCAGCCCCACAGCTGCCAGAGAAAGGATGGGGAATGCTGCCAAGACGCTCACAGATGCTTTTAGGAACCTAAAAACCTGCAGGTCTCCCCTTCGCCCCATCCCCAGAGAGCCCCAAGGCTGGGGATGAGGGCCAGAGCTGCGGGAAGGACGCAGGGTGCGGTACTGGGGCAGAGCCAGACAGGCAACAGGGCAGCGCATCGGTGCCCCCTGCAGCGCTGCAGCCTGTGCAACTGGGGAAACTGGGAAGGGCCCCAAGCTTGCTGGGAGGACAAGAGGGAGCAGGTGGAGAGAGGGAGGTTTATTGGCATGGCAGTCGCGCTCCCCGTGGAGAGGGCTGGGATTCCTGGCAGGACGCAGAGCAGAGCACCCACAGGGAACGATGCTGCCAGGCTCCCAGTGTAAAAACAGTCAGTTCCAGGGACCAGAGAAGGGACAGTCGAGCAAGCTCTTCCTTACTCCTCCTCCTCCTCTTCCTCCTCCTCCAAGGTGATGGGCTGGCGGCCAGCCAGCCCCGTGCCGCCACGCTGGATGGAGACGATGCCGCTCAGGAAGGCGTAGCCCAGCATAGCCGCCAGCCCCACCAGCACTGACAGCAGCTGGTTCCGTCGTTTGTGGGGGTCCTCCTCTGTCTCGCCAACATCAGCGCCCGCAGCCCGCGGGGCGCTGGCTGGGGGCTCACCTGGGGGGGCAGAGCAGGGGTGTGGAGGGAGAACAAGTCACCCTGAGCCCGTGGGGTGAGGTGGGGGGATGCATCTCACCTCCGTCCCAGGGGAAGTAGAGGCTGAGGATGGAGGTGCAGTAGTTGCACAGGTTCTGCAGGGACTTCAGGTGCTGCTGCAGTTTCCCGTTGGGCAGCTTTGCCTTCAGGAGTGGCGCCAGGCGGCTGAAGACAAAGGCGTCAAGGGAGGCCGGCCTGGGGCACAGAAACCTGCAACTGGGTCATGGTCCCTCCCGCTGTCCCCACCCAAAGCCACCCAGACACATTGGCCGCCCCCAGCCCCCTGTGCCTTAGGGGACAGCAAGCAGCTCCTCCTCCTTGGGAGGGCTCTCTGCTTCCAGCCCCCAAGGTGAGGAGGGGGAAAGCAGGATGATCCCACCCCGGAGCAATTCTACTGGCTCCAACAAGAGATGGGGAAAGAGATGCCGGGGCTGGCGGCAGCTCCTGCAGTCTTAATTCTGCCGCCCACATCGCTCTGTGCTGCCACAGACAGCTGTGTCCCCTGTGAGCCCGTCCAACCCCCAAAGCGACGTGCATGGGCTGCAGCTTCCCTGCAGACCATGGGGTCTCAGTCCTGCCTGGGTGTGGGGGGCTCTCAGGCCCCAGAGCACCTTCCCCCTATGGCCACCTACGAGTCTCCAAAGAAAAACTTCTGGGAGCCGAGGCGCTGGGACAGGAGTGTCAGGCATTCCCGAGCATCCCGGTAGAGCTGGAGAAGGATAGAGGGTTGTCACCCACACAGCCACGCGGCAGACTGCCACGGTGCTAAGGGGAGTGGGAAGAGGGTGCTCAGCCAGGGTGAGCCCTGGACCCCGATTAAGATTTTGGCCTTGTGTGGGTCCCTCTGGGCACCAGCCGAGGACCTGCCGTGCCCAGACCACATCCCCTCACCTCCTTCTCCAGCTTCTCCTCGTCCTCCATGTAGCTGTCTCCCCACATAAGCTGCAGCCGCTCCAGGTGCTGCTTGTGCATGCAGTTGGGCAGGAAGAAGTTCAGGGGGAAGGGAATGGTTTCAGTGTACCACTTCCGCGTGTGCTCCACGTAGTTCTTTGTGTCCACCCAGAAGGTGTGGATCTGCAGCGGAGAAAAATCCATGCCCAGGCCATGGCAGGGCTGGAGCCAGCGCAGCCTTTTGCTGCGGTGGGCACCGTGGAGCCTGTGCCCGGTGCTGCACACATAGGTGCCACATGTCTGGCGCAGGACTGGCTTTCCCAGAGACCGCGAGGGTCTGAGGGAGCACCAGGATCAATGCCAGACCCCAGCCCTGGCTACACAACCCATTGCTGTCACACAAGAACCCCAGCACCCTGATCCCTGCTACTGATGCTCCAGACACCTGGGATTTTGTTCCCTGCAACATTCTCTGCCTCTCCTTGCAAGTGGGCTCACAACCGAGCCCCCCAGCATCACTCCAGGGAGCAGATCCGGTCCTCGGCAAGACCCCCTGAGATGGGGAGACTCACCAGCACTGGCAGCAGTTTCTCTTCCAGCAGGGACACGAAGGCCAGCGTGTCCGCACCTTGCGTAGCTGAGAGATCGTAGTCAGCATTATACTTCTGCAAAGCAAACGCAAGGGGCATGATCTGGCGGGGAAGTGGCAAATCCTGCCCATGCCTCTTGGGTGACCATGACAAAGCCTCTTCCTTCCCAGGGGGACTCCAGTGCCCTCCAGCCCCTAGCCTGAAGCAGGGCGTGCCCCTTGCCTCCACCTACCTGTTTCCTGAGGTGAGTTATGATCTGCTGCATTTTGGAGATGGTGCCCTCATCCTGTGTCTTCAGTGCAGGCAGGCGCCCTGAGAGCAGGGAGAGGGGTGGCTGCAGGCAGCAGTGCCCAGGGTGCCACCCTGCCACGGATGTGGGGGGACACACTGTGCCGGGGCGAACGGCCCCCACGCTTGGGCGAGGGGGTGTAAAGCAGAGTGCGAGGTGCATGTGGTGGGGTGGAGGGCATGTAAGGTGGGGCAGGGGGGCACAGTGACACAAGGGGTGTGAGTGAGAGGATGAAAGCTGTGTGTGATGGGACATGGGGAGCATGCTGGGACAAGGGGGATGCAACAGGGCGAGGGGGTATGCAATAGGGCAGGGGGGTGCGATGGGGTGAGGGGGGTGCGCAATGGGGCAGGGGGGTGTAACGGGGGTGTGCGATGGGGCAGGAGGGTGCGATGGGGGCGTGCAATGGGGCGAGAGGGGCATGCAATGGGGCTGGGGGCTGTGATGGGGTGAGGGGGGTGCGATGGGGCAGGGGGGTGCGATGGGGGCGTGCAATGGGGCGAGAGGAGCATGCAATGGGGCAGGGGGCTGCGCGATGGGGCAGGGGGGTGCGATGGGGCAAGGGGGGTGTGCAATGGGGCAGGGCGTGCGCTGGGGGCGTGCAATGGGGCAGGAGCCTGCAATGGGGCGGGAGGGGTGTGATGGGGCGAGGGGGGTGTGCGATGGGGCAAGGGGTGTGATGGGGCGGGGGGGGTGCGATGGGGTGAGGGGGGTGTGCAGTGGGGCAAGGGGTGCGGTGGGGCGGGGGGCAGCGGGCAGTGACGGTGCGGAGGGTCGGGTAGCCCCGGCGGGGGCCCTTACCGGAGGGGCTCCTCCAGGGGCTGGTGACCCGGTGCACTTTCAGCGGCGCCCCCGTGAACCGCGCGTAGGTCTGCGGGAGAGGAGAGAGGCGGCGGGAGCGGGGGCTCGGCCGCGGGGGGGACGCACAGGCCCCGGCCCCGCCGCCGCCCCCGGCCCCGCCGCCGCTCACCAGCACGGCCAGGCAGTCGGGGTCCACCGAGGGCAGCCCCCAGCCCCCGGCCCAGCAGAACAGCTCCATGGGCGCCGCCATCTTCCCGCCCGACCCGGAACCACACGCGCCGGCTCCGCCCGCCCCCACCGCGGGGCGGCTCCGCAGCACCGTCCCGGAGCCGCTCCGTGCACCGAGCGCGGCGGAGCGGAGCCCCGGGGCCGGGGATGGATGCGCTTGCCGCGTCCCTGGGGCCGGGACCCGCGCTCCGTCCCGCCTGTTTCCATGGAAAGAAAACAGGGGCGGGAGCCCGCTGGCAGCGGAGGGAGGGGAAAGTCCCGTGTGCCGTGTCCCCCCCTTCCCGTTACCCGGGGGCTGGGGCCGGGGGAGCGGGGCTGGGGCGGCCCCGGGGCTGGGCCCGGCCCGTTGTTATGGAGCCGGGGGAAACAGGAGTAAACAGGGGCCGGGGAGCCGCGGGCCGCCCGCCCGCCTTGGCCGGCGCTCAGCGGGGAGCGGCTCGGCCGGCCCGAGCACCCCCGGGAGGCCCGGGGGGGGCGGTCCGGCAGCACAGACCGGCCCCGGGCGCTGCCCCGCGGGTCGCCGCCGCCCGAAGGTACGGCGGGGTCTCCCGCGGCGGCCCCGGCGCCCCCGCTCGCTCTCCCCGCAGCCCGGGGCGGAGGGGGAGTGAGCTACCGGGATGAGCTCATCGTGTTACTGCGGGGCTTGGGCCGGGTCCCGGTACTGATTTATGCCGCTGAGCGCTCTCCAGGCGGGCTGGCTCCGCTCCGCTCGCTCCTCTCCCGCCTGCCCGGGGAGCAGCGACAGGCCCGGGGGCTCCGCCTGCCCGGGGGGCTGGCACCTCGACCCGGGGTGCCCTGGCAAAGCAGCCCCGCACCGCCGCCGTGCCGTCGGCTGCCGGCGACCTGCGGGAAGACAACAGCTCTCCCGGGCTGGGATGCTCCGGCGCTGCTGGGGCGGCTCTGGCTGGCGAGAAGGCGGCCCCAGACTGCCTGACCTCCCGGTGAACCGGCGCCTGCCACACTCAATTTCTGTGAGCGGGAGCCGCGCCAGGGGCGGGTAGCGCCAGGGCGGCCCGGTGGGTCGCCCGTAGCCCCGGGCCCGGTGCGCCGCGCCCCGCCCCGCTCCTCTCCGCCGGCGGGGCTGCGAGCGGGCCGCCGTGGCCGAGCACCCGCCGGGGTCCCCGGGATGCGCGCCCCGTGATTGACGGCTCTTTGTTTCCTCCTCGCCGGCAGCGCCGGCCCCTCCCCGCTCGCGCCGCGCCACCCCGCCCCGCCGCCGCTCTCCGCTCCGCACCGGCGGTACCGGCGGCATGGGGGCACCGGCGGCCGCGGGGGGCCCGGTGCTCGGCGCGCTCCTGGCGCTGCTCCTGCTGGGCGCCGCCGCGGCGGCTCGCCCGGGGCTGCAAGGTAAGGCTGCTGCCGGGCCGGGCCCCGGGGTGGCCCCGACGGGGTGAGGCGGACGGGGCGCCCGGCCCGCTGCCAGCCGGGAGGCGGCGGCCGGAGCCCACCCCGGGCCCGCTGCCGCCAGCTGGGGTCTCCCAGCCCCCCCTCCCCGGTCCGGGGCCGCTGACAGCGGCTCGCCTCGCTCTGGGAGGTCCGGCAGCCGGGCTGCGGGCAGCGGGGGACAGAGGGAGATTCATCCCCGGAGCTCGGGGCGGGGGGGGGAAGGGGGCCGCCGGCGCCCCCCAGGGCTGGCTCTGCCCGGGGGCAGCTCGGGGCAGGGAGCCGCCGGTCCCGCCTGGACGCCGGTCCCGATGCCGTCTCAGGGCGGCGGGAGGGGCTCCGGTCGCGCCGCGCAGGTCAGCGGGGGCTCCCGGGGCCCCGGTGCACGGCTGGGGCTTGCCCCGGCGCCGGGGCTCCTCCCGGTCTGCCGGGTGCGGTTGGACGGAGCAGGCGGCCACCCGTGCGGCGGCGGGACCGGGCTCTCCGTGCTTCCCCGGAGCGCCCCGAGCCGGTGCCGAGGGCCGGGCCGTCCCTCCGGGGGCTCCCGGTCCCGCTGCGCCGTGGCGGGGCGGCCGTCGGGGCCGGTCCCGGAGGGCGGCGGAGGCGGGGGGGGGGGAAGGCTCCGCGCTGCCCCCGCAGCTCCACGTGAGCTGCGTCCCCGCTCCGCGGTCCCGCGGGGCCGGACTGGCTCGCTCAGCCCTGCCCGCCCAACCCTGCCCGTCCCGGCTGCGGGATGCTGGGGGCCGGTGAGGGGCTGCAGCCGCCGCCGCTGGGAAGCCCCAGCTGCGGAGCAGGGGAGCAGGGCGGGCTCCGGACCGGGAACCCCGCTGGGCCGCCGGTGGCGGGGGCTCCGCGAGTCCCTCTCGGCGGCGCGGACCCGGCGCTGCCGGTGCTGGAGCGCCACCGCGCGGGGCCGGGGCTGGGCGGGGCCCGGAGCGCTCGGGGCTTCCCCGGCCGCCCCCCGCCCCGGGGGGCCCGGCGGTCCAGGGACACCCCCGCCGCCCTGGCTCCATCCCCTCGGTCTGGCCGGGCTCGCAGCGGGCAGGGCCGCAGTGCCCCGCACCGGGCATCTCTGCGCTCCTGCGGCCGGAGCTGCGGCTGCCGGTCAGGATGTGACCCCTGTGCCTGGCTCCCACAGTCATCGACCTGCTGATGGTGAGCGAGGCCCGGCAGATGGCCAGCATAACGCACAAGATCCGGATGGAGCTCCTGACAGTTAACGATGTTTACCTCCTCTCCACCTTCCGCCTGCCCCCCAAGCAGGGGGGGACCCTCTTCGGCCTCTACTCCAAGAAGGACAACACGAGGTGGCTGGAGGTCTCTGTGGTGGGGAAAATCAACAAAGGTGGGTGCCTGCTGCGCGGGGACGTGCTGGCCCTGGTCTTGCCTTGATGCTCAAAGAGAAATGGGGACCGAGTTCCTGCCATCCGAGGGGTCCGCTGGGGAGAGCAACGGGGTGCGCGCTGGTCCTAGGAGGTGCTGGTGCTGTTGGGGGGAGAGCTGACGGCCCCTTCCCGCTCCTCCGCAGTCCTGGTGCGCTACCTGCGGGAAGACAACAAGCTCCACTCGGTCAACCTGCAGCACGCGCACGTGGCGGACGGACAGAGCCACAACATCATCGTGCGCCTGAGCGGGCTGCGCGGGGACATGCTGAGTGTGGAGCTTTACGTCGACTGCAAGCAGATGGACTCCAGCGTGGGGCTGCCTGAGCTGTCGGAGATCCCCCTGGCAGAGGTGGAGTCCATCGAGGTGCGCACAGGGCAGAAGGCCTACCAGAGGATGCAGGTGAGTGCCGGGACCCCCCCAGGGAGCCGAGACACCCCCTGCGCCCTTGGGGACAGGCAGAGCCCCCCCACGGCTGACTGCGTCTCCCCTTGTACGTCAGGGGTTCGTGGAGTCGATGAAGCTGATCCTGGGAGGGTCCATGAGCCGCGTCGGGGCCCTGAGCGAGTGCCCTTTCCAAGGAGATGAGTCCATTCACAGCGCAGGTAACAGCATGTCCGTGCCCTGCGCCGAGCATGGCAGTGGGGAGGGCTGATGGGGTCACCCATGCGTGCTGTGTGCGGTGGCCCATGGAGGTGGGAGGTGAGAGCATGCCGCACAGGGGGGTGTTCCTGCCTCTCCCAGTCCAGGTGTCCCCACGCAGGTGGGAGCTCCTGTGCTGACCAGGAGCAACCGTGCAAGGTGATACTGCTGGGCTTTGATGGCAGCATTCAGTAATATCTCATCTCTCTCCTTGCAGTCACAAGTGTGCTGGCCTCCATCCTTGGTAAGTCCCTGCTCTGCTTCCCGCTTTCCCTGGCGCAAGGGTGGTGGCAGCATTTGGGGCTCCACGGAGGCAGAAAACCCTCTGCAGTCTGTCCCAGTGCCCCAGGATGGGGTGGGTCAGAGGGCACGGGATGCGCTACAGGGGAGGGGGCCCTGTGTGGACCAGGGAGGAGGAGGACGGGCCGTTGGCTGTCTTGTCTTCCCAGTTCTGTGCCGGGGGGCAGAGCAGTCCCAGCCAATGGCCCGGGAGGCTGCATCTGTCCTGGGGCTGACCTTGTCCTTTCTGCTCTTGGCAGGCGAGCAGACCAAGGCACTAGTCACGCAGCTGACCCTCTTCAACCGGCTTCTGACCGACCTGCGGGAAGACATTAGGGACCAGGTGAGACAGTGCGGCGGTACCGGCCCTCCCTAGGCTGGATTTCCCAAGAGCACGGTGCCAGCCAGTACGCCGCATCCTCCTGATGCTCAGTGCTTTGCTGCCTCGCAGGTGAAGGAGATGTCTCTGATTCGCAACACCATCATGGAGTGCCAGGTCTGCGGTGAGTGCTGGCGAGGCTCTGCTCCCACCTCAGGGGGCAAAGGGCTGCTCCGTCTCACCACCTGCCTGGCCCTCCTCAGGCTTCCATGAGCACCGGTCCCGCTGCAACCCCAACCCCTGCTTCAGCGGCGTGGACTGCATGGAGACATACGAGTACCCCGGGTACCGCTGCGGGCCCTGCCCACCGGGGCTGGAGGGCAACGGCACGTACTGTGCCGACATCGATGAGGTGGGCACGCTCCTGGGGTGGGTCAGCAGCCCCAGCGCTGCCAGAGCAGTGCGGGCAGGCGATACTTCCCCTCTCCGGATGCATCCTGAAGCTGGGGAAGGGCCCCGCTGGGATGCCCCGGGGCAGTGGTCACCCCAAGGTGCAGGTTGCCATGCCTGAGGTTGAAGCCTGTCTCTCTCCTCGTGCCGCAGTGCGCTCATGCCAACCCCTGCTTCCCTGGCTCCAAGTGCATCAACACGGCCCCCGGATTCCGCTGTGAGCCCTGTCCCCGTGGCTATCGGGGCAACACCGTCTCCGGCGTGGGGGTGGACTACGTGAGGGCCAGCAAGCAGGTGAGTGTGGTGGCGTGGGACTCGGCCGGATCCCCGTGGGTACTCCAGGCTGCTGAGCTGCAGGGATGGGTGGAGGATGCTGTGCCTGCCAGAGGAGGGCAGCTTTCCTGGGACAGGAACGGGCAGAACTGCAGGCAGGGAAAGGCCCCGGGTGACGGTTTCTCCCACGCGGCTCGCAGGTTTGCATGGATATTGATGAATGCAACGATGGCAACAACGGAGGCTGTGACCCCAACTCCATCTGCACCAACACGCTGGTGAGCAGAGCTGCCCCGCTCTCCTGCCTGGCATCCGGGGCCGCTCTGCTCCCCTAATCCTGCCACTGCCCTCTCTTTCCCAGGGCTCCTACAAGTGTGGTCCCTGCAAGTCAGGGTTTGTTGGGAATCAAACGTCTGGCTGTGTCCCGCAGAAGTCCTGCAGCACTCCCACCTCCAATCCTTGTGACATTAATGGCTTCTGCATGTTTGAGAGGAATGGTGAAATTTCCTGTGCGGTGAGTGGGGGACAGGGGCAGGGAGGAGGGTGAAGCGGGGGTGTACAGAGGGTATTGGCACGGGCAGCAGTTGGTCCTGCCAGGGCCTTTTCCTGCTTCCCAGCCCCTGCTTTCTTCTTTCTGCAGTGCAACGTGGGCTGGGCTGGCAACGGCAATGTGTGCGGGCAAGACACGGACCTCGATGGCTACCCAGATGAGCCCCTGCCGTGCATCGACAATAACAAGCACTGCAAGCAGGTGGGCTCCCAGAGAGGGAGGTCAGCGTCCTTGGGCAGGGGGTGCCAGGGCTCAGGGAGCCTGTGGCAGGGCTGTGCTTCAGACCTCATCTCCTCCCCATCTTTAATGCTGTCTGTGCCTGCAGGACAACTGCCGCCTGACACCGAATTCGGGGCAGGAGGACGCCGACAATGATGGCATCGGGGACCAGTGCGACGATGATGCCGACGGTGATGGCATCAAGAACGTGGAGGTGGATGTGCTGGGCGGAGGGCTTCTCCCTTTGGCTTGGTGCTGACTCCCTCAAGATACTTCTCCTGGGGATCGGCAGGCTTGTGGCTCTGGGATGCGCTCACTCAGCATGCTAGAGGAGATGTCCTCGTGCCCTGACCTGTGCGGGACTGTGGCCTCTTGTCTGCCAGCCACTGCAGCGCGGTCATCCCCGTCCTCTTCCCCACAGGACAACTGCCGGCTCTTCCCCAACAAGGACCAGCAGAACTCGGACACCGACTCCTTCGGGGACGCCTGTGACAACTGCCCCAACGTGCCCAATAACGACCAGTGGGACACGGACAGCAACGGCGAGGGGGATGCTTGCGATAATGACATCGATGGGGATGGTGAGTGGCTCTTGGGGCTGGTCTGCCTGTGCGGGGCTGGGGCTGCTCACAGAGCAGGGATGCTGTCATGCCAGGCTGGGGGGATGAGGACATCCACCCAGGGCTGTCCTTGCAGGGATTCCCAACATGCTGGATAACTGCCCCAAGGTGCCTAACCCCCTGCAGACAGACCGGGATGAGGATGGCGTTGGGGACGCCTGTGATAGTTGCCCTGAAATGAGCAACCCCACTCAGGTATGGTTGGGGCCAGGCTGGGGCAGGGGGCTTGGGGCATGCGGGGCCCTGCCAAGCTGGGGAGCGGTGCATCCTCCTGCAGCGTGGCTGGGCCCCCTCACCCCAGAGTGTCCGCTGAACTAGGGCTCTGGTCTCCTCCAGACAGATATGGACAGTGACCTGGTAGGAGACATCTGTGACACCAATGAGGACAGGTGGGGACTGCACTGCTGCAGAGTCACCTCCCCATCCCATCCTGTTACGTCCTGTCCCCGGGGGCAGAGCTGGGTTCCTGGCTCGGGGACCCAGGAAGGGGGGATGATGGCGTCTTTGGGGTTGGCAAGGGTGCCGGGATGTGGTGCCAGGACCCTGGGTTGCGGCTCTCCTCTGACCCTGTTCTTGCTCCCAGCGATGGGGATGGGCATCAGGACACCAAAGACAACTGTGCCGAGATCCCCAACAGCTCCCAGCTGGACTCGGACAACGATGGGCTGGGAGATGACTGTGATAATGACGATGACAACGATGGCATCCCTGACTACACAGCACCTGGTCCAGACAACTGCCGCCTCATCCCTAACCCCAACCAGAAGGACTCAGACGGTGAGCATGGGGTAGGCGGGAGGAGGCAGAGCTGCGTGGGCTTGCCCTGGCCCTGACTAGGGTACGTGTCCCCAGGGAACGGTGTGGGTGACGTGTGTGAGGAGGACTTCGACAATGACACGGTGGTGGACCAGCTGGACGTGTGCCCCGAGAGCGCCGAGGTGACACTGACTGACTTCCGCGCCTACCAGACCGTCATCCTCGACCCCGAGGGGGATGCCCAGATTGATCCCAATTGGGTTGTCCTCAACCAGGTGTGGGTGCTACCCCCAGTGTTTCTGGGGTCTGTGCTGCTGTGGTGGGAGCAAAAGAGGGCCGGCTGGTCCCTGGGGATGCTGGGGATGTCCCTCACCCAGCTGTCCCCCACAGGGCATGGAGATCGTGCAGACCATGAACAGTGACCCAGGCTTGGCTGTTGGTAAGAGATGCTCTTCCACCTGCAGGCGCCATGGGGCAGCCCCCCTACTTCTGTCCGCCTGCACTGGGGGGGGTGAGGGCTGGTTCTTTGCCCCACACAGGGATGAAGGGTGGGCTGAAGGGAGGCAGGGTGCAGGGTCCTGTGCCGCAGGAGAGGGCTCCTTGCTGCATTTGCCTGCCTGTAGGCTACACGGCCTTCAACGGGGTGGACTTCGAGGGCACCTTCCACGTCAACACCGTCACCGACGATGACTATGCTGGCTTCATCTTCAGCTACCAGGACAGCGCCAGCTTCTACGTGGTGATGTGGAAGCAAACGGAGCAGACGTACTGGCAGGCCACCCCTTTCCGTGCCGTGGCCGAGCCAGGGCTGCAGCTCAAGGTGGGTGTTGGCCACCCTGTGGGCTGGGTCACACACCCCACCCCCCCACCCCCGGCCAGGTCCCCCCTGACACCCTCTGCACCCGCAGGCAGTGAAGTCCTCGACGGGCCCAGGGGAGCACCTGCGCAACGCGCTGTGGCACACGGGCCACACGCCCGACCACGTCCGCCTGCTCTGGAAGGACCCACGCAATGTGGGCTGGCGGGACAAGACGTCGTACCGCTGGCAGCTGGCGCACAGGCCCCAGGTGGGCTACATCAGGTGAGCGGGGACCGGGCACGGGGGGCACAGAGGCTGCTGGCATGGGGGCTGCTCTGGCTACTGCAGAGGGGGAGGATGCTGACTGTTGGGTGGGGTCCAGCCCCGGTGGGACCACACCAGTGGGGGGATACCAGCTGTTGGGATGGGGGTCCCCCTCAGTGGGACCACTCCTCGGTGGGGCCACCCCGGTGGGGCGGTTGCCGGCCATTGGGAAGGGGATCCGGCCCCTCGTGTGGTCCAGCCCGGGGGGGGAGGATGCCAGCCGTGGGGAGGTGGTCCTTGCCCCGGTGGGGCCGCGGGTGCGTTTCCCCTTTAAGGATCCCGTCGGGGCGGCCGCCGCCGGGGGCGGGGGGGGTCCGCGGGCCGGGCCCGTCCGCCCCGCCGGGCCCCCGCGGCCATTGTCCCGTCGCCATGGCGACCCCGCCGGCCGCCGGCGCCTTTCACATGCAAAGCGCCCGACAAAAGCGACGGGGCCGGGCCGGGGAGGGGGCCATCCCGGCCCACGGCAGGGGGCCCCCTCCCGGGGAGGGGGGCGGTGGGTGGGTGTCCGGCCACGGCGGGGTGCCCCCATCCCAGCCCCCGCGGGACGCCCTGTTCCCTGGCCGGTGCCCCCATCCCACCTCGGGGGCGGGATGCCCCGGCCCCAGCCCGGTGCCCCCGGCCGCCCCCAGCCCAGCCCAGCCCCGTGGCAGGATGCCCGACGCTGCCCCCGGTGGGGTCCCGGTCCCCCGCTGACCGGCCGGGCCGTTCCGTTCCCCTCTCGCAGGGTGCGGCTGTACGAGGGCCCGCGGCTGGTGGCCGACTCCGGGGTGATCATCGACACCACCATGCGCGGGGGACGGCTGGGGGTCTTCTGCTTCTCCCAGGAGAACATCATCTGGTCCAACCTGCAGTACCGCTGCAACGGTGAGCACGGACACACACACCCCCCCCGCGGGGCCACCGGGCCCCCCCCCCCCTCCGAGCCGGGGGCCGAGAGCACGCAGCGCATCTCCTTCCTCGCCCCTGCTGCGGGGGTCGGTCCTGGCCGGGGGGCTCTCCCGCTTTACCGGGGCTTGCCCGTGTCCCCCCGGCTCCTGACGTCCGCCCCCCCCCCCCCGCTCTCCCCCCGCAGACACGATCCCTGCCGACTTCGAGCCCTTCCGCCGGTTCCTGCTGGAGGGACGCGAGTGAGCTGCCGCGCCCGGCCCGGGCCCCCCCTCCCCTCCCCGCCGGGGGCTCTCCGAGCGCCGCAGCCCCTCCCGGCCGGGCCCCGCTCCCGGCCCACCCACCCCCCCCCCCTCCGCGGACTTTGCACTGCCGGTACCGGCGCGTGCGGCCGGCAGCGGGGCGAGCGGGGCCCCGCGGGTGGCGGGGCTACCCCCCCCTCCGCCCCCCTCTCCCGCGCTGCCCGCGGCGCTGCCTGCTGCTGCGGTCCCTGCCCGAAGTCTGGCCATAAAGTTTTGAGTGTTTTCTAGCCTGCGCGCCCGGTTCCTGGGGGGGGGTCCCGGTGCCCCGAGAGGGCGCTGCCCCCCCCCCAACCCCCTCCCCCCCGCTCTCGACTCCGTCCCGCGCCGTCCTCCCGGTGGTCGTCGCAGGGCGTGGAGTAGGGGGGGGGGGGGGAACCCGGTGCCCGGCCGGTCCCACTGGCGGAGTCCACGGCGGCGGGAGGCCGGGACGAGTGCAATATTGGTAGGCGAGAGCACAACACTGCACCGCATCCCGTCCCTCCCGCCGCCCCGGAGGGAACGGAGCGCAGCCGCCGCCGCCGCTCGGGCCGCTCCGTGGGAACTGCGCGGCGCGCGCCGAGTCCCGGCGGCAGTGCCCGGTCGCCATGGCGACGGGTGTCCCGGCAACGCGGCGGAATGCGCCCCCCCCTCCCCTTCCTGCCCCGGAGCGCGCGGGGCCGGCACCGGCCCCGGCGCGGCCCCCCCCTCCTCACGGCGGTGGCGGCGACAAAGGGCGCGGCGGCCTCGGGCCCCCCTCTTAAAAGGGCAACGCGGTGGTCGCGGGGCTGCCTCGCCGGTGCCGGTACCTGGGCGAGCGTTGTCCGCTGCCCGTTCCCGCCCCGGGGCCGCCGCGGGCCGGGGGCGGGCGCTTCCCGGGGGGGGGGGGTGCCGGGGCATCACGGCGGGGTTGCGCGCACCTGTGCGGGGCCGGGGCAGGTGAAATCACCGCTCGGCACCGAGCGCCTCCCGTCCCGCCCGCCCCCCCCCCCGCCAGCAGGTGCACGGCGGGGCGTGGCTTGTGCCGCCCCCTCCCCCCCAGCTACGAGGGGCGTCCGCGGGCCCGGGTCCGGGTCCGGGTCCCGGTCCCGGTCCCGGTCCCGGTCGCCGGAGCCGGGGCGCGCGTTGCGGGGGGGCCACGCCCGCCAGGGGGCGCCGCAGTTCAAGCGCCGCCGGGCGGGGCGGGGCGGGACCGGGCCGGGCCGGGCCCCAACGGCCCCGCTCAGCCCCACGGACATGCGGAGGCCCCCGGTACGGTCGGTCTGGCCGCAAGGTCCCCGAGCCCGGTGCCCTCAGGGGACGGGGACGTGGATCTGCGTGTGCGGCCCCTTCCTTTCCCTCCGCTCCCCCCGCGCAGCGCGGCCTTTGCCGAGGGGAACGCCGCACCCTTAAAGCCGCGCTTTGAGCGGGCTGGGGGGGGGGGCTGGGAGGGGGGCTTTTGGGGGGGGGGGGGGCGGGCCGGGATCTGCAACCCCGGTGCTGAACTGCAGCCGAAAGCCGAGCTCGGTACAAAGAGCCGAACGTGCCAGGGGCAGTGGGAGGCGCTGTCCGGCCGGGGGGGGGCGGGGGCGGCCCTTCCCCACGGCTGGGGGGGCTTTCGGGGAGGCCCCGAGCGCCCTGCCGGCCCCCTACCCGCGCCCCCTTTGCCTCGCACCAAGGCTGTGGAGCCCGTCGGAGGATTGGGTGCAGCTGGGTCCCATCATGCCCACGCTGATGCCCAGGCCACCTGTCCCTTGCCCCGCTGTCACTGCAGTGCGGGTGGGTCCCCTCCTCTTTGCTCCCTTTGCACCGACGCCTCGGTACCCCCCCCCCCCACCCCTGGCACAGCCCGGATGGCAGTTCGGCTCCACACGGGGCTGGGCAGGATGCTGGGCGTGGGAGTGCCCGCCAAGCCCTCCTGGAGATTTGGGGCCCTGTCTGGCAATCGGGGCTCTCCTGCAGGGCAGGGGCAGGGAGGGACCAGAAAGGCTGGCGTGGACTGGCATTGCCAGGAGCATGTGTCACCGGGGAGGACGGGGGCTCCGCACCCTGGCACGGGTAGCACCTGGTACTTCTGGGGTAGAGCATCGGCATCCAGCTTGGCACCAGGCAACAGCCTAGGCCAGGAGCTGTGTCCTGAGTGGGAAGAGGGTCTTGTGCCTGCTGGGCACTCGTGCCGAGGGGGGGGGGGGGGGGCGGGAACGGGACCTGGGGGGGGTACTGGGAGGTACTGGGGTTTTGTGGGGCCCTGGGCCCCACTTGCGTAAGCATTTCAGTGGGGGGGGGATCACCAGCATTTATTTGAGTGTAGGGTGAGGCAGTGGCCAGCCGGTAATGATTAACCCTGGGCTGAGCTAGAGGATGAGGCCCACCCCCCTGCCCCACACGAGGGACTGGGGGGCTCTGTCCTTCCCATGCTTCCTGCCAGGTCCTGGGGGGCCGTGGCTCAGCCCACGGGGCCAGGCAGATGCTGCCCCCCACCTCTGCCCACGGATGCCTGGCCACTGCCCCTTCCCCCTGCCCCCACCTGAGGCTGCGTCCACCTGTGGCATGGGGATACTGCTGGCAGCGTCTCTCTGAACCAGGGGAGTGTGGGGGACCCAACCCGGGAGGAGGATGCTGCAGGGGCCCCCTCAGCGAGGCGGCACACCCGTGCCCTGTGCCAAGTGGGGCAGAGGGACCCCCCCTCCCTGGGGCCAGTAGCAGGGTGGGGCCTCCCCACCTGCTCCAGGTGCTCTATAAAGCTCCTGCCGCTGTTGAGCCACCAGTTCCTGATTCCTGGATTGTCGAGCGCGCCGCCAGCTAACGGGAGAGCAGCTGCTGCAGAGCCCTGCCAGGCACCGGGACCCCCCGGGACGAGCCCCATGGCATTCAGCACCTTTCTGCTGCTGCTGGTGCTAGGCACAGCACCTTCAGGTGAGAGGCTGGGGCTGGCGGCACGCTGAGCCAGAGGGAGCCAGCCTGGGACCCGGGCAAGCAGGGAGGTAATGGAGCAGGGGGATGGGAGTGGGGTCCCCTGGGCTGCTTTCTGAGTGGGGACCAGGGGACACTAGAGCTGGTGGCCTGCGGCACCCTGGCGGCAGGGACCTCACCATCTCTCCTGGTCTGGCCCTGGGGTGTAGTGCCCCAGGGCTGCTGGTTCCCAGCAAAGCCAGGACCTGGGGACCTCGCTCAGTTCGTGGTCCCTCTTAACCATGACTGAAAGGACCGGCCGGGGCCGGGCAGCTGGGCTGTGCTGGGACCAGCCGGAGCAGGCTGTGCCTGGGGCTCGCAGGCTGGTATGCAGGTGTGTCTCAGTGAGCCGTCGGGACCCCGGGCTCTTCTCCAGTGCTGCTGGCTCCTGCAGCACCCGCTGGGAAACCACCCAGGAGCCGCCTGTGCTGGCCAGCAGCCAGGCCATGCAGGCTCGGGGGGGGGGTGCGGGTGGCACCCCACCCTCCCAGCCCAATGACCCACAGCAAAGGAGGTTTTACTGGTGGCAGGCAGCCTGTGCCTGAGCCCCCCAGTGTGGCAAGGTCACCCCAGGATGGGGGGGGGGCAGTCTGCAAGGCTAGACACAGAGCTGGTGCCAGCCGTCCAGGTGGCACTACCCACACTCTGGTGGTGCCACGTGTGCTCAGCAGAAGCCCCACTTGCGGAGTGTTCCTGAAGGTCTTGTTGGCCTTGTGGGCAGCAGGAGCTGCCCGTGATGGGCTCCTGGAGGTTGTGGTGCTTCTCGGACTTTGTGGCCCAGGGGAGTGTCTAGCTGAGGAGCTGCATTGTGTAAAAGCTTCGCAAACCAGTGCTGCAGTCCCAGCTGCTGACTCCTAGTGTTTCCTGTAGGTACCTGTGCCATGACCACCGAGACCACTACAGAGACGACCACAACTGACACAACCACTACAGAGACAACGATGGAGACGACCATCAAGACCACCACCACCCCCACGACCACCACTCTGAATGTCACAATCTCCAAAAACACAAGTGGCAACAGGACCCAAACCTCTGTCTCCTCTTACACCACAGTCTTCCCTGCCACAGGCAACACCACAAACTTCCAGTCCAGCAACAGCTCCATAGGCAACACCACAGCCAACAGCACCTCAGTGCCCATCTCTAGCAGCACTGCCATCTCCCACACCAACACCACTGCAAACAGCAGCAACTGGGTCCCCCACTTTGGCACCAACACAACCAGCAACAGCTCTGCGGTTCCCATCTCTGCCACAGGTGGTGGCACAGTGATCCCCACCTCCAGCACCAAAGGCAATGAAAGCAGCAGCACTCAAGTCGTCCCCACGTGGAGAACTTCTGTCACCGCTCAGGGCAGCATGGCTCCCAGGCAGACCTCCACGGCTGTGCTGGGCAGGAGCAGTAGTCCCAAGCCCAGCAAAACCACAGCCCTGCTTCCTGCCGCGGTCCAGCTGCTCCTCCACATCTCACTGTCCTTCCGCATTGTCAACAGGAGCTTCAACGAGAGCCTGCGCGACCCCACGTCGAAGGAGTACAGGAGCCTGAGCCACACCGTCTTGACCATGGTAAGTCACAGCCCTTCCTGCGGGCTGCCCGGGTGAGCAAAGACCCCCCGGGTCACAGACGTGCTGGGAAGGAGCCACCTCCCGTCAGGGCTTCCCATGGAAGTGCTCTGAGCATCCACTCTGCCAGCCACTTCAGCAGCCCCGGCTGGTCCTGTGAGGGGGAGCGGCGAGGGGATGGGAAGGAGTGGGTGTCTGCTGGGGAGGTGGCCGTCACCCCCGTGCTTTGTTCCAGTTCGAAGACGTCTTTGGCTGCGCGAGCTGCATGGGTGGGCAGACCTACAAGGGATGCAGTGAGCTCCGTTTCAGGTGAGCGGGCCAGCAGCTCCGGCTGCAGAGGCCAGCATGTCCTGGCTGCAAGGTGCAGAGCCCCTCGTGGGGCGTCTCCAGGTGCTAACACTTCCTTTCATGGGCAGCCAAGGCTCGGTGGAGGTGCAGTCAACCCTCGTGTTTGGGCACGGCAACGACACTGTCACCAGTGATGCTGCTGAGCAGCAACTGAGGAACAGCCTGGACCAGAACGGCTTCATTATGGGCCTGCAGCTGGCCAGCATCCAGAGTGAGTGGGAGCTTCAGGCTGGGGGTATGAGGGTGGACGGATCCCCGTGGGAGTGCCCTGGGAGGCTTCACAAGCGCTGCCCCATCCTGGCCTGGGCAGGGAGGCTTTTTGGCTGTGGGACAGGCTCAGGCCTTGCAGCTGACAGAGCCAATGCAGTTTCCCAGTGCCTGTGGTGGACAGCGCTGGGAGGACTAACCGGACCCTGTGGAGGAGGGCTCATCCCCTCATGCCCCATCCTGGGGGTCTCTCAGGCCTGTTTGTCCTGGCCAGCCCTGTGGCTCTGCCCAGCAGCCCAGACACGGCTCTGGTCCTCTTTCAGGCACTGTGGACGTGGCATCCCCAACACCGGTGCCCATGGTCCCGGACTGGGCCATTGCTCTGCTGGTCCTGGTCTGCATCCTGCTGCTGCTGAGCATCCTCACCTGCCTTCTGATAGTGAGTCCCCCGTCCCCATCCCTGTCCTCACCTGCCTTCTGCTGGTGGGTCCCCTGTCCCTGTCCCCTTGCCCCCAGGCTCCTGACCCCTTCCCTCTTCCTACGCAGACCACCTGCACCTGCTGCCGCAAAAGCCGAGGGAAGCTGGACCTGTTCAGCACAAAGGACTCCTACCACCCCATGGCTGAGTACCCCCCATACCAGAGCCACGGGCGCTACGTGTCACCCAACAGCAAGCCCAACCCCTACAGCCAGGTGAGAGCCGAGTGCCACCGTTCCCAGGGCTGCTCGTGCCTGGCGTCCCAGCCGCTGCGGGGCTGGGGGTGGTGCAGGGGAAGGTGCTTTTCGGTGCAGCTGGGTAGCTGGGTAGGTCCCTTGACCACTGGGTTAATGGCTAACAGAGCCGGTGGGACAGGGGATGGGTGGCCCTGCGAGCCTGCCCCACACCGGTCCCCTCCCGGCTGGGAGGTGAGCCTAACTTTCACGCCTGGATGGAGCAGCAGCGCTGGGCGCGCAGCCGGTGCTGGCAGACCCGGCCTGGCTCTGGGGAACTCCCCACGACCTTAGGTGGCTGCTCCCCCTACCCAGCCCTGCACAGTGGGCAGGGGGCTCGCTGCCCCTTCTCCCTGTGTCCCAGCCAGACCCTTCCATCTGCCAGAGTCAGACCATCCTTCTGCCATGGATGGGGAGTAGGGTTGGGGTTGGGGCTGGGGCTGGGGCGGTGCAGGGGTGGCAGGGGGCTGATCCCCGTATCCTGCACCCTGTATCGTGCAGGTGCAGCATCAGGAGCTGCCTGTACACACAAAGGGTACGGCTCCCCCAAGTGATGTATGTGGGGTTTGGGGGACCGTCCCCATCCCCGCAGTGCGCTGCGCTCCCCTGCATGCTGGTGCTGCAGGCGGGGGCCATATCCAGCTGCTTGGCTCTGTGCAAGCAGCTTGCCCTGTTCAGATACCAGGGGCCTGGGTAAATATTTACCTTTGCTCTTGCCGGGTAGGCGTATCGCGCAGGAGGGGAACACAGCCAAGGCCACTTCAGCTTCTCCACCAGCTCCTGCACCCGGGGGGGGCTCGGGGTGCCCATGGAGGTGGTGGGTGCCCGCAGTGCCCATGGCTGGGTGCAGCTGCCCACCATGCGGCAGGGGGGATGCATTTTTTGGCTGAGCACGGGCCTGTCCATGGTGCCCGTGGTGAGGGTGTGGGGGTTCCCCTGCTGCCCCGGGGTAGGGGCTGAGGAGGGGGCTCAGCCCAGCCCCTCCCCAGCCCAGCTCTGACGCCCCTTCACTGATCCCTCCCCAGGTGGCCAGCAGCAATGGTGCGGGGGCCGGCACCTTCACCTACACTGACCCTGCTACCACCTCTAACAACCTGTGAGGGATGCACTGGGATGACGGGCGACTGCCGAGGGGAGGGGGTAGCTGCAGCCCCTCACTCCCAGGGGAGCAGCACCAGCCCTGGTCGCGTCCCCCTGTGCTGCTCAGCCCCTCGCCTCGGGCAGCAGGAACCAGATGGTTCTGGAGCAGCTGGATTCATGCGCATGACAGAACTGGATGAACAAAGATTTGGGGGTGGGAGGGAGGGTACCCAGCACCCTCTGGCCCCTGCACTCGCTTGCCTTTGCAACCCTGCTCCGTGCTGTGGGTGGTGGACCAGGCTCGTGCCCCCCCCATGCTCACCCCTGGGGGTTCAATTGCTTTTTTTGTGGTGTTATTTTATATAAATGTCAATATGCGGGGTGTTACCGCCAGGCTTGGCTCAGTGGGGAAGCGGGGTGGCAGGGTCCTTGGCTGTGGTATATTTATCACATTTTGCAATAAAAGGATGGGTGCAGTCGGGCACCGTGTCTCACAGGGCTGCAGCGAGCCCCGCCGTACCGTGATGCCTCAGCAGCTTCCCCAGCACGCTGGGTGCCTCCCCTGGGTGAGTGACTCCCCTTCTGGCTCTGTGGCTGGTGGGATGTTGCTGGCATGGCCATTGCCCACATGGGTGACCTCGGCTCGGGGGGGCTGCTCTCATTTCTCGGGCCAGGCACACCTGGGGTTCGTGCTGGGGTTGTTTCACATTCGCTGTCATTGTACCTAGTTGCCTGGGTGTGGGGCGTGCTCCCTGTGTGCCCCGGGTGTGACCATGTCCTGCCGGGACACCATCCCTCTTGCTCACATCCCACCCGCCTGTCCCATACTCTCGGTTTCTGTCTTACGAGGAAATGTGTCTCATTTGGCACAACTAGTTATCTCGCCGCTGCACAAGGTGACAATGGGGCTGCAGAGCTGTGAGATGAGCGCTGTGAAGGCTGTATGTGCATTGCTGGTGTGCACACAGCCATGTCCGAGCCCAGCCAGTCCCACTCCCCTCCCCTGCCTGGTCCTGGCTCGAGATCCTCCAAACCCTGTGTGAGCCCCGAAACTGCTTTGGGGGCTGCTGGGAGGAAGGGGAGCACAGCAGGGCTGGGGCACGTGTTGAGGGGCAGGGGGGTGGCCCCAGCAGGGCTGGGGACCAAAGCAGGACCTGCCCTGCCCGGCACGGGGCTGTGTGCCGGGCTGTGCCAGGGCACAAGCCTTCGGGACAGTGGTGCCCTGAGCTGGGGTGGGTGGCCCCCCCCGGCAGTCCTGGATTGGGCTGGGCCTGTGCTGGGGGCTGGGAGGGTTTTGGCAACCACTGAAAAGGCAGAAAAACAAGGAAACAAACCTTCCCCAAAGAAATCCCTTGTGAGCTCAGGCGCTGAGCCAGCTGCTTCACTGGGAACCAGTCCTGGGCCTGGCCCAGCAGCGTGTGGCTGATGGGCACCTTGGCCGCAGCACATGGGCTCCGGCTGGGGAACGCAGCTGCACCGGATACCCGGTGACCCCCGGCATGTTCTCGACGGTGCCAGGGTGCAGGCAAGGGGCTGGGGGGACTCTGGGGCCGGGGGAGTCTGCCTGGTGAGAGGGGGGTGATGCAAGCCCCAAAGCTAGTGGTGGTCTGGGGGGGTGCCTCTACTGCTTTTGGTTTTCAATGTGCCTTGCTGATAGCCAGAGTTGCCAACAGCAACAGCAAAACCCAGCAGCCTTCCAGGCTGGCAGGCATGGGGAGGGGGGGGGACTGCAAGGGGGGTGCACCCTGGGGGGGGGGTGATTAGGGCAGGAGCTGGGGGGTTTGGCACAGGGAGGGCTTTGGGGGGGTGTCTTTGCATGCACATGAACAGCAGGATGATAGGGGGGACAGGCAGTGCCCTTGCATGCCAGAAGGAAGGGGCAAACCTAAAAAATGGGGGGGGAGGGTGGTGGCTGAGGCACAGTATCACACCCCCCCCACTGCCAGCTGGGGATGAGGGGATCAGGTCGTGTGCCCGGGACAGGGCCCCGCAGGGTGCGGGGGGGTGCTGTGCGGGGCTGCTGCTGCATGGGGCTGGGCAGGGCTGTGCCTGCCCCCCCCCAGCTCTGGGCAGGGCCCACAGGAATCGAAACACCCTACATCGAAACTAGACTAGGGCTTACAAAGAGCTGCCTGTTCACAGGGAGCCCAGCCTGGCCACCACAGCCCCACTAGCTCCGAACGGGGGTGTGTGTGTGGGGGGGTGTTCCCCAGGGTGGGGTCTGGCCCCACATGTGGCTCCTCTGCCTGCCATGCCACTCCCCAGGGCCCCACGGGATGTGGGTACCTGGGGGTGGGGGGGAGTCCAGCCCCTGTTACCCTCCCCAAGAGGATACCCCAGCACCCAGCAGCCCCCTCAGGCTGCACCGGTCACCCTTGGGACCCCCCCGCTAATGCTATAGGTGTTTTCTCTAGGCCCAGCAGGGAGATGGTCTCTGCTGGCAGCCAGTCCAGGAGCACCCCGATACCCCAGGACAGGGTGGCAGCAGCCACGTGGCTGGACAGAGTGCGGGCAGGGACCAGACACGTCAGCACTGCCCGGGCTGCTCCGGACCCTTTCCTGGGCAGGTTTGGCCCCTGCTGGCCACAGACCGAAGGACAGCCCAGCCCCATGGCCTCGCTGCCAGGGCCAGCCCCACGGCCTCACCGATGGGCACCGCACCCCAGGGAGCAGCCAGCACCCCACAGCCCCCAGTGCCAGTGCTCCCCGCGGGGCGGCTGCCCTCTGCCGTGGGGTGCCTCTGGAAGAGTCTGGCATTGCATTTTATTGTAGGAAACCATGAAAATACAGCAATTGTAACAGAACCCAGGAGAAACTACAGCAGCTCGGACGGATCCTGGCATGGGACCCCTGGCATGGGCCCCCCTGGTGGATGGCAGCCCTGCGTGGCTCCTGGCCTGGTTGGATCCCGACCCCGTGGCCCCAGCCCACGCTGGCTGCGTGTGGTTTGGCACCGAGCGGTGTAACGGGGGCCAAGCATGTCCCTCCAGAACATGTGCAGGCAGGGGCATGGGCAAGGATGGCCGAGCACATGGCTCCCCTGGGGACAGGCCAGAGCAGCCAGCAGCACTCTGTGGCCCCAGGGGAGAGCAGTGGGCACCATGATCCCACAGCCTGCAAGCCCGCGGGAGGGACCCAGTGGCAGCTGTGTCTGGCCATGGTGGCTGTGCGTGGCCACAGTGCTGCAGCTGAGTGAGCCACATTGAAAATGAGCCATTTTTAAAAAAAGTCTTCACACCTTGTTCCAGCCCAGCCTCCCCCCACCCCGCCCTCTCTCCCCAAGCCCAGCTGCCTCCCCCACCCCAGCCAGCACCCAGTCTCTCCCCCCCCCATCACCTCCCACCACCACCTGCCACCCCCCTCCCTGCACAGCCCCGTGTCCTGCTCTCACCCCCCTCCCTGGTCCGTCTCTAGGGCTGACCCTCTGCCCAGCCCTGCCCTCAGCCCCAGCTCAGAGCAGCCTCAAGCTGAACTGGGGAAAGGGGCAGGCGGACAGGGAGAGGAGAGAATGGCAGAGCTGTCCCCATTCCCCCCCACGCCACAAAACAAACATGTGCCTGTTCCCAGCAGCAGCAGCAGGGCTGGGGCTGCCCTCCCTGTGCTCTGCTCCCTGCTTGCTCCTGTCCCCCCCAGGCCCTGGAGCTCGCTGGGCAATTGGGGGTCACAGCCAGCGCGCATGCGGGGAGCACGGGCACGGCTCAGTCCAGCTTGGCGAAGCCCCCAATGGTCACTTTACGCTCCTGCTTGTTGGCCACCAGCTCCTGGAGATGCAGGGCACCCCCTCCGATGAAGCAGAAGGCAGGGCAGACGGGCCCCGAGCAGTCCACACCGCACTCCCAGAGCTCGCGGAAGGAGACTGCATCATAGAAGCTCACCTTGCCCTGCTCGTAGTCCAGGCAGATGCCAATGCGCGGGGGTAAGGGCACGGTGCAGCCATTGGGGTCGCGAGAGGTGAGCGCCGACCCGTGCGAGAGCAAGATCTTGCCCATGCCAATGGTGAGGAAAGCATAGGGCGGGGGTGCCTCCACCGTCGTGTCCTCTGCCCCGCTGTCATGACCGCTGTCGGGGTCATACCTGCGGTGGGGGGATGGGTGAGTCCCGGTGCTGACATGCAAGGGACAGGCTGGGGCTCCTCTCCGTGCCCCAATGCCAGTGCCCAGTGGGGAGGCAGGAACAGGTGGAGGACACCCCCCCCCGCACCCACCGAGACCCTGCTCACCTGGGGCTCACCACATCCTGCGGCACCTGGAACCACTCCTGCAGCTTGCTCTCCAGCCCCACGCCCACCTTGACCAGGTAGGAGCTGGGGTCCACGCAGCAGGCCCAGTAGCTCTTGCCCTGCGTGATGGCCACGTCGCCAATGACCAGGTCGATGGAGAGGTGGCAGCTGGTCATCAGGCGCTCAGCGGCGAAGAGCATGGGGATGCCGGGGACGCTGCGCACAGCCCGCTGGTCCTTGCTGATGGCCAGCCGGTCCCGGTTGAAGCCCCAGCGGTTGTCCAGGAAGAAGTTGAGGACTGCAGGAAGGAGGAGAGGAGGAGAGGTGAGAAGGACGGTGCGAGCGGCCGGTGGGGTGCTGGATCGCTGCTCCGAGCTCCTGGCACCCCTCACCTGGGGCAGGCGGCGTGTGCAGGTAGATGTCCTCACTGTACTCCCCAAAGCCCGCCTTGTTGCAGCCCTTCACTCGGAGCACGTAGACGCTGTCGGTGTCCAGGTACTCCACAAGGGCGCTGGTGCCGTGCACCTCCTCCCGCCGCTGCCACAGCTTCAGCCCCTTGGCCTTGGTGTCCGTCTTGCGGTACTCCACCGTGTAGTGCCAGGCGGGTGGCGAGTGCTGCGGCAGCCGCCAGCACAGGAAGATCTGGTCGTAGGCGTAGGTGCGCTGCGTGTCGATGACGGGGGCCTCGGGCGCTGCAGGGAGAGGCACCGGCGGGCATCAGGCAGCATCCCCTGCCCCGGCAGGCGGGGAGGCGGCCAGACGCAGGGAGGGGGCATTCCGGACGGACGCACGGACGCACAACCAGCAGGAGTCTAAGGGGATCTGACTGCAGAGACCGTGTGTAGGCACCAGAGGAGAGCGAGAGTCAGGGAGACAGAGGAGCTCGCTGCTGTGGGGCTCCAGGGACCAGACAGGCTGAGTGCAAGTCGGGGAGGGAGAAGAGAGAGAGAGAGAAAGAGAGAGGATGGAGGCAGCAGGAGAGGAGGAGGGGAGGAGATGAGGATGGCAGAGTAGTGTGAAGATGCCAGCGGCATGGCAGGAGCAGCAAGGCAGGGTGGGAAGGAGGGTGGAGAAATGAAGAGATGGCAGGTGGAAGTGGGGCAAGGAGGGGGACAGAAATGGGACGAGAAGGGGACAGAAATGGGGTGAGGAGGGGACAGAAATGGGGCGAGAGGCGGACGGAAATGGGGCGAGAGGCGGACGGAAATGGGGCGAGGAGGGGGCAGGATGCGTGGCAGCAGATGGAGGGGGGACAGAGCCACAGCCTGCCACCACCAGCGGGCAGGACAGGCATGGACAATGGCGGCGGAGGGGGGACAGGCCGGGAGTGGGGATGGAGGGATGGGACAGAGAGAGCGGGGCCAGCTCTGGGGCAGGGATGTGACTTGCCTCAGTTACTTCAGTGACGACTCAGCAGCGGCCGCAGCCTATAAACAAAGAGAGGTAGAAGCAGGTCTGAAAAGTGTTGCCAGCGGGTCCAGCAGGGCCACGCGGCTCCTGCCCTGTGGGGAAGCATCTGCCCTGCAGCGGGGCAGCCTCCGCTCTGTACTCACCCTCCGGCGCTCCTGCTGCCCTTACCTGGCACAATGGCCCTGCCTGTCCTGCCCCCTCGCCTGGCCGCCCTGGCACAGGGCAGGGCAGAGACAGGGATCACTTTGGGGGCTGCTGGGATGGGGGCCATCCCTGACGGGGAAGGGGGACCAGCAGATCCACGAGCGCCCACCCGAGCGCAGCCCTCCATGGCCGTGGTTGAGCTCTGGCTCCGAGGCGGGCAGGGAGCCACTCTGCCCACAGGGGCTGCACCTCCACATGGGGCACAGCCGGTGCCCAGGTCCTGCTGCCTTTACCTCGGATGAAGGCCAGGTCGGTGAGCAGCTTCAGCTCCCTGCTGACGTCTAGCTGGAAGTGGCTGAAGGAGGCCGTGGCTGCAGGACGGAAGCTCTGCAGTGAGTCGGTGGCCCTGAGGATCCTGAGGCATGGGAGAGCATGGATGTCAGGGCGGCATGCAGTGGTCACCTTGGGCACTGGAGGGCCCTGACTGCCCCCCCAGCAGCCCCATGTCCGCCAGGGTCCCCGCAGCCTGGTACCTGTTGTGCAGCTGCTTGGCAGCCTGGACGAAGCAGGGGTGGTCGGTTTCCTTCAGCACCTCCTGGGCATAGCCCACCATGCCTGAGTTCTCCAGCATGGCCTGGTGTTCCTGGATCTGGCAGTGCAGGCTGGCCAGCCGCTCCTGCTGGCACTCCTCGATCGCCTGCAGCAGGGTTGCCCGCTTCTCCTCCAGAATGGCGCACAGCCCCTGGATCAGCTGCGACACCTCCTCCTTGGCCTGCGAGCCATTCACCTGCCAAGCACAGCAGGGTCAGCGCGCCGCACGGCCCACGGCGGAGAGGGGACCAGGCTGACAGTGCCACCCCCCACCTAGGGACAGCTCAGGGACAGGTGGGCACCTTCCGCCCTCACCTCTGTGTGCTTCACCGTCTCCTCCAACTCAGCAATCTGGGTCTGCACCGTGTCCTGGCTGCTCAGGATGTAGGCGAGGCTCTTTGTCAGCTTCTCCTGCAGGGAAAGAGGTGAGGCAAGGCGCTGGCAACCCCCACGTCCCTGACCTGCACACCCCATCTGCAGTGGGGCTCTGCCAGTGCCCCCAATTCCTCCCTGCTGAGCCCCATCCCCACCCTGAGTGTGGCCCCAGTGGCCCTTACCCTGAGGGCCTGGTAGGCGCTGAGCACCGGCGTGATCTTGTGGCTGGTGTGAGTGCGTCGCACGCGGCAGAGCTGGCACACCAGCCGCTGGCAGGTCTTGCAGTAGTGAGTCACCTCCTCCTTGTGCTCTGGGCACATCAGCCCCTGTGCGGGCACAGGGGAGCTCAGCAGGGCTCCGTGCCCATCCCCCATTCAGCGTCCCTGTCCCCCCCCCCCCCCCTGCAAAATCCCAAGCGGGGAAGGAAGACCCCAACAGAGAGGCCGTACCTTGGGGCGGAAGGTGAGGGTGGGGGGCGTGGGCTCATGCTGGGCTTTCTGGGTGCCCCAGGGGTGGTATAGCTTGAAGCACTCATTGCAGAAGCTGGACTTGCACTCGGTGCAGCCCTTGGTGGCCTCCAGCTGCGGGGGCTTGCAGAACTGGCACATGATGGCAGCGCTGATGTTGATGGTCTGGCGGTAGCGCTCCACCACCCTCTCCAGCGTCAGGTTGCGGAAGAGGCTGCCCAGGCCCCGCTCGCCCAGGTCCACGTCCCGCTGGCAGGCAGGGCAGGGGAAGCTGACGGTCTGGGGGTGCACGGTGCCCCGCTTGCGCCCCGGGTAGGTGCCAAAGCCTGCGAGAGGGAGGCAGGGAGGGCGTCAGGCGAGGCACGGCGTCCCAGGGCTGCTTGGCCCTCCGGTGGGGGAGCCAGTGGGTGCCATCCCAGTCCCCTCCAGCTGTCCCACCTGACTTCAGGAGGCGGTCAAGGCGGTCGGGCTTGGGGATGGCCCGGCGCCCCAGGCGAGGGCTACGGGTGGCAGGGGTGGCAGCAGGCGAGGAGGGCTCAGAGGTGGGGTCACAGCAGAGGTAGCCGTGCTGCAGCAGCACCTCGCTGGCACAGACGTGGCAGACATTGTGCGTACAGGGCAGGGCCAGCGGCTGCTTGTACATCTCCTTGCACACTGGGCAGACCAGCTCCCGCTCCATGTTCTTCATGCTGGTCTGGGGAGAGAGGGGGGAGCATCACCCACTGCTGATGGGACCAGGGCCACGATGGGGACTGGGGCTGGGACTGGGGCCAGGATCAGGGCTGGGACCAGAACGAGGGCCAGGATCAAGCCTGGGACCAGCAGCAGGGTTGGCAGGAGGATCAGCACTGGGACCAGCACCAGGATGGGGATCAGGGCTGTGACTGGGATGGGGATTGGGGCTGGGGCTGGCACCAGGGCCAGGATCAGGACCGGCACCAGGACCAGCACCAAGTCCACGATCAGGCCTTAGACCAGCAGCAGGGCCAGGATCAGGCCTGTGACCAGCACCAGGGCCAGGATGAGGACCAGCACTGCAACCAGGGCTAGGATGGGGGCCAGGACTGGTGCCAAGATCAGGCCTGGTGCAGCAGCATGGTCAGGATCAGGACTAGCACTGGGACCAGCAGCAGAATGGGGACCAGGGCTGGGATCGGGATGGGGATTTGGGCTGGGGCCGGCACCAGGGCCAGGATCAGGACCAGAGCCAGGACCAGCACCAGGGCCAGGACCGGGATGGGCACCAGGATCGGGGCCAGGATGGGGACAGGGACTCCCACCCACGGCTGTGCAGGTAGCCCCCGGCGCTCCCGGTGTTCCTGGCCCGGAGGGGGGCCGGTCCCGGCGGTGACACAGTGCAGGGGGGGGCCGGTGCCAGCCTTCCCCGGGGATCGCCGCCCGGTGAGTCGGGGCGCGGGTCCGAGGCCTCGCCGCGGCCTGCCCGGCCCTCAAGGGCACCCTCGCCATCCCGCCCGCCCCCGCCATCGGGCCCCACCGCGTTGCCATGGCGACGCCGGGCCCGGGAGAGCCCGGCCCGGCCCGGCCCGGCCGCCCCGCGGTACACCCCCCGCCCCGCCGCCGCTCACGCTAATGCGGACGAGCGCGTCCATGATGGAGGTGAAGGTCTGCAGGTCCTCGCCCTCGGCCATGGCTCCGCGCCCGGTCCCGGCGCCGGTCCCCGCGGCGGCGGCAGCAGCGGCGGCCGCGGACGCCCCGGTCTGTTGCAGGGAGCGGCGGAGCCGGGGGGAGGGCGGGGGGCGGCGGCGCGCATGCTCAGCGGGACCCTCCCCGGCAGCGGCGGCGGGGGGACGGCGGGGGGCGGCGGCGGCGAGGCACCGGGGGGCTCCCGCCACACCCCCGGCCGTCCCCCGCCGAGCCCGTTGCGCACGGCAGCGCGGCTCGACGAGCTGCGCCCGGGGTGGACCCCGGGCGGGCTGAGCGGGGCGCCGGGCAGGGCCAGGGCCGGGTCCGGTGGGGGGGTCCCGCGCCCCCCCTCCCCCGGGGCGCCCGCTGCGCCTCTCCCCGCCACCGGGGGGCGCGGGAGACGGCGGGGACTGCAGCGCCGCGCCTGGCCGCCAGGGGGTGCCCGAGCCGGCCGGAGCGCTTAGCCCGCGGGGATGGGCGGGGGCGCCGCGCATGCGCACTGCCTCCCCCCGCGTCCCCGTGCCGCGTCCCTCCCCGCGCGGTCGCAGTGCGCCTGCGCAGACCGGCAGCCACGGGACGGTCCTGGGCCGGGGGCGACGCCGCGGGGCACCATGGGTAACGGGGGACTGTGGTCGGGGCGGCCCCGGGGCGTCGGGGGGAGAGCGGCCGAGGCGGGCCTGGGGGGCGACCGGGGCCTGGGGGACTGCGGGGTGCGCTGGGGCCCGGGGGCAGCCGTGGCCCCGCGGTCCCTGCGGCTGCGGTGGCCCGGGCCCCGACGCCCTTGCTGAGGCGGCCCCGCGGCCCCAGCCGTAGGCACGGGCACCTCCCTGGCGCTCTCCTCGCTGCTCTCGCTGCTGCTTTTCGCCGGGATGCAGATGTACAGCCGGCAACTGGCCTCCACCGAGTGGCTGACCATCCAGGGCGGGCTGCTGGGCTCCGCGCTCTTCGTCTGCTCCCTCACCGTATCCTTTGGGGCGATGGGGAGCGGGGCCGGGGGTGCAGCTCCTCGTTCTGTCCCTTAACCCTCCAGCCAGGCCTTCAACAACCTGGAGAACCTCGTCTTCGGCAAGGGCTTCCAGGCCAAGATATTCCCGGAGAGTGAGTGCTGCGGTGGGGCGGGGAGGAGGGGGAGCCCGTGGCAGGGCTGGGGTCGTGAAGGGCCTGCGGCCTGGCCCCGTCTGTGCTCTGCCGGTGTGACCCAGGGGTCCCAGCCCAGCCTGGGAGGAAGGGCCCACCCGGGTAGTTCCCCCTGAGCTTTTCGCATGCTGCGGGGCCACTGGCCCCTGCTGCTCTGAGGCTGCCGCATTGGGGCAGCACAGCTACATCTTTTCTCTCTCCTGCTTTTCTCCTGCAGTCCTCACCTGCCTCTTGCTGGCTCTCTTTGCCTCTGGCCTCATTCACCGAGTCTGTGTGACCACCTGGTAAGTGCAGCTTGCCCCAGTGGGGCAGGGAGCAGCCATCGTGCTGCTGTGGCTGCTGCCAGGGACCCTGACGGCTCGTATTTGCCGTTGGCAGTGGGGGGGAACAGGGCACCGGGCAGGGCCAAGGCTGGCCAGGGGACCCCCAGGGTGGCCAGTGTTAAGCACCACAGTGCAGCGGGATTGAAGGGGAAGATGTTGGTTAGACCCTAGCCTGTTCCTGCCTGCCAGCAGCTGAGCAGTCTCGTCTCTTCCTTTCTCACAGCCTCATCTTCTCCATGGTCGGCCTCTACTACATCAACAAGATCTCCTCCACCCTCTACCAGTCCGCAGTGCCCATCGCTGCTCCCTCCAAGGCTGTCGGCAAAGGCAGGAAGAGGAATTGACAGCCTGCTGCCCCTTCCCTCGGGCTGCGCCCTCCCCTTGGGGCTCTTAGCTGCCCAATAAAGCCATTTCTTTGTAGCCTCTTGCCCGTCGCTGCCGTGGGTTTGGTTCCTCTGCCGGCTGGATGCCGGTGTGGCTGAGAGTGGTCCCCTTGGCTCATCCAGGCTGTGGCAGAGGCTGGGGTGGGTTCTCCACCTTGCTGCTGCCCGGGGTGGCTCCTGGCACCAGCTGGCAGAGCGTGGTGGCAGCCGTCGACCCCCCCACTGGAAAAGAGGGGATGGCGCCTCCTCTGCCTGGACCCACAATGGAGGAAAATCCCAGCGGCGCCGGGCGGGTGGGAACCGGCTCCGGTGCTGCAGGGGGTGGGTGGGGGGCTGCGGGGGTGCCGGTGGCTCAGGTCTCTGCTGGGGGAGGGGGAGCGGCGGAGGGGCAGGCTCCGTCCCCAACTGCCACCAGGCCTCTGCCACCTCGGCCGAGACTGCCGGCGCTTGGCAGGACAACAAAGGCACGTCCGTGCCCTCCCCGCGATGGGGGAGGGCAGCCGCCGGGCACCGGTGTTACCGCGGGGTGGCCGTGGGAGGGCTGGCAGGGGCTGCTCCCACGCCAGTCCCCTGCCGCCCGGCCCGGCCGGACGCGGAGGAAACCAGATGCTTCCTGCGGCCGCCGCCGCCGCCGACAAAGCCCGGCGCTTCCGCCGGGCCCGGGCCCGGGGGTCCCGCCCGCCGGGGCCGCCCCGCGCAACCACCCGCCGCGCATGCGCTGTGCGACGTGACGTGGCGCGCTCGGCACTGCAGCTCCCGGCGGACCCCGCGCTGCCGTGACGTCATCCTCGCGACGGGGGGCGAGCGGGCGCCGGGCCCGGGATCGGTCCAGGTGGGGGAGGGGCCGGGGCCGGGACCGGTTCTTCGGCCGGCTCGGGAGGGCTCGGAGGGGGCCGGGGCCCGGCGCCGGCTGGCGAAGGCCCGGCGGGGGCCGGCGTCGGGTTTCGTCCGAGAGGCCCCGGAGGGGGGACCGGGGCCGGCCCGGTTATGGTGGGCCGGGGGGGTGTCGGTGCGCGGCGCGGGTCGGTCCGGCTCTCACGGCCGCTCTCTCCGCAGGCCGCCATGACCAAACTGGGGCAGTGGCTGTGCGGACTCGCCCTGCTGGGCTCGGCCTGGGCCGCGCTGGCGCTGGCGCCGCCGGGGCTGCGGTTGCCGGCCCCGTGCCGGCAGGCCCTGCTGCCCCTGCCTGTCTACCTGCTGGTGGCCTTCGGCTGCTACTCCCTGGCCACCGTGGGCTACCGCCTGGCTACCTTCAACGACTGCGAGGAGGCAGCTGCTGAGCTGCAGGAGCACATCAGCGCGGCACGGGCAGACCTGAGCCGACGAGGGCTGCGCTTCTGACCCCAATAAAGCTGAGGGACTGTGGCTGCCTGTGGTGTACGGTGCTCCCAGGAGACCGGGGCACGGGTTGGGGTGGGGGGCCTCTGGCTGGGGCTCCTCTGGGCAGTGGTGCCCTGGCTGGGGGCCGCAGGCAGCCAAAGGACCCCAGGATGCTGCTTGAAGCCACACTGGTGGGAAATCACTCATGTCTCCCCACTGTGAGGCTGGTCTTTGGGTGGGGGGGCAGGTCTCCACACAGGCCTGGGTCCCCTCTCAGCACTCCCACCACCCTGCAGAGGCTGCAGGGACCCCAGCCTGGCCTCTCCCTCTCCCAGCTTCTTGGAGCTTGGCTCTAGAGGCAGGGATGCAAGGTGCCAAGGACAGGATCAGGCCTTGCCCCAAAGGCCCGCGGCTGTGGGCAGAGCACATTCCCAGCTGCCCTTCAGATGTGGTTCGCACCGTCAGGTGGGAGCTGGAGAAGACTCATCCTGATCCCACTGGCTGGTTTCCAGGGGAAGGAGGAGAGAGGCTGGCTGGGTGGAGCAGGCGGCGCAGCCTTTAAAATGCAGAGTGCCCAGAGCCTGTGGTGTCCCCCGGCCTGCCGGGGCGGCTCAGCCCACGCCGGGGGGCTGCTCCCTACTCCTGCCGGCACAGCTACTGCATCTGCTGCTCCTCTGGCCCCACCTTCGCGGGCAGCGGCAGGTAGATGTGCCAGAGCACCGTGCCAGGCTTCTCCAGGAAGGGGGTGAGGTGCCCTGTGGCAGAGGCATCCCTGCGGGGGCAGGGGGGAGAGGGCCCTCTGTCCGGGGGTGCCCTCTGTCCAGGGGGGCCCAAGACCCACACTGCCGGCCCAGCTGGAAGAGCTGTGCGGCTGGTGGTGACGCATGCTGGGGCCTGCCTTCCTGGCAGCCTCCCCGGCTTCTTCACATACCAGCCAAAGGACTTTCTTGTTTTTAATTATCAGCTGCACATCCTTCTGCAAAAAGGAGCAGTTGGTATCATGAGGGAGGACTCGGGCTAATTAGCAGGAGCAACTAATTAGCTGTTTCCTGAGCAACAATGGCAGCTCAGAACAGGGTGGGCAGCTCCCTCGGTCTCGCCTGTGTGCGGCTGTTTGTGAGGTGGCACCACCCTAGATTCAGCAAAGCGGTGCCTTTCTGGGGCAGGGACGGCAGCCTTGGTGCAGGTCAAGCTCCGTGGGCTATGCACAGCCCTCTGCAGGCTACTCCTGGCCATCCAGGGGCTACTCACAGCCCTCCGGCAGCTCGGCAGGCCAGCAACACAGCGACAGCTTCTCCCTGCACAGACATGTGCCCGCTGCGGGTGCTCGCATCCCCAGGAGATGCTCGACACGCCTCCGGCCTCGCGCGTGGGGCCACATTGTGGCCACTCCTGCCAGCCGCTCGTGGCACATGCCAGCCGGCATGACCGGTCGGCAGCCAAGTTTCTGTCTGGTGCGTCAGTGGGGAAAGCTGCCTTTTCTCAAGGCGGTCAGTCCTTTAGCAGTGCCTTCGCCGAGGCTGGGAGCTGCACCCCGGTGCTGGGGCAGGGAGAGCGGGGGCTCCTCCCCACTGGGAAACGGGGCTGCTGTGGCTGGGGGAGCGAGCATGGCCCCGGGGCGAGTCCCTGGGGCAGACACACCTGCAAGCACAGCCCGTGCGGGCGAGGGGAGCCCCAGCTCCGCGGGTCGCGGCAGCAAGACCTAGCACGCTGGGCGAGCCCTGCAGCTGCACCGGCTGGGGCTGCACACTGCAGCGTGGCAGGAGCTCGTCTTGCCCTCCAGCCACCGCTCGCATCTCGGCCCCGTTCCTGCTGCTCGCCTCCGTATTGATTTTTCCCAGGCCACGTCGCAAGGTGTAAACGAGCGTCTGAGCTGTAGCACGGGCTCTGCCAAAGTCCTCGTCACCACTTCCTTAATCCAGCCTGCGTCATCCAGGATGGAAGACCTGCCTGCGCCGACAGAGCTGCAGGGATGTGGCTCTTCGCCCTGGGGGAGGGGTCTCCTGCCCCGGGAGGGGGGGCACCTTTCACAAGGCTCTGGGCATCTGTTGTGCAACTTGGTCATCCAAATGTGTTGCTGACCCTCTGCTGATGTGCTTGCCTGATAACTTCATTCCAGATCATTGTTAATTTGTTAATCGAGTTTGAGATGATGCCAACAACCGCCTGATTTGTGCACGCTCAGTCGTGGTTTTAGCGAGGATTTTAATTGATTATAAGTTTGCTGGCCTGACAGCTGGTAGCAAGCCCCATGTCGAAGCTGCAGAACGGACTTTTCTTTCCCTGTTGTGACCGGTGTCCCCAGGCTGCTGCTCAGGGAGGGGGGGAGTCAGAGCAGCCTCCCCAGGCAGTGCTGCCATCCTCGGTGCCCCCTCCCTACCCCAACCCAGCCCTGTGCCTGCTCCCTTCCTGGGGCTGGGGCTGATGCTTCCTCACTGCCAGAAAGTGGGTGCTGTTGGAGGAGGGTCCAGGGGGGTGTCAGGATGAGCCCCCACCACCCTGGGGACAAAGCAGCTGTGGGGACAAGAGTCATCCCACACTCCACAGCCAGCACACCAGGAAGGAGGGGACATCAACCAGGTGCTCTTCAGTCTCTGATTTATTAAAAGGCACTTAAATTCATACAAAAGAGACACAGGGCTTCCCGGCAGCCCCAGCCTGGTTGCTGGGGCAGAGCCGTGGGCATGGAAGACTGTCCAGGGGTCCCCAGGGACAGGTGGGGTGCCCAGGAACTGGGGTGGGGGGCTCCTGGCACCCCAAAGGCATCGCTGAGACCAATCCAACCATCACCGAAAGACCAAGGGCTGGAGGGATGCCGGTGAGAGTGAACCAGAGAGGCAGGAGGTGCCCTCCTGGGGCCCCTGTCCTGCCAGGAGCGGGCAGCCCTTGGCACCTGGGGCTCGGTGGCTGGGGCCAGTCCACGCTGGAGCAGACTGGTAAGGGTTCGGGGATCCTTCATCGGTCCAACAGTGCGTGAGCTCCTTCCTCGGGGGGGGCCAGCGGGGTCCCCTCAGGCGTGCAGGGGTCTGTAGGTCTTGTCCTGGCCTGGCGGGTACCGCCAGAAAAGCCAGAACCGCACGATGCTGGTGACAATCCCTGGCACATTCGGGACCTGCAGGAGGACATGATGCAGGGGAGGGGGGCAGTGGGTCTACCCAGCTCATGGCGCTCCTGCCCTCCCCCACCGCTGCTCCACCAGCCCTGTGTTGCTGGGAGAGATTTATTGGCCTTATACCATCTAATTAATTAAAATCAATACTCATCTCGCTGAGCCTAGTCACGGGCTTTGCTGTGTGACACACGCGACGCTGGACGGGGGTCGGCCTGGTGCCAACTGCTCAGCCGAATGCCGTGGGGTGGGGACGGGACGGGACAGGATGGAATGGGATGGGAGAGCATCCCTTGGCTGCCCGCTGCCCCAACCCACCGTGATGTAGGGGTCGTGGAGCTGCAGGCCGTAGAGCGTCCAGCTGGTGGAGGCCAGGAAGGTGGTGATGGTCAGGGGGAAGGACAGGCAACGTGTCGACTTGCTCTGGACAATCTTGGCCTGCAGAAGCAAATGTCAGGCTGGGCCTGGGCTGGGCAGTCCCAGCACTGCTGCGCTCCCCCCCAACCCCACCAGCTGCCACCCAGCCCCACGCACCAGGTCGGCCAGCGGTGAGAGGTACATGCTGATGGTGAAGACACTGCAGAAGAGCCCCAGGCGTGCCAGACGTGTCCGTGCATCGGCAATCAGGAGGGTGAAGTAGCCGTAGCCAGCAACCAGCACGGCCAGGAGCAGCAGGCTGTGCAGCAGCACGGGGCGCTGGGGCAGAGAGGAGGGGGACAGTCAGGGTGAGGGTCCCTCCATCCCCCCATCAACCCAGGCAGTCTGGCCCCCACCTTTGCAGGGCTGTAGTAGAGGTACGCCAGGATGTAGAGGGTCTGCAGTGCTGCCCCAATGGTGTTGACGGTGATCAGGGTCCAGTCCTGCTTCAGGCAGCCATAGCCCAACCAGCTCAGGTTGCTGCAGGGCAAATGGCACAGGGGCTCGCTGCTGCGCCTTGGGCCTTCTGCTCTCCCCCACCACCATGTAACCCCCACCAGTTGCATAAGACACACCCCTCCCCGGGCTCGACCCCACTGTACTTGACATCGGTGGTGAGGAAGGGCAGGAACTGGATGTTCTCCACACTCTTGGTTGCCAACATCTGGCGCAGGTCAGACCTAGGGAGAGTGGGGGGGAGCAGCCTCCTGGGTGCCTGGCACCATGGTGGGGGGGGGGGTTGTGCAGTGCTGGGGGTCTGCAACCTCTGCAGCCAGCAGGCACCCCCCAAAATATGCACCCTGAAATATTCCCAGCCCCTCCACACTGCAACTGTGACCCCCCCTCCTCCAGCCCCTACAGCCTCAGTGCCCCCCCTGCATGCCCCGACCCCCCCGTTCCCTGGTGTCCTTTGCCTTCAGCTTTGTCACCCCCCCCAAACCCAGCCCTGCCCAAACCGCCCCAGTGCCCACTACACCGCAACCCTCAATTCTTCTCCCACCGCGCCCCCTGAATTGGACCCGTGCTGTTCGCCCTGCACCCCCAAACCCTCTGCGCCAGCCCCCAATGGACGTCATTGCACGCCCCCAAACCGGCCCGGGTGCCCTCTCCATTGCACCCCCAACGCCCCCCCCAAAACCCCCATGGCCCCCACTGCACCCCACGAACCGCCCCGGTGCCCTCCCCATTGCACCCCCAACCCCCCCGTGGCCCCCCATTGCACACACCCCCCCCTCCCCGCCGCCGGTGCCGCGCAGTGCCCGGAGCCGCCCCGGTGCTCACAGGCCGGTCCCGAACATGGCGAGGGTGCAGGCCAGGCAGGTGGCGGCGAGCAGCGGCAGCGGGGCCATGCCGGGCCGCCGCACCGGCGGCAGCGGGGAGCGGGGGCGGTCCTGGCCGCGGCGGGGCGGGGCGGGACGCACTACCGGGGAGGGACCGGCCGCGGGACCGGGCGGGGACCAAGGAGGCAGGCAGCGGGGTGTCCGGTCGTATCGCGCCGAGCAGCCCCGACACCACCGCGACGGGTAGGGTCCGTCCCAGGGGACACCCCGGGCAGCACCCCACAGCGGGGAAGGGGGACGCACACACACACAACCACATCCCACCCCCGGTGTCCCCAGTGCAGGGAGCCCGCCTCCCCAGGACCCTGCATCCCCGAGTTCTCCCACACCCCAGATCCTACGTGCCCGGGGTCCCCCATCCCTGTGACCCTGCCTCCCCAAGACCCTCCATCCCTACGGCCCCAAATTCCAGAGGCCTCATGTCCCTGTGAGCCCACCTCCCCAGCACCCTGCATCCATGGGGTCCCTCCTCCCCCCCCCGATCCCATATGCCTGGGGTCACACATCCCTGTGATCCCAATGCCCTGAGCTCCCACCTCCCCAGGGCCCCACATCCCATGTCTCACACCTCAGGGGTCCTACATTTCTGTCATCCCACTGCCCCGAGATCCCCCGTTCCCCGAGACCACTAGGCTCCAGGGACCCACCACCCCACAGGGGGTCCTGGGGCCCTGCCAGGCTGTGTCCCCTGTCCAGCCCCAGGGGACTCTGGCCACACCTCAACCCCCTCCTCGCTGCCCATTAGGGCAGCTGCTGCCCCAGGCCCGCAAGCTCATTCCAGTGCAGGGGGGAGGGGGAAAAAACCACCCCCCCCAGTCCCAGGGAGGGCTTTGTGTCACCAGATAAACACAACTGATAGCACCAGCCAGCCCCACCGTGGCACTTTTCCACTTCAAAGCCCTGTGCAAACACCAGCCAATTAATTAATTAACCAGCACAAATGCCCCACATGGGCCATTCCTCCTTCCAAGGCCAGACATGGCCAGGAGGACAGCCCAGCCCTGTGGTGGGGGGGGCAGGCCCCTTACACCCCCCCCCAGCCCAGGTGCTCAGCATGCTCTTGGTTATTTATTCAAGACAATCATATAAAAACTCCTGTGTTAGAAAGCTGTACAAATCAGGGTGGGCAAAGCGCCCCGCGCAGGGTGCTGCTGGGGGGGTGGGGGCCCCCTCTGGCACCCAGCAGAGGGGAGGGGGGAGATCCAGGGTGGGGACAGCTCTCACTGCCCCCCCCACCATGTGGGGTGGGATGAAGGATGGGGAAGGGGCACAGCACAGTGGGGAGGGGAATGTTTCCTACAGTCCCACTCTGCTGGCTGCCAGGCATCTTCTCAAGCACATCCAGGCTCCCAGAGCCGGTGATGCCAAGGGGCCGCAGCCAGCACCGGGGCACCCGGCTGGCCACAGGGCCAGCACCACGTCCCTGCCTGCGGGACACATCACAGTCTGAGCCCACAGCAAAGAGATCCGAGGGCCATCCATGGGCAAGCTCAGGTCCTGGGGCAGGGGTGCCAGCCTCCTGCTCCTCTCCAGTCTGGGGCACATGCGGCTCCTCCACCCTCAGGCTCACACTCAGCCTCCGGCTGCTGAGACCATCCTGCCTGCGAGGGCCGGGGGAGCTGGGGCGGCCTGAGAGCTTTGGCTGCTCAGCTTGGCTTGGGGCCCTCTGGCCCTGTAATACTGACAAATCCTTTCCTTGCCCAGACGTGCACAGGGTAGGCCACCCCAGGGCACACGTGAGGACCACAGGGGTCCCGAGCATCCCGGCTCTGTCCCCAGCGGCCACAGCCTTGGTCTGTCTGGGCACAGCGGGGTGGCTCACAGCCCCTGCGGCACCAGGAGGGGCAGGAGGAGGCTGATGAAGGTGAAGGGGCTGCTGCCCCGCATCCCTGAGTTCTGCCCCACGCTCCTCAGCACATGTGCAGCTGCATCGTCTGCGGGGAGAGAAGAGCTGTGAGCATCCCTGGAGGAGGTGCCATGCCCCAAGCCAGCAGCACATCACCCAGCGTGGGGGTTGCTGCTAGCCCTGCTCCCCAGTCCCCCCACCCCAGAAGAGCAGCTGGGCTCAGCCCGGCTCCCCTACCACCCCCACGGCTGCCTGGACCCATCTGCCTGCCTGCAGCCACCAACCTACCTGCCTGGATCCTCCCCTTCTGGGTAGAGGCAGGGACAGGCGGTGCCTGAGCTGCAAAGCAAACACAGGGTCAGGCGGGTGAAGGGCAGCTCCCTGACCCCCCCCTCAGCCAGATTTCACCAGGGGCCATCCCCCACACCAGCCACCAGCACCTTCCCAGCCAAGCCACACATGCCCACACCCCGGAGCTGGCAGGGGGCCACGGCCTGGCCGTGACACAGCTCAGGAAAGGCTGAGCTGGGCACCAACGCTGTGAGCGGAAAGGGGGGGCACGGGCAGGACCCAAGGGGTCCGGGCGATACTCACTGCCTTTGCCAGTGACCGTCACCTTCAGCTTCAGGCATGCTTCCCCATGCTGGTGAATGGGCTTGGCTGCAAGGGAGGATGGGGGTTAACTGGGGTGGGGGGAAGCCCAGCAGGGACCCCAGCCCCCTGGCAGACCCCCAGGCACTCACAGATGTAGTAGTAGCTGTGCCCCTCCTTGAACTCCTTGCCCAGCGTGAAGGGGGTGAAGCGCTGGAACTTCTCCGAGAACTTCTCGGGGCCATGAAGGGCGCTGGGCTTGTTGCACTCCCAGCGGATCTGCTCCTTGGAGCGGGGCTTGCAGGCCCGGTATTCCTCGGGCTCCACCAGATAGAGAGTGTAACGCTCCATGACATGGGGGTCGACAGTCCCCTCCTCATAGTGTGGGCAGATGATGTCCAGGTAGTCGTTGAGGCGCACCTCTACTGTGTAGTCGTTCCACAGGAACCTGAGGCAGGAGGGAGGCCAGGGGTCAGCTCCAGCAGGGAGAGGCATGGGGGGGACCCCCCTTCCCCTGCACTCCCAAATTGCTCACACCGATTAACGAGGCCAAGAAAGGAGCTGCTGTAGGCAGGAGACTGCTCTCGGAGCCCAGGACAGGTCAACCTTTGGTTCACCCTTCCCTGTGCAGAGTCCCACACTGCCCAGGCTGGTTTTGGGAGGAAAAGCCCCCACCGGACCAGCCCCCCTGCACCCAGCTGGTGAGTGCACCCCCCCTTCCCAGAGCTCCCCAGTGGCCCCAGCAGGCAGGGAGCTGGGAGGGGACCCACCAGAATGTGTACCCTGCCCATCCCAACACTCCCAGAGCCAGGAGGCGTCGGCAGCTCTCGCCCATGGGGCAGCCAGCCTGGCTCCAGCGCCTGCTGCTCCCCACAACTCACCCTGGGGGGTGGGGGGGGCACACACGGGACGGACGACATGGACAAACTGGCAGCTGATCAGGGCCTCTGTGGGGTCCCCTCACCTTGCTGGCTGCGGTGGCCTCGGGGCCAGCCCCTGCTCCCCAAACCCTGTGGACCCTGGTCACCCTTTGGGGGGGGGGGGGCAGGTAGACAACACACAGCCCTACAACCTAGGGGGTGGTGCCTGGGGGGTGTGACCTACAGCTGGGGGGACACAGCCCAGGCAGGGGGCACCCCTGTAGCCTAGAGGGGTCTGGTGCATAGTGGGGGGGGCACCCCTAAAGCCAAGCGGGGCACTCCTGCAGTCTGGTGGGCTGGTGCCTTGGGGGGCACCCCTACAATTTGCGGGTCATGGCCCAGGGGGTGACCCCTACAGCCTGGGGGTCTGATGCCTGGGACGGGGTCACCCCCACAGCCACAGCCCGTCCCGGGGGCCGGTTCCTGGGCGCAGCCGGGGTGTCGGGGGGCCCGGTCAGGCTCCCCCCCGCACATCCTGCCCAGGCGGCAGGAGCCAGGGCCGTGTTTGTCAACACGCTTCCCTGTGCCCCGGCGTCGGGGCTGGCGCCGCGCCACCCCCGCGGGGAAGGAAGAGGCCCCGCTCCCGCTCGGCCCTGGGAACGGAAAGGCCCCCCTGGTCGTTCCCCCCCCCCCTACCCGCTCCGCACCTGGACCGGCCGCGCCGCTCCCCGGCTGCGCAGCGGGACCGCCCCGCCGGGCTCAGCCCCGACCACACCGGGGTTAAACACCAGCCCCTCCGCCCCCCCTAGACCCGGGCTCGGTCCCCCCCCTCCCCAGTCCCACGAAGGCTCCGGCCCCGCCGCCCGCCCCGGACAAAGGCCGCCGGGGAGCGCCCAGCCCCGGCAGGGAGCGGCGCCGCCCGCGCCCTCGGGGCCACCAGCTCCCGATCCGGGGTGCTGGGGGGGGGGGGGGGTCCCCCGAGGTGGGGGGTGGCGGCACTCACCGGGGGTTGGAGCTGTTCCAGAAGACGGTGTGGCGTTCGGCGGCCGCCACCCAGCACAGCCCGAGCCCCAGCAGGGCCAGCAGCACCCACCGCCGCTCCATGCGCTTCGCGGGGCGCGCTCCGCCGGGCGGGCAGCGCGCCCGGCCCCCGCCTTAAGTACGGCCCCGCCGCCGCCGCGCCCGGCCCCGCGCCCCGCCCCGCACACCGGGGCCGAGACACAACAACAACACGGGCAACGCGAGGAGAGGCGAGGGGGGGGGGCGCGGATGGGCCCCGCGCACGGCCGGCACCGGGCAGGGGTCGTCACCTCCACCGGTGGGGGCTCGGGGGGGCGCAGGTCCTGCCCGGCGCGCACCGCCGCCCGTGGTCCTGCGTGTGCGTCGGCGTGGGGGGGGGGGGGGTCTCGCCCCCGGGTTGATGGGCGATGATGGGGGTGAGGCCCGGGTTGGTCCCCGCGGGAGGTGGTGGGAACTCTGGGGGCTCGGGGCAAAGGGCCTGAGCCGTGACCGTCCCCTCCTCGCTTGGGGGAGCACTGGCCGGCGGTGGGGTCCGGCTGAGGGGGGGGACACCCTGCAGGCCTGTCCCTCTCCCAGCCCGTGCCGTGGGAACCCCCTTATCTGAGATGCCAGGGACATCAGGAGCCCCTGGGTGAGCAGGGCCTCCGGAGCTACAGCAGCTGCCAAGGAGGGGCTGGGGGTGGCAGGAGCAGCCCCCCCCCCTCCTCCTCCCCTGCCGTTATCGGCTGCCTCTGCTCTCCCAGGGCTTTGCTCCAGCACCGGCCAAACCCTGCATGCGTCCCCTGCCCCGCTCCCCCGCTCTCCGTTTGCTCGATATTGTGAAATTCCCCCCTGTGACCCCCCCAGCACAGGGCGGGGGGCTGCGTGTGCAGCGGGCGCTTTGCTGGCTGCCTGGAGGGGAGCGCAGCGGCTCGCTATCTGCTCCCATCTGCCCCCAACACTGATCCATCCTTGTTAAGCCCGGCAGAGAGATGCTTCGCCGCTGTGTTGTGAAGTGATAACTCAGCCGCATTTGCAAAACAACTTTCCTCTTGTTTATTACATAATGATCCATTGATTGTGGGTAATGTTGCATGCCCGCCGCTGCAGCCGTGCAAGGAGCGCTCCCCTGGCACGCTGGAGGGGCTTGGGCGGACGCCGGCACCGCGGCTGAAACCGGAGAGTGGCTGTCGGCTCCAGCAGCCAAGGGCTCCCGCGGGGCTGAGGGTGTGGGGCTGGGTGCCCCGCATCCCACCCGCATCCCCCATGTCTTCCTCACATCCCCGCCTCTCTCTCCACCCTCGGCTCCCGTGGGAGGGGGACCCGCTTCTCCCCTTTCATCCTCCCTTGTTGCGGCCAGGCCTGACATCATCCCCTGCGCCGTAATGACTATGCGAGGCCTCCTGCTCCCGGCAAGCCAGTGCTGCCGTGGCTTGTACAGGGGAGCACCTCCTGGGAACACCCCTGTGGCCACAGCCCGGTGGGATCAGAGCGTGGCATGCACAAGCCACGGGGACAGGTGCAGCCGGACAGTGGTGGGAGCCGCTCAGCACCGCAGCTGCTTCCCTCCCTGGGGTCCTGGCATCACCTCCGTACTGCCCCCACTGTGGCAGAGACAGGCTGCACCTGTGCCGGCTGCCTGGGGAAACCGAGGCAGGGAGCAGTGATGGGGGGGCTGTGCAGCGTCTGGCAAAGCCCAGCACCTGAGGTTGTCCCTCCCGGCAGGGCTGGTGCAAGCCCCGGAGGGTGACGAGCCTCCAGGAGCACCACGTGAGGTCCGTCCTGTGGGATTGGGATGTGGTACCCAGCGCTGTTGGCTGAGGGGCTCCCCCATTCCCTTCGCTGCGGTCCCCAGCCCGAGGGCAGGGCCACCAGAGCACGGGGACAGGACTGGGAGCAAGGCCACAGGGACCTGGCTGGGTCCCAGCATCACTGCCCTGCCTGGACCACGGCAAAAGGGCAGTGCCAGCAGCGGTGGCTGGATCGGGGGAGGAAGGACAAGCACGTGTCCCCTGCTGGGGACAGCCTGAGGGACAAGCTGGGGCTAGAAGGTGTCCAGTTACCTCCCCACCTGGGGCTCAATGGTGAGGGACAAGCCAGCAGGGACAGGGTGACCATAGGCAGGGCTCCATACAGGGTGGGTGCCCACCCCCAGTCGCACCAGGGGTGCCCGTGGTGGTGTGCACGTGTGAATGGTCACGGCCACGCCTCCTGGTGCTTGTGGGGCTGGGGACTGCCCTGGGTGACCGTGGGACGGGGTCAGTGCCCGTGCAGGCAGGGCTCCTGCCGCACCGGCTGCAGTTTGCAGGACAAAGGTGAAGCCATTTCACGCCGTAAACGCTCGCAGCAGAGAGGCACAGGGCAGGTGGGGCTGGCCAGAGGCCGCAGAGCTCGTGACAAACTATTTATGGTTTCTCAGCTCGGGACACCCAGGTGTGCCCCAGCCCCTGCCTGGGCTGACGTCACTGGCCATGAGGCTGGGGGAGGAAGAGCAACCGTCCAGTCCGTGGCCAGGAGTGAAGGCCGCAGTGACGTGCCACGCCGGCTGCGTGCAGCCCAGCAGGTAGGCACAGCCCGATGCCAGGCTGCGCGTGGCAGGGGCAGAGCCGCATCCCCGAGGCTGGCTGGCCACGCCAGGCCCTTACGCATTTGGCCGGAGAGCAGGATGCACCCAGCCCTACCCGGGGAGGAAGATGCTGCCACGGGGTGATGCAAAGCCTCGTGCTGCACGGCTGGTCCAGGCACACACCTTGTGCCCAGAGCTGGACGTGCTGCCGGAGCTGTGGAAGCCCCCCCAGGACCCGGGGGGCACCTGAGCCCCCAGTGCTGGGGTCCCAACAAGGGCTCCCCCCTGCCTTGGGGCAACAGGGCTTGGGGATCCCCCGTACCAGCACCCCAGGAGTCTCCCAGCTGGTCCAGGCTGCCCCTGGCATGCCATGCTGCACCCTGCCCGAGGGCACGGAGCAGAGCAGGGCTGGGTGGCTGGTCCCCACCGAGCTGGCGGCAGTGCCACGCACAGGCCAGGGAGCGGTGCCAAGGTCAAGGCAAGCGGCAGGAGGGATTTTGCAAGCAGAGCTCGCTGTGCTGCACTGTGCGGGGGCAGACGACTCAGCCCCCTGCTCCCCACCATGCTGCACCAGCCAACAGGGCTGTGCTGGGCTCCCCAGCCCACCCTGCCACGTGCCACCAGCATGGCCCTGCACTGGGAGGACTGTGGCCGGTCCCCGGCAGCCAGTGTGCAGGCAGGATACAGTCCTCGGCAGTGCTGGGTGATGCTGCCCCAGCCAGCCCCTGGCCACACCATGCCCATCCAGCCCAGGGTCAGCAGCTGGGTGCTGGGTGGCACCCTGAGTACCCGGGGAGGGGGTCCGGGACAAGGTCCATAGCCCCACAGTGGGCCAGACCTGCAGGAGTGTTGGGGGGATGTGGGGAGCCCGGCGCCTTCCGGGAGTGCTTGGAGGACTCGTCTGACGGGTTCGCTCTCTCTTCCCGCACCCGGACAAGCCCGGGCTGGCGGGACGCCGAGCCACCGCCCAGCAGTGCCTGCTGGGGTGGGGGGAGAGCGGCCGCCCTGCCACAATGGCTGTGGGGACCCCCCAGCTGAGGCCACATCCACAGCATGTCAGTCCCCACTGGGAGAGGGGCTGCAGCCCCCCCGGTCCCACATTGCCTTGTGGGGAGAGCGGCTGCCCCCCTCCCTGGGAGCACTGGGCCCCCCCCAGCCCAGTGGGGTGCAGGGTCAGGACCCGCACGGCTGCTCCCCTGCACCCACTGGGGCCGTGGGGTGCCAGCTGCAGGGCTGCTTGCACCCCACTCCTCCGTAGCCCCAGCAACACGCCCCCTCCATGTGACCCCCATCCCCAGCAGGTCACCGGGTGCAACCCCCTCCCCACACATCCCCTCGCCTTGCTGGAGGCACCAAGGGGGAACCAAGGGCATCCCCCCCACACCCCGCGGGAGCTGCCGCGCAGACAGGCGTGTGCCAGATCCCCCTGACGCCAGCAGGAGCTGGCATGCCCGGCAGAGCCAGACGTGCCGGGGGGGGGGAGAGCAATGTGGGGATTCCCATGGGGCTCCCAGGCACATTGGGGTGCCAGCTCACAGCTGCTCACCCCGCGCAGCCAGTGAGGGTGGTGAGGAGGGGGTCTCCTGCACCCACTCCTCCCCAGGCTGCTCCCAGCCACGGCACCCCAGCACCTCCCAGGGATGCGTGCCAAGGGCCCTGCCCGCACCGCCCTTACCTGCGGGCGCTGCCTGCTGTCCGTGGTGTCCTCCGGTGGGCAGCACCAGGCTCCTGCCGAATGCTCCATGCCAGTACTCGGGGGTCGATGGGGAGCAGAGCCAGCGGGAGGTGGGGGGATCGTCCCGCATCCCCCCAGGGTGCCGTCGCTGCCAGAGGCACCGAGCCCATGTCTGGAGCTGTCATGCCCAGGGCCGGCGAGGCGGGTGGCACAGTGAAGGTCAGAACCTGGCACTCACTGCCTTCACCTGACCCCCTGCCCCAGCAAGAGCCCACTGCGCTGGAGGGCTGGCCGACGGCTGGCCAGGAGCACTGCACGCTGCCGTGACAGGGATCGGTTTTTTTATCCTTTTATTATTTTTTTTTTTATAGACTAAGAGCAGAATATGAAAATCACCAGCCAAAGCACTTGAAAAAAAGGTTGAGATTGTTTTTTTGTTTTGTTTTTCCCCAAAAAGTGTCTGTGCGTTTGCATAGGTCAGGTCTTCACAGAAGACGAGGAAAATCCAACACGTTCAACTATGTACAAGCCAGCCTGGGGCCGGTGCCGCTGCCTATGGTACAGTATAGATATATCTATATAGTCTCTCTCTGTACAGTATGTATAGATCTCTATATAGGTATGTACAGGCTGCCCAGCCCTGGGGGTCCCTGCCCTCACCAGGCTCCCCAGCCCCGAACTGCCCCCCAGCCACAAGGCACCGGATGGGCTGCGGGCAGGACTCTGTGGGCAGGACTCCGCACTGTGGGACGGTGTCGGTAGAAGATGCGGTGCACACAGCAGCACCAAGCCGCATCCTCGCAGACGGGGCTGCAGCCATTGGCGGGGGGGGGGGAGGCGAGTCCCAGCTGGAATCGGCGTTTGCCACAGCCCCCTGCCCCATGGGCTCTCCGGGCAGGGGGGTGGTGGTGCAGAGGGGACGGGTGGTCCCGTGGTGGTTCCCCGCTGGCTCTCAAGAGGGGCAGCAGATCGGGGGGTCCCCACTCGGCAGAGTTGTACTGGCCGGGCCCCCGCCGGCACCAGAAGCTAGGAAGCCAGCAGCGTCATGAGGAAGAGCGCGGCGGCCACGGCCAGGGGCAAGTGTTCCCGCTTGGGGCTGGTGCCACTGATGCTCTTCTCCAGCTTGGGCATCTCCGGGTTGAAGTTGTCTGTGGGGAAGAGGGAGAGGGTGAGGGTGGCACCGGAGTGGCCCCGAACCCCCACCCCGCAGCTGGGGCTGCCCTGTGGGCGGCGGCAGGGGGGACGACACATGCGGCGCTGTGGGGCCGGAGGCTCTGCCCAACTCACCCAGGTCCTCGATCTTCACCTCGGGTCGCAGGGTGAACTGCGGCAGGGTGGGCACCAGCTTCTCCCCCAAGTGCGACGCTGCAAGAGGGAGAGAGGGGATGGGGGTGGTCGTGCTCCCTAACCGCCTTGCACCACAGCCCCTCCCGGGAGGGAGAAGGGACCCGGGAAGGATGGGGGACCCACCGGCAGGCCACGCTGCCCCCCACTTGCCCGCAGCCCCCAGGCCGGGCACGGGATTACTTACTGGAGGCGCAGCACACAAACACCTTCATCTTCAGGCAGGCCCGGCGGTGGTTGTGTGTTGGCGTGGCTGCAAGGCAAGAGCGGGCTGGGATGGCTCCGCAGCGGGTGACCCCAGTCCCTGGCACCCAGAGGCTCGGTGGGTCAGGGCACGGTGGGGTCTGGCCCTGCCTGGGGGTGCGCTCCAGAATGGGGGGATGCAGCAGTATCCCCATCCTGCACTCTGAAGCTGCACCTGTATCAGCACCCTGCATCCCCACCCTGCACCAGCATCCCCCAGCACTCTGATTTTTGCACCTGCATCAGCATTCCCTGAACCCCGATCCTGCATCAGCATGCTACATCAGCACCCCCCTCCTGCACCAGCACCCTGCACCAGCACACCCACCCACATCCCCATCCTGCTTCCCTGCACCCCCATATTTTCCTGCACCCCCATATTTCCCCACACCCCCATCTCACCCTGCGTCACAACCCCTCCTGCACCCCCAAGCCTCCCCACACCCCCCTTCCACCCCACACCTCCATCCCTGAGCTCAGGGCGCCCACTCCTGGGGGGGCTGCAGCCACACAGCCGGGGGGTGCAGGGGGACCAGCCCAGGGGGGTTGGCATGGGGGGTCCTGGCCAGGGTGGGGATGCAGAGGGGCTCAAGCAGGTGGTGTGGTGCAGGGGGACCAGCTGGGGTGGGATGCGGGGGACCCAGCTGGTGATGAGGGGGGGGGCTGTGTGGGGGTCCCGCCCCGGTGCCCCACATACAGATGTAGTAGTACTCCTGCCCCGCACGGAACTCGTAGCCCAGCGAGAAGGCGCTGTAGCGCTGGAACTTCTCCGAGAACTTGATGGGGCTGTGGGGCGCGTGGGGCCGGTTGCACTCCCAGCGCTTGAAGCCCTGGCTGGTGTTGCAGGTGCGGTAGCCCTCCGCGTTCACCATGTAGAGCACGTACTGCTCCAGCCGGTGTTCGGGCACTGAGGCGTTGTAGTGTGGGCAGTAGATGTCCAGGTAGTCGTTGACGTTCACCTGCACCGTGTAGCCCTCCCGCCGCAGGCTGCAAGGTAAGGGGGGCATGGGGGGTCAGGGACACCCCCTGCACTTTCCCAAACACCATCCCCCTCCTCAAAAGGGACCCAGAGGCTAGAGAACGGGGAGGTCCCAGAGCAAGGAGCCTGGGGGGGCAGTGGTATCCCCCTGCTCAACCTCTACCTGGAGCCCCTGACACACCAGCACCCCTGCGCGACCTCAGCCCCATGGACCCGCAGCACAGCATCGCTGTCTCCGGGGGATGCGGGCCAGCCTGGGGTGGGAGGCACGCTGCTGGGGACAGATGCTATGGATGCCAAGCCACATGGATGGGTGGGACACCTGCAGGAACACGGGCACACAAGACGGCGCTGCTGGGTCCTGCTGGGAATGTGCCGGTGGCCTCAAGGAGGGGACAAACACAGTGGGACAGACAGACTGACCCGGCCACGGTGCTGATGGGCACCAGGGTCCCGCAGGCACCGGGGACCCCGCAGGACACAGCTCCTGGTCCTCACCACCAGCCCTGGGTGTGTGGGGGGGGGCCAGGGCCCGGGCCTTCCCCAGCTCCAGCAGCCTAGAGCCGACCCACCGCGGCTGCCCACCACGGCCCCAGCCCTGCCACGCGCCACAGCTCAGAGAGAGGATTTCTCACCCTGCTCTGGCTAATCCCGTTAGTTCGTTAATGCCATAAAGGGTGGCCCTGGGGGAGCCTCATTTACATTGATTAGGAGCTGCAATCCCCTCAGATCCACTCAGGAGAGGCTCCGCTGGCTCCTAATCCGCGCCCGATGGAAATCCCGGCCGCGGTAATCCTCGCTGCCGTGCTGACCCACTGCTCCTGCCAATTAATTACGAGCCAGCACTGTGAGGCGCTGGCTCTGCACCGAGCTGCCGTGGCAGCACCAGACCCTGACTGGACCTCGCTCCACCACCCAGCTCAGTGGCGGTAGTGTCTCCCTGCACCGTGCCGCTGCAGCCCCCCAGCCCTGCTGCATTGGGGGTCCCTCGCCTGGCTCCCCTGGCACATGGACCACAGCATCCTGGCACGTGTGGCTGGACTCCTTGCGGTGCATTGCTCTGGCTCAGGGCCCCTTTCCCCGCCTGTCAGGGCAAACCTGGGTCCACCAGTCCTGGACCCAGCATTTGGGGTCCCCTTGCCCCATGGGGGGTCCCACCCCCCCCGCCCCGAGGCCCTGCCCGCAGTGGATCCGGCTTCCTGGGTCTCCCTGGCAGGGCTGGGCAGGCAGCGGGCAGGGCTGCGCGTGCAGACGCCCCACCCTGCACAACTGCCCCTGGCGCTGTTTGGGGAGCCCCAGCACCCTGCCAGGGCCTGCGGCACCCTGGCACACAGCACCCCAGAAGCCAGGTGCCAGAGAGAACACCAAAGGGGGACCCGAGCAGCGCCGCCTCCCCGCTTGGGGCTGCCGCTGGCACTGGGGGGCCATGGGGGGACCAACAGCAGACCTTGTCACCCATGGGGCAGGGAGAAAAGCCCCACGCGGCACCTCCCTCGCCACGCAGCCGCTATTCCCAGCCCAGCCCGGCACCCGCCGGCCACTGGGCAACTCCTCCGCCAGCAAGGTGCTGAGGCAGCCACCCTTGCTCCACGGGGCGCCGGGACCTTTCATCTTCCCCCTTTGATGTGGTGAGAATGGGGGGGGGGAGAGAAAAAGGCTTGTTATTAAAGAAATGGCCCCGAGGAGAAAATTGCAATTAACTCCGTGCAGGACGCAGGGCTGGGACGCCAGCGTGCCCCGAGCCAGCTGTCCCACACCGGGTTGGGCACCGGCAGCCGGTGTGGCTGTGCCAGGGGAGCGAGGGACCGGAGGAAGCACATTCCCCAGGATTGGCCCTGGGTGTCTGCACCCACAGGAGTGACACCTGGCTCCATCTCCTGCCGTGCCAGGGGAAACCCTGTCCTGGGGTGCTGGGGAGCTGTAACCCCCCCTTCCCCTGCGGCACCCAGCGCTGAGGCACACACACCCCCCCGGGACCCCACGCTGGGGCTTATTAAGAAGTGTGGCTCCTGATAAACAGCCTCGCTAATGAGCACGGCCCCATGCGGCACCAAGGTCTCCCCCTGGGCTGGGGCACACCAGCATGGCAATGGAGGGGTACAGGGGACCCCAGATGGTGTGGTGGAGGCTGGCAGCCCTGTTCCCCGTGGCGGTAAACCCCACGGACATCGCCAGCCGCTGCTGTGTGCTGGGAGCTTGCAGGCATCAGAGCATCGCTACAAGCTGGGAGGGGCTGGAGAACAGCCCCAAATGGGTAGAGCCATGGGGCCACCATGGCCCGGGGCACATCCAGGGGGACTCCGGCAGCAGCTTCGGCCACAACACTGCGTTCCTGCCATGCTCGGTTCCTCCACTGTGACCACCGGGCCCGCCGGTGCAGACCAGCACCCCATACAGCTGGATGCCCCCAAATCCCGGCAGCCCCAATGCCATCACTGGAACACCCCAAGCTCTGCCTGCAGCACCATTCGGGAGTGCAGGGTAGGCAGAAGTGTGTGCCTGGCCCAGCCCCAGCAGCAGGCAGGGAGCCCGTGGGCCCTGTTTTCAGGCAGAAGGATGGGAACAGACACCCAGAGCGAGGGTATCAGCCTCCTTTCTCACCGACACCCACCCCAGCGCGGGCATGGGCTGCCCGGTCCCTGCAAGTATTGGGAAGGCCCAGCAACAGGCGACCTGGGTTGGGACGGTCCCCCCAGCCTCCCAGGCTCCAGCCACACCACAGAGGCCAGCGGGGCACAGCGGGCTCCGGCAGTGCCCAAAGGGTTAAGCACGGGAGCAGAACAGGCAGCATCACTTCTGCACGACTGCATTTTTAGAGCAGGGCTTTGCAAGGCAGTGGTACCTTCCAGCAGCCTGTCGGTAGTGGGCAGATGGATGTCCCCTGGCAGAACCGTCCCAAGCGCAGGCTGCGCTTGGCACCCACCAGCCCCGCACCGGTGGGACCCCGGCTACCTGGCAAGCCACAGCCACTGGTGAGCTGGGCAGCTGCTCCGCTCCCATCTGCTGTGATAAATCTGGGCTGAGTGCTGCACGCTCGCTGATGCACTGCTAAGGAGCGCCTGGTGCACTGCAGCACAACCCGGGCACGGCGGCAGCAGCACGGGACAGGGGGACCAGACCCCTGCCTGGACCCCTGTGCTGCAGAGGCTCATCCCCACAGTGCGGGAAATGCCTGGAGGGCGGCAGGGCTGGAGCTGGGCTCAGCATCCCACATTGGTGGTGCCAGTGGTGAGGACAGGGGCAATGTGGAGTGTCGCCCCTTGCGGGTAACAGCATAGTGCTCCCTTGCACTGGGTGCCGGGGCGGACCCCACCCCCCACCCCAGCCCAGCTGGGCCCTTTGTTTGGCTCCGGCAGCTTCGCCCTTTCGGCACGTCCGGGGCCCATCGATCAGCTGGTGAACAAAAAAGTGCCATTGATTTACGTGGTCCCCTTCCAGTCACCCCACGCAACAGCGAGAGGTGAAGGCACATCGATTGCCGCGGTCAGTCCACCCTGATGGATGGAGAGACAGACAGACAGACTGTCTGTGCCCATCGCTCAGCCGCCGGGGAGACAGGCGGCTCAGCCTGGGCCCCCCCTCCGTGCCAGCCCTCCCCACGCAGACAGCACTGCACAGTCACGGCGCCCAGACGGCCGCGCACACGCGCGCTGGCTCAGCAGACAGCGCCTGCAACGCAGCCCACGCGCACGGGTGGCACGGCGCCACGGCACGACCCCCCCCCCATCCTCCCCCCAACTCGCCTGGCGCAGCTGCAAGGTGCGGGTGCAAAAGGCATCGCCGGCACACAGCGTCCCTGGGGCCACCTCCCCACTCAGGGAATCAGGGCTCCTGGGGAGACAGGAGCTGCTGCCTGGCGACATGGCAGTGGGTGAAGGGACCGTGGGTGCCATGGGGCAGCACCCACCCCAGGGTGACGGGCATAGCCCTCTCCGAGCATCCCGGGACCCCAAGCACCGCCCTACAGGTGCCCCCATACCCCCCGTCCCTATCGACGGCCATGCAATCCCTTTAATCCCCACTAAAGCCTGTACCTTCCCACTTTGCTAACAAGATCAATGAGGTTTCTAATTGGGTTTTAATTAAACCATCAATCTGCAACCAGTGACTCAATTACCAGCCTGGGCAGGAGCGGGTGGCCCTGGCCCTGCTGAACCCTGGGACAGCCCCCACACCCCGATGCTGTGGCCCCTTCTCCCACAGGAACCCCGCGGGCCCCAGCCATGCTGCTGGGGCTCGGTGCTGCCCAGCGTGGTGACTCATGGGGCATGGCACCCTCTGTCCCGGGGCAGCAGCTCCTGCCAGTGCCACAGCCAGCACCCACGGGTGGCCAGTGGCTCTGTGCCCCACAGGGACCAGCCTGGGGGGCACAGCTGTGGGGTCGGGGGTGGTGGAGCCCCCCAGCCCACCCAGGGACGCTGCAGCTGGTGAGGCTGGGTAATTAGCCGCTGAGAGGTGCCATCACCACCTTCCCCACCTTCAGCCCCGCAGCTGGACACAACACTACGGCAGGACGGAGAACTGCCCCCCCCCGGGCATAATTGCCCTGTGCGCTGCAGCACCTCCTGCCCAATGCCCCTGGCATCTGCCAGGGTGAGGGGGTCCCTCCTGCTGCAAGCGACAACATCCCCAGCCCCGCTAGTGCCAGTGGATGCAATGGAGGGATCTGGCAGGGAACAGCCCCGACGTCAGGGTCCAGCAGCTGCAGAGGACCCAGGAGTCTGGGTACCCCCAGGCCCCCCTGGTGGGTGCAGAGCAGCAACATGGCTCCTTTCCCGCGCGAGACGCTCCCCCGGGAGAGGCTGCTTCGCACAAGGGCTCTTGAGAGCCCGCTCCAGCTCTCACCGCTTGGAACACAAAGTCAGCCAGATAAAAGCTGCCTTGAAGAGGCGAGCGTGGCGGCAGCGCCAGTGGCTGGGGGGGCTGCATTCAATGCTGAGCCCTCCCCGTGCACAGGTGGGCTCCGACCCGCCTGCCTCAGCCGGGCACCAGCACCCCATGTACCCCTGTCTTACAGCCACCCCGCTCTGCCCCCTTCACAGCACCGGGCACCCCAAGGCCTAAGGCACCAGCACCCTCGGTCCCTGCACCGGAGTCCGGGGCGCAGCGTGGCTCGCCCCACCCACTCTGAGGGACTCCCAGGGGCCACAGGAGTATCGGGGGGAGCTGGCCTGTGCCCATGCATGGAAACAAACCATTGTCCCCACCTTGGCATCCAGAACACCCAGCAGGGAGGTGGCATCCCACACACATCGGCACGCCGGGGCCCAGCACGGCTGGGGACACCCCTAGGAGCCCCCAGTCACACACCATGGGGCATCCCAGGGACGCAGCTGCCCTCCCCCAAATGCCAGCACTGGGCAGGATGTGGCCTTCTCGCACTTTCACCGTATGCCACCATGCCTCTTCCCGGCAGGACTTGGGAGCAAAGGGCAAGGACCGTCCAAGGATCATCCCACGCCCCCGGGGCTCACCAGCTGCCACCAGCGGAGACGACGGGACAGATGGAAAGTGCAGCCAGACCAACAACCTGGCTGAGCAAGAGCAGGCACCTCTGCTGCCCCGAGCCTCAGATCCCACCTTTGCACCTCCCCTGGGCTTCGCTGTCAGCACCCAAAACCTGCTGCAGGAGGGGTGCCCTGCCCACTCGGTGGCCCTCCTGGCCTGCCAGCACCACCAGCTACCCGCTGTGGTGGCCAGAGGACCGGAGGAGCACAGCCACGTGCCCACGGGGGATGAGCTACCACCAGCCCCCTGCTCCCCAAGGCGTCGCCGGGACCCCAGGTGCAGCAAGTGGGCTCCGCAGGGCAGACCCTTGCTCCGTCCTCCGACCAAGGGGAGCTGCAGGGGCACCCCGCACGGCAGGAGATGCAATAAATTTCTGGGGTGCCTGGCGCAGCCCCCAAGGAGCGGCCCGCAACTGAGCCTGCCGGCATCCCTCCCTCTCCCGGAGAGCCCCATGGGGCCACGCAGGGCTTGTTTATTGCTCTGATTGCAGCGGGGTTGCTGGGATTTGCAGGCTGCGGCCCAGGGAGCCTAATTCCCCCCATAATTTATCTAATCCAGACACTTTGCCGCGCGGCTATAATTGCGGCCGAGCTGCCGCACTGCCTAACAATAAATATCAGCGCTCCGGAGTCCCTGGGACACGTCTCTGCCGCAGCCGCCCCCACCGCGCTGCCCGTGCCCTGAGCCGGACGCTCGCAGCCGCGCCAGAGACGCGTGCGCAGCAGGTGTGGGCGTCTGGCTGCGACACCCCCGTCTTGGCATGGCGGGCACACTGCTGGCACCCCCTCCGCCCGTCCCCCAGGAGGTGCTGGGGCAGCACGAGGGTCACGGCACACGGCTGCAGGCGATGGGGTGGGGAGGGGAGGCCCCTCGGTCGTGGCAGGGTGAGGGTGGGGGCACGGGAGCCTCCCACCCACCGAGGTCCCGGCAATGTCATGGCACTAGGACAAGGCCGGCGAGCGAGCAGGGTCTGGCTGGAGAAGTGGGGTGTGGGGGGATGCCCGAGCACGGTAGGGTGAGCCGAGCGCCTCGCCATTGTGCTGCGCCTCGGCACGTCGCACACACGCACAATTTATGGGGCCCGAGCTTCCGCCTGGCGACACAATCTCAATGGGAGGGGAAGGAGCTGCCGGGGGGACGCCCCCTCCCGCACAAAGGGGCACAGGGCGGGGGGGAGCCCACGGGACCCCCATCACTGAGGGGTACTGGGGGATGCTCCGGCTGGGCGCACGTCCCCGCCACACCCCTGAGCGCTCACAGTGGCAAGGGATGGGCGATCGCAGCGGCGGCAGCTCCCCGATCCCTGTAGAGGGGTCCACGGACCCACCATGGACACGCGGCCCCCCCCCCCCGCTTCCCGGGAGGGGCTCAGCCCAGCCGTGCCCATTGCCACCCCAAAGCCCACACGGCGCCCGCTCCCCTCTGGTGCGGCTGTGCCAGCCCCAGGTGTGGGTGCCACGCACCCCACGCAGCCGGGCAGCCCACCCCCGGGGGGGGGGGGGCGAGGGCAGGGCGCAGCCCCCCCCGGCACAGGGCACGAGGGAGGTGCCGGGGGCGGGGGGCCGTGGCCACCGACCGCCCGGGCTCCCGGCGGCTCCGCGCCCGGCGGCCGTGGGCGCCACGGCAGTTTCCGCACCTCCGCTCGCATCCACCCCCCGGAACCCCCGGCCCCGCCACCCTCGGCTGCTGCCCCAGGGATGGCACCGCTGCCCAACCGGGCGAGGGGTGGGGGGAAAGGGGAGGGGGGCGCGGCGGGCACCCGGTGGGCCCCCCCCGCCGCAGCCGCGCCGCTGGTGCCACTCCCGCGCCCAGACAGGCGGGGGGCGCGTCTGGCGGCGGGGTCGCCCGGCGCACGGAAAGGGGGGGGAGGCCCGGCCGTCCTCCTCCCGCGGCACCCCGGTGCCCGCCGCGGGGCGGGTCAGCGCCGTCGAGGGAGGGGGGGGAGCGGGGGGCGCGGCCCCCGGTGTCACCGACCCGCCCGCACCGGGAGCCGCCGAGCCCCGCTCCGGCGGCGAGCCCGACCCCGCCGATGCCCGCGCCCCGCCCGGCAGCGCGGCCCCGGGGACCCGAGCGCCCGCCGGTCGGGTCGGGCCGGCCCGGGCGGCTGTCCCCCGCACCCCCCCCCCGGAGCGGCCTCCGCCCCCGCGGGCAGGGCGAGGTGCGCGGGGTCGGGAGGGGCAGCGCACCGGCACCGGGGAAGGGGGGTCAGGCAGCCCCGCCCGCACGGGGGCGCCGCGCGGACACTGGCACCGGGGGGGTCCCGCAGTCCCGGCGCGCACGCCCCCGACCCGGTGTCGCCCTCCCCGCCGCCGCCGCCGCCGCCCCCCGCCGCGCGCATCCTTCGGCGCGATCCCCGGCGCGCACCCGCCGCGTCCTTCCCGGCGGCGCCCCCCCGCCCCGCCCGGCCCCAGGGACGCTCCCACCGCCTGCCGGTACCGGTACCGGCAGCCTCCCCCGCGCTGCCCGGCGCCCGCCCCGCACTCACTGCAGGTTGGAGCTGTTCCAGTGCACGGCGTGCCGGTTGCCCAGGGCTCCCGGTGGCCCCCGGCCCGGCAGCAGCAGCAGCAACGGGAGCAGGGGCAGGAACGCGGGCAGCCGAGCAGCCATCCTGCCGCCGCCGCGGAACCCGCCGCGATCCCAATGAATGGAGGAGAACCGAGCCGGAGCCGCCCGCGCCCCGCGCCCCCGGCGCCCAGCTCCGCCCCGCGCGCGCCCGCCGCCGCCGCCGCGCCCCGCGCGCGCGCGCGCGCGCCCCCGCCGCCGCCCCGCGTCCGCCTGCACCGACACCGGCAGCGGTACCGGCAGCGGCACCGGGTGGCTGGGACCGGGGCCGCACCGGCTTTGGGCTGAGGGTCCCCACGGGTGGGGGCACCGGGACCGGATCCCACCGACATTGGGGTCTCCCTGGGTGGGAGCGTTGGGGCTCAGGGCACCGGCCCCCCGGGTCCCTGCGGCTGGCAGAGCCGTGGGTTGGGGGCTCAGGGCCCGAGGGTCCTCGCAGTGCTGCTGCCAGTACTGTGGGGGTCACTTGTGTTCGCAGAGGGTTTTGGACACCCCGGGGACACGGAAGCTGGTGGGAGGGTGGGCACCCAGCCACTTGCCACCGGCATGGGCGGGCTGGGGCCAGCATGCCAGGGCAGCCCGGGTGCCGGAGGAGCACAGCCACAGTGCCAGGCTCTCCCGCCTGCCCCGTCCTGCCCCAGGAGCCTGCATGTGGCCGAGCTCCCACCCATGGGGGGCCGGCCCACACCCCTGCCTCGTTTCCCCTCAAGGGTCTGTGGGGCAGAGGTACCCGGGGAGCTGCCGGCAGCCGCGGGGGCGGTGGGTGCTCCCCGGGTGCCGGTCCCCACTGGCCACACGGGAAGGGATTGAGCTGGGTGCCAGCTCCAGCTGCCCGTCCTCGGCAAGATCCCTTAGCAACTGCCGTGCGGCACCGCCCGGCGGTCCCATGTGCCAGGTGATCCACACCCCTGCACACGTGTCCACACACGAGCACGCTCGCACCGGCGCGGGCACACACAGCTCACTGTAAGCTCCCACGCGGGAGCGCGCGGGAACGTGCACACGCTGCCGGCACCGACCCGATGGCCCCTGTTCCGGCAGCGCCAGCTTCGCACATGATCCAGAGATTTGGCAGCCCCGGGAGCTTGCAAATGAAACCAGGAGGCTATCGAAACTGCAGCTGGGCTTGCTGAGCCAGCCCTAGCTGCTCTGGGTGGGAGCCATCTCGCTGGAGTGGCGAGTGTGGCTGGGGCAGTGTGGGGCCAAACACCAAGTCCTTACGTCCCCGTGTCCCCACCACTTGGGCACGGTGGCTCCCAGGCCCAGGCAGGTGACGTGGTGTAGCCCTGGGCTCGGGGCATCTGCTGCCCAGTGCCAAGGTTGCGGGGGTTTCTTGGCTCCCCAAAGCTTCCGGGGGAGCTCAGGGTGGGAGCGGAGCCGCTGCCCCCTCAGGGCCCCTTTTTGGGCTCCCTGACACCCCTTCAGACGTGCGAATGCTGCCCCAGCCCATGGAGGGGGACGAGGACAGTGGTGGCCAGTGTCTTGCTGAGGCCCCTGGGTCCCACTCAGCGCCGTGGGGGGCCAGCACCGGTGATGCCCATGGCAGGGCTGTGCCTCAGCCCTCATCCGCGCTGGAGGCACTGGGGGCCCAAGCCCCTCGCCGGAGCCCTACCGGGAAGGGGGAGGGGGCCAGCGGAAAGGCCCCGAGGACCAAAAAAGCCTCTATTAATTATTCATCCGGAGAACTGAAGTGAAGAAAACACAACACGTGGAAAAGGGCTCTGGCTGGCCCAGGGGGGTGGACGCGGGGGGGGGGGGGGGTGCTGGGGCGGGCAGGAGGGGCTACAGTGTCCAGGGCACCCAGGTGCCGGGGCATGGTGATGGCAGCAGCAGCGGCTCCTTCCCAGTGCACCCTGGGGCTGGGCATCCCAGGGGGGCTGTGCACCTCTGGAAGGGCCCGGCAGCACCGCGCTGCCACCATGGAAACGCCTTGGCTCGGCAAACCCATGGCAACACACACCTCCACATGGAAACCCCCTGCTCATGGCAACGTGCACGCTGCCGCCAGCACCCGCACGATGCCGCGCTCACTGCTGGGGACCCCCCCGCACCGGGGCACCCCAATGTGTGGGGCCACGGCAGGATGCACCCGTGGGGGATGGAGGGACCCAGGTGGTCGAACGCACCCTGTGCATCACGGCATGCACCCATGTGTGGGTGCCAGCGCTGGCCAGGCATCATCCCCGGGGCTTGGAGATAGAGCCCAGCTGCAGCAGCCGGCACAGGGAGGGGGCTTGGCTGGGTTTTGCCGACTGCAGCAGGAGACGGCGTCTGTGGTGGGGACAGCTGGGGGACACTGCAAGCTGGGTGGCTTTGCTCTCAGAAGGGCATGAGAGGCCTCAAGCTCTCCAGGAGAGCTGGAGCATGAAACAGCTCTGGTTCTGCCCCAGATCCATGCCCCCCCCCCGCCCCATCTCCTCCATCCCGTGCCCATCGTGCTGAGGGCCAGCAGGTTTCTGCTAGAAAGCAGTGGGGACCAGAGCAAAGCCCTCCACCCACCCACTTGAGCAGGCAGCCACGGGCACTGGCTGCGCCCAGAGCAGGGTGGGCACGGGGGTCCTGCTGGCTGCATGTGCCTGGCAGGGCAGGAGACCCGCTTCACCCGCCCTGGTTAATATTTAACTGCGGCTTCCTGTGACAGCATGTCGCAACCGCAGAGCAGAGCCGGCATTCAATAAATCATCGCGCTGGGCTGGGAGCTGGGGGGGGGGAGCAGGGGGGGCAGTGGCGGAGCAGCGCCCAGCCGAGCGAGAGGGGGAGCCGATAAATAATTCATTAAATAAATAAACATGGCAAGAGCGCGGGGAGGAGGCAGGAGTGTAACCAAGAAAGGGCTCGGTGAACGCGGGCATGAAATATTCACCAGCCACACCTACAGGGCCCCAAACACGCTGAGCTCAGGGCTCCCAACCTGCCGGCAGGAGCCAGGTGCCAGCACGTGTCCAGACGGACACGGCAAGAACATGCTAATGGCATGCAGAGCAGGCGGCCAGGGCCACAGGGCCATGGCACCTGGGTCGGGGAGCAGGTAGCTGGTGGTGCCGGCATGTCCGTGCAGAGCCGAGTGGCCCCCGGCTCCTGCCAGCGCTTAGCCATACAAGTCAGGCAGCCCCATGCAGCCCTGTGCCGGTGCTCGGGCACGCTGCCGGCCTGCCATGGAGCGTGCCCAGCCAGCACACCTGGGGCAGGCTCACCACACGCTGCATGCCCGTGGGCTCGCAGCTGCCCTGCTCCTCGTTGCCCCTTTCCTTTTTTATCCCCGTGTTGGTCTTTAAATTTGAATGAAGGCCTCACGGATGGTCGCGCCGTGTCAGCGTCTTGGCGAGGACCTGGTGAACGCTGCCCCGGTGAGAGCGTGGGGTGCTGCCCCCCCCCACACACCTGGGGAGAGGGGGGACCCCCAGCCCTGGAAGCATCCCATGGGACCTCCTGGGGCTGCTTTGGGGCTGGGCTTGGAGTGATGGCACTGTGATCCAAGGCAGGGATGTGGCGTGGGGGAAGTGAAGATGTGTGGCAGCGCCACCAGCCACTGGACCACCTCCCTGGCAAACCACAGGTCCAACCAGAGCAGCCTTATTCTGTGGGGGGGGCTGGAGGTGAGCCCCGCTACACAGATGGACATGGGAGTGATTCGTTAATTAGCACCTCAGTGGCTGGAGTTAATTGACGTGGAGCTTGATGGCGCGGGATCACAGAGGAGGGTTAATTGCCAATGCAAAGCTGGCCGCTAGCAGCCCAGCCACGGCCGCGAGCGGGCGGCTGTGCCGGGTGGTGGCAGCGGCACAGAGCCGGGCTGTCGGAGGAAATCGGCTTACTCACGGAGCTGCCGGATGAAGCCGTGCGTGGCTTCTGGCCCCGCCGCCTGCCAGCCCTGGGCTGGCTCACGGCGCTGGAGATGCTCCCGCTGCCCAGTGGGGAGGAAGTCACAGGGTTCCTGCCCTGGGTGCCCGGCGCCTGCTTGCCGGAAGCCTGGCTCCAGCGGGCTCCGCCGTGCCAAATCCCACCCGCCCTGGCCGTGCAGGCACCCAGGTGAGGTGAGAGGTGCAGGCAGCCAGCTCCACATGGTTCCCATGGCCCTGCAGCCGCGGTCCCCTCACACCAGCCCAGCACGCAGCTGTGCTGCTAGCGGGTGATCCCAGGTAGAAACAGGTCACCACGCTGCGAGGCACAGACCAGCACCTATGTGCACGCCGCTCTCACCTTGGACCACCCTGTGGCACCGTGGATGCCGGACTGGGGTGTGAGGCAGTGCCAGGGTCCCAGCTGCCCCCTCTGTCGCATCGCACGGCCTGGAAGCCCACGCGCTGGCGGCAGGGGCTACCTGGCAGGAAGCGCCTGAGTCAGCAGCCGGCACCAGGTGACTCAGCCAGCTCCTTTCCTCTCCTCCTGCGTGGCAAACCTCCCTCCCGGCCTCAAGATCACTCCAATATCATCTGCCGACGGCAGCCCCAGCCTCTCCGGCCCCATCCCAGTCCCTCTTGCTCTGGCATGGCCATGGCGAGGATGTGCCGGTGGGCGTGAGGGCCGTGCCGGGAGGGCACTGTCCAACGTGGGCAGGGTGAGCATGGCGGGGCCTGGCACCCAGCCCTGCTGCAGCACAGCTGTGGCAGCTCCCTGGGGAAGGGACAAGGACACGGAGCTGGTCTGCTTGTCCCTGCTTGCCCTAGAGTCCAGCACTCTGCTTGCTCTGGCTGTGCCACCGCAGCATCCCCTGCACGGTGGCCAGGGGCTGCAGGGTCTGCAGCAGGCACCGTCTGGGGTGGGGGCTACAGCCTGCTGCCCCCCAGCACCCATCACACCCGGGCAGGCAGTGGTGGCCGTGGGCAGAGTGGTGATGGAGAGCCAAGCACAGGGCTGATGGCACGTACAGCTGGGCCACAAGGAGCTGTAAATGCCCCATGCTGAGCCCCGCTGTTCCAGCAGCCGCAGGAGCACCCGAGCACACAGCGGGCATGGTGCTACCACACACCCCAGCCCCTCTGAGGGACCTGCACCCCAGACTTGCCCTTGCTAGAGCCCTGACAGGGTCTTGCAGCATCCCTGGGGCTTAGCCCTGCTCAGCCCCAGTGGCATCTCACCGTCCCTGAATGCTGCCTGTGCCTGGGCGGCACTGGCTCTGCCATTGCAGCCTGTGCCCGGGGTGCCTGTGTACAGCCGAGGGCGAGTGCGCGGGGGTGCGCGCAGGAGCGCACGTGCTGGGGCTGTCGGCGTGCGCAGGGGCTCCTTGGTGCGTCACCGTGCTGGCGGCTGTGCGCATGGTGCTGCGACCCCAGGGTGCCCTGGGCACTGGAGTGTTTGGGCACAGGCTGGCTCCATGGGGGTGCCGGGAGAGGTGTGAGGGGCGATGGAGCCGACGGCAGAGCGTCTGTGGGACTGGGCAGGGGCCTGGCCTGCAGTGGCAGGTCGGATCCAGCACCCATACTGGTACAGGATGGCAAGTGCCAGAGCCCCCACCAGCCCCGCTCCAGGCCCGGTGGCAGATCTCTGTGCTGTCCATTACCAGTGCTTAAGTGACGTTAATCCAATCGAGGGGTGACATGCAGCATCAATATCCTGCTCCCACCATACATAGATCATGCTGCAATTAGCATCTGTGGCTGCCAGGACCAGGAGCACTGGAAGAGGTGGAAGGGAGTGACACGGGGGGGGGGGGGGCAGTCTGGGGGTGACAGGGACAGGTCCATGCTGTGACCTGCCCCAGGTTGTCCCCATGCTCCTACCTTGACCCTGCAGGTGATGATGCCAGGGGAACTGCAGCCTCTCGGTGCCCAACAGGGGATGCGGATGGGTGCAGGTGTCCCGGGAAACATGGGAGCCATCCTGGGGACTCCCAGCTGGCACTGAGCTCAGTGGTGCGGGGCTGCTCCAGCTCTGCCCTGGGGATGTGCAACCAGCTCTGGCATTGCCCACCCGTCCCTCAGGGATGGCCTGTCCCCGTCCCATCCCGGGCTGGAGCCACGGTAGTGGGTGACCCCACTGGCCTGGGCTCGGGGCTCGATGCACACAGTGACCCTGCTCTGCTGCGGCCTTGGTGCCAGGCAGAAGCGCAGGGAAGCAAACGAGCTAATAAATTGGGGAGTGGCGGGGGGGGGGCTCAGGATAAAGCGTGCAGGCACAGGAGATTTCAGGGCCTGAAATATTCATCAGGTTTGATGCGGCGCCCGCCGTCATGCCGGCCGTGAGTGATGGCGCGGGGTAGTTTTAATAATGCATCGCTTATAAAAGGCTTGTGAGAGGGGCTGGGGGCGGGGGCGAGGGTGGCCATGGCTCAGCGCTCGCCTGAGACACAGCAACCTGGCAGAGACCACAGAGAAAATGGGTGGTCCCTCCGCCCGCTGCAGCCGCCCCAGCCACATGCTGCCGGCCAGGTGATGCCACAGGGCTGGGATTTGGGTGCCCGGCAGGGGACAGTGCAGGTGGTGCCAGTGACACCACCTGGGGACAGCCTGGCACAGCCAGCAGAGCATGGAGAGGTGCTGGGGGGAGTGGGGTGCCCTGTGCCGCCGGCACCCACCACCCAAGGGGGTGCCAGAGGTCCCCCAGGCAGGTGCACTGTCCCTGTGGCTTGGCAGCGGGTGCCTGGCCACCCCATCTGGACTGGGTGGGGGGGTCCCATGCCCAGGTGCGAGTCTGGCCCCATGCCCCCCGTGCAGGGTGTTGCTGTTGCAGCTGCTTCATGCTCCCTTGCTAAATAATTCAGTGCATCGATCTGCCTCCTGCTGCGCCTGCTTCTGGCCATGGGCTGGCCACGGGCCGGCCACGCTCCTGCCAGCTGCTGGGACCTGGCTGTCCCCATCCCTGTCCTCGGGCCGGGACCAGCACAGACCTGGAAGGTTGCCTGCGGTGGGGCTGCGCACACCGGCCCCATGCCAGCCGAAGCCAGATGCTGGCCAGGCAGCACGGGGCTTTTGCGTGGCTAACGAGGTCTTTGCCAGGGAAGTTCATTGGCAGCCTGATCAAAGGAGCACAGGGCGGATCAAGGAAGGTGGGGAGCAGGCACAGAGGCACTGCAGGACTCCTGCCATGAGGAGGGACCTCCTGTGCAGGAGCCTGCCAGCCCCCTGTCCTGCAGCCCCCCCCCACCAGGGACTGACCTCTGCCCCCTGCCTGGGCATCATGCCTGCAGCTCCAGCCCTTGGTGCTGGGGCTCCTCCATCCCCTGCAGCATCCTCCCAGCTGGACATGTGCCTCGAGGCGGCGGATGGGCAGCAAGGGCTGTGCGCCTGTGGCACTTTGTGAGCTATCGCTCGCTGGGGCTGTGGTGAAGCCCTGGCATCCAGCCCCACTGCCGAGCCTCACAGTACCCACTCCGGGTACCCTTGGAAGATGCTGCCCTGGGTGGGCATCGACCCCAGCCCCTGGCCTCACTGACTGCCTGCCCCAGGGATGCAGCGTGCCTGGGGGTAATGCCATGTCATTTGCACCAACCCATTACTGTCCCAATCCTCCTCCCAAATGCTGCTGAATTGCAGCTCTGCTATCTTCCCACCAGCTGGGCTGGTGCCAGCCCCAGAGTCCCGGGATAGACCCAACTCTGTCTAAAACCAGTGAGAGGCAAGAGGACAGGAGCCTTAAAACCCAGGCAGGAGCCTTAAAACCCAGGGAGTATCCCTGCCCACGTGCCCTGGGGCAGATCCCATGCTGCGGGCTGGGGCTCCCATGGGCCACCAGCCCCGTCCCCAGGGATCCAAAGAGGGTCCCAGCACAGGGACACAAGGGCGCAGCAAAGCCAGCTCCAGCACCGCAGGCCCTTAGTATGCAGCAGGTGCGGGCAGCACCAACAGAGCTGGTAGCTGAATTGTGCTGCCACTGCAAGGGCAGCTCCTGCCCATCCCAGCTCTGGCACAGCAGGATTATTGTCTGTCAGGATTACAGCGGGCTGGGGAGGGTGGCAGCCCTGCTGAGCTGCTGCTGGCGCCTTGGCACACACAAGGGCACGGGCAGATGGACAGACACCCCAGCACAGAATGGAGATGCGCGCAGGCAGCGTCTGCGTGCACCCGTAGCCCCGGGTGTGCAAACCCACCGGTGCCTGGGCTGGTGAGCGTGCACCCCATGCTCCTGTGCACCCTCCCCGCTGCGCTGGCTGCCGCCCTGGCCCTGGGCCAGCAGAGATAAGCAGTGGTGCCCTCTGCTCCGACCCAGCAATGCGAACTGGCCAGTGGAGATGCAGCCACCCACCCGGCCCCCAGTCCCGGCCCTGCAGGGTGTGGGTGGGATGCAGTGGCCCCTGCACACACGTGCCGTGCCAGTGCGAGCCACCATGCCTGGTGCGTGTACCCTCATTGCTATGGCAGGTACAGGCTTGGTGCGTGCAGATCTGGCTAATTAGCTGGTGTGGGCCGGCTCCCTCCGAAGCCCCTGCTGAGTGTTTTGCTAAATTATAACCTTGACGATGCGCATCATCAGGCGGCTGCTTGGGGAACAGCTGGCTCTGGCCCTGTGCACCCAGTGCTGAGCACCAGTGCAGCAGTGCAGAGCTGCCTGGCTGAGGTGGCAACACACCGGAATGGCATCGCACCGGGGTGGCATCACGCTGGGGTGGCATCCCACCACGTGCCCACAACTGCCGGGTGATGCGGGAGCGGGACTGAGGCAGGTGATGGGCTCTGTGGCGTGGCCCTAGGGTGCCAGGGAGCCAGTGTCCTGTGCCTGGTGCATCGTGCCCAGTACCCAGCTCACCTGCTGCTGTGCTCCTTGGGGCTTGGCACACGTCCCCTCGGCTCGGTGTGTCCCCTCGGCATGGCGAGCCGGTGGCCCCGTTTCCATGGTGACACGGAGCCATTTCTCATCTCTGGGATGCTCTCTGCAGCTCTTGGGTGGGGGCTGCAGCCACTGCCCTGTGCCCACGGGAGACGAGCAGGGACGGGCCCTACCACTCTGGGGGGGCATGCTCCTCCCTTCCAGCCCTTTGGGGGGGCCACTGGGCCTCACATCCAGCCCTGTGTGTCCTGGGGCTGCCCCCAGGACGACCGCAGTGCCTGACCTCATCTCTGGAATGGTGAGGGGTGTTAGGGTGTGCCAGGGCCCCGTCCCAGCGTGGCTGGCTGTGGGGACCCCAGCAGCACGGCCAGTCAGGCAACCTGGTGCCAGGAGCTTCCTCGCGTGCTGCTGACAGCACCATGGGGCCGGGGGCCTGTGCCCAGGCTCGTCCCAGTGCCACGATGCACCTGTAGTCCCCATCCCGGCAGTGAGCCAGGACACAGAGCTGGGCAGAGCCGTGCCATGCCTCCGTCTCACCTCCCGCCATGCCGCTGTGTCTCCCAGGCTGTCAGCACGGCCCGCAGCCTCTTTATCCCCCTCTTCATCTCAGGGCTGCCTATTACCATTTCACATCATTTTCTGTTCCCGGCGATAAATTTTTCCTTCCCAGTTTCTGAGGGTTTAACTCCCACCCGCCTGTGGTGCTTGGGGCTGCCCTGTGGGGCACAGACCTGCTGGCTGAGGGCACCCGGGCACCCTCGCCCCACACTTCCCTGGTGGGACCCAGGCATCCTGGCACCCGAGCATCCTGGCTGGCGTGAGGGGCAGTGGGGAGCTTGGGGGGTGCTGGCATCGGCAGAGGGGGGAGCCCCGAGGCGGGGAGATTGCGAGACAGAAGGGACAGGCTAATGGAGCCTATTCCTTTAATAGATTCAATTTCTGCCGCGGCTGGCTGCGGGGCGCGGAGCCATCAATTCGATTCAGGGGACGGGGAATCTGATTTGGAGCGGCCGTGCCATCAATTAGCTTTTATTGATGGCATTGCTCATTGGAAGTCGATGGGATTTGAAGCCAGCAGCGGCTCCCGCATACCAAGCAACCCCTGCTCAAGGACAGGGCTCCACTGCTCCTGGACCTGGCACCCACTCTGGGGTCCCTGCAGGGACCCCTCAGCCTCACCTGGGAAAGACCTGGGGGCTGGGGTGGCAAGATGGGCAGCGCCTGGATTCTCTGTATGGAGGTCTCACAAGGCATGGTTGCCCCCGGCACCCCTGCACGGGGGTCCCGCAGGGCACAGCCACCCAGCATCTCTGCATGGGGGTCCCACAGGTCACCATCACCCCTGACATCCCCACATGGGGGTCCTTTGGGGGATGTCCCCACCCAGTATCCCCACATGGGTGTCCCTCGGGACATGGTTGCTCCCAGCATCCCGCATGGGGGTCTCTTGGGTACAGTCCCCCCCAGGATGGTATCACCCCCACCTGGAGGGGTCCCACAAGGGACAGTCTCCCCAGCACCCCCACATGGGGGGGTTCCCACAGGGCATGGCCCCCCCTGCACCAGGCAGCCTCTAGGCACCATTGCGGGCCCAGGCCCCGTTGTCCCCCATGGGGACGGGGTGCCCCTACCCATGCAAGGATGGGGTGCAGGGTGCGGTGGGGGAAGGGCAGGCAGCAGTGCGGGGGGGAGGGGCGCGGCGCGGTCGATGCTTTTGCTCAGTCTCTTGCCAAGCAGTTTCTCCCGAGAAGCCATAAAACCTGTCTGACGTGCCCAGCACCACTGCGGCAGGCGGCCGGCAACGCCTGCGTGGGGGGGGAGCCGTGGGGGCCCGGCTGCTGGCGGCCCCATGGGGAGCTCAGCTCCAGCTGGGCCCCCCTTGAGGAGGGTGGCGGGGGGCTGCACCCATGGGGCAAGGGGACAGGAGCCACTGCAGGAGCCTCGAGCAACCTTCCTGCCAGCAGGCAAGCCTGGGGCATGCCACTGCCGGCTCCATCCCACAGCTGCCAGCTGCACCCGAACCGTGATCCCAGCAGGGACCCGGCTGTGCCATGAGATCGTCCCCAGCAGCAACTTGGGTGCCCCGTCGGTGAAAGGTGAAACCCCAACTGTGGCCCCTGCAGCCCCCCACTTCACGGTCCATCCTAATGGGGTATGCAGTGGGCGGACGGACAGATGGATGGAGGACCACCACCCCGCGGGAAGCCCAAGCCCAACTGAGGGCAGCAAGCAGGACCAGGGCGCCTGGCTGGGGGCTCTGGGTGAGCGACCCCCAATCCCATCACCCCCTCACACCTGTCCCATCCCAGGCGCCACTGGCCAGCTCTGGGTCCCGCTGCCAGGCGCTAATTGCAGGCAGCTCATCTGTAATTAAAGCTCTCCCTGTTACATGAGCTGACATCTCAATATCAAATCGCTGCAATTAAACCCCTGGCCTCAAAGGTTGTGGTGAGAGATGCAGGCACCCCCAGGGGGCAGCTGCCCTGGCCCGTGCCCCAGCATCCCTGCAGGGATGGGGACCGCAGGCAGGTGGGCACAGGCAGGAGGGGACCACGGGCAGCGTGAGGCCAGGGGTGGGGGCTTCAGAGCCCGAGGGCACACCGATCTTGCAAACACTGTATTGCTCGGCTCAGTCACTACCAGGGGTTAAAACCAAACCGAAGGGGCCGGTGACGGCATGAAGGAGGGCGTCTTCCCAGAAGACAGATCGGGTGTCCTCGCCAGAGGACAGCGGTGCCTGGAGGAGCTGCCGCCTCGCTCCAGGGCCTGGGGGTCCCTGTCCCCTGTGGCGGGGTGTCCATGGGGGAAGGCACAAGATGAGGCGACGGCCCTGGGGCAGAGCAGGCGTCCGTCGAGCTTTGGGGAGCCCAGCGCCGGGGCAGGGCGGCCGGCAGGGCCGATGTGCGTCGATGCCGGTGGGAAGCGAGGTCCCTGGGAGGGAGAGAGCCCCGTCAGGGGAAGCTGCAGCAGCAAGGGGGACGAGCCCCCGGGGGCACCCGCTGTCCCCGAGCCCCTCGCTCCACCCTCACCTTCCAGGGTGGAGCTCCTGGCCCCGGCTCGGCTCTGTGGAGGTCCGGCGGGTGAGTTGTGGCCCAGGGCTGCTGCATGGGCTTGGCGGGGGGATGGCGGTGGAGGAAGAGTCCGGAAGCAGGCGGTGGGGCAGAGGAGCCCATCTCCCCACCACGGGCAGCACCGGGGTATCAGATCCAGAGCAGGGCCAGGAGCGTGAGCGCAAGGCACGGGGTGCGGGGCTGCAGCGGGGCTGCGATACCCCGGGCGGGCACCGCGTCTGCCAGAGCAGGAGCAGAGGTCAGGGTGAGCCAGCCCCCAGCCCCCCACCAGCCCCCAGTCCCCCTGCCCGCCCCATACTCACCCTCCGGCCCCCCGTGCCCGTGAGGCTGTGAATTGGGAACCTCCGTCACTGGCTCCAGTGCTGAAACAAACCCCGACGGTGTCAGTGACCGGCTCGCCTGGGGCACACAGTGTCGCCCCCGAGGCCCCCGGTACCCCCCAGCAGGGACCAGGCTGCCCCAGAGGCAGGGGAGGGGGACCCCCAGACTTTTGGGGCGCAGCCGCCCCCCAGCCGCACTCACTGGTGTCTCTGCAGCAGACGGAGACGCGCAGCTTCAGGCAGCGCCCGGCGCTCTCGGGGCTGGGGACAGCTGGGCAGAGGGGACACATCAGCGGATCCCCCCCTTCGGCACGGTCCCCCCAGCCCCAGCCGGGCCCCCCTGACGGCCGGGCCGGGCCAGAGCCGGGCCTGGGGCGCCCCCTCCCGGCGGACGGCGGGGCCGCCCCCCCCCGGCTCCACACCGGGGCATCCAGACTCCCCCGTGCACCCCAACCCCCCCGCGCCCCACCCCGAGGTGTCCAGACCCCCCGTGCATCCCGACCCCCCTGCGCCCCATCCTGGGGCATCCAAACCCACCCCGTGCACCCCGACCGCGGGGCATCCAGACCCCCCCCCGTGCATCCCGCCCCCCCCGCACCCCACCCTGGGGCGTCCAGACCTGCCCCGTGCACCACGACCCCGGGGCATCCAGACCCCCCCGTGCACGCCAATCCCCCTGTGCACCCCGACCCCAGGGCGTCCCGGCTCCCCTGTGCCCCAGCTTCGGTTGCATCCAGGGCCCCAGGGCAGCCGGACCTTCCCGAGCACCCCAGCCCCAGACGAGTCCAGATCCTCTGTGCACCCTGACCCCCTCGTGCACCCCAGTCCTCCCCAATGCACCCCAATCCCTGTTGCATCCAGATCCCTGGTTGCATCCAGACCCCCCTGCGCACCCCAACCTGTTACATCCAGAGCCCTGGTGCAGCCGGACTCTCCTCTGCACCCCCACCCCACTTGCATCCAGATCCTCGCTGTACCCCGACCCTCCCTTGGGCCCCAAACCTGGTTCCACCTGGACCCTGGTGGGACCCAACCCCGGCTGCGCCCAGTCCCTGGCACAGCCGCCCTGCTGTGCCCCAGCCCCCCCGGGTGACTCACAGATGTAGTAGTAGGTCTCCCCTGGCTGGAACTCGAAGCCAAGCGAGAAGGGGGTGAAGCGCTGGATCTTCTCTGAAAAGCGGACGGGCCCGAAGGGCGCCTGGGGCCGGTTGCACTCCCAGCGCTTGAAGGCGCCAGGGGTCTCGTAGCATCCGCGGTAGCCCTCCCGGTCCACCATGAAGAGCGTGAAGGTCTCTGCCCGGCCGGCGGGCACGGTCCCCTCGTAGTGTGGGCAGTAGATGTCCAGGTAGTCATTGATGGCCACCTGGATGGCGTAGTCGTCCCGCAGGAACCTGCAGGGCAGGGCATGCCGGGGAGCAGGTGCCGGGGGTCCGGCTGTCCCCTGAGAGGGACACCCCACTACCCCCCGCCCCAGCAGAGCAGGTAGCCAGGCTTTTGCCAAAACAGCTACAGGGCACCCGTCTGCTCCACACAACCAGGCATCAGCTCAGATTAGCCGCAAGCCGCTGGAGCTGAATGGGCTCGGCTGCTGCAGTTGGGGGGACCCCAGCCGCGCCAGCCAGGGCACAAAGCCCGTCGCTCCAGGCACTCGCCTCACCGCCCTCGGTGCTGATCGGCGCTGACACGCCGGCGGGGGGCCGCCCCGCTTGACACCTCCTGCACTGACACGGTGCTTGCAGCGGGGCAGTGGGCCGGGGCAGGGGGCACGGGGGACTCTGCCAGCTGGGCAGGCATGGGAGGGGGCCCAGCACGGGTACCTGCACAGGCAGGCACAGACGCGGTGGCTGGGATGGCATGAGCTCACGCCTGTGCAAACAGCACGTGCAGCCAGACCAGGGTGGAGCAGACACCTCTGCAGGCACACACACGCGTGCACACACATGCACACACGTGTGCATGCACACACACACACACATGCACACACTTGGTCCTGCCCGCCCGGGACAGGCGATGGAACAGGAGCCCCTCTCCCTCTTCCCAGCCCAGCAGGGCAGCAACCTCCGCCCTGCGCCCACGTCTCCTAACCAGCCGGATCCTGCCACAGCCTGGGCACAGCCCAGCCCAGCAGGGCCTTGGCCTCACTGGCAGCACCGTGGCACGGATGGGGCTGCCGAGCCGCTGCCCAGCTGGCAAGGTCACCCCAACCTGCCACAGAGAGCCCCAGGGGTCGGCTCCAGCCCCCTCCTCCCACCCCGGTGCAGGCACAGGCAGTGTTTACACCAGACGCAGATTCCTGGCAGCTGTGGCAGAGGCCGGCACATTAATCACCGGGCCGGCAGCACTGTCGAGCTGGGGAGGCTCAGGCCCCAGCAGCCCCCCCCCAGGCCGGGGGCTCTTCAAGGACAGGACGGGGCACAGGCTTCCCGCTGACTCAGAGCATCCTACCAGGTGACGCTGGCCAGGACGAGCCCAGGCAGGGCCGAGGGCTGCCAGGGGCCAGGGACCTGCCCAGACCCTGCGGAGGGGCACGCAACCCCCCCACCTTCCCAGGGTACCCACGGGTGGTGGGTTTCCACACCTCCCATCTACAGGTCCCCACTACCAAGGGGTGCAAGGCAGCATTGGTGCCCCCAGCCCTGCCTGGCGCCTGCCTGCCCCAGCCCAGCGGGCTCAGGTCACAAGACTCCCCGTGGGGGAGCGCAGCCCCCAGCACAGCACCCTGACCCGGCCTCCCCGCGCCCCCCAGGCCCTGAGCAGCGCCGAGCTGGGAAAGACCTAAAATGGAGGAGGCTGGGAGGAGGAATGGGGACGGACCCCGGCCCACCGATGACAGCAGAGCCTGCGGGCAGCACCCCTGGCTGGGGCACAGGCTAGGCTGTGCCCGATGGCAACCACCAGTGGGGACATCCGCCGTGGGGACCCGCAGCCCTGGCAGTGCCACCCACTGGCTTGATGCCACCCAGAGTGACCCCAGGCTTGGTACCCACTGACCACAAGTGCCCCATGGCCAGAAAGCGTGCTGGGGCTCGGTGCCACCAGGGGATGCACAAAGCTCAGTACCGCCAGGGATGCCCAGGCTCAATACAGGTTGGTACCACCGGGGACTTGGCACCACCAGCAGTGCCCACTGGCGTGGTAACACTTGGGGCTTGGTGCCACCAGGGCTGCCCACCGGTGGGGTAACACCCAAGAGCTCAGCATCACCTGGGGGTACCTGCCTGCTCGACACCACCCAAGGCTCAGTGCCACCAGCAGTGCCCAGTGGCTTAGTACTGCCCAGGGCTCAGCACCACCGGGGGCACTTGCCAGCTCGGTAACACCCAAGGGTGCCCCGTACAGCCCAGTGGCTCGGTACCCCTGGGGATACTCACCGGCTCAGTACCACCCAGTGGCAGCCGGGGCTTGGTGCCACCGGGGGTGCCCGGTGGCTCGGTACTGCCCGGGGCTCAGTACCACCGGGGGTACTCACCGGCTTGGAAACGCCCAGGGGTGCCCGGTGGCTCGGTATCACCGGGGTACTCACCTGCTCGCTACCACCCGGGGCTCGGTGGCGCCCGGTACCACCGGGGGCACTCACCGTCTCGGTATCACCCGGGGGCGCCCGGTGCCCGCCAGCTCCGCCCCGCCCGGGAGCCCACCGCCCGCCGTGCCGTCCCGCCCCGCCCCGACCCTACCGGCGGCGCGGGCCCGGGGCTCGGCAGGGCCCGGGGCGCACAAAGGCGGCGGGGCCAGCGGGGGCGGCGGCGCTACCTGGGGTTGCTGCCGTTCCAGTGGACGCCGTGGCGGAGGCCGCGCACCGGCGGCGGCGGCGGCGCCCAAAGCAGCAGCGCCCAGAGCAGGAGCCCGAGCAGCGGCGCGGGGCGCATGGCTCCGCCGGCGGCGGCGGCGGCGGGGGGCGGCGGGGCGGGGGCCGGCGGGGGGCGGGGGCGGCCCGGCCCGGCGGGGCTCGGCACGGCCCGGCCCGCCCCGCCAACTTCGGGCCAATCCGCGCCGCGCCGCCGCCCGGCAACTTCCCCGAGTGCCATTAACCCTTGGGGGGCGGCACCGGCACCCCCCGGCACCGGCAATGGCCCCGGCCCCGAACCGGCCAGCCCCGCACCGACCGGTACCTCCGGCATCCGGCGGCACCGGCGGCACCGGTCCCCTCCCGGTACCCCCCCCCACCCCAACCTGTTCCCGCCCCAGCCCCGCGGACATCGACCGGCACCGGGACAGGCGCTGCCCAGCACGGCCCGGACACCCGGGACCGGCAACACCAGTTGCTCCCCGCGCCCGCTCCCGGCCTGGCAGCAGCACCCACCGGCACCGGGCAGGAGCGGCGGGACCCGGGGGCGGGGTGAGGGGGGGGGGGGGGGTCACGGCGCCGATCCGTGCACACGGGGCGGCTCCTGTACAGGCGGGGGGGGGGGGGGGAAGGGGGCGGCTCTTGCACACGCGTGTGCCCCTGCACGCGGGGCTGCTCCTGCACACGCGTGTCCGCGTGCACAGGCGGAGGCTCCTGCACGTGCCCGTGCCCACGTGGCTCCACGGGAGACCCCCCGCCCCCCCCGGGGCGGCTGCGCGCACAGTCGCCGCCAGGGGGCGGTCGCGGCCGGGTGGCGCTTCCTGCACGGCGGGAGGCGCTTCCGGCGGCCGCCGCAGGGGCTGCCGGGAGTTGTAGTCCCGTCCGCCCGCACACACACACCCCCCCCCCCCCCCCCCGGGTCCCCGGTCCGGCGGAGGCAGCGCGGAGGCAGCTCACAGCCCCTTTATTGGCGTCGGCGGGGGACAAGCGGGCGGCGAGGCCCCGCGGGGCCCAGGGCGAGGCTTTCCCCGCGGCTCCAGCGCTGTGGCGGCCGCGGCTCAGGCCTGCCGCTGGGCGCCCGCGGGCGGCGGTGGCGGCGGTGGGGCCGGCCTGGGGGAAGAGAGGCGGGCAGTGATGGGGCTGGAGCCGCACCACGGCCCCGTGCTCGGCCCCCCCCCCCCAACCCCCAGCCCCCTACACCGACCCCCTGCGGCCCCTCAGCCCTGGCCCCTACAGCCCCCACTTGCACCCCGCTCTGGCCCCCCCACAGGCCAGGCCCTTGCTCTTGCCCCCCCCGCCCCCCTCCAGCCCCCACCTGCACCCCACAGCCCCCCCACTCTGGCCCCTACAGTCCCCACTTGCACCGTGCTCTGACCCCCCGCAGCCCCCCACACCCCTTAGCCCCCCCCCCCTTCAGCACCATATAGCCCCCCCAACCTGGCACCCCACAGCCCGGTCCTGCCCCACCCCGCTGCCGCCATGCTCACCTGGAGGGAATCACCGTGACGTAGGGGTGACCGGGGGGTGTCTCACTGTGGGGAAGCGAAGGCCCCGGCGGGTCCAAGGGCAGTGGCCGCTGAGGCGGGGGGGGCTTGGCCGGACCTGGGGGCTACAGGGCAATCGGGGTGTCAAAGCTCCGGCACAGGCCAACCCCCCCGCTGGGCTCAAGGGGGCCCAAATCACCTCCCTTGCCTCAGGAGAGGGGCAAGGGAAGGCCCGGCCCAGGTTCACGCCGTCCTGCTCCACACGCTGGTGCCACCGCCGTGCCGCCATTACCTGAGTGCCTGGCACGACGGGGTCCGCAGGCAGCGGGCGTGTGGGGGGAGGGGGCCTGTCCGAGGGGGGGGCCTGGGCAGAGAGAGCAGGGACAGTGAGACAGCTGGGGGATCGGCGGCCGCAGGGGATGAGCCTCCCACCAGGCAGGAGGTTTTCTGGGGGTCCAGGGCTCTCCTGTGGTGGGGTGTTGGCTCTGCCAGGTGGTGGGCACTAGGAGCCGAGCCGCGGCCCACAGGTCCCCAAGAGCTGATGCGCAGCCAGGCATGCAGCGGTGGCCAGTGGCCAGGGAGGTGCTGCCCGGGACCCCCACCCCAGCCCAGGCATTACCTTGGGAAGAGGATCTGGTGGGAGAGGCCGCGAGGGCGGACCGGGCCGAGCCGAGCCGAGGGCAGCCGGCTGCGGAGAGAGGGAGAGGGGGCAGGCGTGCCATGCAGCCCTGGAGCAGGGCAAGCCGTGCAGCATGCAGAGACCCCCCTCCCACCGCGAAGCAGAAACCCCCCCCCCCCAGTGGGCGGCTCTGGGGCTCAGACCCCCAGCAGTAGCCCCGGTTCGGATGCCCGCCACGGCCCCTGGCTGGGCACTGATCCCGGAGAAGCGCAGCCAGTGCCAAGTGCGGCACAGGGCATCGGAGCAGCACAGTCCAGGGCTGTGCCAGGCTGCTCCTGTCCCAGGGCGCCGCGGAGTCAAACCATGCGGCCCCGCACGGATGGATTCTCAGAGCTGGTACCCGGGCATGCCTCCTCGGCAACAACCAGACCAAATCCCGGTACCCACGGCAACCACAGCCTGTTACCACAGTGACAGCACCACCCTCGCCAACAGCCCCCTCCATCCCCAGCCCCCCAGCTCTCACCTTGCCGCTGTGCATGACCTGCAGCTCTGTGGCCTGATGCCGCTGTGGGGGCCGGGGGCGCTCGGGGGGGCCCTGGCTGCCTGACCGGGGCTCTGGCTGCGAGATCCTGCAGAAGGAGAGGCAGGATCAGGCCCCGCTCGCTCCAGGCAGTTGGGGGACCCCACACGGCAACCAAGAAACACTGACACCAGCAGAAGCCCAAGAGAAACGAACCCCTCGGCACCAGAAGAGGTGACACCCTGCACCCCAGGGCTGCCCCACACCCCACGGGCACTGCCAGGGGAAGATCGCAGCACCGGAGGCCTTGCGAAGCAGGACGGCTCAGGGACAGCCCCACGCCCAGGCTCCAGCAGTGACGTTACCCGCTCCAGCCGTCTGGGGCTTCTGGACCCAGGAATCGGGCCTGGGTCTCAGCGCTGTGGGGAGAAGAGTGGGGGGCTCAGCCCAGGGCTGGGGGGGAGGGCAGTAGGGGGGAGGAACCGCGGTGACATGGGGCAACGATGCACGACAGGATCTGCTACCTGTGCCGGGGGAGGGGGGGCAGGGATGCAGGCGGGCACGCACGCACACAGACTTGTCACCTGCACGGGGACACAGGCATGCACACCGCTGGGTCAGCCACCACGGGACACATACACACATGCAAATGCACATGCTTACACTCCGCTTACCCGCCACACACGTGTGCATGCCCACATGCAGGCCTGCAGCTCCAGTACCTGCTGCAGCACACACATGCACAGAGGCATGCGTGCCACCTGTCCCCGCCGGTGCGTTTACCTGTACTGGCAGGAGGTCCCCTTGCTGAGCTGGCAGAGGCGCTTGTGCAGCCCAGTGCGGCGGGTGCAGCAGAGCCCCAGCGCCAGGGCCAGCCCCAGCAGCGTGATCAGCAGCAGGGTGGTGGGCAGGGTGCTCCCCCCTGTGGAGAGCGGCACGTCAGCCCCCCCCCTGCACCCCATGCTGGCTCTGGCCGTGCCGGCCGCACAAAGCCGCCGCACAAAGCCCCATTCTCCAGGCGGACGCTGCCTGCCTGTGCCCTCACCTCGCTCCAGGGCAGCGGGGCCACTGTCCTGGCTGCCCCCCGCACCAGGGCTCTCGCAGGTCGGGGGGGCCCAGCCCTGCTCGCAGTGGCAGTGCCCGTGGTTGTTGCACACCTGAGTGGGTGACACCAAGTGTCAGCCTCTGGCAAGGTCCCCACCTCCAGCACCCACCCCCCAGCCCCACACTCACCCCGTGCCCGTGGCACTTGCTCTGGCACTGCTGGTCACCCAGCACGGAGACATCCTGGCACTGGTGCTGGAGGCACACCTGCCCAGGGGACAGGGCATCAGCACTGGGTGAGCCCCCTGGCCCCCTTCCCACCACCCTGGCGCTCACCTTCCCGGGACCACAGGCAGTGCCGGGCAGTACCATAGCCGCATCGCTCACATCCTCATCCCCAGGCAGGAGGGTCCCCTGGCAGGACCCTTCTGGTCTGTCCCCGGGGGTGCTGCCACGCTGGCACTGCAGCATCCCGCAGCCAGCATCCCTGCAGAGACAGAGGGATCAGGGACAGGGCAGGATGGCGAGGGGCGGATGGTGAAGGGGGGACAGCGCTCACCGCTGGGTGCAGGCGATGTAGGAGCCATTGGGGAGCTGCCCGCAGTGCCCACGTTCATTCGCTTTCACGTTCAGGGAGGCCATGCAGGAGCTGGAGACGGGGCCGGCGCCTGCAGCAGGGGAGCAGCAAGCCTCAGCACCCCCACCCAGCCCCTCGCCCCCACCCCGGCCCCGCCGTACCTGGCCCCAGCAGCTGCTGGCACTGCCCCTCATAGGTGGCACAGGTGCCACCGTAGCAGACCGCCCGCCCGCTGGCGCAGGGCTGCCCGTCCTGCAGGAAGGTGTCGGGTGGGCAGTGTGGCGAGACCCCATCACAGAACTCGGGCAGGTCGCACTCGCCCAGGGGCGCCCGGCACAGGTGTCCAGCACGGCGCAGCTGTGAGGGCGCACAGTCAGATGAGCAGGGACCCTCAAGAAACCCACCCTAGGGAGCGGCTGGAGTGCCAGCCCTGCCAGCTGCCGGTCCCTACGCACCTGGCAGTCCTGGCAGCAGGCGTCCCCTGTGGCACACTCGGCCCCAGGCATCAGCTGGCAGGCGCTGCTGTTGCAGCAGGGATCAGTGCACTCCTGCTGGCAGAGGGGCTGCAGTGAGCGGGTGGCACCGGCATCCCCCCTGCCAGCCCCATGGCAGGGCCAGGACACAGTGTCCCTGGACAGAGCCATGGCATGGGCAGCCCCAGGCTCAGGAGAAGGGGAGGAGACAGGGGGGACCCCAGCCCACCCAGAGCCTCCCATACCATGCTGAGGCCGCAGTCACAGCTCTCGCCTGGCTCCAGGAAGAGGTTCCCGCAGTAGGGACTCCCGGCCAGGCGCTGGGGCTCAGGGACGTTGGAGAGGCACCAGCCGTGTCCCTGCCGCAGGCTGCGCTCCAGGTCCTGCTGGCTGCAGTTGCTGAAGCTCAAGCCAGGCGTCAGCCTGCAGAGCCAAAGGGGGGCTGGTGAGGTGGGGAGGGGGCTCGGCCCTGGCCCCCTGCGGCCCTGCCTGCAGCCCTCACCCCGTGGGAGATGCCATGATGCAGCCGCGGTCCTGCCGGAGGTCGCTGCAGTCGCAGAAACGCCCAGCGCCATCATGGCGCATGCCCAGGTTGTGCCCCAGCTGATGGGCCACCGTGGAGGCAACGACGAGGACGCTGACCGAGTGATCCTGCCGGACAGGGCAGGTCAGGGGGGGGCCAGCGGCAGGGGGATGGCGAGGGACGGGGCGTACTGACCATGCTGACCCCTCCAGAGCGCGCAGGGGAACACATGGAGGCTTGAGCCGACATCCCCACTGAGACGTCATCAAAGTGGGCGCCCCTGAGGAGAGAGTACAGGGGTCAGGAGAGCTGCCTGTGCGCCTCAGCCTCCAGCCCCATCTAGTCCCCCACTCACGTGAGGAGCTGGGCGTTGTCATGGGGCAGCCGGGGCAGCAGCTCCTCCTGGCGCCAGCGCAGGAACCGCTCCAGTGCAGCCCGGGCACTGCCGCCCACCGTGAACCTGTCGCCCTCGCTCCAGACCTCCACCGCCAGCAAGGCCACCCGCAATCCCAGTGGCTGGAAGAACTATGGGGTATGGGGGGTGGTCAGAGACCCCCAGCACCACAGCAGCAAGGGCACAGCGGAGCCGAGCACCGTGCTAGGACGGATGGTGCCCGGCGGGTCGCGGCGGTGACTCACCGCATCCACCTGGTTGGCGATTTCCAGGGTCCGAGTGCGGACACGTTGCAGGCTGGGGTAATTCTGGAACTGGGGGCGCAGAGAGGGGCATCAGGGAGGCCGGCGGGGGAGCAGAGCAGCCCCTGTGCCAGGGCCGTCTGCCCAGCACTCACCGCAGTGTGGTCCACCACCATCACCAGCTCCACGAACCACTGCTCTGCCACCGCCCGCTTGCCCTGAGGAAGAGACGGGGTCAGGGCATGGGCAAGGGGACCTTCTGGCGGGGCAAGACCTGTGGGTGACCCACCCTCTGTGGCCCAGGGGTCTCCATCTCCTCCGCCCGGGCCGGGTCCAGGGGGCCCTGCCCGCAGGCCCGTGGCACCAGCCGGACCTCCCGTGGCCGGTACACGACATGCTGCCCTGGGGGGCTGCCGGCATCCGGCTCTATCCCGTAGCTCCTGGTCTCCGACAGCCAGAGGTGGCCACTGAGGAAGGGGAGAGGAGGCATCAGCGGCACAGTGGGAGCCAGGCTCGGGGACCGCTGGGACCGGGGGCTCACCTGAGTCCGGTGCAGGCGCAGAGGCTGGCCCAGGAGCCAGGGAAGCCCCGCACCATCCCCCGGTAGCAGCAGTGCTCCTGCAGCAGAGAGAGGGGAGTCCAGAGCCAGCCCCATACTGGGGTCCCTCCGGGGCTCAGAGATGGCCCTCAGGGACACGATGCACCCAGGCCCTACCTGCTCGCTGGTCTCCTGCGTCACCCGCGTGCCATTGGGCAGGTAGTAGAGCAGCGCCCCAGCACCCAGCACCAGCTCCCTGCAAGAGGCATGCGTCACCGCCGCAGCAGGGACCCCCAGCTCACCCCACTCTGAGCATACCACTGATGAAAATGGGGACCCTGGTACCTCCCACCCTGCTGCAGGCACACCTTGGATGGAGACAAGGTCCCTGGGACCCCCACCCCAGGTGTACCGTGGATGGAGTTGAGGAACAAGGGACCACCGCTCCATGTGTGCCACAGATGGAGAGAGGGTCCCTCAGACCCCCACCCCTTGTGCACCATGGACAGAGACAGAGCCCATGGGACCCCCACCCTGCATGCGCCATTCATGGATACAGGACTCCCAGGGACCCCCATCCCATTCCCACCCTTGCTCTGCGCCAGCCAGCCACCAACTCACCAGTTTTTCTCCAGCTCCAGCACCAGCTGTGTCCCCTCCAGCTCCAGCAGGACCTGCAGCTGGGCAGGGAACCCCCCCTACCACAGGCAGCGGTTACAGGACCCCCCCTGCCCCAGGGGACCCGACTCTGCGCCAAGCTGCGGGTCTCCTCCCATCCCCCCCCCGCCCCCGAAACGCCGTGACCCCCGGCAGGGTGTCGGCAGGAGCCCGGGGGACCTGCCTGGCCCTGGCACGTGCCCGGAGGGAGGGGGCGGAAGGGATCCCCTGCCCACCCCGGCCCCCGCCCTCACACCCCGCAGGAAGGGTCCCTCCCTCCCGGGCTCATTGTGCTGGGGAAGGGGGGGGTCAGACAGAGCCGGGCCCCTGCTCCCGCCGCCCCCCGCGCTTCCTGCCCGGTGCAGGGTGGCGGAAACGCCAGAGAGACTCCCAACGGCCGTGGGGCGGGCTGGGCCCTTCCGCCCCAGCCGGGAGGAGTGCCGGGCGCAGGGTGGGTACCCCGACCCAGCAAGGTCCCTCCCGGCATCAGGACTGGAAGGGAAGGAGGATTTGCTGGGGGCCCCCTCCCCGCTGCCCCTGGGGCGCCCAGAGGCTCCGGGTGCTCCGATCCCCAGGGACATGGGACCAGGGGACCTGGATGCCGGGTTTCCTTCATCGGGAAGGGGGCAGGAGGAGGTGGTGGGGTGCAGGCAGCTCCCACCCCACTGTCACAAGCCTCTACGTGGCGCAGGCTCCCCAGGGATGTGGGTGGGGGCTCACCTGGGTTGCCTCTGCCAGGCTGAGCTTCTGGCTGTCCCTCAGGACCCAGGGGGTCACATGCCAGGAGTGTCCCAATTCTGCATGGCGCTGCCACGAGCTGTCACCTGCACAGGGCCCAGAGCTGCTCCGTCACAGCTTTGTCGCCCATCACATCCCGGCCACCCCCCCCCAGTTACCCATCACAGCCCCGGCCCCTGTCACAGCCTGGTCCCCACAGTTGCCCATCAGAGCACGGCCCCCCAGGGCCAGGGCAGGGGTTTGGGGTGGGGAGCCGGAACAGGGGGCTCCCACGCTCACCCCAGCAGCTCCCGGGCTGTCCCCAGGCAAACCCCTGAGCATCCCCCAGCCACACCACGCAGGAGGCTGGCTCCCAGCGGAGCCTGGGGGACGCCTGGAGGGGACCCCACGGTGGGAGGTGGCAGGGGGATGGGGAGCGAACGCCCCCGCCTCGGGATGGGCTTCCCGGGGTCCCCTGCCAGGCCCTGCGTCAGCCCCAGCCCAGCTGCCCAGTACAACCAGCTCGGGGACCGGGGGAGGGCTGGGAGGCCCGGCCCAGCAGCCTCAGAGTCCTCCCGCAGCCCCCCGCTTCCTCCCGGCTCCCCGGGGGACCCCCGCCCTCCTGGACCCCGGGGGAGGCTGGAGGGGCAGGGGTCTCCCCCGGACCCCGCTCCTCACGGCCCCACCAGCCCGGGGAGCGCCGGTCCCCACGGCGCAGCCGGCTCCGCGGCGGGACCGAACCGCCGTCCCCGAGGCGGAGGAGGCACCGAGCATCCCGCGGGGCTGCGACCCCCGCACGGCCACCCCCCAGCTGCTGCCGGTCCCCGGGGGGTCCCCACGCGATGCCCTGCAGGAAGCGAGGAACGGACCCCCGCAGGCCGGGGCGGGGGGGGGACACGGCCCGCCGGGACTCCCCGGCCCCGCTTACCTGCGCCGCTCCCGTTGGTCCCGGTGCTGGCGGCGAGAAGCAGCCCCGCGGCGAGGAGGAGGAGGAGGAGGAGGAGGAGGAGGAGGAGCAGTCGCAGAGCCTGCACCCCCATCGCCCCCCCACGCCCCCCGCAGCCCGAACGGGGCTCGGCGGTCCTGGGCAGGCGGCTCCCGAGCTGACCCGCCGCGGCCGCCCCCGCCGCCGCTCCCGCCGCGCATAGCACCGCCGCCGCCGGTCCACCCGGCCCGGCCCGGCCCGGGAGGAGGAACTTCCTGCCCGGCCCCCGCCCGGCTCCGCCCGCCGCCGCTCCGCCGGCGACGCCCGGCCCGGCCGCCGCGGGGGCGGGGGGGTGGACGGACTCGGGTGGCCGCGCCTCGGAGGCGGCTCCGTGTGCGCCGGGAGCCGGCTGCCACTGACCCGGTGCGCTGCGACGGAGACCCCCTGCGCTGCCGCTGTGGAGTGGGACCCCTGCCTGCTCCGTCCCGTGCTCCGGAGATCCCCGCCTTCATCAGCCCACACAGCGGAGACCCCCCGCCTTCACCATCCCATGGCCCGCAGAGCACTGCCTTCCTTATCCCATACAGCGGAGACCCCCGCCCTTGTTACTCCATGCACCAGGCAGCCCTCCCTTCGCCATCCCACGCACTAGAGACCCCTGCCTCCATCACCCTGTACACTGGAGACCCCCCCCTTTCCCACCCTGTACAGCAGAGACCCTGGCCTCGACCATCCCATACACCGGACTCCCCTGCCTTCACCACCTCATGCATCGGAGACCCCTGCCTTCATCGCCCCGGGGTCCACCGGAGACCTCCCCTTCACCACTTCATTCGGTGGAGACCCCCACCTCCATTGCCTCATACGCTCGAGATCCCCACCTTCCCCAACCCATACATCAGAGACCCCTGCGTTCCCCACCCCAGACAAAGAAGACCCCCCACCTTCGTCACCCTTACACCCCCTTTCACCACTCCCCACACCAGAGACCCCCACCCCCACAGATGCACCCCACAGACCCCACTTCACGCCGTGCAAGGGGGAGTCACAGCCTTTATTGCCAGGCGCCCTCAGGCTGCGTACCCTGCATCCTCGTCGCTGCTGTCCTGGGTGAGGCTGGGGTCCCCAGGGGTGCAGGCGAGGCACACGCTGCCCACCTCCCTCCAGCACAGCCTGCAGTACTGGGCACCACAGGCAGGCACGGGGCAGACCCGGTCCTGGGGGGTCACGGGCACCCCACACACTGTACAGCTCTGGCGCATCCAGCGGCGCAGTCGTGGCCAGCGCCGGCAGCACCACTCCAGCAGCAACGTCCCCTGCCGTGGGGCCGGGACCGTGTGGGGCTCGGGCCAAGCGGCCACCCCACAGGGGAACAGACCTGGGATCAGGGGACAGTGAAGCGCCCCTGCCCTGGCACCCCGGTGCGGTCCCAGCCCCACGTCCCCATCCCTGCTCACCAGTCCCGGGTGCTGCCGTGCCCGCCGGGCGATGCGCTTCCGCTGCCGGTGGATGAAGCTCTGCCGCTGCTGCAGCAGCTTGTTGTAGAAGTAGAGCACGCGGCTCTTCTCCCGCTGCCCCAGCAAAGACCATGAAGGGGCGGCCAGGGGCACCAGCCCACCCCAAAAACTGCCCCCCCCAGCCGAGCCGGGCTGTGCCAGGCCCTCAGCTGGTGCTGGGGCTGCCGCTCACCTTGGGGAAGTAGAAGGCAGCGATGGCGCGGCGCAGGCGGTACGTGTAGACCTGGGCCAGGCAGAGCAGCGCCAGCACAGCCAGGGGCAGGCAGCTGCCCACGTACTGCTGCCTCGTCATGCCCTGGGGCTGCGGCAGGCAGGCTGGGGACAAAGTGGCAGCACTAAGCCCCCCTGAGGAAAGCCCCCCCAGTCCCTCTCGCAGGCAGGGGTGGCCAGGCCATGGAGCTGGGGGGGGCCCATCCCCTGAGGGGGCTCACCGAGGTTGGACGTCTCCAGCTGGGTGTCGGAGGAGGTGTTGAGGGCCCCGATGGTGCTCCGCAGGAGCCGAGCCATCAGGGACGTGCCCGTCACATGCACGGCCAAGTGATGGCTGCCTGTGGGACAGGAGCATGTCGGGGGGGCGGTTGTGGGGCTGGGTAGGAGGATGGAAGGGGGGATGACTGTGGGGTGCAGTGGGGCTGTGGGGCCGTGGGCTCACTGTGGAAGGAGTACTGCACGAAGGAGTGCTGCTGGATGATGCTGAGCATGGTGAAGAGTGCGTGGTCCAGGCCGCAGGCGAGGAGGAGGAGGAGCAGGGGTGGGATGCACTCCAGCAGCTCCAGCACCTGCGGGGAGCAGGGTCTGCCACAGCCTGGCCCCCAGCCCTGGCCCCTCAGCCCCCCAGCCCGCCCCACCAGCCCCTCACCATGCTCTGCAGCTCAGGTGGCTGCACGGCCAAGCGGCATGGGAAGATGACGGCTGAGACCTCTGCCCGGCGCAGGGGCAGCAGTGTCCGCTTGTGCTGGAGGAGGGGGAGCGAGGTGGCTCAGTGCAGCTCCCTGGGACCACCCACTGGGGGTGGGGGGGCCGCCTGCCACCCCTTCTCCCCCCTCACCTGCTTTCTGCGGCGGGCATCAATTTGGCGGAAATAGGTGGTGACATAGAGGTTGTCGAAGCAGATGTCCTGGCAGTACTGCTTGGTGTAGGAGAAAGCCCTGGCAAGAGGGGGGGTCCAGGCAGGGGGGAGGGACCAGCTGCAGCCCCCCAGGCCCCCCCCCTTGTCTTTATGCCCCCCCCAGACCTGCTGCCAAAGGAGGCCCCCCACCCCTCCATGCCCTGCAGTTGGCACAGGGGTGTGCCCCCCCCACCCTCCCATCCCAGGGCTCACGAGATGAAGACGAGGAGGAAGGTGCAGGAGAGCAGCAGGCGGAAGAAGGAGACGGCCTGGCCCAGGTGGGCACCGTGCTGCTGCAGGTGCGAGGTCACCTCCTCCAGCAGCTGCTCCGCTGACACGTTGGCACCCAGCAGCATCTCGTGGTGTTCCTCCTGCAGCAGAGGGACCATGGGGCTGGGCGGGATCCGGCCCCCACCCTGGCCCTGGGCAGAGGGGACAGACACCCACCTGGAAGACAACGCTGGCACTGAATTCCTGGCTGAGGTTGCTGACGGAGTTGTTCACCAGGTCGTACATCTGCCCAAAGTTGCCCTCCACCGGGATCTTGTCCCAGCACCAGCTGTGCATGACTGTGAAGACAGAGCGGGGATGGTGCTGGCAGAGCCGGGGCCCTTGGCCATCGCCCTGGCACAGGCTGCGGCTGCCATCCCAGGGGGCTGCAGGGGACACAGCCAGAGCCACCTCACCGAGGGAGGACAGCAAGCGTCCCACACATCACCTACTCTTAACGATGTGGCAGAGGAGCTTGAATTTCATGGGCAGGCAGAGGAGGTGGCTAATGAGGGGCACAACCACTCGTGCCATGCAAGCATCATGCTTGGTGTTGAACCAGTCCCGGCAGCGCTGCATGCCCAACTCGATCACATCTGGGGGGGCAGGAGCCCTCAGCTGCCCATGCACCCCCAGACCCGCTGGCCCAGAACACCGTCCGGGGTGCCCTGTGAGGCCAGCAGCGAGGGGCTGCGGTAGCCCCATCCCCTGGCCAGCCACTGCCTGCACCGCATGCTGCCAGCCTCCTGCCGACCCCACTCACAGGTGCAGCGTAGTTTGGTCTTCATCTCGTACAGCTGCTGGGTGCTGGGGGCCAGCTGGGGGTCTGAGTGCTGGCGCTGCCGCAGGTCATACCCCTCCTCGCTGGCCACCTCCTCGTTCAGCCCCACAAAGGCGCGTGAGATGTTCTGCACCTCGGCGTTCAGCGTCTGCCCGCTCCGCTGCCGATGGGGGACACACAGGCTCGGCCCTGCACCCACCGCCCCCCCACCCACCCACCCCGGCCCCCTGCCTCACCGCCATGTCCTCCATCACCCTGCGCAGGGGCGCTGTCGACACGTGCCAGAGCTGACGGCTGTGGTTGACCTGCAGCTCCGCCACGCAGCCCAGCGAGCGCGTCACCTCCTCCAGGTTGTGCCAGATGTTGGCCACAGGCCCTGGCACCAGCAGGGGTGGCTCAGACCCTGGCTGGCCCTCAGGACCCTGCTGGGGGGGACAGGGATGCAGGGGGGACCCTACCTTTGTAGATGGCGGCGAGGACAAAGGAGAGGACGTAGACCCGACCCTCCTTGCCCAGGAATTTGGGGGCCACGAGCAGGCTGGCACAGCGAAAGTGGGGGGATGTGGCCCAGCCCAAGGCAGTCACCCCTGTGGGGAGCAGAGAGTTGTCCCCACGGTCCTGCAGAGACCCCCCTGGGGCTCCCAATGGCCCCCGTTACCCCAGTCCCCTCCTGTCCCCATCCTCACCCGCTAGCCCATAGGAAATCTGCACCTTGCGCATTTCTGTGATGTTCATGGGGGCGATGAGGAGCTGGCAGAGCCCTGAAACACCACAAATGTGCCCTGAGCCCCCCGTGCCACTGGCCCCCTGCCGTGCTTGACACCGGGGCACACTCACCGAGGCCAAGGAGGGTCCCGACACTGGCACCCAGGAAAAACTTGTTGGCGCAGTACTGGTCTGGCTGACTCCAGAGGAACCGGCTGCACGGGGCGGGCAGCAGCGCAACCACCACTCGCTTCAGGGCTGGGTGGGGAAGGAGGCATCAGCCCTGCCTTCTCCTGCCGCCCATGGGCAGCCCTGGCCGGGAGCGGGGCAGGAGGGGATCTCACTCGTGTTGGGTGGTTTCTGCCTCCTGCTTGCCTCTGTCCCAGCCAAGCGCTCTTGCCCAGGGGCCATCACTGGCTCCACGGCTCTGTGCCTTGTCCTGGTGACAGTGGGGTGCTCCCCTGGAACCAGTGCATTGTGAGCTGCCCATTCCACCTGCCGTATCCCTGTGCCTGGAGCCTGGGAGAGCACCAGGAGCCTGGGAGAGCCAGCCCAGCATGGGGCTGGTCTTGTGGCTGGGCAGAGCCCTGCAGGGGCGGAGGGGCTGGGGGAAGAGCCCGTCACAGCGGTCTGGGGGCAGGTGGCCCCGGCAGATGCGCCAGCCGGAGGAGGCCAGCAAGGCGCGGGAATTAGCCCGCAGTGCCAGTGGCTTCATGCTGGGCATGGCCCTGGCCAGCCTGTATGGAGCTCTGGTGCTGCTGGCGCAGGGCCACAACATTTGGTATTGCCTGGTCACCACCATCAGCCTGGGCGCGGGGCTGGGGCTGGGCATGGCCTTCTCTGTCAAGATGCGGGTCACTGTGCTGCTATCGCTGCCCCACATCTTCACCAGTAAGCAGCTGTTGGTACCGCCGCTGGGAGCCAGGGGAGTGCCAGGGGGGTGCCAGGTCCCAGCTGAGCCTCAGGACCCCCCTGTCCTTGCAGGGGAGGGGAAGATGCTGATGCTGATGCTGGCACTGGGCATGGCCATGCAGGGCCCCTGCACCAACATCCTGCACAACTTCTCCCGGGCTGCCGAGTCGCTGTCGTGCGGGGCCGAGCTCGCCCTCAACCAGACAGCCGAGCGGCTGCAACGTGCCCAGGAGCCGCTGCTGAGTGAGAGGAGGGGCCGGGGGGATGCGGTGGGATGGGATGGTCCCTTCCCAGGGGAGCCCCAGCAGCACTAGCCAGCCCTGGGCTGCCCTCGCCCTTCAGGGTATGGTCAGGGATCACCCTTCTCTGCAGACGTGCTGTCCAAAATCAAGGACATCGCCCAGAAAGCCAAGGTGGTGGGCGACCATGTCCGCAAGTTCTTCCGCTCCATCATGGACTCCGTCAGCCACGTCGGTGAGCGGGGGTCCCCGAGGGTCTCCCCATCTCCAGCACCCCCCCCTCCTGCTTTCAGTCTGTCCCTATCCCCGTTGCCTGCTGCCTGTCCCTCAACGCTTGCTCCCTGCCCACAGCCCGAGCCCTGCACAATGTCTGGCTGTGGCTGGCGAACATGGGCAGAGTGTGCAACCACGAGCTGGGCACGCCGTACCGCCGCTGCCTGCGCCTCTTCGATGAGGCCAAGGACAGGTGTGAGCGTGCCATCCCCTTCCTCTTCTTCCTCTGCTACGTCATCATCATTTTCAGGCCCCTCTGTGGTCTGGCCAATGGTGAGTGGGTCCCTGTCCCTCTGCAGCAGGGGTGGGAGGTGGCGGGGTGGACGCATACCCACCACAGGGGCCTCACCCTGGCAGAGACCCCTCCTCTCCGCAGTTGCCCTCCTCTTCTGCATCATCCCGCAGTACATCCAGTCCTTCCTCAAGAGGAAAATCGGAGACCGTGAGTATCCCAGTGCTGTGGCGGGGTTGAGGGTCCCTCTCTGCCCTGCCTCTGCCCTGTCCTGGCTTTTGCCCCAACCCGCAGCACCACATGGCCCCTTGTCACCCCCATAGCCCTCAGGGACGCTCTGGACCGCGTCCACCGGGAGTTCGAGTTCAACATCTCGGCTGTGCACCGCTTTGACATCAGCCTCAATGCCAGCAAGAGCCTGGGGGAGGTGGCCCTGGACATCATGGAGGGCGTGCGCCTGCGCCTGGAGCCCATCCGCCAGGTCCTGGGGCTCTTCATGCACGTCTCCTTCTGCGCCATTCTCTACATGTACCTCCAGTGAGTGGGCTGGGGTCCCGCTCCGGCCCCCCCGTGGGGACGGCAACCCAGTGTGCCAGTGCCTAGCATCCCCCTTGTGTCCCCAGGGCGCTGCGGTACCGTCACCGATACCTGCGGGATGACACCTTTGACAACGTTTACATCACACGGCGCTTCGTGGAGCTGGATCTGTGGCGGGCGGAGCAGGGCAAACCCACCGTGCTGCCCCTGACAGCCTGGGAGAGAGGCCGCTACATCGCCCCAGGTCAGCCCCACACCCGGGGGAGCATCCCCCAGGTGAGCCCTGCAGCAAGGAGCCGGGGGGTCCCGGCACCGCACGGCCTCATGGCGCTCCATGCCCGCCCAGCCGGGCTGTGGTTGTCACGGCAGGAGCGGCGACAATACGGGCTGCAGCTGGTGGGGGTCCTGCGCCATGTGCTGCTGGGGCTCAGCATCGTCCTGGCCGACTACAGCCTCTTCTGGCTGCTTGACCTGGTCCAGCACCAGCTGCGGGGGGAGATCGTCGCCAGGGGTGAGCAGCACCCACCATGCTGGAGCAGCACCCTTGGGTGCTTTGCTGGCTGGGGGCCGGGGCTTTGCGGCAGCAGCTGCCCCGTTCCCCGGGACTGAGCTGTGCACCCCACAGCGCCGGCGGTGCTGGGTGTCAGTGTCAACGGGACGGGCTACACCAGTGACATCTTCCGAGACTTGGTCTCTGCCTTCGGCGTGCTGCAGCAGGGCAACATCTCAGTGCTCTCCCAGCGCTGCATCCTCCAGCCCGTGGAGCCCGACTACAGCACCTACATCAGCATGGGTGACTGGGGCTGCTGCACCCTCAGCGTGCTAGGTAGCGGGGGGAGGGTGCAGGGGGGGTCACCCCTGCGTGACTCATCCTCTTCCCACCAGGAATCCTGTATGGCATCTGCCTCTTCATCGCTGTCTTTGGCAGCTATGTGGCACGCCTGCGCCGGGCAGTGTGTGCCGCCTATTACCCATGCCGCGAGCAGGTGAGAAGCCCCCCCCCCCCACCACCTCCCCATGCCCCCTCGGCAGCCACCTGCCCTCACCCCACCCCTGCTATGCCAGGAGCGCACAACCTTCCTCCACAGCACCATCCTGGCACGGCGGGCAGGGCTGGCACGTGCCCTGCGCCAAGCTGTCATGCAGCGTACGGCCGACGCCGGGCAAGGCAACCTGCTCCTATTCCTTACCTCCAGGTAAGCTCCCCTGGGGAATGCATGCATGGAGTTGGAGCCATCCCAACCCCATAAGCACCTTGCTGGGCATTGCAAAAGGGCAATGCCATCCCCGGGGGTCCGCAGCAAGGGCAAAGCCCTTGCTGCGGACCCCCGGGGATGGCGTTGCCCCATGGAGCATCAACTCCCTGCCGGCAGGCTGCCTACCTTTGCCCGGCTGGTTCAGCTCTTGGGCATCCAGCAGAAACGCTGCCTGGCCTGTGGGATGGCGGAACAGCCGGATTTCATCGCATGCATCACACCCAGCTGCAAAGGTAGGAGCTCCCCCAGATGGGGGACACTGCCCTCAGAATTTCCCACCCCTCTCACGGCCCCGTTTTCCCTAGGGTTGTATTGCACTGAGTGCTACCAAACCCTGAACAACATCTGTTCCATCTGCATGGGCCCCCTGAGCTACCGGGACACTGGAGACGAGGAGATGTGAGCAGAGGGGTGCAGGGAGCCCACTGGAGTCTGGTGGGGCTGCAGTGGGTGGGGGGGTCTGCAGCTCACCCCCCCCGCCCCGTCTCTGCAGGGACTCCAGCGACGAGGACACGGTGGGGCTGTGGCTGGGAGCTGTGCGGGCGCTGCGGGGACAGGAGCAAGGGCGGCTGCTGCAGCAGCACATCCGCAAAGTGGTGGGGGGCCAAGGGGGCAGCCGCCGGCTGCCCCCTGAACTGGCAGCCCGGCTGCGAGCCCAGCTGAAGGAGGAGGCGAGCGGGGAGAGCGACGGGGGCAGCAGTGGGGTGGATGGCGAGGACAGCTCGCTTTCCAGGTGAGGGCTGGTGATGGGGGTGGCGATGTCCCTGACGTGCCCTGGCACTGGGGGTGCTGGTCACCAACACTGCTCTCCCCACCCCAGCCTGGACTTCAGCTACCAGGACCAGCCTGAGAGCAGTGGCAGCGAGCTGGAGGAGGTGATGGCCCTGCGGCCGCCCAGCAGCCAGGGCAGGGCCCGGTGACGGCAGGATGGTGCCACGCGGCGGCGAGGATGCGGGACCAGGCTCTGGGGTCATGGCTGGAGCCTGAGCAGTGTGGTGGAAGCCGGGAGCTGCTGGGGCGGGTGGGGAGGGGCTGGTGAATAAAGCACCCGGTCTTCAAGGCAGCAGCATCCCTGTGCCTGGAGCTGGCATCCAGCCCCCCACGATGGTCCTGACCTCGTGGTGCCCCTAGCCCCGTGCTGCCTCTGGCTCCATCCCCATGGTGCCCCCAGCTCCATTGTGCCCCCAGGCCCTCAGTGCCCTCACCCATCCCCATCCCCATCCCCATGGTGCCCAGAGCTCCTCGATGTCCCCGTCCCCAGCCCCGTGGTGCCCCCACCCCATCCCTATGGTGCCCCCAGCCCCACAGTGTCCCCATCTGCATCCCCACAGTGCCCCCAGCCCCACTCGCTCCCCCAGGCCTGAGTAGCATTGCTCCAGGGAGGGGGTGCAGGGCGGACAGACAGCCGGGCGCGGGGGGGATCCCTGCTTCTCCGTTTATTACCAAGCAGCCTTCGTTTAAAAAAAAACAAACACAAACAGACAGACAGACAGACAGAGGCGACCCGGCAGGGCGGGGGGCGGCCGCCCGCCAATTATTCGTTTGGTTCCTGACACCAGAGAGGTTCAAGTAGCCGAAAATTTCAAGTTCACCATAAGGCACTTTAAAGCCATGACAGGAGCCAAGCCCCTCGTCCCCATCACCCCTCCCGGCACCCCATGGCAAGGGACAGACGCGCGGGGGGCCGGGCAGCGCTGGCGGGCAGCAGCAGAGGGGCCGGGGGGGGAATATATTACATCATCTTTTTTAAATATAGATAAACTCTTATTTTAGGCAAATAGTGCCGGTCCCCTGCTCCCCCGGCGGGACTGCGCCCTGGGGGGGGGGGGCATGTGCAAAGGGCAGAAGGGTGACCGCTGGGGTCCGGCCACCCCGGGGATGGGGGGGTCCCACAGGGCCGGGGTGCTTTGGGGGTCGGGGGTGGGGGGGGGGCCGGGTGGGGGCCGGGGCTGCCCCACACCCGGGTGGGCTCACCCGAATAGTGCAACCAAGAGAAAGCAGCCGGGAGTGCAGGGGCGAGGGGGGCTCGCCGGGGAGGGGCTGCTCGGGACGGGGACGGGGGGGTGGGGGACACAAGCTATGTACAGCGCGGGGCGGCGGCGCCCCCCCCCTCCGCGCCAACCGGGGGAAGAGCGAGGCGGGGCCAGCAGGGGGCGCCCCGGCGGCCCCGCCCCGCGCTCTCCCCGGTTGGCGGGGGCGGGCTTGTCCGTGGGCGCCCCCGCCCGGTCCCGGCCCCGCTGGGGGGGAGGGCATCCACGGGGAGGGTTTGGGGGGGGGGACACACCCCGGTCCCGCTTCTTCCCCGCCACCACCACCCCCGCCGGGACTCCGCCGCCCGGGCACGGTGGCGGGGGGGGACCCGGACACGGCGGGGGGGCGGCGGGGAGCCCCCCACCCCATTGTGCAAATCGGCCAGGGGGGAGTTTCCCCCTTTGCATAACTGGGAACGAACCGTGACGGGGAAAAACGGGAACAGAAACTCCGGCGGTCACGGCACGGCTCGGCACAGCACCCGCCATCGCAGCGGCCCTACGCCGTCTCCACCTTCACGGCGTCGTCCGGCTGCGGCCCTTCCTCGCCCTCTTGCTCCTCTTCCTCCTCCTCGGGCCGTCCCGGACCCCAGTAGCGGGCGATGGAGAGGCGCAGCCCATCCAGCCGCCCGTTGGAGAGGTCGAGGCCGGGGGGACCGGCGGGTGGCGGGGGCGGCTCGTCACGGCGACGGCGGCGGGTCCGCACCTCCAGGCAGTTCTGGCCCTTGAGGTGCCGCTGGAGGTGGTCGTCCTTGGCGAAGGCCTTGTGGCAGAGGTAGCACTCGTAGGGCCGGGCGCCTGTGTGCAGGTGCATGTGGTTCTTCAGGTCGTAGCTGTGCAGGAAGCGGGCGCTGCAGCGCTGGCAGGAGTAGGGCCGCTCGCCCGTGTGCTTGCGCATGTGGATCTTCAGCTTGTCGTTCCTGCGGGGGGGGGACACACAGACAAGACGTCGGCACAGGGCGGCCAGTATCCCCGGGGAGGGAGCCACCCAGCTGCGGCAGGCAGGGGGATGGTGCCGGCAGGCCCGCGGTGGGGATGTGTGGCGGGGATGCTCTGCAGGGCGCGGGGGTGTGGGTGCTCTGGCAGGGCAGGGGACCTCCTGGCTGCCTGGCTGGGGCGTGCGGGGACCGCCGCAGCACTGGCGGTGGTGGGAAATGGGTCCCTGTGCTGCATCACACCAGGGATGCAGCCAGGTGCCAGCAGGGGAGGTGTGGCAGGGAATGGCACCAGGTACCCTTGGTGGCAGGCAGGGAGGGTCCATCCGGCAGCGCTCACAGGGTGCAGACGACCCCACGAACCTGCACTGCACCGGGCCAGGGATGCGGCCAGGCACTGGCAGGGCTGGCAGGAGAGGTGCCATGGGGATGGTGTCGGGTACCCATCAGGCAGGGAGGGGTCCATCTGGCAGCACTCACCGTGTGAAGCGGACCCCGCAGACCTGGCAGGCGAAGGGCTTCTCGCCTGTGTGCGTGCGCATGTGGCGGGGCAGCTTGCCGGCACCGTGGATGACCTTGTGGCAGACAGGGCACTCCTGGGGCATCTGCGAGCGGCGCTTGCGCACCAGCTTGTCGGGCGTATCCAGCCCAGGTGCCAGCGACTCGTGGTGCAGTGAGCTCAGGTACGCCATCAGGTCGGGGTCAATGGTGTCCTCGTCGGAGGCGGCCTCCTCGGGGGACAAGGGGGGCTGGTAGGGGAAGGGGAAGGGGTGTGGGGGCAGCTCCTCCTCCTCCGGCAGCTCGAAGCTCTCGTAGGGCAGGGGCAGCCCCTCAGGCAGGGGGGGCGAGGGCGGCTGGGGGGGTGGGGGGGGGCTGCCGCAGCCCTCAGCCTCGGTGGGCAGCTCCTCAGCGTGGTTGTTGAGCCGGGCACTGTGGGCTTGCAGGAACTTGCGGGTCTTCTTGCTGCGGCGGGCGGCGGGGCGGGGGGGCAGCGGGGTGGGCGCCTCACCCTCAGGGAGGGTGGCGAAAGCCTCCAGGTAGCGGCGGGCACGCTCGCAGTCGCCGTCATCAGGGCCGGGCACCTCCATCCCGCTGCCCTGCAGGATCTCCACGCAGGCGGCGATCACGCAGGGGATCTCCAGCAGCTGGGCGGCACGCAGCACCTCGCCCATGTTGGCGCTGCTGATGGTGAGCGTGGCCGTGTAGGCAAACTCCAGCAGTGCGCCCAGCGCCTCCGGCCCCACAAAGTCCAGCTCGCAGACCTCCTGCCCCGGCCCCGGCCCCGCGAAGAGCTTCTTGAAGTAGCGGCTGGAGGCGGCCAGGACGGCACGGTGGGTGCGGTACTCCAGCCCCTGCGTCTTGATGGTGACATCGCAGAGCAGCCCCAGCTGCCGCTGCTCATTCAAGCAGCTCAGCAGCTCGCTGCTGTGCTCGGGGAAGGGGATGCCAATGAGGTCGTCCTCTGGGCTGGCCATCGTCCTCACCTGCAGGAAGGACAGGATGCTCGCCGACTGGCACGGGAACCAGCCAAAAGACGGCACTCGGAGGAATCGTCGCGGCTGAAGCATCGGCTCTGCCACAAAGCCGGGGTGCGAGGAAACCTCCATCGCACGGGGCTTGGTGGTGGTGGCACCTTGGACTGGGGTTTTGGTGGGACACCGAACTGGGGTACGCGGGGGGCCTGGGGGCTGCCCTAATCCCTCCACACCCCATGCCGAGGTTGGCGGGCGGCAGGTCCCCCGCCGCAACCCCCCGCACTTCCTCCGCTGCCAGCACCCAGCCGCCCGCGCCGCCCCCCACGACACCACAGCAAAGGGGGAAATCTCGGCGTGGTGCCTTTGAACGGCGCCGAGGCGCGGCGCTTCCTGCACCAGCCCACCCACCCCCCCGGCCCCCCGGCACGGCCAGGCGCAGCTGCCGGCTCCCGGCAGCCCCGTCCTGGGAACGCGGGCCTCGCCGGCGGCGGGTATGGGTGGGCGGGCGAGTGCCGGGAAGAGGGCCCCGAGGGCCGTGGGCCGCCCCGCGGAGCCCAGCCGGGCTGGGAACGGGGGCCACGCTTCCTGCCACCGCAGATTAGGATCAGCACCCGCGCCGCCGGTTCCTGCCCCCGCTCCTGGTGAGGGCCTGGCCCCCTCCCTCCCCCTTTGCCCCAGCCTGGGGCCACTCCTTGCCCAGTCAAGCCCTGCCTGCGTGAGCCGGGCCTTTCCCACGCTGTGCCTGGCAGGGCTTGGCCTCAGCTGTAAACCCGGCACTGCTGGCAGTGGCACCCGGGGTGCCCATGGTGCTGCACTGGGGACCCACATGTCCCCATGGAGCCGGTGCAGGTGGGCGATGGAGCCTGTAGGAAGAAGGAGCCTGCTGCCCTCCTGACCCACAGGCAGGGTACGGGCAGCAGTGGCATCTCCGGTGCTGCAACCTGGCCTGCAACTCCATGCCCAGCCATGGGTAATGCCCACCCATCTCTCTGGTGCTGCTGGGTGACACTGGGGTGGGAGGTCCATCTGGTGGCTGCAGCCCAGCCTGCACCCTGGGGAAGGCAGAGGCAGGCACACAGCACCGCCATGTCCAGGTTCTCGGTGCAGCCAGCACCGTGCCGCGCCACGCTGAGCGAGCCAAGCCACGGAAGATGGCGGCATGTGGCACTGGACATCGCCGAGCCGCACCAGGCCACGCTCAGCTGCGCCAGGCCCATCAAAACTGAACCCCACCACGCCGTGCCGGCCCGTGCCAAGCCACGCTGTGCCGTCGGCGGGCGCAGGGGACGTGCCCCCTCTTGCCTGTGGAGGGGCGGCGCGGCCGGCGGCCCCCGGCGCAGGGGCCCATCCCCGCGCCGGCCGCTCCCTGCGCTTGGGCGGCCGCCAGCTGGGGCTGCCTCGGCAGGCGGCTGGGAACGGCCCCGGAGCAACCGGCTGTGGAGCCGCCCCAGCCGCTGCCGAGCAGGCCCGACCGGCAGGGCAGGCGGCAGCCGCCCCTGAAACTGGGAGCCGGGCAGTGCCGACCGCCTGGGATGACGGCGTCAGTGCCAAGCGCCCATGGCTGCCCCTCTCCATCCTCACCAGGAGCCCATCCTGCCGCCGGCCGGGGTCCCTGCTGCCGGCTGGGGTCCCTGCTGCTGGCCAGGGCGGGGGCGAGCGGATTAGGGGTGATTAAGCCATCAGAGCCCCGGGAGCCAACAGGCAGCGACAGCCCCCAGTGGGATTAGGCAGGATTAGCAGCGGGGGCAGGATTAGGGGAGGCAAGCGCCCCACGCCACGGCTCAGGTGGCTGGAGGGGGACGATGGGGATGTGGCGCCCACCAAGGGTGGCCTGGAGCCCTGCGGATGCCCGGGGCTGTCGCAGGTAGTGGTCCCGGGATGGGGTGGCAGCACCTGTATCCTCCATTGCTGCCTCCCCCAGCTAAACCCCAATGGCAGCCGGATGGACCCCTCTATCCCCCAGTCCCCACAGCACCGCCGGCTCCACAAGACACCCCGTCATGGGGCGCTCAGAGGGCTCTCCCTGCCTGCAGGGCCATGGCCAGAACCCGCCAGCACGTGCCTGTGTGGGGGCTCCTGCACCAGGGGGTGCCCGGGCCCAGTGCGGCAGCCAAGGCCCTAGCCGTACCCTGGCGGGTGGCGGGGTGCTCCAAGGAACGAGCAAAGCCGCCGGCCTCACTGTGTCGTGGTGCAGGCGGGAGCAGCCTCGGCGCTGCTGGTGCCACAACTCACCAGTGGAGGCCCGGGCTCAGCCCAGCGAGGGAGCCAGGACCCCCATGAGCGGCCACGGGGCCGGATGCCTGCGGACGAGGGCGCAGGACTGGGGTAGGGCGGGGGCGAGGCGGCAGCAGGAGGGGGATTTTCCATCGCACCAAACCGCCCGTTATGGCTTCTTCCCCAACACCCCCACCCCCCCGCGCATCCTCCCCGCTGGAGCGAAGTCACATGCTGAGCGGGTGCTGCCATCGAGGAGATCACAGCGGCGATAAGGAAACGGGGGGGAACGAGGTGTGAGGGTGCCAGAGCCACCCCCGGCCCCCTGGCAATTGCTGGCCGGCGCCAGAGATGATGGCGTGGGGAGCACAGACCAGGGAGGAGGCTGGCAGCGATGCCCGTGCCCCCACCGCACCAGAGCTTTCTCGGTTACGTCAATGCCTGCGGCCAGGCCCGTTTTCGGCTGCAGCAGCTACACGGGGCTGAGGAAAGGGGGGGTCGCTCCCCATGCTGAGCCAGCTCCCATGCCGGAGCGCACGGCAGTAGGAACAATGCCTGCCTGGGTCACCCTGACATCCCGCCACCGGCCCGTGCCGCCTGGCACAACTGTGGCCAGCCCCCATTCACCTGCCAGCCCACCCCCAGCCCTGGGGGTTTGGCTGCCCCAGCACAGCTGCACGCAGCAGGGTAGGGGTCCGGCCCTGCAGCACTCACCCTGCGTGGGGACTGGCTACATCCCGTGCCGCTGAGCTGGGATGGCACCCTGCACACAGGCACGATGCCAGCCTGTGCCGGGCACCAGCCCCAGCTTGGGGATGGTGGGAGATGTGGGGTAGGAGGGGGTGCCTGGGAGGGTCCCCCCACCTGCTCCCCCATGGGGAAGGTGGGCAGGGGTCCCGGGGAGCGTGGCCCCCACCCCAGGGTGCTGCTGAGCGCCGCTGCTTTCGGTCACAAGAGTCACAAATGCTGTCGAGGGACTTCACAGCCGCACCGGGGAGAATGAGTCACCCAGGAAGGGGAGTGCGGCGCCAGCCATCGACTCAGCCCCCGGCCTCTCACCCCGCAGGGGCCCCTCGCCCTTTGGGAGCCGGGAAGGGGACCCAGGTGTCCGGGCCATGCATCCCCCCCACCCACCACATTGCCCTGCCTGAAGCTGGTGGGGAGCTGTGGTGGCCCAGGCACTGGCCACCATGTTGCGGGGGTTGGCGTGGCTGCAGGATGGGGGGCTATGCAGCCCCTCTGCCCGCCCAGCGGGGAAGGTGGTGGGCCAGGGTCTGGCTGGACTGGTGGCCCTGAAGTGGGCATGTGCCAGAGGTGTGCTGGGGGTCCTGGTGCTGGAGGGGAGGTGGCAGGGGGAAGCGGTCTTGCTCTTTGAAAGAAGAAAACAGCGAGCAGAGACAAAAGGAAATGGTTTGAAGAGAGAAGAGGATAAACAGACCCCCCCGCCCCACAGCACCAGGGAGCGAGCCCCATGGCACCACCCTGGCCCCTTGCTGCTGTCTGGCTCCTCGCGCCCGCAGTGCCACACGGAGAGTTCCCGGTCCCCAGGCACCTCAAGTGCCTCACGGGCACGGTTGTGTGCCATGGCCAAGGCACAGCAGCCATCAGCGCTGAGGAAGGGGGTCCAAGCACTGTGGCCTAGGTCTGCCTCCGCACCCAGCCGGCGCTGCCTGGCGCAGCTCCTGGGGCCCTGTGCCAGCCCAGCACAACAGCCGGGTTGGAGGCTGGGCACGGGCAGCCCTGCCACGGTGGAGCAGGCAGCTGCGGGACCAGCGGTGTCTCCGGCACCAACCCTGGCACCTGCAGCAGGGACAAGCAGCCGTCGGCCCAGCCGAGCCCCCACGCCGGCCCTCTGCCTGCCGGCATCGTGCTGGCACCACGGCCCCCTCCTGCTGCCAAAACCTTCCCCGCAGCCCGGGCCAGGCAGAGGTGCGTCCGGCTGCCTGGCATCACCGCCGCAGGGTACGGGCCCTGCTCTGCCGGCCATGGTGACCGGGACCTCTCGTCCCTTCCCATCCCGTCCCGTCCCATCCCATCCCACCGGCAGTGAGGGCGGTGCAGGGCTCGGGCAACGCCAGCATCCCGGCAGCCTCCCGACTGGTGCCAGAGCAGCTGTGCCCAGCCCTCCCCATGCCCAGTGGTACCGCGCCGAGTTCCCACCGCTCCGGCACCTTCTCCACCACAACGGCTGGTGGTGGCTCGGTGGGCGCGCAGCTCACCTGACGCGTGTCCCGGCGTGGCTCGGCACTGTGCCGCGGCCGGGTCGGCGGCCTGCGAGCGTCAGGGAGGGGAAGGCAGGGTGCTGTGTGAACTTGGCCCCGCTCCCCGCTGCACTTGAGCGCAGGATCCCACCTCAAAAGGAGTCGACGCCCACACCCCGGGTCACGCACCTCCCAGCCCCACTTCCCAGAACACACACGGCATTAACCCTTCACGGCTGGTGCCGTGCCGCGGGGTGCCAACGCGGAACCGGGCAGGGGGCATCCCCCAGCCCCCTCCCGCGGGAGGAAATTCCCAGCGCCAGCAGGACGGGTGCCTCATGCCGCGGGCATCCCCTCCCCACCATCGGTATTGCCTCCCCGCCGCCTGCCCCGGCCCCCCGCGCCGAGGCGTCGGATGGGCCCTCGCCCTCCCGCCGCCCCAAGGCAGGGCGCTGAGTGCTGGGTGCTCGCCACTGGCCGCGGCCAGCCTGGCTGAGCTGGGAGGGCGCCTGCGCTCGGCGGGAGCGGGGCTGCCACCGCAGGGCTGGGCTCAGCACGGCGTGCCGTGGCCTGCCTGGCCAGCCCCGGAGCCGCCCCCCAACCCTGCAGATGCACGTCCCGCTCTGCCCCCGAAGCGGGTCCCAGAGGTCCCACGGTGGCTGTGGGATGCCATGGCCTGGGGAGGGGGGCTTGGGGATGGCCGTGGCCGGACAGCACCGCCTGGTCCCCTCCGCTCCCCGGGCAGGGGCACACGTGGGCCACGGCCCCCCCTCTTGCCCCCCCCACAGGCCCCTGGGGCCGGCTGCAGGTTCGCGCAATCCCCCCCCCGTAATTACACCCTCTGCGTCCCCAGCTAAACAGCAATTAGCAGCCTGGGGAGCGCTCCCCACACCCCACCGCTGGCACCCAGCATCCACCCTGGCCGCCCACACCAGCCCAGCCCCGGCCGTGCCAGGGCGCTGCGGCGGGGCTGCCCCCCAGCCGGGGGGCAGCCCCGCCGCAGCGCCCTGGCATGGCCACAGCCAGGCTCTGGATGGCCGTGCCGGTGCTGCCAGCAGCACGAGGCCAGGCAGAAAGGGGAAGAGTCCTGCGCCAGCGTGGCCGCACAGCCGGGCAGGGAGGGGGCCTCTGGCCCCAGCAATGTTCACGGAAAGAGCGGGGTTGCGCAAGAGCCCGACCACACAGGCGGGCATCGGGGACAGCAGGCGGGCAGAGGGGCAGTGGCGGCTGCGCCGGCATCTTGCCTATGCAGGCCAGCATGCCCTGGCATGGTATCCCGCCTCCCCCATCACCGGGGACCGCATGCCGGGCGGGTGCTGGCTGTGCCGCCACAGGTCAGCCCGGTGGCCTGGAGTGCAGGGAGCACGCAGACAGCAGGCAGCGGCGGTGCAGGCAGCCTTGCCTGCCATGCTGCCATGATGCTCCGGGCTGGCTGGCCACCCCAGTGGGGGGCACAGCCGCAGGCCAGCGTCCCCAGGAGGGAGGGAGGGAGGGACGAGGCACCTGCCTGCCAACCCTCTGCCTGCCCTTTGCTCCCCATAAAGGAGGGGAACGGCGCCAGCCCCCCCTGGCCCAGGTGTGCCAGGTGCTAAGGGCGGGAGATAAGGTGGGCGAGGCGGGCAGGGAGGGGCACGGCATGGGCACGCAGCCCTGACTCAGGGTTCCCGCTGGTGGCCAGGCTCCACTGGGGTGAGTCACCACATCCCCCCCACCCTGGGGGTGTCGCAACCGCCCACGCGCCGGCCGCAAACTACTGCTTGCCCTGGCCGGGGGGCACCAAGGGTGCCCACCCAGGGGGGGACCAGGCAGTGGAGGCACTGGCCTTTGGGGAGGATGGACTGATCTTCATCCATCCTCCTCCATGCTCCGCCCTTGCCTGGGCCAGTGGCACCCTGACCAGTGTCACCAGTGATGGGACATGGCCCCATTCTGCACACAGCCAGGACGGGCTCCAGCAGCATCCTGGCTCCCGCATGGCACCAGCCCCTCTCCTGACAGCAGGATGGGCACCCCAGCTGTGGGCATACCCATCTCCCGCACCACGTCCCAACATGGGGGACCCCAACCTGCCAGGACAGGGGGTCCCATGGCCACCTGCTCGCCCATGGGCAGCCAGGACAGATGTGGCCAAGGGTGCATGACCTCTGTGGGTCACCCCCACGGCTCCCCACTGAGTGTCACCATCCCCCATGCCAGGGAGAGGCCACAAAAGGCTGGACATGGGCTGTCCCCAGCTGCTCCCTGCCAGGGCGGCCCAGGGAGTGGGGCCACGCGCAGGCAGGAACAGGCAGAGAGAAGGAAGGTAGGAAGGAAGGAAGGGGTTGCTGAAATGGAGCTCGGGGAAAGGGGGAACAGGAAGGAAATGGTCAACAGCAAACCCCACTTTTGATCACCCTGGCACGGGGCAAAACCCACCCGCAGGTTTCCCCAGCAACTGGGGGACAGGGCTGCGGTTGAGGTGGGCAGTGCTTGGAGGGGCTCCAAGCCCAGATGGTGCCCAGGCTGCCCCGCCAGTGCCGAGATAGGCACAGCGGAGCCAGGCATCCTGCTACGCCCCAGTTTCATGGCCCAGCTTGGCCAGGACCCTACTGGGATGGAGCAAGGCTCGGCTGCACGCGGGCACCCCGGCAGCCTGGGCAAAGGGGTGCCGACGGCAACAGGAGGAGGCTCTGGCAGCCCTCAGCCTGGGACAGGCAGGCTTGCCCACAGCTGGTCCCACTCGCCAGCCCCAGGGTGAGCCGGCTCCGGTGCCTCTCGCCCTGCAGCGCACAGTCACGGGAGCCCCTTGGAGGGCAGCCAGACCCCCTGGGTCCCGCCACACCGCATGGCCCTGGGGGGCCCCCCCAGGCTGGTGGGATCTCCTCCCCAATGTGGGGTCCCTGTCCTCACAGCACCCTGGGGACTGAGCACTGCCAGCTGGCACAGGATGGGCCCCGATGCTCCATTCTGGCACTGGGGCAGTGCTGGTCCCAGTGGGGTCACCCAGCAAGGACAGTGCCAGCCCACAGCCCCCCCTCCACACCCCCCGAAATAGCCCGGCTTCCGCCCCCACGGCAGCTGCCTGCTGCCAGCTCCCCGCTGCCCACGGCTGATCCCGGGGGAGGGAAAGGGGGGGCAGGCAGCTCTAATCCCCCCCAAGCCCACGTAGCACTGCCAGCAGGGCTGTGCCCGATGCAGCCTCCCCAACCCATGCAGCGCCGTGACCGAGACCCCAGCTAGCCCTGTGCCATGGGGACGGCGACGGCCCCAGCCCTGCAGCCCCGCGGTGGAGCAGAGCTGGGGGCAGCTGGCCGTGGAACCAACGTGGCACGCGGGGCTGTCCCAGAGCTGTCCCCAGCTCCGAGCCCCACCGGGATGTCCCTGCCGCGCCAGCTGGCTCAGCAGAGCCCAAGTGGGATGGGAATCCCCTTCCCCTCCGCTCCTTGACCACACAGCAGGACAGAAGTGGGGCATCCTCCTGCCCATCCTCAATGTGGTGCCCAGCCCCATGTCCCCGGGGACACCCGCGGGAGAAGAACCGAAGCAAAATTGCTGGGGCACCACTGTGCCCACCACGTGCCAGCCTGCCTGGCTGCGCTTCCCAGCCCACTGGCGTCCAGGGCAGGCAGCGTCTGGCACCCACCCTGCCCAGGACCCGGCACCTGGCAGCAAGACCCTGTACTCACCGCCCCCTCCAGCCGCTGCCCATGGGGCCTGGGGACACGGCAGGGACAGCCGGGGCAGAGCAGAGCACGCAGCACAGCCGAGGCTGCCGGGAGAGGCCAGCGCTCGCCTGACCTACTTCTCCTTCCGCATCACCTGCTTTCATTTTCCCTCGCCATGGCTCGGTCCCCCCCCCGCCCACAGCCCCGCCAAGTCACGCCACCAGCTCTGGGGGCACAGGGCACCTGGGCCCCGCAGCTCCTGCCACACGAGCGTGCATGCGAACTGGCCACCCATCCCCGGACACAGAGCGTGGCCAGGGTATGGGTGCGTTGAAAGTCACCGGCCACAGCACCGGCACTGGCCGCCTCCCCCGCTGCCTGCACGGCCACCCAAGCATCACCTCCCTGGCACGAAGCGAGTTTGACGGGTCTCAGCCCAGCCCCTCGTCGGGTCCTCCGGCCGCCCCGGGGCTTGCTGGGGTGTGGACAGGCAGCTCCCGGGGCATGTCGGGGACGCCAGCGCTGCCACGGGGAGCCGGGCAGGCGCCAACCCCCTAGACAGGGTGGCCTCCCCCGCCAGCACCCCGCCGGCTCCCGCGGTGGGGTTACCATGGAAAGGCAGCGGCAGCGCAGGGGGAGCGCGGGCTCCCGGGGGCTCCCGCCAGCAGCCCATGCGCTGCCAGGAGAGATTTCTCCGTGGTTTCATCATCCGCCGCCCGCCCTGAAGGAGAAGTTCCTGCTCCGTGCGCGGGGCAGCGGCCACCCCTCGAGGGCTGGGGTGCAGGGGCTGCGCTGGCCCTGCACCCCCCGCTGCACCCACTGCCCGCCCCCGCCACACTCAGGCCCGTCGCACTCGTGCCACGTGTGCACCGAGGGTGCACGGCACCAGCTGGCAGAGCTGCGCTGCCACGGCCTCGGGCTCAGCACCGCAGCGCTGCCAGCAAGGGGGGGCTGGCCAGCCTGTGCCGGGGCGAGCGGTCTCAGAGGGTCCCCACGACCCAATACTGACGCCTCCCTGCTGCCTCTCACCTCCTCATGCCTGGGGGCTTCCCCTGCTCTGCAACCCCGTCCCCAGCAAGGGCACCCCAGCCCCAGCCAGCCCCGCTGCTCTGCACCGTCCCCTGCCCCACAGCTTCCCCTTCTCCACGCACCCTCTTCAAGTTCCTGAGCCCAGCCCCTCCCTCCACGCCCGGCACCGGCATCACCACCGCAGCCTCGAGTCGCCGGCAGCTGCCGCGTGCCTCTGCCAGCACCAGAGGACCCCAGCCTGCTCCCCGCGAGCCTGCTCCCGAGCAAGGGAAACTGAGGCACGGCGAGACTCAACCGCACGCCAAAGCCAGCACCACCTCCCCCCGCCTGGCGAAAGCAGCCCCAGGTCAAGGGCGGTCGTGGCCCAAGACGGCGGCTCTGCTCTGATGCGGGCCGTGGCGGGAGGGTAAATACCGCACCCCACCCCAGGCAAACAGCCGGTTGGGGGCAGCCAGCCAGGGGGGGGACAGGTACGGCAGGGCTGGGTGCGCGCGGGGTAGAGTCCACCGATGCTCGGCGGGTGCTACCGAGCCACTGGGCCCAGTGGGCACTCCTTGTAGGGACCCTTGCCAGCAGCGAGAAGCGAGGCACCCGCTGCCGCTGCCAGTGTGCCAGGCCCAGCAGGTCACCGGCATGGCGTGCTGGGACATGAGGACACCCACCCTCCGCTCCCGCCTCTACCGGCACCAGCGCGGCGAGGGGTTCCTGAGCTGCCTCCCTGCCACGACGGTACCATCCCTACCCGGTGCACCCGGGGATGCAGCCGAGCTTCTCACCGGGCCGGGAAGGGTGGTGGGATGGCGACAGCACCCCGTCACCCGTGGGGTGAACACACGGGGGACCTTGGCTGGATGGTGGCACCACAACCAGACACCGGCGGGAGGTCTGGCAGCCGCTCCCGGGGACCCTGCTGGTGGTGCCGGTTTCCCGCAGCCCCGCGCGGAGAGGCAGGGAAGGGCCCACGCACGACCGCCCCCCACCCCACGGGCGACACGTCCACTGGCTACCGGCCGCGGGCAGTCACGGTCGGGGCGCGGAGCACCGCCCGCTCCCGGCGCACGGTCCCCGTGCGCCGGGAGCGGGCGGTGCTCCGCGCCCCGACCGTGCCCGCCGGTAGCATCCCGGATCCCCGCGACTCACCGCAACCGGGCTTCAAAAGCCGTCGCCGTACCGGTACCGGTACCACTACCGGTCGGTCAGTACCTCCGTACAGACCCCGTCGGTGGGTTTCGTCCGCTCCCACCCGCCGCCGCTCACCTGTACGCCCCGCCCGAACTACGGGCCGGTCCCGGGGCCGCGGCCCCGCCTCCGCCTTCACCTGCCGCCGCCGCGCCCCGCCCGCCCCCCCAACCCCCCCTTCCACTACCGCCGCCGGGGCTCCAGGAAGCGCCCGCCCCCGCCCCTCTCATTGGGCAGCACTCCGGCGGTCCGGCGTCCTATTGGTGGGAGCGGATGCCCATCAGGCCCGCCACACACACCCACCCCCCCCGGGAGGGCGGGGGCCATGCGGGGCCCCCCCGGGACCGGGGTGAGGGCGGGGGGGGGGGAAGAGCTGAGTCAGAGGCGCGGGACGGCGGCGATTAACGGGGCCGCGCTGGGACCGACCCCGGGGCTGGAGACGGGGGGGGGGAGCCCGGTACGGCCCCGCCGGCGCCTCGGCCGGTGCCAGGCGCCGAGCGTGCCCCGCCCGCTGCGGGCGCCGAGCCCCGAGGCCGGCCCGCCCCGCTCCGCCCCGCGGGTACGAGGGGGGAGGGGGGGGGCGGAGGAACCGGGCACGGGGTGGTGGTGGGGAGATGGAGAACTGGGCACCGAGAAAGGGGCACCGGGAGACCGGGCACTGAGGAGGGCGGGGGGGGTGAACGGAGAATGAGCGCGGAGAACCGGGCATGGGGGAGGGTGGGATGGAAAGCCAGGCGTGGAGAACGGGGAACCGGGGGGGGGGGGGGGGGCACGGATAGCCGGGGATGCCGAGGGGCGCGGCGGGGCAGCCCCCCCCAACCCCCCCCGGCTCCAGGCGGCGCTGGGCCAGGGCGCGGCGGCGGCGGCTGCCCACCCCCCCGAGCGGCCCCTCCGCAGGTGCCTGGGCGGGGACCCCGCGCAACCTGTTTGGCCGCCGCCGGCCCCCGGGAGGCAGCGGCGGCGCGGCCCGGCCCGGGGCTCACCTCGCCTCACCCCGGCCCCCCCCCTTCCCCTCCCCTCCTCTCCCCTCCCCTCCCTCCGTCGTCCCCCCCCCCGCCCTCCCCGCTCCTGACTCAGAGCCCGGCCGCTGCCCGGCGCTGGCGGAAAGTGTGAGCCGCCGCCGCCGCCGCCGCGGGCTGCCAAGGCAAACACCGCCCCGCGCAGACGTTATGTCAGCCGGGCGGGCGGGCCGCGCCGGGGGGCAGCGCTCCAGCGCCGGCTCCCCCCTCCCCAACCTCGTCCGCCAGCTCCCGGTACCGGGCACCTGCCGCCGCGCCTCGCCCAGCCCGCCCGCTCTTTCCCCGGGGCTCGAGCTCCGCTTCTCTCATCTCCGCCCGTCCGTCCGTCCGTCCGTCCACCTGCCTCGCTTCCCCCCCCCCCCCCGCCCGAACCTCCGCCTCCACCGACTCCCTTCGCGCACCGTCCGTCCGTCCACGCACCTGCCTCGCCTCGCCTCCCCCCCGCCCCCCCGCCCCGGCCATCCCGTGCCCGGCCACGCCGCGGGCACCGGCCCGCCGGGCTCGGGGTTCCCCCGGGGGCGGGAGCGGGGGGGGGATGGGGGGCAGGAATCCGCAGAAAATCCCCTCCTCGCCGCTGCCGCCGGCAGCCGCTCCCGATCCTGCCGCCCACCGACCCCAACCCGGCCCCCCGCCGCTCCCCGCGGAGCCCCCGCCCGGCCCCACGCAGCCGCCGCGCTACGTCGGTGCCCGAGCCCTCGGTGCCGGCGGCTGCGCTCCCGGTACAGCCCGCCTGCCAGCCCGCCGCCCCGGGGGGGGCGGCCCCGACGGCGCGGCCCGCACTCACCTCCTGCCCGCGGGGACGCGGCGGGGCCGGGGCCGGGCGGGGGCCGCGGAGCCGCCAGGCCCGTCTCAGCCGGGCCGGCGGCGTGGCAGGAAGGACCGGGCGGTCATCGCGGCCCGGCCGCGGCCGCCTGCAGAGGGCACTGCCGGTCCCGGAGCCGAGCCCCGCCGGCGGCGGGCGCGCCGTCCCCGCACGGTACCGATCCGCCTGGGGACACGGGGGGGGGTCTTTGGTGCCGCTGGCACCGTTTATTGGGGTTACAAATACCAGGCGCAGCCCGGGCACTCCCGCAAACCGCGCTCGCCCGGGGCGGGCCGCGCTGCCACGGCGGCTGGAGGGGCCCGGGGACCCGCCGGCCCGGGGACCTGCCGCGGGAGACCCTGCACCGGCGCCAGCGCCCGTCTGGGGCCGGCCAAGAGCTCAGCTCCTGCTCGACACCTCTGGTGCTCGCCTGCCCCAGCACCTGCCCCAGCACCCGCCCCACACCCATCCAGCTGTGCTCACCTGCCTCACACTCACTCCAGCTGTGCTGATCTGCCTCACACTCCCCAGCTGTGCTCACCTGCCCCAGCACCTGCCCCTCACTTGTCCAGCTGTTCTAACGTGCCCCACACTCCAGCTGTGCTCACCTGCCTCACACTCACTCCAGCTGTGCTGATCTGCCTCACACTCCCCAGCTGTGCTCACCTGCCCCAGCACCTGCCCCTCACTTGCCCAGCTGTTCTAACGTGCCCCACACTCCAGCTGTGCTCACCTGTCCCAGCACCTGCCCCTCACTTGTCCAGCTGTTCTAACGTGCCCCACACTCCAGCTGCGCTCACCTGTCCCAGCACCTGCCCCTCACTTGTCCAGCTGTTCTAACGTGTCCCACACTCCAGCTGTGCTCACCTGCCTCACACTCACTCCAGCTGTGCTGATCTGCCTCACACTCCCCAGCTGTGCTCACCTGCCCCAGCACCTGCCCCTCACTTGTCCAGCTGTTCTAACGTGCCCCACACTCCAGCTGTGCTCACCTGCCCCAGCACCTGCCCCTCACTTGTCCAGCTGTTCTAACCTGCCCCACACTCCAGCTGTGCTCACCTGCCTCATATTCCAGCTGTGCTCACTGGCTTCACATCCCCAGCTGTGCCAGCTCACTCCAGTTCCCCCCATGCCTGCCACGACTCCCAGGCCCACAGCGCCCCTCCCTGCCTCCACTCTGGGGCTCTGCCCCGCGTCCCTCCCCTCCTGCAGCCCCCGGCCTCCCCTGGCCCTGCCTGGCTCCTGCACACCCTGCCCTGGCTGCCCTCCCCAGACCTGGCCCCGGCTGCCTACGGTGCCGGGGGGGCTCCTGCATTGCACATTTTTTTACAAAAATAAGATAAATTAAAATAAATTTAACCATAAAAATAAAAGAGAGAAAGAGATTAAATAGTGTCCTGCATCAGCAAGAGACCCATGGCTGGGGACAGCGGGTGCCGGCAGGGTAGTGAGCCAGGCATGGGGGACACTGGACCCCTCCTGGGGATGGAGCAGAGGGTGCCAGGATGGCCCCCCCCCCCCGCTGCAGTGCAGCCCTGGAAGAGAGAGGCTGGGGGGTGGCAGAGGGGCCCCCCAGCTTGTGCCCCCCTTGCACCCAGTTGGGGGGGGCTCCCTGGCACACCCCTCCGCCAGCCCCAGCCCCTCAGCCCGGCCGGTTCAGCAGGACCTCCAGCCAGCACGGGCAGGAGGTGATGAACTGCCGGGAGTAGCAGGGCCCCCAGCCCTTGGCAAAGCTGATGCGGACACTGTGGGGGTCGCAGGGGCCCTCCCCGGGGAGCCGCCAGCTCCCCACACCCCCCGCCCGCTCGTAGTCAAACACCTTTGCTGAGTAGCCAGGCAGCACCTTGAGGACGGTGAGCCCACGGGCACTGGGGGGCCCCAGGGTGGGCGAGCTGACGAAGATGGGGTGCTCGCTGCGGTTGTAAGCCCACACGCCGCCCGGCTCCCGGCTCAGCAGCAGCCCCCGGCCGATCTTGCCGCGTGCCCGCCGGACGGCACGGCTGCAGTGGGCGGCTGGCAGCTGGCCCAGGCAGAACCCGCTGCCCCGTGGCAGCTCGCAGAAGATGTTCACCGACGCCTCGTGCACGGCGTAGAGGCGGCCCACACGTGTCCGGTGCTCCCAGTAAGCCAGTTTGCACCAGTAGCCGTCCTTAACGGTGCTCTGTGAGAGGCTGGTGTCTGGCGGGGGAGAACAGAGCCGTCACCGCCAGGCAGACCCACCTGCTGCTGCACAGGCATGGCCAAGCCACGCAGCCGGAGGGGCCAAAGGGAGAGACGATGGGGAGGGAGCAGGACATGGGGGGTCCATGTCCCCTGGTTCATGCAGGGGCCCACAGAGTAGACAGACAGATGGACGCGGTGCCCTGGGGATGTCCCAGCACAGGCTCCAGCATGGGGCACGAGTCACCGGAGCTGCTGCATGCTGGCACATAGGGCCAGACCGTCCCCAGCCACTGTCCCTGGGGACAATGGTGAGGGGGGTCCCCAGGCGTAGGGAAGGTGGAGCCCCGGCGGCCAGCGGCCTGGTGGCCAGCAGCCAGGCTGGAGCCGCGGCTGTGTGCGTCAAGGCACATTGTGTGTGTCCCCGTGGGCAGTGCTTCCTCCGGCGGGGAGCCTGGCGCCGCCAAAAATAACAGGAGCCGCAGTGGGGGGGCCAGGGCCGGGCTGGTCCCCCGGCAGGAACCTGTTGTCCCGTGCCGGAGCCTTTCCTCCCGCCGGGAGTGGCTGTCAGCTCTGCTCCCCAATTTTCAGGCTCTGTGTCCTGCACCTCTGCCCTGACCAGCAGCGGGGTGGGGGCAGAGCTGCCTGGAGGGAGTCAGTCCTGCCTGATGCCCCCCTCTGCCTGCTGGGCAAGGGTGAGGGTTCGAGCAGCCCCCAGCATGGTGGGACCCTCTTACCACGCCAGTCCCCACCGTTGTAGCTGAACTCCATGAACTGGGTGCCGGGGTGCTGGGGCTCGTCTGGCCAGGAGGGACCGCAGGATGCCTTCGAGTAGGGGGGTGGAGGGGTCTCTAGGTGGGGAGAGAAGGGGGTGAGGGGTGGGACGTGCATCCTGCCCCCCCTGGAGTCCTGAGCCGGCCCCAGACACCAGAGGTCGGAGAGCGGGTGGGCGACGAGGGGCTCTAGTGGAGCCACCGGCACTCACCGGGTGCAGCCAGGCGGCTGAAGTGGTGGGGGTTGCAGCAGAGTGCAGCTGTGTCCCCGCAGCCCCCCCGGCCCCTGGTGCAGTAGCAGAGATGCTTGAGCTCGTGGGGCTGGCGGAGGTCAGGCCAGCGGTAGAGACGGCAGAGCAGGACCTGGGGGGGCAACGCCTGCTTGGCCCCCCGCAGCTCCCCCCGCGGTGCCCAGACGCAGCCGGACTCCCAGGCACCCCGGCTCTCCACCGCCTGCACCAGCAGCTCCAGCTCCTCGTCCTTAAGCTTCTTGAAGAGGGCGTGCGCTGCCGGTTTGAGGGCTCCGGGGCTGTCCTCGGGGCTGGCTGCTGCACAGCGCTGCCGCCACAGCCGCCTCACCAGTCCAGCACGGCGCGAGCGGAACATGGGGTGGTGGCAGGGACCACCTGCAGGATGGGGACAGGTGTCACCCCCATGCTGGGAGGGTGCTGCAGCTGTGGGGGTCCCCGGTGGAGACCTGGTGCATCTCCTGTGCTGGCAGATCCGCGCTCCCCTTCCCCACCGTGGCCCCGGCAAGGCTGCTGTGCCCGGGTTTGCCGCTGCTTGCGGCTGCTTGCGGCTGCTTGTCCCCACAAACACATTGGGGCACAGTGCTGCTCCCGTGGTGATGGGTGACCCGGAGGTCAGGTGGGGAGGTGACCCCAAAACCAACCCCCAGTGGAGGGGAACCTGCCTGTGCTGAGACAGCAAGGGCAGGGCTCTGTGCACCCCTGCCTGCAGCACCCACCCGCCCCCTTGCTGCCCCCCCCCCGGCATGGGGCTGGGCGAGGGGTCCCTAGGGAAGGGGGGTCTCACTCACGGCGGGCAGCGGAGCTGGGTGCGAGGAGCCAGGGCTGCGCATGGGACCGTGCTCTCAGGGCGGCCGGCACCGTTCTGCCTGTGGTGTGCCGCTGCCAGGACTTTTTCCTGTGCCGGGATGCTCTCCCCTCCCCCGGACCTCCCCGTTTGGAGAATTCATTGATTCACCCCGTCCTGGCCAGCCCTGGGGCCGAGCCGCTGCTGAGGCCAGGACGGGCAGCAGCAGGGCAGGCGCCAGACACGTGGGCTCTGGCAGGCAGGGATGCCCAGCGCCATGCTACCAGAGCCGGCACAGCTCCACGGGCAGCCTGGCACAGCCAGGAGCCCAGGCGGCACTGTGGACTGCACCGGTGCACAGCCACAGGGCAGGGTCCGGCCGCAGGAGCCAACCTGGGCACAGTGGAGCTGTGGCGTGCAGCCACAGGGCACCATCCCAGCAGACCCCATCCCTGCCTGTGTCCACGCAGGGGTTGCAAGGACTAATTGAGCCCCCCCATGGTATCCGAGGTGGGAGTCTGTGCTGCCCCCCAAGTCCTCCCCATGGCCAGAGCTCCCCCTCCCTGGCGCTAGGTGAGGGTGGGAGCCCGCTCCACAACAAAGCCGCTAATGTAAACGGGACCCTTATCCCACGCCAGGCTGCGCTTCCTGCTCCCGACTTCCCGCCGAGATAAGGGAGGGTGTGCTGGCGCCAGGCGCTGCCGCCAAGGCTGGGGCGCAGGGAGCTTCTCCTGCGGCAGGGACAGGGCTGCAGGCAGCCCCCACGACGGGGCCAGGCATCGGTGCCAAGCTGGCGCAGGCAGCACTGGGGCACAGCGGGCTCAGCCAGCTGGGGGACCCCCAGCCATCCCCACGGCAGGGCCCCAGTTCTCCACGTGTCCCGCTGGCCGTGACCTTTGCTGCAGCTCCAGCCAGGCTGGGCCTTTTGGGGACATTTTGCTCTGGTCACTTCCCACTGGCTCTTGGCAGCACTGGTGCCGGCTGGGCGCGCGGGGTTGGGGCAGGAAACGGCCTGGAGCGGGGACAAGCGGAGGTGCTCTTTAAACAAGGGGCTGAGTCATGGACAGGGATAAAGCTGGCGGAGGGACAGACAGGAGGGGCAGACAGAGCCATGGCTCCCCGCTCCTGCTCCTCGGCCCCTGACAGTGCGGGCTGAGGTGCCTGGGTCCTACCCAGGGCGAGGGTTGGAAGGTTGCAGGGGTGGGGGGCACGCTCCCAGAGCCCTCCCCAAATACACCCAGCCAGTCAGGTGCTGATCAGATTTATTGGGGTCTCTGTGATCGGGGGGAGCGCAGGCTGGAGCAGGGTCCCAGTGCTGGGGGTCCATCAGCATGGGGCAACAAGCAGTCCTGGAGAGGGGAGAAAGGCACAGGGGGTGAGGACCCCCTTACCAGCACGATGGCTGCATGCTGTCACCCCCCAAGAGCACCATGTCTGGGCCCCCATCACCCTGTCACCCCCAAGCACCACAGCCAGGCCCTTGTCACCCCCCAGGAACACGGTGCTGAGCAGGCAGCTGAGGGCAGGGCACTCACCCATCACGCAGGGGCAGGCAGGGGGTGCCAGGGGTCCTGTGGCATCGAGGGGGGACCGTTCCCTAGTCCAGCAGCTTGCGGATGCACCAGCTGCAGAGGAGGAGGTAGACGCACTCCCGCAGCAGCCGCAGCAGCCAGGAGCCCAGGCGCAGCCCCAGGGAGGCATTGTTGGGTGCCGGCAGTGCCACCACCCGCGCTGCTCGCCTCAGAGTGCCCAGGGGACGGGCCGCTGTGGTCCGGAGGAGGCGCATGGCTGATGAGGGATCAGCGAGGTCTGACGCGGGGAGGCAGCCACGCTGACATGCAGCTCCCCAGCAAGTGCTGGAACCTGCTCCATTCTCTGGGCTTCAAAAGCCTCCACAATAGCGGGTGTGGGGAGGGGGCACTGGCCTGGGGACCCTTTTGTTCGGGCAGAGCTGGCCTCACCCCCTGTCCCGCTCCTGCCAGAGCCCTGCGGGGCCCAAAGGGACCGGCACAGCCAAGCGCGAGCGTAACACGGACCGCAGGCTGAGCACAGCAGGTTTATTCAGTGCAGGCAGGCGGCAGGTTTATTCAGTGTCATCCCTGGCAGCACCAAGGATGTCTGTGGGGGAGCCGGCTGCTGGCAGCAAACCAGCAGAGCTTCCCCGAGTGCAGCTCACAGGCCTTCACTGGCGGGAGGTGCGCTCGTCTTCCTCGTTTTCCAGCTCGTAGGCAGGCCGGTAGCTCTCGTGGCCCCGGGCGTCGGTGTAGCGCAGCGCTGGGTTCTTCACTGTGTTGGCCATGCTCCCCAGGGAGGTGTAGCTGCAGAGAGAAAGCAGCTGCAAGGCTGCGCCCAGGGGCATCAGCTATGCCGAGCAGAGGGCAGCACTGGACACTCACCCCTTGTCGTAGAGCACGCAGTAAGGGACAAAGAGCTTGCGCAGAAATTCCCAGATGTCCCGGTAGGTCCAGTCCTGCAGGCAGAATTGGGCAGGGATTGCCACAGAGCCAGGTAGTTTGCCCCGTCCTCCCCAGGGAAGGTAGCTGGCTCCCCCCAAGAGCACACAGGAGAGCCAGCTGGTCCCCAGGGTCCCAGAGCACCCCTGTTCCTCCAACACAGGAAAAGCCCCCGGCGGGCAGGAACGAGCCCTGCCTGACAGCACCAGGCAGCTTGGTTGCCGCGAGGGGCACCTGCAGCTGTGCAACAGGGCAGGAGATGCTCTGGGGAGAAGGGAAACTGGGAGGGAAGCCCTCTGGGATGGGGGTGGATTAGTGCCGGTTTCCAGCCCCGTCACTTTAACCTGCCAGGCTCACTCCCCCGCCAAGCAAGGACAGCCCCATCCCCAGATTGGGTGGAGGCCACGTACCAGCAAGGGGTTCACCCGCATGTATGGGGGCCAGTTGGGGTCCGTCATGCACATGGGCGTCAGAGTGCATGAGTAGGGGTCTGTCCGCCGTGTCCCCATCAGGACGGCCTCCAGCTGTGGCTGCTGCTCCTTCAGGTGGACCAGGGCCTCCCGGATGGAGCCCTCCACTGTGCAGAGCTCGATCTTGTACCTGGACAGGCAGGACAGGCAGCTGCCTGCCAGCCTGTGGGAGATGCTGCTCACCCCCTGCCTGGCAGCCCACCCCTCTCTGCCCCGTACCTCTGGACGGTCGCCTGGATGAACTGTTCCATTTCGGGGAAGGGAGACATGATGCGGATGTAGAGCACCTGCAGCTTCTCCTGCCTCACTGGCCACCGCCTGGGGAGAGACCCGTTGCAGCTGGGCTCTGGCAGATAGCGACTGGAAGCAGGGTGGTTGCCCAGTCCCCGTCAGCTGGGTCCCAGGAATCCACTCGTCCCGCTGGAGTGGGGCAGGGGAGAGCCTCGGAGCCCCGGCCAGGGTCTGCAGGACCCCTTCACCCCTGCCCCAGACCAGGCCGGTTGAGCCCCGGAGCTGGGTACCTCTCCACAGCGGCATGGACAAGGTGCAGCAGGGCTGTGCAGTCCTTGCCCCCGTTGAAGCCCACGCAGAGCTGGGCCAGGCTGTACCGGTCCAAAGCCTCTTCAATGGTCCGCAGTGCTGCTGCCACCTTCTGCCCCAGGGCCGAGCCTGCCAGGAGGAGACAGTTGGTGCCCGCCCGGGGCCATGCTGCCTTGGCGCTGCCCCAGGGCCTGCGGCACCTCGCCCTCCGGGCACGTCTTGTCTCCAGACGCACCGCGGAGCCACTGCCGGCACCGCAGGCTGGAGCCAAGAGCTTGCGCAACCTGGAGGTCTGTGCCATGGATGGGACAGAGATCCTGCCTGCACAGGGGAACCACGGCACCACTCCCCCTAACACACGCTGTGCTCTCAAGGACTGGCACTGGCTGGCCCTAACTGTGGTTACAGGTCCCATTCCTGCTTGTGTGGGATGGAGCCCACTGCAGCACCAGCAAAGCCTGAGCACCCCTTAAGCCCCCCAGCACACCAGAGCAGGTAAGCTCTGCTCCCAGGCCGGTCTTCCCACTACCCCGGCCCTGCTGGGCTGCAAGGCCTGCACAGGAGCAGTGTGGAGGTACCGAGCCATGCTGCAGCACCACTTCCCTGTACCTGACTCAGCCAGGCCATAAACCTCCGCGGCTGCCGGCGAGACGCAGTCTGTCACCAATGGCACAACAACACCTGGCGGCAGCTTCTCTATCAAGAAGCGATACGCTTCCTCCAGGTCCTGCTCCGACTCCGAGTCCAGCGTCAGCTTCACACGGTAGTAGTTGTTGGCCCAGTCTGGGTAGGAACCCAAGCTGACGCGGCCCTGGAAGGTGGCGTTGGCCTGGTCCAGCACAGGCGTGATGAGGATCTCGTCGGCCGCCACATAGATGGTGCGCGTGTGGAAGCGGGTCTGCTCGCTGCGGAAGAGGTGGGTGAGGCCATCCAGGGCGCGCTCCATCAGCGCCGGGATGCCGGGGAAGATGTAGACGTTGCGCACACTGACCAGTGGGTATTTGAAAGTGCCACCCGTACACCTGTCCGTGCCGTAGTTGAGGTAAGAGGACTCAGGGACACGAGCCAGTTTCATCTCAGGGCACTGTGCGTCCGTCTTGCCAAAGAACTTGTGCACCAGGGCCACCAGCTCAGGGTGGGGGATGACCCTCTCCCCGAAGGCCCTGGCCACGGCCTCGAAGGTCACGTCATCGTGCGTGGGGCCGATGCCCCCCGAGGTCAGCACATAGGTGAAACGGGCGGCAAAGACGGCCACCTCGCCAGCAATGGCATCCACCTCGTCAGGCACCACCGAGATGCGGGCCACCCGCACGCCCAGGGCGCGCAGCCGCCGGCACATGAAGAAGGAGTTCGTGTCCTGCGTTTGGCCCTGGGGGGACGGAGACACCCGTAACGGCGGGGCGCCCCGGGCCTGCCAGGCCCCGACCCCGGAGCAGGCGCCGGCCCGGCCCGCCCCCCGCAGGCCCGACTCGCCCCCGGCCCCGGCCGCACCTTGAGGATCTCGTCGCCGATGACGATGATGCCGGCGGTGGCGGCGGAGCCCCGAGCCGCCGTGGGGCGGGAAACCGCCATGGGGCGGGAGGCGGCGGCGCGCAGGGCCCCGCACGCCCGCAGTGCCCCCCACATGGGCCCGGCCGGCCGCCACCGCCCGGCTAGGCCGCGACACCACCCCACGCTGATTGGCCGGGCAACGCGCCCGTCACGAGGGGTGGCCAGTACGGATTGGCCGGGAGGCGGAAGCCGCGGGGACGGAACCATGGCGGCGAGCGGGGACGACGCCCGCTCCCCCTCTGTGGCTGTGGGTCCGCCCGGCAGGCAGAGGGCGGTGGCACGTGCACCTCCCCCGGACACCGGGAGCTCCGCCCCCCCCCCCAGGCACCGGGAAGGGGGGGGAGGGGAGGGCTGCTCCGGGGAAGCCCTCCCTTACCCCCCGCCCTCCCCGGTCACCGGGAGCATGCCTGCACCTCCCAAAGCAGGATGCTGAGGCACCGGGAGCCCCCGCCCCCCCGACACAGCAGACAGTTGTTCCCAAACATCCATTTATTGAAGCTTCAGTGTGTGCTCAGGCCCGGCATTAGGAAGGGCCCCCCCGGCACTAGGGCCGAGCTCCCCCCCCCCCCCGGGCAGCGCCCAGGCGGCCCCGAGGGTCACGGGGTGAAGCCCCCCCGGGAGCGAGGAGGAGGAAGGTGCAGTCTCGGTGGGGGCTTCGGTGGGCCGGGGCCCGCTCACTTCTCCGGCTTCTTGGGCAGCGGCCGGCGGAACAGCAGGATGTGGGGCTCTGAGGGGGGAGGTGGGGGGTCAGGCCGGGTCCCCCCGGCCGCCGCCCGCCCCCCCGGCGGGGCTCACCTGGCTCGTGGATCATGTAGTGCACCCAGCCCTGGCTCTGCTGCACCCCCAGGTTCCGCCACTCCGACTCCGACAGCAGGTGGGTCCTGGGCACCAGCTTGGCCACCTCCTTGGGCAGCATCACGTGCCTGCGACCTCCCCCACCCTCAGACGGTGCCGGCAACGAGGACCCGCCCCCCACCCCGGCTGCAGGTTCCCCGCCGGGAGCCGCTACCGGGACCAGGCCCCCCCGCCCCATCCACCGGGGAGCCGCTAGAAGGAAAACTCCCCTCTTACCCCACCGGGGGAGCCGTAGGTCGCCCGCCCCCCTCCCCTCACTAGCGAGCCGTTAACGGCCTCCTCCCCCCGCCCCCACCGCCGGGGAACCGTTACCCAGACCAACTTCCCCCGCCCCACCGGGGAACCGCTAACAGGACGGCCCACTCTTACCGAGCATCCGTTACCGGGACACCCCTTCCCCCCCAACCTCCCTGGGGATCCGTTACCAGGACAACCCCCTTCCCGCCCCACCGGGGAGCCATCACCGGGGCGCGCCCCTCCCCCCCCCCAGTCCCCCCCCCCCTCCTGGGAACCGTTACCGGGCCCTCCCTCCCCCGTCTCACCGGTACTCGAACTCCTCGTCGTCGTACTTGTCCGAGTAGTAGATCTGCTTGTGCGCCATGCCGGCGGTCCGCGGTCCGCCCCCTTCCCGGCAGCCCCCGCCGCGCCCCTCACCTCAGCGCCCCGTCGACCCGTTGGCGTCCCCGCCCCCCCCGGCGCTTTCAAACGCAGCCGCCCCGCGTCCCCATTGGTCGGCGCCACAGAGCGGGCCGCGCGTCACGAGGCGGAGCGGGAGCCTATTAGTCGGCGCTCGGACGGCGGGGCGGGACCGCGGCGCCTCTTCCTCGCGGGTCGGGTATGGCCCGCCATTGGCCCGCTCGTCACGTGATGGGGGCGCGGTGAGGCCGCGCTGGAGGGTGTGGGCCGGAAGTGAGTGGCGGCGCTGGAGGGGGGAGGGAGGGCGGGTGGTGCGGGCGTCGCGGCCGCCGGGACCGGAGGAGACCGGCTCGAGACCCATGGTGCCCCGGTGAGCGCGCAGGGCGGGGGGGCCGCGCCCGGGGCCGCGGCGGGGTCGGCGCGGCCCGCGCAGTCCCGTGGAAGTGGCTGGGCCGTGCGGGCCCCCGGCGGCCGCCAGGCCCCAGGCTCCCGGGGGCGGGCGAGGCCCCGCGGTGCCGGGCCGTGCCCCGGGGAGCCCCCGCAGCGGCGGTGCCGCTGGGGCTGAGTCCTCCCCGCTCGCTGGTGCGCACTGCTCGCCGCCACTGCCTTGCGTGGAGCGACTGGGTTGTCCCGCCGCAACCGGCCCCAGGGCCCAGCGCTGCGGGGAGCTGGGCTGCCCTCCCCCGCTGCATCTGCGCGGGGGAGCCGAGTGGGGGGCTTGGGGCCTGGCGGGGCGGGCCCGGCCCCCTCCCCTGGGCGGCCCAGCCGGGGGCGGTGCCGGGCCGTGCCAGCTGCTCGGTCGCCTTCAGGGCTCAGGGTGGCTCCCGTGCCCTGGACCCTCCCCTGGTGTGGCGGCCGCTGTACGTGCCCAGAGCAGCTCGCTGGGCTCTGTCTCGGGTCACCCCGTCCCGGGCGCTCAGGACCGTGTGCCGGTGTGGTGCATGGGAGTGAGGCCGGCTCCGGGGGTGCTCTTGGGGCCTGGGGAAAAGCCCTGGACCCCAGACTGGCATGACCCGCAGCAGGGATGGGGCACCAGCTGGGTTCGGAGGGATCCTTGGTCTCTATGGTGCCTGGGTGCGCTCTCCTGCCATCTTGCCTTCAGCCTGCCTGCACTTTGACGCCTTGGAGGAAGGCAGGGGGAGAGTATCCGGAGCAGGCCTGGCTGTTGTGGACAGGGGTAGACATTCCCCCTTGCAGGCTTTTGCCTTCCCTCCAGCAGCGTGTTTTGTCCGTCCCTTGCAGGCTGTTCTTGCTTCTCCAGTTGAATCTCTCTGATAGGGTCATCTGCATTCTGCCCTGGCCCAGGGAGACCCTGGACTTGGGTCCTGAGGGAATGTGACCCGGGCCCTGCCCGCTGGGTTGGTGCTGTGAATGCCTGTGGGCAAAGGGCAGCTCTCGGCAGCACTCCCTAGGGAAGCCCTGGCCTCGGTCTGTTCCAGAGGGTTGAAGATGCCATCTCTTCCCAGCTGAGCGGGGCCTGAGGATCCACCCGTAGCCCTTTGGTGGGGGAGCGCTGTGGCCGGGTCACCTGTGCCCCTGGGAGCTGCACGGGGTAGTGTCCCCTCCTCAGTGGGGACACAGCTGGGTCCCATGGAGGCTTCAGTGAGGCTGAGCACCCAGGTTGGGGTCCCGATCCTCCTTCCCTGCTGCCAGCCTCGGCTCCTGGTGTCCAAAGGGCCTCGTCGTTGCCTTTGCTTGGTAGCAAGTGACCTGGCATGGTGCTGCCAGACCCTGCCCAGGGCTGATCTGTGCCACTGTGCTTGCTGAGCGGGGCCCTCCTTATCTCGCTGCCTCCTGAGCTAATCGCGTTAGCGCCCACGTGGGCTCCGGCACAGCCTTTGCAGGCCCCAGATAAGGGCACAATTGCTGCAAGGAAGTAAATCATGTTTGTTGCCCTGTGCTGCTTGGTGGCCTGGCCCCGACCACATCGTCTGGGCTGTGGGAGTGAGAAGGGCAGTGGCTCTGGAGCTGCTTCTGCTTCACTTGCCTTATTTTCCCCTCACAGAGCTTTCTCCCCCTCCTGGCTCCCCTCTCATAGCCTCTTTCCACAACTCCCTTCTTCACTGCTCCCCTGGTGAGGAGGGGACCACAGCCCCAGGGGCTCTGCACATTCTTTTGCAGCGGGGTGCTAGCTGAGGGGGTGGCAGGTGGGCAGGAGGGGGAAGCTCTGCCCCTCTGGGCTGTCTTCTCTGGGCTGTCTCTGCTCTTCCTGTTTGTGTGTGGCCTCTGGGCACTGGTTTTGGGGCTAGGTAGGGATGGGCTCTGACACTTGTCGGGTCATGGAGAGACTCTCAGCCCTTGACACCATTTGCCGGTGTGGGCGAGGTCTGAGCAGAGCCAGGCTCAGCCTCGTGCTTCTATCCCAGCGCTGTCCTCCCTTGGATGGGAAACTGGAAGCTTCCCTGGCGCTCTCACCCCTTGTGTTGGCAGCGTGTTGTATGGCTGCTACAGCCCCATCTGCCTGTGGTCAGTGAGGAGGAGCAGGGTCTGCCTCTTGGCGCCAGGGCCACTGCCTCGGCGGTCCAGGGCAGGGCTGGCTAACTCCCTGTTTGTCCCCGAACCGCAGGTCGGAGTGCCAGACGAGAGGGGCTGTGCGTTTCTGTTCCCTGCCCGGGGCCTGCCCTGCCCTGCCCTTCGCCGGCGATGGAGTATGTGGTAAGGACTTCGGTGGAGGGCTAGGTGGCTTCGGTGGTGGATCCTGCCTCCCCTCTCTTCCTGCTGGCAGGGCCCCAGCCTCCTCCCCAGGTCTCCGCTGGCATCTCCCAGCCCCTCTTCTGTGTGGCAGAGAGGTTGCGCGCAGGAACATGTAGATGCTGTGTGATGCTGTTGTGATGTTCAGGGGAAAAAAATCAGCTGTTGGCTGGATTTGAATGTTTCTTTGCTTCTCCACTGCGGCCGCTGTCAGACCAAGGGGGTCTCCTGCCCCAGGCGAGGCGGGTACGTGCAGCAGCAGCTGGTGCGCAGCTGCCTGCTCCTCGCTGCAATTTCTTGCCAAACCACTGGCGTGTTCCAGGTCTCTGACTCAGCCCCGAGTTTGTGTTTCCTGGGAGTATGTCAGGCGCTGACCTGGTAGCAGAGCCCCGAGCATCCCCTCTCTGCTCTTCTTCCTTGCCCTGGGCTGTGCACGAAGTCCCAGCTGCAGGCGCCCGAAAGTAGCCCACATCCCTCTGTCTCTCCCACGTGCGGGGAGGATCTGGCCCCTCTCCTTGCTGCCAGGGCACGAGATGTGTCCCCAGACCTCCTTGGGGACGGTTGTTCTGACTGCTCTGCTCGTCCTCTGCTGCAGGGGCAGGAGCTCGCTGCTGGCCTGTCTGGCAAGGGGAAGGGCTGCTGCCTGCTGGATGGGGCTCAAGGGCTGCCTGTTCGGGCAGGGCTGTTGTTCCACGGCTTTGCACGCGTCTCAGTTTGCCTTCTGCACTCTGAACCTGCTGGGAGGGGGTCTTTGGCACCCTGGGGTGGGCTCTGGGGCGGTCCGTGGCAGTGACACCTCTGGTCTCCAAGGGCTGGGAGCAGCGATATGTCTCCTCACCAGCCAGTGCAGGCTGGCAGGGTGACGTGGGCCGGCTGGCCTCAGGATGTTCTGATAAAATCAGAAATCATTCCATCTTATAAAAGCAGAGGCCTGTCTGAGCAGGGGGCTGCAGCTCCTGGGGCATGCCAGCCCCTTCGTGCGTGTTGGGGATGGCTGCTCCAAGCCCTGTCGCCTGTCTGGGCGACAGTCGGGGCCTGGGGTAGTGGGAAGGGGCTGAGGAGACCCCCCTGCCCCTGCGCAGTTCCCTCCTGCTCTTATCCTGGCAAGGCCCTGAGGAAGCATTGGGGCTCATGGAGCCCGTGCTGGGCATGTGGGGGGATCCCAGCCCCACATCTGCCAGCAGCCAGGCCCTCTTGGGCAAACCCCACTGCTTCGTGCCCGTTCAATGCCGCCTAGCTGGGCTTCCCCCGACACAACCGGGGGCTGCGGCTGGCCCCTCGTGGGGCTGGCGGTTTCCTGGCTCCCTGGCCCCGGGCTTCCTGCTTTTCTTTAGAGCTGCGGTGCTGCCGGCCACGGGAAGGTCACAGCACCGAGCGGCCGGGGGGCCCCTGGTGGGGACGAGTGCTTCGCAGGACGGCTGGTGCAGTCTCTGCGCCCGAGGGACCACCCGCTGCCAGTGGCTGAGGTGGGGGCTGGTTGTTGCGGAGGCGGTGTGTGCGGCCGAGGCGATGCTCCGGCGCCAGGAGGGGGGCGGGTGATGGACCCGCCGTTGTGAGCCACGGCCCCTTGCACCGTGCAGGAGGCTATTTCCAGCTCCGTCCTGGCTTCCATTTCCCTGTCCCCGTGGCGGTGTGCCAGCGTTTGGGAAGCAGGGCGGGCAGCCACCAGGGCTGAGCAGCGCCTGGCGGCGGGTCCAAGCAGGGAGAGCCCTTCCCTTAGGCCGGATTTACCCGGTTTTGGCTCGGTGGCTAGTTTTGCAGAGTGCCTGGTGCCTGGGAAGGCCCTGGCCCGTGGTGGGTCAGAGGGGTTGGGTGCTGCGGGGCTGCCTGAAATCCCTGCTCCAGCCCACGGGAGGTGGAAGGGGGGAGAGCTCTTGCACCCCCGGGAGGCTGAGGTGGACGAGGCTGTGAAGAGTGGCGTGGGCGGTGCGGTTGGGTTGGCCCGAGGTCCCACTGGTGTGCCGGTGTGTCAAGGACGGGGCGAAGCAGTGGAGACTTGCCCCTGACACCCCTACCCACTGGTGGCGGCTCTGCCCAGCTCCCCATGGTAGAAAGGGCCGAGGTTTGCCCCCTGGCATGCTCTCACTGCCTGCCCCTGCTAGCGCTGCCTGTGACCTTGATTCTTCCGCTCCAGATAGGCACTGGGTCCCCACCCCTCACCAGGAGCCCCTCCTGCGCTACGCCCCAGCCTGCACGCAGCCCCCGCCACGGGCAGAGCCTGCCCCACCGCCTGTGAGTCAGCACGGCCCTTCCGATTAGCGGCAGCCCCTTCTCCTCTCACGGGAGGAGTCACTGCTCAGTGCCGGCTGCGATGCGGGAAGGAGCAGCACCAATTAGCAGCAGCCACCTCTCCTGCCGGCTCCCCACCGCGGCCGGGGGCCCGTGCTGAGCCCTGCCGACAGCCCACCTGTATCCTGCTCCTGGGCATCCTCCTCTTCCACCAGCCCTCCGGGCGAGATCCGTGCCCGGAGCTGCGTTCACGAAGGACTGGATGTCCTCGCATCCCAGGCAGCTGCAAGCACTGGCAGCATCTCAGCATTGCAGCCCCCCCGGCTTCGGGTGCCGCTCCCCCCAGCAGAGCCTGGGGAGCCAACGACGGTTGCCTGCCGCTAGCACGTGGGTTGCGTAGCGCTGGCCGCCACAGAAGGACCTTGTTCGCTCCTGGACAGTGCTCAGAGCGGGGCTGGGCTGGGCTTGGATGCGCTCTGTGGCTGCCTTGTCTCAGAGCTTTAAATATTCATGCTTTTGATTTCCTCTTAGCGGCTGGCGACAGCAGGGCAGCGCAGGGGCTGAAGCGAGTCGGCTGGGGTGGAGGGCAGCCGTGCCGGACCCGGCGGTGGGGCAGAGGGGGCTGGATCCGGCCTCAGCTGAAGACGATGGGATTTGTTGCCGGCTCGGTGCAGGAGCAACGTGGGGCTGTAGGGCTTGAGTACCTCCAGGCTGGGGGCCAAGTGTGCTGAGCCCCCCCTCCCCGTGCCGGTGGCTCCCTGGGGCGTCGCCGCAGCCCCATTTTCCTCCCCGCCGCGGTGGGAGTGTGGGGTCGCTCTCCATCTGGCCAGATCCGCGCATCCTTGCTGACGCCGATCGTGATCGATCAGCTGCAACGGCACAGAGCCGGGCAGCCCCTGGACCTGCTGCCTGGTGTCCTGGGGCTGGCTCTCCCTGCCAGCCATGCCAGGCTGGCGTGGACCTGGTGCAGAGCTCGGCCGAGGCTTCTGCTTGGGGGTGGCTTCCCAGTGGCTGCAGGCGCTCGGACTCTCCATGGGACCCCCATGAGACCCGGCTGGCTGCCTCCACCCCGCTGCCGGACGGGACAGCCCTGGCCCTTCTAGCCTCTCTCCAGCATGGATCTCCTGCAGAAGAGCAAATACAGCCACCTGCGGAACGAGTCTGTCTCCTCTCTGGAGGAGGCTGTGGGGGGCGTGGGGGTCCCAGCCTCCCCAGTGGAGTCCCTCACAGGCATGCGGTCTCTGCCTGGCTCCCTGTCCTCCTCTTCCCTCGGCCCCACGGCACCTCTTGGAGAGCTCTCGCCCGAGTCAGAGGACAGCCCCACCACCCTCTGCTCCTTCTTCCCCAAAATGGCCAACCTGAAGCTCTCGAACCCCGCCAACCTGCTCAGCCTGCGGGGCTCCTCCACTGGCAGCAGCCCGGGGGAGCCCAGCCCTGCAGGGATACTGGAACCAGCACCGGGGGGGGCTGCCGGCCCCGACTCAGCGGGACCTGTCGCTGTCTGTTCCCAGGATATGAACAAGCTGAGCTGCGGGAAGAAGACGCGGGTGGAAGGCGGCCAGCTGGGGGGTGATGAATGGACCCGCCACGGCAGCTTCGTCAATAAGCCCACCCGTGGCTGGCTGCACCCGGATGACAAGGTCATGGGCCCCGGGGTCTCCTACCACGTCCGGGTGAGTACTGGGGACTGGGGGGGCATGGGAAGGGTCATGATGAGGATTTGGGGACCTCCTGACATGCTCTTTGAGGGTGGCAGGTGGGCAGTGGGATTCCCGGGGAGGTCACCGCTGTGGAGCTGGAGGGCTTGGGGCCCCAGCCCCCGCCCCAGCCCCCTCCCCAGCTCTGTGGGGAGCAAACCCCAGGGCTGCCCAGGCTGACCCTGCTCTCTTCCCCAGTACATGGGCTGCGTGGAAGTCCTCCAGTCCATGAGGGCTTTGGATTTCAACACCAGGACGCAGGTCACCAGGTGAGCTCTGCCCCTCCCCACGGGCTGCTGCTTTTGGGGCAGGGTGGGTCTGAGCCCCACACAAGCCCCTGGTGGCATGTGGGGCTTTTGGTGGGGGCCAGGCTGCCTGCAGCTGCATCAAATACTAACACCAGCATGCTTTCCCCGCTTGAAGAGCCCCGGCCAGCGCTGCCCAAGGGCTTCCCATTTGTCACCCTGTCCCTTCTGCCTGTGCTGGTCCCCGCGTCCTTGGTCCCGTGGTTGGGGGGTCACGGGGGAATGGGGAGGGCAGGCACTGGGGTGGATTGACATCCCACTGTGCTCCCTGCAGGGAGGCCATTGGGCTTGTGTGTGAGGCTGTGCCCGGTGCCAAGGGAGCTGTGCGGAGGAGGAAGGTGAGGCTGGGCTGGGGAGCTGCTGGGGGGAGCATGCTCGGCCGTCTGGGCATGGGGCCAAGGGCCGGATCCCAGCTCAGCTGGCCATGCCCAGGCTGGGCAGCCTGAGGCTCTGATCTCCCACCATGGCTCAGGCCAGTGGAGCTCAGCAGGAGCGGTGGTGAGGATGAGGTGCCCTGCCTCTGCTGTGGAGGGCAGCAGGATGTGCCCTGTCCCCTCACAGCCAGGCTGTGTCCGGCCTGGGGAGCCCCTTCCCCATGCTGCTGTTTGTCCCCAGCCCTGCGGCCGCTCCCTGAACTCCATCCTGGGCAAGAGCAACCTGAAGTTCGCCGGCATGCCCATCACCCTGACCATCTCCACCAGCAGCCTCAACCTCATGGCTTCTGACTGCAAGCAGGTGAGAGTGGGGAGGTGCCAGGGGCTGGGTGGCTGGCTGGCTTTAGACAAGCAGGAATCCTTGTGTCCCCCACCCCGGGCCCTGCTGGGGCAGGGGATGTCCCCAGCCTCCCCAAGGGATGACTGGGTGGGCTGTGTGACCTGCTGAGTGCCCAGCTCCTGCCAGTCCCTGAGGGTGAAGAGGTTGGAGCAATATACTGCATGCTTGGCAGGATTTGTCCTGGAGAATGAGAGACCCAAATCCCCTGGCCTGGGGACAGGTCTCCTGGTTTTCACCCTGCTCCCAGTGGCCCTGTTGGTGTCCCAGCCCTTTTCCTGGTGGTCTGTGGCTCATAACCAGGGCTCCGGAGGCTTGTTAAGCCCCTGTGCCAGGCCAGCCCCGGGAGGAGTGTGACAGGCAGTAGGTGTTGCCTCTGGCTGGGTGCAGAGGAGCTCCTGGCTGCATCCAACGAACTCTCTGCCTTTCAGATCATTGCCAACCACCACATGCAGTCCATCTCTTTTGCTTCTGGGGGAGACCCGGTGAGTACACACGGTCCCTGTCCATGCATGCCCTGCCCCATGCTAGGGATCAGTGCCTCTCCTGCCCTCTCCCCAAAGTCTCAGGCACCGTGTTCCCTGGCAGCTCCATCTCACCACTGGTGTCTTGCCCGCAGGACACAGCAGAGTATGTTGCCTATGTTGCCAAAGATCCCGTCAATCAGAGAGGTGAGGCTGCTGCTGAGGGTGCTAAATGCCAGAACCATTTCGTGGATGTTTAGGCACAGCTCAATGTGGTGGGGAGGCACTGGGTCCCCTGTGAGGAAGCTCTGGGGTGCGCAGGGCAGGCTTGAGTGGTGGAGAACTTAACATTGGGGTTCCGTGCTCCCATCCCACCATTCCTTCCCCAGCCTGCCATATCCTGGAGTGCCCCGAGGGCTTGGCACAGGATGTGATCAGCACCATTGGGCAGGCCTTCGAGCTGCGGTTCAAGCAGTACCTGAAGAACCCTCCGAAGCTGGTGACACCGCACGACAGGTAAGGGTAGGACTGTGTGGGAAGGAGGAAGGTGAGAGGGTGTCTGAGATGGGTTTTAGAGAGGGGATGCAGTCCTGGCTGCTGTCAGCTGCTCATCTGTGCTGTGCCCTCCCAGGATGGCAGGGTTTGATGGCTCTGCCTGGGATGAGGAAGAGGAGGAACCAGCCCCAGATCACCAGTACTACAATGACTTCCCCGGCAAGGAGCCTCCCATTGGGGGGGTTGTGGACATGCGGCTGCGGGATGGGGCTGCTCAGACCCCCAATCACCTGGGGGCCACGCTGGTAAGGCTCTGGATGCGTCCTTGTGGGGAGGCTCCATGTTACAGGGGAGATGCAGGGACCCCAGTGGGACCATGGGCTCTTCACTCGGGGTTATTCTGCCATGAGAACCGTGGCACATGACTCCCTGGCACCTCTAGCAGCCCAGGATGTTGGGAGTGGGAAGGGGTGGGGAGCGCAGTGGGGCTCACCCTCCACCTCTCCCTGCAGCCTGTCGGCCAGTCATCTGGTGGGGAGTACGACCCCCGGAAGCAGCACACTCCTGCCCAAGGTAACACAACGGACGTGGCTGGTCCCCGTCTGTTTTCCTTGACCCCACATGCTCCAGCAGTGGGCACTGGTGTTGGGGCCGAGGCAGGCTGGAGCTCTGCTGACCACAGTGCTCTTGGTAGCAGGGAGAGAGAAATACCCAGCTCCTGTGGGCGCATCTGGCCGCACAGACCTGTTTGATGACCCATCTTATGTCAACGTGCAGAACATGGACAAGACACGCCAAGCATCAGCTGCTGGCACCCCCGCAACGGCCAACGGCAGCACCCAGAGAGACCTCTTCGATATGAGTGAGTGGAACTGTGACTGCAGCTGTGTCTGGGCTGGGGGTGGTTGGCGGCGAGGTCGGTCACAGTGCCCCCTGGCTCCTCTCTCCCTGCAGAGCCCTTTGAAGATGCCCTGCGTGTCCCCCCGTCTGTGCCCATGGGGCTACCCCCTGCCCAGGTGCTGGCCTCCATGGAGGAGCAGCTGAGACGGGAGCCCTGGTACCATGGGAAGATGAACCGCAAGGAGGCCGAGAAGCTGCTGAAGGTGAACGGAGACTTCCTGGTGCGAGAAAGTACCACCACCCCGGGCCAGTACGTGCTGACCGGCTTGCAGGGTGGGCAGCCCAAGCATCTGCTACTCGTCGATCCTGAGGGAGTGGTGAGTCCACATAACACCCTGAGGACAGAGCTTGGCACAGCTTGGGGGGGGCCTTGGAGGTTAAAAAAGCCACCAGGGCATTGGGCTTCCCTGTCACTTCTTGCGGGAGATGCCTCTGGGCTGGCTTGGGGGATGGTGAGGGCCTGGTGGAGCATGGGGGTGAGGGCTGCTCCCCTCCAGTTGGTGCTAAGCCCATGGAGGCTGGTGGCTTTGGCCTCCCGCAGCCATCAGCAGCCTCTCGAGTGCCCCTTCCCTGGTCCCCCCAGGTGCGGACGAAAGACCACCGCTTTGAGAGTGTCAGTCACCTCATCAGCTACCACATGGACAATCACCTACCCATCATCTCGGCTGGCAGCGAGATGTGCCTGCAGCAGCCTGTGGAGAGGAGACTCTGAGTGCTTGGGGGGCCCCGGTGCACAGCCCCCCAGCCCTGCTCCCTGGCCCTGGGAGCCCTCGGACTCTGCCTGGGACTGAGCGTGGACTTGGCCAGGGACGGGGCCTGTCCCCGTCTGCCACGTGGAGCTGGTGGCTGTGGTGGCTGCGGGCAGCATGGTGTGAGCTGCCTGCAGTGTGGGGGGCTGTTCTTGCCAAAGCCCCTGCCTCCTCCCCCCAGCTCCAGCCTTTGCACAGCAGCTCAGCTCCTACCAAAACCCAGCCCCACTGCCGTGCCGCAGCTGCTCTCTGGCATGGGCATGGGCTCAGGGCTGGCGCAGTCGAGCCCCCCTCTCCGCCACGAGCCGGGGGGCAGCCCAGCATCATCCCCTGCCCACGGGCCACGGAGGGGGGCTGTGGGGGGGGGGTGGGCCCGCTCCCCCAAGCACAAGGCCCGGCCAGCCCTGCCACCCACCGTACCCGATCACTTTACGTGTTAACTCTGTGCCTTGACCCCCGCAGGTCCCACATTCTTATGCAATGCCGCGGGGCAGGGGGCCGGGGACAGACACCCCCCCCGTGCTCCCCGCTCCTGCCGTGCCCCTTCCTGGGACGTGCTCCTCTGCACCCCCTCCCTGCCTGCCCCCACCCCCCCCCGGGGTCCCGGCTGGCCACGGCTGGCTCCGGCAGCCCGGGGGAGGGGGGGGGGGCAGGAGGGTCCTTCCCTCTCTCCCTCCCCTTGCATGCACGGTCTTACTCCCCCCTCAAGCCAAAGTGCAGCCCTGCCCCTCGCAGCCTCCCCCCCCCCCGGCCCCGCTATACCAAAGGAACCGGCGGTTGGTATTAAAGTTGGTATTTCTCTAGGCCCTGGCTGGTGTGAGGGGGGGGGGGGGGGGGGGGGGGGGGGAACACCGAGCCCACGTCCCTCCTGCCCCTGACGCTAGCGTCGCCCCCTCGGTCGGCACATGGTTCCTTCCACTCCCTTCTTCCCCCTCCCGGGCCTTCCACATGGTCCGTGTCGCTCTGCTTTACCCCGCCCCCGCGGCATGTGGTTGGTTGGTCCGTCCCACCGACCCCCCCCCCCCCCCCCCCCACCGCAAGCCAGGGCCTGGCTTATGGTTCGTCGCGTTTATAGCAGCCTCCCTCCCGGCGCTGCACTTGGTCTGCCCTGACACCCCCCCCCCCAGACGCGTGGTAGTCGCCTCCCGAGCACTCTCGTCCCGCCCTGCGCGCGGTGATTGGCTCCGCGCGGCGTCTGGTTCCGGTTCCGGTGGGGTACGCCGTGAGGCGGAGCGGCGGCGGGCCCATGGCGCCGGGCCGGCTGTGAGGGCCATGGCGGCCCACACGCGGAGAAGCTGGAGGGCGGCGTCCCGGCCCCGCCGCCCCCGCCGGGGCCCCCGCACCCCCGCGGGTAGCGCCGCCGCCGGCGGGCCCGGCCGGAAGCAAGGGAAGGCAGGTGAGCGCTGACGGACGGACGGGCGGGCGGGCGGGCGTGGGGGGGGGGGAGCCCCGGCTGCGGCTGACGCGGCCCCGCTTGTCCCCGCAGGGCTGCAGATGAAGAGCCCCGAGAAGAAGCGGCGCAAGTCCAACACGCAGGTAGGGCCGGGCGGCGGCGGGGCCGGGAACGGGGCTGGGGCCGGGGGGCCGCAGCCCTGACCGGCGCCTTCTCCCCGCAGGGCCCCGCCTACTCCCACCTCTCGGAGTTCGCCCCGCCGCCCACCCCCATGGTGGACCACCTGGTGGCCTCCAACCCCTTCGAGGATGATTTTGGGGCCCCCAAGGTGGGCGCAGCCCCTGCCCCTTTCCTGGGCAGCCCCGTGCCTTTCGGCGGCTTCCGCGTCCAGGGGGGGATGTCACCGCAGGTGCCCCCCGGTTACGGTGGAGGCCCCCAGCCCCTGCGGAGGCAGCCCCCCCCTTCGCCCCCGGGCAGATGGGCCCGGCCTTCAGCATGCCCCCCCAGAACCCTGGCTATGTCCAGCCCGGGGGCATGGGCTTCCCGGGGCAGCCCTTCAGCCAGCCCCTCGGACAGAACTTCAGCCCCCCCGCGGGGCAGCTCCTGCAGGGGCCCGTCGGGGGCTTTGGGCCCATGATTTCCCCCACCGTGGGGCAGCCCCCCCGGGGAGACATGGGCCCCGGGCCAGCCCTCAACCCCCCCGGGGGACCGGCGGCCTCCCAGCGCTTCAGCCAACCCGGCAACCTCTTTGGACAGTCGCCCATGCAGCGCCCAGGGCAGAACGTGCCCCCCCTGCCCCCCACCGCCAGCCCCTTCCCTGGGGCTGACCCCGGCTTCCCTGCTGGCGGCGAGGAGGGGGGCAAGAACCTCAACCCCACCCCCAGCACCTTCACCCAGGAGCAGCACTCGGGCTCGCCCGCCACCGTCAACGGGGCGCAGCCTGGTTTCGCCCCTGGCAGCACCGGCCGCGGTGCTGGCACTCCGGAGACCAACAGCCTCCCGCCACCCCCACCCGGTAAGGCAGCCGGCAGTTCGGGGCACCAGCCGCCACCGGGGCTGGTGTACCCCTGTGGGGCTTGTCGCAACGAGGTGAACGATGACCAAGACGCCATCTTGTGCGAGGCCTCCTGCCAGAAGTGGTTCCACCGGGAGTGCACGGGGATGACGGAGAATGCCTATGGGCTGCTCACCACTGAGGCCTCTGCCGTCTGGGCCTGCGACTTCTGCCTGAAGACCAAGGAGATCCAGTCGGTCTACGTCCGGGAGGGCCTGGGACAGCTGGTGGCCGCCAACGACGGCTGAGCTGCTTTCCCACCGCTGCCAGCAGCTTCCCCTGCCGATTTAGGACCAAACCCCCTTTTTTTGTAGCCGCTGCCGCTGCCACCGCCCCCCCCCCCACCAGCCAGAGATGGTGCCGGGCACTGGCTGTGGCTCCACCAGCTGCCACTGGGACCGGGGCCGGTGCTGGCTGTGCCGTTGCTAGCCCTTTGCTGCAGGGGGGGCTGCAGCCTCGGTGCACTGGCCCGTGGGGGCTGAGGCTCCCCGGTGCCCCCCTCCAGCTCTGCCTGGTGGGGTCAGTGCCCTTGGAGGGCGTGAGTGTGTGTGTGTGTGTGTGTGTGATCCGGTCCCCACCGCCATCCACGACTTCCCCCGGGGCTGTGCAGCGGTCCCGGTGTCCCTTCCACATGCTCGGGGCAGTCCCGCTGCCTGGGACAGTCCTGGTGCTCCCCCCCTCCCCCCGTTTAGCCGATCGTTAATGGAAACTTTTGTACCGTCGCTATAAAACTCTGAAACCCGCGTCTCAGTGTCTCGCTCCGCTCCCGCCGGGGCGGGGGGGGGGGGTGTCCGGTACCGGGGGTGCGGGGTGTCCGGTACCGGAGGGGCTCCGCGTGCCCGCCCCGGGCCATCCCATTGGTCCGTCGCCGTCACCGCCCGTGCCCATTGGCTGTTCGCGTCACGTGCATGCCCCTTCCCGAGGGCGGCGACCGGCACCGGGGAAAGTTCCCGGGGAAAGGGAGCGCGGCCGGGGCCGGCAGCGGCAGCAGGTACCGCCCGGTTCTTCCCGGCCCCGGGGGCCGCCGCGGCTGAGTCCGCTTCCCCGGGTGGGGTCCGGGGACCCCGGGCCGGGGGTTGCGCAGCGGGCGCGGCTTGAACGGGCACAGCCCGGTGCCGAGGCCACAGGGGCGGGGGGGGAGGGAGTGTCACCGTGCGGGGCCGGTTCCGGGTACCTCGGGGGAGGAGGGGGGGAGCTGCTCGAGGTCCCGGTACCGCCGCCGCCGTCCTACGGCACCCCGGTGTCCCCATGCCGGGCCCCGCGTCCTCCGTCCACCTGTCGGGCAGCATCACCCGGCTAAAAATACCCGCGGCGGCAGCTGGGGGCGGGGGGGGGGGCGGTGCGAGGGTCCGGTTTTCCTGGGGTGGCCGGTGCTTCGGCCGCGGCTGCTCTCTGCAGCAGCCGGGGATCCCCCGGCGTGGGCAGGGTTTGGGGAGTGGGGACTGCAACTCTCCCAGTCAAATCCCGGTGGTGCTGGGAGCTGGGTCGTGTCCTTCTGTCTGTGCCTCCATCCCTCTGTCTGTCCCTCCATCCATCCCTCCTGTCCGTCTCTCCATCCCTTTGTCCATCCCTCCTTCTGTCCCTCCGTCCGTCTCTCCATTTGCCCCTCCATCCATCCCTACTTCTGTCTCTCCGTCCCTCCATCCCTCCACCTGTCCCTCTGTCTGTCCCTCCATCCATCCATCTCCTTGCAGGTGGCTCTGGGCTGTCCCCATGGCAGAGAAAACAGCCTCCCGGGTCTCGGACCACAGCTGGGTGCTGGCGGGCGGTGAGGTGAGGGCTGGAGACACCCCGAGGCAGCACCCATGGCCTGCCTGGAGCTGCGGGCAGGGCTGTGGGCAGAGGCAGGCAGATGGGGGTTGAGGCTGAAGGTGCCACCCGCCCCCCCCACCCCTTCTCCCAGGGTCTGCCTGTCGACACGGTGGGTCCAGAGCAGGATTTGGCCTCCCACGGGGCTGAGGATGAGGAGCTGAAGGAGGAGGAAGGCACCCAGGACACCATCACAGGCAGGCAGCAGCCGTGGGGACAGGGCAGACCTGGTGTTCCCCTGTGCCGCTGGCTCACCGCCGCTCTCTGCCTCTCCCCAGCCGTGGCCGCCAATGGCACAGCTGCCTTCCCCGGCCAGACCCAGCACCCAGAGAGCAGCGGGCTGGGGGTAAGCCTGGGAGCAGGGAGGGGCTGGGGTCCTGCTCACCCTGTGGGGATGTGTGACACCTCAGTGCCTGTGCCCACAGGACCTGGAGGAGTGTTGGGACCCCAGGGCCGGGGCGGTGCCTGCCCCAGATGGCTCCACAGAGCCCGGCGTGCCGGATGGTGATGAGCAGGAGGAGCCCGATGCCGAGGCTGAGCCGGGACCCTGCCCTGACAACCCCATAACAGGTCAGGCCCTCGCAGGGGACTGGCTGGGGGGGTCCGTGCTGGCAGTGCCGGCGTGCAGACCCTCCCTGGAGGTCCCCCCGTCCCTCCCCAGGGCCACCAACAGAGGAGGGGAGCTGCACCAGCAGTGACGATGATGTGGAGGGGCTGCGGCGACGGCAGGGCCATGGGCCCTGTCCTGGGCCCCCCCCTCCCGTGCCTGCCCCACGCCAAGGGACACTGGATGCCAGTGACGGGGACGGGCTCAGCATGAGCAAGTACCTGCTGGGTGCCTTTGCACTGGTGGCTGTGGGGCTGCTGATTGTCTCCGGTGAGTGGGGGTCCCAGGGGCAGGGCAGGGGTCTTGGTGTCCCCCTCATTGTCCCTTCTTCTCCCCAGGTGGCATCTATGACCCGGCAGATGGTGAGTATGGGGAATTGTCCTGCCCGGGCAGGGTACAGCCCTGCGGCAGCCTGGACATTCAGCCATGGTCAGACGTCCCTGACTGGTTCCTCTCCAGATCCCATGGAGAACGTGGTGAGCCGGGACGTGGCAGCCGGGGAGCAGGAGTTGCCGCTGCCCACGGATGGCAATGTACGGAGGGGGTCCGCAGTGGGGCTCAGCCCCTCTGAGCTGGCCAAGGGGAGGCAATGTCTCCAGTCCCCCCGGGGTTCCCATCATTCCTTTACCCCAGGACTCACAGCGGAAGGCCCCCTCGTCAGATGCCGGGGACCCCCAGAGCGTGCAGTCTGTGAGCCTTCTCCTGGACAAGCTGGCCAAGGAGAACCAGGAGATCCGGCTCATGCAGGCGGAGCTGCAGGTGGGTGAGCGTGGTCGTGCCTGGGGAAGCCAGATGCCATGTCCCGGCACTGCTCTCCTGCTCCCACCTCACTCACGGCCCCCCCACTCCCTCCCCCTGCCCCAGGCTCACAAGGAAGAGCTGCACGCCCTGCTGCAGAAGAGCGAGGGTGAGCCGGTGGCGGCCGGGGCGCAGCAGCAGAACCTTGCCGCAGAGAATGCGCGGCTGCGCGCAGCACTGGAGCGGGAGGCCGCCGCGCTCCGTGACGCCCAGGCTGAGCTGCAGCACCTGCGAGCTGCCGGGGCACCGGGCAGCCCCCGGGCTGGGGAGCCGGCGGCAGAGCAGCCCCCCAGCACGGGTGCCTCAGCCCATGGTGAGGATGCAGCACGGCGCGAGGGTACCTGGCAGCATGGCCGGCTGGCTTTGCTGCGGCAGGAGCTGGTGGGTGCCCTGGAGCGCGCGCGGGGCCCTGGGGGTCTTGAGGGGCTCGTGGAGGAGCTGAGCACCCTGGAGCAGCGCCTGGGCCAGGAGCTGGAGGCGGCCAAGCCCTTCCCTGGGCCCTGGAAGAAGCCCTTCAAGGCAGAGAAGAAGGAGAGCAGGCGGCACAAGCGGCACGGTGCCGGGGGGGGCCCCCACGAACGGGAGAGGAGGGAGCAGACCAAACCCCACAGGCCCGGGAAGGACCACCGGCTCCCCCGGGAGCACAAGCCAGGGAAAGCCTGGGGGAAGTCGTCTCACGGCCCCCCCCAGCACGGCCCCCGCAAGCTGCCCCCTCTCAGCTGGTACCAGGCACCCCAGGGCTGCTCGGGGGTGGCCGACTGCGCCCGCAAGGAGGGCCGGGAGGTGCTGGGGGCTGCGCTGAAGCCGGTGCAGAAGGCAGAGTTCCTGCGGCTGCTGGAGGGCTTCATGGGGCGGCTGGGCTGGGGGGGGCACTTCAGGGGGCTGGCGGCACAGCTGGACGGCGCCTTCGGGGCCGACGGCACCTTCGCCCACGACCGCCTGCGCTTCGTCGACTTCGTGGATGACGTGGAGGAGCTGCTGGAGGAGGTGGCGCGGCAGGAGCGAGGCGACGAGGAGGCGGCCGACGGTTTTGAGGAGTATGTGCTGCGGCATTACGCCGGGGACGGCGGGTGAGAGCCAGGGCGGGCGGTGCCAGGGGGTCCTGAGGGGCCGAGCCCTGGGACCCCATCACAGCCCCCCTTCTCTTGCAGTGCCGCTGGGAAGGAGCAGGGCCGGAAAGCCACGCGGCAGCACAGCACAGGGGGGTAGAGCCGTGGGGGGCAACGCCTTAGTGTGCTGGGGCGGCCGCCCCACTGCAAGCCTTCGTCCAGCACCCCCAGGCAAGGGCTCCCCACGGGCCGTTTTTGGGGGACCCGGAGGCTGCTGTCGCACCCCACAGGGCCCGGGTCCCCGACGGGACGTGCTGTGTGATGCTGCACTGTCACCCCACAATAAAGTCACTGCTGGGCTGAGCTGTGCGGGTGTGGGGGAAAAGGGGGGACGGGGACGGGAAAGGGGGTGCTGGGGGAAAGACTGCTGGGGGAACGGGGGGTGCTAGGGGAACAGGGGTGCAGGTGGAAAGTGGGGTGCTGGGGGGAATGGGGGTTGCAGGCGGAAAGTGGGGTGATGGGGGAACAAGGGGAGGGGGTGTTGGGGGGGACGGGGGTGCAGGTGGAAAGTGGGGTGCTGGGGGAAAGGGGGGTTCAGAGGAGGAACAGGGCATGCTTGGAGGAAAGGGGGGAGCTGGGGAAGGGGTGTGCAGGGGGGAGGAGGGGGTGCTGGGGGGGGCAGGGTCGCGCCGTGACCCCACGGGGTTTCGGGGTGCCCCTTCCCACCCCCCCGCTGCGGTGCGCGGCGCTGCGCCGGCCCCGCCCTGCAGGGGGCGCCCTGAGGCGGGTCTCTGCCGGAGGGGCGGAGTCAGCGGCGCCGCGCCCCGCCCCCCTCCTCGGGCCGTACCACTGGGCTCCCCCGCGAGGGGGGGAAGGTCCGCGGGGAAGGGGGTGAGGCGGGGCCAGTCTGGGTCGGGCTCCCTCGCGCGGAGGGCGTGGCCGAGGGTGGGGCGGGGGGCGTGGCCGGGCGGGCGGATGGCGGCGCCGCGCGCGGTGGTGCTGCTGAGCGGGAAGAGGAAGTCGGGGAAGGACTTCGTGGCCGAGGAGCTCCGGAGCCGGTACCGGGGGCCGGGCCGGCACCGGGGGGGCGGGGAGGCCGGGACCTACCCGGGTGGAGCCGGCCGGGCCCGGTGCCGGTGCCGGTCCTGGTCCCGGTGCCGGTGCCGCTGACTGCTCTCCCGCAGGCTGGGCCCTGACGTGTGCACCGTCCTGCGCCTCTCTGGGCCCCTCAAGGAGCAATATGCCAAGGTACCCCGGCCCTGCCACGCACTGCCATGCCATGCCATGCCGTGCCGCGCCCAGCAGTGCCATGCTGCGCCGAGCTGCGCCACGCTGTGCCGCTCCGCGTTGCGCCACACCGTGCTGAGCTGTGCCTCGCCGCGCCACGCTGTGCTATGCCGCACCACGCTGCACCACATCATGCCATGCCACACTGTGTCGCACCGTGCTGAGCCATGGCGTGCCGCACCAAGCCTTGCCGTGCCGTGCCGCACCAAGCCTTGCTGTGCCGTGCCGCGCTGCGCCGCGCCATGCCCCGTGGCACAGGCCGTGCCTGCTGACCCCCTCTCCCCACAGGAGCACGGCCTGGACTTCCAGCGGCTCCTGGACGCCAGCGCCTACAAGGAGACGTACCGACAGGACATGATCCGCTGGGGCGAGGAGAAGCGCTGTGCTGACCCCGGCTTCTTCTGCAGGACAGCGGTGGAGGGGGCAGCACAGCCGGTGTGGGTGAGCGGTGGGGGACACACAGGGGGTGCGGGGGGCGCAGGGTGGGTGCTGACGGAGCCCCCACTGCACAGGTGGTGAGCGACACACGCCGCCTCTCGGACGTGGAGTGGTTCCGGGATGTCTACGGTGACGTGGTGCAGACCGTGCGGGTGGTGGCCACTGAGGAGACGAGGAAGAGGAGGAACTGGGTCTTCGTCACCGGTGAGCGAGCGAGCGAGCGGTGCTTCCCCAAGCACACGGCCAAACCTGGGGCTGCACTGGCACCGCGGCTGCCCCACGGGCACGGCTCTGCCACCTCCACTGCCATCCCCTGGCTGTGGGAGCTGGCGGTTTTGGGTAAAGCCCCCCAGCCCCAGGGGGACGGATGGACGGACGGATCCTGACCCACCTCGGGGGCCTCACCTGGGCTCTGCTCGTCCCCAGGGGTGGATGACACCGAGTCTGAGTGCGGTCTGGACCAGGGAGTGGCCTTCGACTGGGTGATCACCAACGATGGGGACGAGCGGTCCCTGGACGAGCAGCTGGAGATGCTGCTGCAGTCGCTCCGCAGTCGGCTATAGCTCGGTGACCCTCTGCCGGAGTTTGAGGACAGTGTCGCCTGCCCGGCCTCACGGCATCCCCCCTTCTGCCTCGTGCAGGCCCTCCTTGCCCTGCAAATAAAACTCCAACATGGAGAACCGCTGCCACCGTGGGTCTGTGTCTCATTTCCCTGGGGAGGGGACACCTTCACATGGGGCTGGGGAACGCGAGCGATGCCCCTCTGGCTGTGCCCCCGCCCCCCAGGTGGGCTCCCCAGCTTTGGGGTGGGCAGAGGTGCAGTCTAATTCCCGCTGCTGGGGCGGGGGATGCCAGCTGGCTGTTCGTGGTGTATTTTAATAGGCTTCCAGTGGCCAATTCCCCACGGATTATCTGCTTCCCAAGCAGACGGCTCCTGCCCTAATACCTGCTCCTCTCCCACAGCAGCTGGGCACGACCGGGGGGGGGGGGTCCTGGGGGGCTGCGAGAGGGGGGCTGCAGGCTTGGGGAGGGGCATTAGGGTCCTATCCCCCACACCACATCACGGCGGTAGGGAGCCTGGCATCACCCTGATCCCCCTTGGGGCCATCCCCGGGGTGGGGGGACGGACGCACGGACACACAGACGGGGTGACCCATTCCCCGCATGGGAGCACCCGCTCCAATTGCTGCCCGTAATCTCCAGCCTCCATAAGGGGATTATGGGGTTTTATATAAGGGGAGGCGGGGGGGGGCGCTATAGGGGGTGCCCAGGGTCCCCCATAGGGTGGCTCGCTGCCCACCGGGGACCCGCAGCCGCCTCTCTGTGCCGTCGAGGGGGTCCCCCGGGGAGGACGGGTGGGTGATACCGGTGCGGGGTCGTTCGGGACTTGCACTCCACCGGGGTGCACCGGCGCCGGTGCAGCCCGGTGGACTACAAGTCCCGAACGACCCCGCAGAGACGCAGGAACCGGGGGCGCGGGGCGGGGGGGGGTGCGTGTGTGTGTGTAGGGGGGGGATACACGAAGCGGGGAGCGGGCGGGGATGATGTCAGCCTGCGGGGAGCCCCGGCGCGGCCAATGGCGCGGCGGGGCCGGGCCAGCGGCGGCGGCGGCGGCGGCGGGGGCGGCGGCGGCGGCGGCGGCGGCGGCGGCAGCGGCGGCGGCGGCGGCGGCGGCGAGCGCGCGGCAGCGGGCGAGCGCGCGGCGCCCATTCATGATCCAGCTCGCGGGGCCGGTGCCCGGTAAAGCGGAACCGGTGCCCGATAAAGCGGTGCCGGTCCCACCGTTATGGAGACATCGGGGCATCTCCACGATTCGGGCGTGGGGGACCTGGAGGAGGACGGTCGGTGTCCCTGCCCCTTACCGGGGGACGAACGGTCACCGCCACCACCGCCGCCGCCGCCGCCGCCGCCGCCTCCCGCCGCGCTGCCGCCGCTCCAGCACAGCCTGTTGCACTCCTCGCCCGGGTCGTTACGGGCCCCTCCTCCTCCTCCCGCCGCCCCCGCCGCCCTCCACCCTTCCTCCCGCCACGGCAGCCAGCTCAACCTCGGCGACCACCCGGCGGGCTCCGGACCTGGTAGCGGTAAACACCGGCAGCCCAGCCCCTTGGTCCACCGGCGGGACAGCAACCCCTTCACCGAGATCGCCATGAGCTCCTGCAAGTACAGCGGGGGGGTGATGAAGCCCCTCAGCCGGCTCAGCGCATCCCGCAGGAACCTCATCGAGGCCGAACCGGAGGCGCAACCTTTGCAGCTCTTCGGGGCCGGCGGACCCCCCGAGATCGTCGTCTCGCGCGAAGACAACCACGCGCCTGCCGCCTGCCGCCCCGACCGACCGCCCGCCCGCCCGGCCCCCGCCGCCTTCGCCAAGGGGCCCAAGCGCAAGGCGCAGAACATCGGCTACCGGCTGGGGCATCGCCGGGCGCTCTTCGAGAAGCGGAAGCGCCTCAGCGACTACGCGCTCATCTTCGGCATGTTCGGCATCGTCGTCATGGTCATCGAGACCGAGCTCTCCTGGGGGCTCTACTCCAAGGTACCGATGGGTCCAGGGGGATGGGTGCAGGGCCCTCGGCGCTGGCCGGTGCCCGGTGACATGAGCGCGGAGCCCTTTGCCCCATACGGTGTCCTGTGGGATAAACATGGACCCCTCTGGCCCATCTGGCGTGGGCCGGGGCCATATGGGCTGGCTGGGGACCAGCGGGGTGGCCCCGGGGCCTTACGGGGACGCTGTGGCCACAGGTGTTGGACAGGGTGAGCGCCGGGCTGGGGGCCACCAGGGCCGCGTGCCGGCCGGCATGTGTTGGGGCGGGCGCTGCGCCGGGTCCTGGCAGAGCCGCCCCATGTGCCAGCGGCATGGGGGACTGACCCACTGGGGTCTGTGGTGCCCATCGCCAGCCCAGCGGGGCGCTCCTCGAGGCGCTTTGCCCTCGGTGGTGCGGCGCCGCCCCCTCCCCCCCTCCTCCACACCCCTTTCTTCCATTTTTTTTTCTTTTTTTTTGCAGGACAGTGTCTTTTATTTATAATTCTCCCCCCCACGCCCCTTCCAGCTCCTGCTCCCGGGCTGCGCTGGTTGGCAGCGATATGAATAACTCTTTGTATAGACATCTGTCATGTTATTTATACCTATCCAGAGAGGGGAAGGCATCGGCACCCGCGCCGGCAGGGCATGCGTGGCACCCATGGGCGTCAGCAGGACGGCATTGCTGAGGGGGCTGGGGGGCGGCCGGTGGGGGTCCCCGTGCCGTGGTGCTGCCGGCAGAGGGGAAGGAGCAGGTTGAGAAGGGGCTGCTCGCCGCTTCCTGCCATTATCCGGCGCGGGCGGTAGGGAGGGTGGTGTGGGCAGAGGAGGCGATGGAGCTGGAGCAGGTGGAGGCAGGGAGGGAGGGAGGGACGCGGCTGGGGGTCCCGTAGGCGTGGGGGACCCCGCTGCCTCCCCACGGAGGTGCCAGGCCAGCAGCGGGGGGCTCCTGAGCCCTGGCTGCCCGCAGCTGCCGGCATCGGTGGGAGCGTGGGGGCTGCGGGCAGCGGTTCCCTCTGCTCCGGCCGAGGCAGAGGGATGCCTCCGTGCCGAGCTCGCATCCCTGGCTCCCCCACCAAGGCAGAAGGATGCTTTGCTTCGCTTCACTGGCGGAGCCTCTTCCCGGCAGTTCCCACTCCCCTTTGGTAGGAGCAAGGCCGAACCGCCATCCCCCACCTGCGCCCGCTACCTGTTGAGCCGCAGCTGCCCTCGCCAGACTCCCTGGGCCCGCATGCCCGGCACCGGTGGCGACCGACAGCCCTTGCTGGGCTGCCGGCAGCGCTGCTGCCACGCTTGCTGGCCCCGGCACGCCGAGCTGCTGTGTCAGCCGGGGAAGACCCTGTGAGTCAGCGCTGCTGCCATGCAGCCGCCCGCTGCCCCGACCCCTGCCCCGGCGCCTGCCGCTCATTGCCATGCTCCTGCCGACAGCCGCAGGGTGCGGGGGGGGTCCCCTGGTTCCTGGCCGCCCCAGGGACTCGGCCGGAGCCACAGCAGTGGGCGACAGTTTATAAATCCCCCCTGGCAGCCCCCGGTGGGAAACCGGAGCTTGCCGGCAAGGACGTGGCCGTGACTGAAGGAGCGTCTGGGGCCGGGGCCGGCAGCTGTCGTGAGGATGGGGATGTCGGTGCTGCCGGCCCTGGCCCGGCTCCAGCTCTGCCCCACGGCTGGCAGCCGTGCCGCCGCGTGCTCCCCAGGCCGGAGAGTGCCGGGGCTGAGCCGGAAAGCGAGGATGCGGCGGCTGGGTTTTCCCTGCTCTCTGCCTGTCCCTTGAGTGTGGGCAGGATGGGGCCTCTCCTGCCTCCAGGGTGGCACCGCTGCTTCCCAGAGCCGTGAGCAGCCTGTGCGGCACCACCGGGGTGAAGCATCCTGCCACCTGCGTGGTGCAGGGAGGATGCATGCCGGGGGTGCTGAGGCATTGCCACAGTTTGGCCAAGCCCCCCCCCGTTGTTTGCCGTGAGTGTGGGATCCAGCAGCGGCTCTTCCTGCTGGGTCCCTCCAGACCCAGCGCTGGCAGGAGGCATTGGTAAACGCGGTGGGTGTGCAGCAGCCTTTGCCAATAACGCTTGCTGGGAGGGCCAGTGAGTCCCCAGGAGGTGCAGAGGCAGGTTGTGGCAGCTGGGCTTCCTGGGGACCCACCAGGCCCATGGGGTCCCCGTGCGTTGGGCAGGCAGGATTAGTGCCCCCAGGAAGGGTCTGGCCGGAGCAGCCTTGGCACGAGCCCTGCCCCGGAGTTTGCCTATTAATAGCCGTTGTTTGGTCCCTGGCACTTCTCTCAGCACCAGCCATTATATCCACACAATTGTATGGCCGGAGCCAAGTTGTTAACAATGCACCACTGCCTCCATGGCAAATAGTCCCCCTCTGTGTTAAAATACCCTGTGGGGATGGAGAACATGGGGAGAGGGACAGGAGTGAGGCCGAAGGCAGCCCGGCACGCTAGGGAGCAAAGGATGGGTGCGGTGTGCCATAAGCATGCCAGGTATCAGCGTGCAATGAGCATGCTGGGTCTCAGCATGCCATGAGTGTGCTGGGACTCAGTGTGCCACAAGCGTGCCAGGTCTCAGTGTGTCATGAGCATGCCAGGTCTCAGAGTGCCTTGAGTGTGCCAGGTCTCGGCATGCTGGGGATGGATGGGGTGGAGGTGCGGGACGGGTGCGGTGGCAGAGCAGGTTGGTTTGGAGATAACACCTTGGTGAGGGGCTGCCAGTGGTTGGTGAGTGCCTCGGCACCAATGGGGCCAGATCGTGTCTGGCAGAAGCATGAGCTTGTTGGCGACTGAAATGGGGTCCAGAGGGCAGCCCGTGGGAGGGGACAGTGAATCCTGCTCTTCTTGGTGGGGTCCTGGGGAGCAGCCGCTTCAGCCACCAGTGAATCAGGGGCTGGTTTAATTTACATAGAGCTAATTAGCAGGAGGATCTAATTAGACCATCCATTAGGGTACCATAATATTGGGCTCATGCTGGATGCGCCCAGGGCACTGGTGTCGCATGTGCCAGCGAGGGGAGGCTGGTAATTACACTTGGCAGAATGGGATTAAAAAAGCCGTTTTGGAGAAAGGGCCGCTCTTGCCTGCGGTGCCGGTGGTGCTGGCGGTGCTGGTGGTGCCCTCACTACCGTGCCGAGCCATGTGGGGTGGGAGTTGGGGCGGCCGAAGTGCTGGCGGGGGGGAAGCAGGTGTTTGAAGGGGGGCAGCATCTCCCTGGGGGTGTGGAGCCCAGCGTGGCGGCCAGCGCCGGCAGGGTCCCATGGCTGTGTCCCCCCTAACGCCCGCCCTGTTCTCGCCTTGCAGGACTCCATGTTCTCCCTGGCCCTGAAATGCCTTATCAGCCTCTCCACAGTCATCCTGCTGGGTCTCATCATTGCCTACCACACGCGGGAGGTGCAGGTAGGTCCTGGTGTCACTGGCGCCAAGCAATGGGCTGCCAGGGTGGGTGGCCGGGGTGGGCTGCGGGATTTGCCACCCAGCCCAGTGGGATGCAGTACCTGAGCTCACAGCCTGCATGGAGCCTCCTCCCTCCTTGCTGGGGTCTCAGGGGGCAGTGAGGCTGGGCACTGAGGGGTCTGCCCGAGCGCAGCGTGCCTGGCGGAGCTGCCGGCGGCTGGGGGAGGCTGCAGCCAGGAAGGGCTCGGACCAGCTGAGGTGCCAAGGAAAGCTGTGAAATCCTTTCCTAATCAGGGCTGCCCACTCTCTTCCTCCCAGCCCTCCCTGGCTTTGCTGGGAAATGACAGGGCTCCCAGTTTGCTCCAGGAAGGCTGCGCTTCCCCATGGGATCTGGCTTCGGCACGATGCCAGCGTGTTTCGGGGACAGGAGGAATGAATCGCCGGGCAGGAGAAGGAGCATCCTGGGAAGGGATGCTGAAGTTCCCTGACCCTGAGTTTCTGGTGTTTTGGTGCATGAAAGATCCCACCTCATCCGGCTCAAGGCTGGGGGCTGGGGCAGCTTTGCTGGCCGGGGGGCTGGAGGCAGGCGCCCCGCTCCCTGCCTGCCTCCTGCCTGCAAGGGACCTTCCTGGGAGCCCCCCTCTCTGGCTCAACCAAGCCCAACGGTGGGTTGCTCAAAGCAAATATTTGAGAGTTCTGGTTTTTGCTAGAATAATATTTACCCCGGGGTGGTGGCAGCTGGGGTCAGCCGGGCGGGCCATGCCCCGACGCTCACCGGCTTCCTCCACTTGTTGTTCTTGGGAGCAGGTTGTGCAAACACAGTGTCCACCCGAGCGGCATGGGGCTTCCCGCCTCTCCAGAGCCAAAATCCATGCTGCTGTCCCCCCCCGCGGGGTCCTGGTCCCCGAGTGCGCGTGTCGTGCCACTGCGGGTGCCAAACCTCGCCACGGTCCAGCTGTGTGGCTCCAGCTGCTCTGCTGGGCCGGTTACACTGGCAAGGAAGGGAATGAGATCGGTTTGACTTGATTTGCTCCAGACAAAGCTGTGCTGGCTGCTGATCGCCCTATTATCTCTTAGGTGCTTATAAAGGGATTGCTGATAATCCGGCCGGCGTTGGAAGTGGGGCTGACAGAGCTGTAAATCCTCAGCTTCTTGTCCCTTTTGCCTAAGGGAGGGCTGCACTTACCCCCTGCGGCACTGCCAGACCTCCCTGGCCTTCAGGAAAGACTTGACAGTGGCTTCGGCCTCTTCCCTCAGTCTTAATTGCATTAATTGCTGAGTCCTTCTGGACATCTGCAGCTCTCCCTGTGCCTCAGTTTCTCCAGCGCTGGGGTATCGCTGTGCCTGGAGCCCTGGGTCCAGCTCCTGGGGTCCTGCCTGTCCTCTCCCTGGCTGCCTACACCCACTGTCACCCGATGGGCTGGGATGGCACGGGTCCCCGGGGTGTCCCTGTGCCCATCGCCTGCCAGCCAGGGCTGCAGGTGAACAAGATCCTCCAGCTGCGCCCCCCACCCCGGCTTCCCGGCTCTGCTTTCTGCTGCAAGGCCACGAGCTGCTGCTCGTTGCGTGTGTCACTTGCTCTTCATTAGGCTGAGCGTGTGCAGAGAGGTGCCAGCAGCGCCGCCAGGTCCTCGCCCTCCCTGCACCCATGGGCAGAGGTTGACCCGCTCCTGGTGGCACCGGGCTTGGCACCCTGGAGATGACTCTGCTCTGCACCCTGGAGCAGGGTCTGGTGCCCCGGCGTCGTACAGAGCGTGCTGTCCCCTGCCAGCGCCATGTTTATCGCCACGGCGCATGATGGAGTGCGGTGCTGGTGAGGCTGCTGGCTCCAGCTGGGAGGTTTTGTGGGGGCACAGCCCCCCTCATCCCTGCCCTCGGCATGCTCAGGACAATTCGTGCATTTAGTTTGGTGAAGCTTTTTTCCCTGGGTGGCTTCTCAGCAGCTTTCCTCGTGCTTTGCTTGTCTGGAGCTGTGATGGCCAACATTCTTGCTCCTTCCCCTGCCGGAGCCAGTGCTGGGGGTGCCCCATCAGGTACCACTGGACCGCGCTGGGGTTTCCATGGAAACCTGCAGCGATGCACCGCAGGTGCAGGGCTGAATGGGGCTGGCGCAGGGGGAACCTGCCCAAATCCCCCTTGCTCCTTCCCTTCCGTGACCTGGCCCATTGCAAACCCCCCACACGCAGTCAAAAGGCTCCCTGCCTTTTTCCTCTTGCTAATTTGTTTATTTTTAACACCCTTTTCCAGGAAGGAATGGGCTGTCAGCTTGCTAAATGCCTGAGGATCTCCCTTGACAGCTTGGAGCATTTTTATAAACAATTTCTCAAACAAAGCAGCTAAAAGGAGCAGAGCTTTCCAAACAGAAAGGGAGGTGGCCGGGGACGGCCGCTCCGTGAGTCAGTCCCGGCGGCTCTTGTCGTCCCCGGGGAGAGCCCTGCGTGCCGTGCCGTGCCAGCAAGGCGGCTGGCGCAGGTGCACTGGGGCCTCCGGCGGGGTGGGAGGGTTGTTCCCAGGCGAAGAGCCAGCCAGAGCTGTGCTCCCACCCACCGCCCGGGCTGGAGCGGCCACGAGAGCTCCTGACCCCCCCGGGACGAGCCAGTGTCGTTCTGTGCTTTGGAGGGTCGAGGACACGCTGGTGACGGTAGCGCTGCCTGCCACATCCCCCTTGGATCCCTTCCTAGCGGCGTCTTTGCCAAGCATTGCTTGCAGAGAGGCCCCGAGCGCGTCCCCGCTGCTGTAGGTGACACCAGTGTCCCCGTTGCACCAGGGACAAGCTGATGGCAGCCTCGGGACAGACCCGCCAAGGCAGGATGGGGTGGGTGACCCCCAGGGGTCTGGCGGTGTCCCGAAGGGGCCAGCCCAAGCTGCTATCCCCCCCAGCTCCTGCAGAGACCCCCAACCCATCGCTGGCAGTGGGAGAGGAGCTGGTACCCAGGATGAACTGGCGGTTGCCATGACAACCGGATCCCATCGCTGCCAGTGGCCGGGTGTGCTGGCTGTGGTGTTCCCTCCCCAAAAGTTGCCCTGGCACCTGGGGCGTGGTGGCTGTCATTGACACTGGTGCAGTGCCGGCAGGAGCAAAGAGGCTGGGGTGGCTTGTGCTGGTGCTCTGTGGCATGATGGCTCACTCGACTCTGTGCCCCGGGAGAGGAGGCTGTGCTGGGAGGTGGGCTTCTGCCAGCTGGTGTGCGGGAGTGGGTCAGACTGAGCTGTCTCCTTGCCGGGCCTGGGCGTGTGCTTGAGGCTGGGCAAATGAAAGCTTTCTGGGGCGTCCCCAGTGCCGTAAGCATCCTCTGAACAAGCAGGCAGAGCAGCGGAGCGGATGGCAAAGGCTCATTCCCACCTTTTCCTTCCTCTGCCCTCCCCAGCCCTCCTGGCTGAAGCCATCCCCAGCTCCACGGGGCTCTGGTGTCCATGCCCCGCCACTGCACACGGTGGGATGCTGGTGGGGCAGGGTTGGCCAGGGCCACTGGTAACTCTGTGGTTTTGTGTCCCGGTAGCTCTTTGTGATCGACAATGGAGCTGACGACTGGCGGATAGCGATGACGTACGAGCGCATCCTCTACATCAGCCTGGAGATGCTGGTTTGTGCCATACACCCCATCCCCGGGGAGTACAAATTTTTCTGGACAGCCCGGCTGGCTTTCTCCTACACACCTTCTCGGGCAGAGGCGGATGTGGACATCATCCTGTCCATCCCCATGTTCCTGCGCCTCTACCTGATTGCTCGGGTGATGCTGCTGCACAGCAAGCTCTTCACTGATGCCTCCTCACGCAGCATCGGGGCGCTCAACAAGATCAACTTCAACACCCGCTTTGTCATGAAGACTCTCATGACCATCTGCCCCGGGACGGTGCTGCTGGTCTTCAGCATTTCCCTCTGGATCATTGCCGCATGGACGGTCCGGGTGTGTGAGAGGTGAGAGGGGCTGGGGCTGTGGGGAGGGGGAGGTTCGGGATGCATGGCGGTTCAGGATGCTCAGTGGAGCTGCGATGTCCCAGCACCCTGTGGGAGGGATGCAGAGATCCGGGGGCTCAGCAGCTGCGGGTTCCCACCAACGAGCCCCCATCCCGGGCAGGAGGCAGAGGCAGGGACAGCCCTGTCCTCGCAGCACAATGCCTGGGGACAGGCAGGGTCCCTGTGCGAGGGAACGGTGTGCAGTGCCAGCGAGCACGGGAACCCCAGGAGGGCAGGTGGGGGACGCGGGGAGCGGTGGGCGCTGGCGGGGGCTGTGCACGGGGAGAGGCCAGAGGTGCTGCAAGGCTGGCTAGTGGCAGCGCCTGGCTCGGGCTCTGGCATCGCTGCGAGCGACTGCCATGACAACACCACAGTGACAAACCCACTGCCGGATGGCATCACGCTGGCATCGGCATGCTCGGCACGCGGGGGTTGCTGTGGCGACTGGCTCTGGTGGGTACTGCTGTGCTTCCATCTCTAGAGGATGTGCCAGCACCCTTTTGTCCCCTGAGAGGAACCAGGGGGCTGTGGTAGAGGACTCCCAACCCACTCCAGCACTGTACCAGAGGGGTTTCTCCCTGGCCACGGTGCAAAGTGCCGGTGGCACCCGTCCATCCCGGGGCAGGGAGGGCAGGTGCCCTGCAGGGTGTCCTGTGTCCTGTCCCAGCACAGGGCCATCCCTGTCCCGAAGAGGCTGAGCTCGATGCCGTACTGCCATCAAAGCATGGCTAATTGCCCCGGAGGCCTCTTGGAGCCCGGGCTGGTCTGCAGGAAAGTACCCAAAACAACACACACATTACGACTTGGTGTCTGAGGATTAGCGAAGTGAAATCCCTTTAAGTTGTTGCAGCAGCTTTGTGCCTTCCTTGGAACTGAGTTGCGAGGGATCACACCAGCCAGCACCTCTGGGTCCCCTGGGACACCCAAGCTTGCTTCTGGGTGCTTGCAAGGTGGGAGGAAGGCCACCCCTCCTCTTCCCCTGGGTGGGACCCATCATGCTGGTCACCCCGTGAAGAGGCATTAGAGCAGCTTTAAGTACCGTGGCAGCGGAGCAGAGTGGCACGCTGAGATTTTACAGGCTTTTACAGGCTGTATTTGCCTTCCTGCCTCCCTTAATGATGCTCTCAGGATGTGCTGGATAGTTGTGTGCTGCTTAATTGTGTTTGGGAGATTTTTATTTCTGCCTCCTAAACAGGGAGCAGGCAGACAGGCTCCCAGGGGACGTGCAGGGGGTTGATTCTGCACCTGGGGGGCTTAGGCTGGAAAATGCAATGTAAATAAAGAACCATTAGTGACAAAAAAAAAGATAGAAATGACGCAGACGAGGCGCTGCAGATCACCAGCACCACAGCTGCCATGAGCTGCCGCCACCTCCGTCTGTCTACAGAGTGGCAGACACAAACCTGGGCGGGCACCCGGCCGGGCTGGGGATGCACTGACCTGGGGGGTTGCAGGACCCGGGGGGGATGCAGGACCTGGGGGGATGCACAACCCCTGGGACATGCTCCATCCCCGAGGGATGCACCGGCCCTGGGGCATGCACCGGCCCTGGGTGCCACATAGCTCCTGCAAGGGCCACCCAAGCCATGTCCCCGTGTCCCCAGTGATGGCAGGTTGCCGCACCGGCACTGGAAACCAGTTTGCTGTTGCTTGCAGGACCATCCCAACCAGCACCCGCCGGGGCTACGCAGCTCAGAAATGGCCGTGCCGCTCCAAGACACGGTCCCCGGCCTGGGGTGGCACGGTCGTGGCACGTCCCTTCAGCACTGTGGGCTGCTCCAGTGCCCGCGGGCTCAGCATCGCTGCTGGTCATCCTCCCGTGCATGCCGGGGGGGCCGCAGCTCTCCAAAGGCAGCAAGTTGCTTAGCAACCTCGCCCGCTCGCCCGGCCGCTGCGCAGAGCTGCCTGCGGTGCCAGCAGTGCTGCCGGCCTTGCCCACCGACGGCATGCACGTGTGCTTACACGTGTGCATGCACGTGCAGCCAGTCCTGCTCCCTGGCGTGAGGGTGCAGCCAGCCCGGAGCTCCTTGGCAGCGCTGCCCAAACCGATGGGGTCGGGTCAACTGAGCCAGCGGTGCCACAGCATCCTGGCGTGGCGATGCTCCGCTCGGTGGTGGCGCGACGCAGGACCAGGGTGATGCTCGTGGCAGCCCCGCCGGTGGGGAGTGGCTGTGCCCTTAGTGGGGGGCAGGCGGACGAGGGGGCGATGGAAACCGGCGCTGGGGTCTAACAGGTTGTGGCAGCCTTCGGTGTGACCAGGTGGCCCCTCTTCCTGCCCGCACTGGCTGTGGCATGTGCCAGCTCCTGCTGTTTATCAGCTCCTTCTGCTCAAAGTGCTTCTTGGCAGAGAAAAACGTCTGTCTGTCTGTCTGTCTGTCTGTGCCATAACCCCCTTGCCCAGCATGATGCTCCTGGGGTCATCCCCGTGGCTTGAGAGCTCACATCCTGCGGGCTGCGCTGGGCTGCGCCTTTCCCAGGGGAACACGCTGGCTGGGATGGAGGGTGCGTGCCCCTGCTGGTGCTGGATTTTGGGGAGCCCTTGCTGTAGCTGTGGTGGTAGGCTCTGGCTCCCCTGGCCAGCCCTGCCCAGAGTGCGGCAGTGGCCCTTGCCATGGCTGAGGGCACTTTCTCATGCACCAGCATCTTTCGAGTCTCCAGTTGCTCACGGGGAAAAACATTTCGGAAGAGGAGAAAACCCAACCGCTCCAGGAGTGAGGAGCTGGGATGAACCAGGGGGCATTGCCAAAAGCTCCATCTGGTTTCCCTCTAATGATTTCATGAGGAGGCAGGGAGAAGCCTGCCGGGGAGAGGGATGCATGCAGGCAGGAGGGTCACCATCCTGCCCATGGTGGGGCAAAGGTGCTGCCTGCCCCTGCCCACCCTGGGGCTTGGGGCTGAGTCCCACTGTGGGCTGGGCCAGCCCCTGCATCCCCCGGGAAGCATCCCCACGCTGCTCAGCTGGGCTCGTGCTGACCCTGGGGAGCCGGAGGCAGCCGAGGCCCCTGGTTGCATGTTTGCTGGAAGAGCCGCAGCCGGATGCTGGGCTGGCCAGGGCGGTCACTGACCGCTCAGCAGGGACGTGGCCATGGAAAGTCTGCAGTATCCCCAAAGCTGTGGCTGCTCCATGTGTGCTTTGTCTCGAGCATGTGAGCCATTCCCCTTGCGCTGTCCGAGAGCCAAGTGCATGCCGGAGGCTTGGCAGGATCCGTCCCCAGTGGTTCTGCTGGGGCTGCTGACAGCACTGTCCACCGAGGCAACACAGGGGGAATGGGCTCAGCCCAGGCTGCAGCAGCAAGGGGATGTGGAGGATGCTGGCGGCGAGCTAGCGTGGTCGGGAGCTTTGCAGAGCTGCAGCTGTTTCTCCCATCAGCCGGCTTTTACCACCACGTGGCACCGGGGCCGCAGGCGGCAGGACCGGGATGTGGTGACAGGTCTGACCAAAAGCAGAAGCCCTTTCCGTTGAGTTTTTGCTCTGATTTTGTCCATGTGGGTATTCTGGTGGCAGAAATTGTGCAACCGCTGCTGCTATTGGGCAGCCTGCCACGTCATTAATCCCTATTAATCCCCAGGTGCCCCTGTTGCTCCCCACAGCTGTCCCTGTCCCCTGTCATGACACTGATGCCCGTGTGTCCTTGGCAGGTACCACGACCAGCAGGACGTAACCAGCAACTTCCTGGGTGCCATGTGGCTCATCTCCATCACCTTCCTCTCCATCGGCTATGGTGACATGGTCCCGCACACCTACTGTGGGAAGGGTGTCTGCCTGCTCACTGGCATCATGGTAAGGGCAGTGCTGAGCTGGTCACCTGTCCCTCAGGCTCTGTCTGTCCCTGTCACGGCTGCAGGGCCACCAGATTTTATGGGGACCCTCTTCCCAGCTGGCTTGTCCATGCACGAGGCATAATGGCTTCAGCTCCAAAGTCTTGCAGCCTGGACGCTGATAGAGCTGTAATTGCAATTACTGTAAGCACAGTAATTAGCAGGACATGGCAGTTTGGTTAAGGAGGTGAGGGTGCAGGCTGTCTGCGTGCCTGGTGGGTGCTGCAGTCCTGCGGGGCTCAGTGTGGGATGCCAGCCAGTACCCTGCCCCGCGGTCCCCACTGGTGAATTCGGGGTGGATTTGGACACACGTTCGGCGAGGGAGTACGGAGATGGACTGCGGTGGGTTCGGGGATGTCCCCAGGGAGCAGAGGGGCCCCTGAGCCTCCCTTGGATGTCCCCATTCACGCCACCTGGCTTCCATTGCCCGGAGCGATCCCGGATGCTGCTGGCTCCTGTTGAGAGCCGGGACCAGCTGGGAGCCCTCCACTCCCCCGCACTCCCGCCAGCATCACCGCTCTGCCGTGGTTTCGTTTCCTTATGGTTAAAAGGTCGCCATCCTCTGGCATACTGCTCCAAGGCGCCCATGAGATGTCCTGGCTTCCAGGGCTTTCCAGCTGGGGCAGCCAAAGGAGCGTCCGGGGGCCCTGCAGTCCCAGCTCCTCTGTGGATCTGCCCCAGCACCCAGCACCCCAGCTCTTTGGCTCCAGGCCCTGGGAGTAGAGCTGTTCCCCTCCTTTCCCACCTGGGGCAGCCCAAGCTGGTGCCCAGCAGCGGCTGGGCTCGGCTCTGCCACTCTGCGCCCCGCAAGAGCTGTTGGCTGAGCTGGCTCTGCCGGCGGGTATTAATTTTATATTAACTGCAAGTCTTTGACCTGTCTCGTATGAGGTTGGGCATCGGTGAGGATGATGCTGCTGATAGGAGCCAAGCAAGGGAGAAAATCCCTACTGGGGGGGGGAAGCGGCGTTTCCCAGCAGCATGGCGCAGGAGAGCGGCCAATGGCTTGGTCAAGGGGGTCCCAGTGCCATGGGCTCCCAGAGCTCCCCCCCAGCCAGTGGTAACTTTGAACTGAGACACCATCCAGCAAAGTATGCCCCTCTCCCGGCACCCATCTGGCAGCACAGCTCCCACCCTGCCAGGGCTGGGGACCCCCACGACCACTGGGGCTGGGGGCTCCCCTGGGCTGCTGGAGCCACAGGACTGGGGTCAACTGCCCCACAGGGAAAAGAGAAGTGGTGGGAGCCGAGGGCACACAGCAAGACCTTCGGGGATGCTAAAGGATTCAGCTCAGAGCATGATGTTAATTAATGACTCTTTAATAAATTAAGGATCATTTGCCAGGATCATGGGCCTCTGCCAGAGTGCTGGGAGGGGGGAAGCGGCTCATCTGGTATGGGCAGCCGCAGGCAGAGTGCAGGAGCACCACAGGGAGCAGAGGCTTGGCACCTTTGCTTTCTGAAGACAAATACGTGCCAGAGGTGATGGCTATGGTATGGATCCGGCCCTAATCGCTGGGATAAGCGACCTTCTAGCTATCACTGTTGGGAGATGTGGCCATTCGGGGGGCCCCTTCCCCACTCTCCCCCAGGTTGCCTGGTGCTTCCCCACCACTCTCCCATCCTGGACCCCTCTTGAGAGCAGAGGGCGTCCCCATCCCACAGGGCACCAGCACAGGGCAGGTCCCTGGCCTGCAGTGGCACTGGTAAGCAGAATTAGCCTGGCCATTTCTAACAGGCACCAGGGAGGTGAGAGCTCACTGCTGATCACCACTGACCTCATAAATCACGCCCGGCCTCTTCTGTTAATTACCTGGCACATTGTCAACTGCTCAAGGACACCCAGGCTCTGTGATGTCTCCTTGCTAGGGTAATGTGGGTGGGAGGCCATGGAGCTTTACTTAATTAGGGGTTTGCAATGGTGAGGGTGGGAGTGCTGCTGTTGCATGAGGGTACTAGAGGGTGATAAACCATTTCTGTGACTTATGTCCCTGCACAGGGTGCTGGCTGCACGGCACTGGTGGTGGCTGTGGTGGCCAGGAAGCTGGAGCTCACCAAAGCTGAGAAGCATGTCCACAACTTCATGATGGACACACAGCTGACAAAGCGGGTAAGGTGCTGCAGGGGGAGCAGCAGGACTGGGGGGCCGTGCCGTGTGGAGGGACCTGTGGATGGGTATGATGGTGGCAGGAAGGTGTCAGCACCGCTGGGTGCGGGTCCCACAGGTACTGTGGTGGAGGAAGGTGTCTGACTGCCTCAGATGCAGCACAGGCACAAGGGTTACAGTGAAAGCAAATAGCACCAGCTCTGTATGGGGGATTTAGGTGATATAGGATGCTTGGCCGCACACCTGAGATGAAAAGCTTGGGGTTTTTTTTTCCCCCTGGGAGGATACAGACTCCCTCCTCTTGCGGAGCATGATCTTACTTAGCTCGGTGTCAGGAAGACAACCGTATTTTGGAGATTCAATGCCTCACCTGCCACATAGGAGAGCCATGCCGTGAGGCTCCTGTGGTTTCCATTCCCGAGGAGGGACCGGGAAGCTGTGGCCATGGCTGGGGGTCCATGGGGTTGCTGGTTGTGCCAGGGTCCGGCATCACATCTCTGGCAGCCTGTGGGGGCTCTGCAGGAGGTGTCTGGTCTCAGCAGCCTCGTCACGGCAAAGCATCGGCAACTTGACAGCGCTGCGTGATGTAATGGGCTCTGCTTGCCTGTGGCAGGAGTGATATTTTATATAGGGGATGGTGGCAAAGCAAGCGTCGTTGCAGCCCTTGGAAGGGTGACCTCCCAGTGCCGGGACATGGCCAGGGCACCCCACTTCGTCCCAGAGAGCAGAGCCCCAGGCAAAGCCACATGCCGGCAGGAGCCCTGACGCTCCGGGGATAGTCAAAGGCCTTGGCATGGCTGGGCCAGGAAAGCAAACAGCCGGTTGGCCCTGCTCCCCCAGCCATGGATATGGATCTGTGGGCTCTGTGCCAGGCAGACGGCGGCCAATTCATCTTGGAGTGAGCAGCAGAGCTGCAGTTTAGCCGGGGAAGCCTGCAGAAGCTGTGTCGTCATGCTGGCAGCCTAGCTGGGACCTGCCAAGAGCAGCAGATGCATGCAGGAATCAAGAAAAACTTTGGGATTTTTTTTCTTTTTCTCAAGGCTTAGGGTACCGCTTCATGCACGGGCAAGGAGCCCAGTGGCGGAGCATTGGTGTAGGGTAGGATGGGGATGTGGGTGCACCGGGGGGAAGATCCCCTGCTTGGTGTGGGCAGCTCTGCCTGCCCTTGCTCCCGTTCGAGCTGCCTGTGATCCCTTGCAAAGGTGCAGGAGACTATGTGGGAACAGAGCTGAGCGCCTCGCTGCAGCTGGGGCGAGTCAAGGGCTCTTGCAGCACTGGCTCACGAACCAGTGGCTCACAGCAGAGCCAGACTGGTGTCTCCATGAAATCCCATATGCCAGTGCAGCCAGGGCCAGTGACCTGCAGCCAATTCTCCTCTTGCAGATTAAGAACGCGGCAGCCAATGTCCTGCGGGAAACGTGGCTCATTTATAAGCACACCAAGCTGCTGAAGAAGATCGACCACGCTAAAGTCAGGAAGCATCAGAGGAAGTTCCTACAAGCCATTCACCAGTAAGGGGCTGTGTGCTGGGCGAGGGTGCTGGGGGGATGCTGAGCCCCAGCCCCAGGGGAATTGTGGTCCAGCTGCTGGCAAGGGTGTAGGGACAATTTCCCATTGCCTGGGATGCAGGCAGGTCTCCAGCTGCAGTTTGCACTTGAGGAGGGGATGTAGTCACGTTGCTCTTTCCTTCTCCCCAGGTTGCGGAGCGTGAAGATGGAGCAGAGGAAGCTGAGCGACCAAGCCAACACCCTCGTCGACCTCTCAAAGGCAAGTTCCTGCAGCAACCTCTTGGCTCAGCCAGGCTGCCCGAGTGTTTCTTTTCACTTGGAAAAACTAAAGCGGACCTGGCTGTCCGCAAAATGCTCCGGCTTGGTAAATGTCAGCTGGGAATAGCTGCTGTGGGATGGCTGCCCTTGCAAGGCAGGAGGAGAAACACAGACACAAGCCGGGGTCTGGGGGCGGGGGGGTCACCCTGCTTCCAGGAAAGGTCTTTGCTCCCTGCACCCCCTTTTTGCAGCCCCAGCTGGGGGTACCCTTACTTGGCAGCACAGGGCTGGCTGCCCCTTTCCCCTCTGCCTGCACAGAGGCTGGGTTTCCTCATTTTAATGTCCCAGGTCGAGCCAAGCTGTGGTCACAGTGCCCTGTGAGCTCCTAGAGTGGACTGAGATGGGGTGGCTCTCAGGGCTTTGCTTGCAGAAAGGGGTTATAGGGCTCGACCCTGCCAGTGGCAGTGGCACTAACACCTCCACTGTCCCCTCTGTCCCCTCCCCAGATGCAGAATGTGATGTATGACCTCATCACCGAGCTCAATGACCGCAGCGAGGACCTGGAGAAGCAGATCAGCAGCCTGGAGTCCAAGCTGGAGCAACTCAGTGCCAGCTTCAACTCCCTGCCCCTGCTGATGGCTGACATGCTGCGCCAGCAGCAGCAGCGCCTGCTCGCCGCCGTCCTGGAGGCACGGGGGGTTGGTGTGCCGGTGGGCCCCCCCCAAACTCCTCTCTCTGAGAGCCCCATCGGGGTCAGCTCCACCTCCTTCCCCACCCCTTACACAAGCTCAAGCAGCTGCTAAAATGCAGCCCCTCAGCCCCCCCACGGACAGGGGAAGCATTTCCACGCAGGTCCCGAAGTCTCCATGGACTTTCTTCTGGTCCGCAAACTGCCGCAGGACCCTTCGGCCGGAGCTGGAGGGACCAGCAGTGCCGAGCGATGCTCGGAGCTTTGCCAACACTTTGGTATCGGGAATCGCATCCCCGTTCAGGTGCCTCTACACGTGGTGAAGGAAGGGGACGGGAGACAACGCCTCGGGCAAGCCCGCACCGCCGCGTCCGGTGGCAGACGGAAAACCCACGCTCAATCTCAGGTCTTCATATTTGAAAACAAAACAACAAGTCAGAAGCACTGAAGCAACGGAGACACCAGAGGGAGAGTTTTCCTCCCCTGTGTGGACCCCGCCGGGGGCCAGGGCACTCCCCTCGCCCCCTGCCCCTCTCACCATCGCAAAGCCCTGCCGGGCAGATGCCAACGTGGTGGTTTCTTGCACAGGCTCTGACCTACGCTGCCCACGCTCCATCCCATCTCCTTACCAGGACCCACATGAACCCCCTGCAACGTTGCTGGGCGGGTGACAGTGTCTGGCCGTAACCTGCCCAGGGGGTTCTCCAGTGCTGTGAGTGTTTTCTGCCTGGGCAGAACAAGGGACGCTTCTTCTTGCTGGTCCTCGGTGTCACATTCTGCTTGGAGACATGTGCCAGAGCTGGGAAAGCAGTGCCTAAAGCATGTGGGGATGCGGGGCTGGGCAGGGCTGCCCCCAGCCGATGTGGTGATGGCCAACGACAGGGCTGGCTGGCCAGCCTGGACGCTGGGGAGGGTCTCCAGGTGTTCACATCACCACCCACCCAGGAGCCCCCCCAGCATTTTGGGAAGTCAGCGGGCTCTTTGCAGTGGCCTCAGAACTGCTGGATGAAAAAAACCTCATCAGCTACAACCACCTCTGCTTGCACCAGGAATGTCTGTGCTCAAGCCCAGCCGGCAGTGCCAAATCCACCGGGGTCGAGTGGGGGCTTGCTGGCAAGTGATGCAGTAGTGGGGGCAGGCACTTCATCTGTTTAAAACAAAGCCCATTGCCTTCGTGCTGCTTCTGCTGGGTTTGGTGGGGATCAGCGGCACCATCCAGTGCCCTCTCAGCAACAGCGCCCGTGCTCGGCATTAGCCGCTGCCTGTGCCTGCTGAAGCGCAGCCCATCATGCTTTACTTTTTTTTGCCAGCGGTCAGCTTCCTGAGGTACCCTTGGCATCACCTGGCTACTTCTGGAACCAGCCATTTTCTGTTCCGCTTTCACCATTTCCCCCTTTTTCCTCCCCAGTTCTGCCCTGGGGTTGTGTTTGGGTTCTGCCGGGTCCTTGCACGGAGCCTTGCCTGCTGCTTCTGGGCTCCAGTTTTGGGGCTGGTGTTTGCTGCTTTCAATGAAAACTCAGCAGAGGCTATTTATATATTTTTAAACAGATGAAGTAACCATGTAATTACTCCATGATATTAATTACACCTCACCCAGCAGTGTCAGTAATTGTAATCAAAGTTACTGTGTTACTCCAGGTATACTCAGCCTGTAATCTTCTCCTTTGTAACTCTTTCCCTTCCATAAATAACGCTGGATTTTGTGCGTACATAGGCAGGGATGTATCAGCCCGATGCTGAGGAATTTCTGTGCAAATCTCCACTTGCTGCCAGTGGTAGGTGGCTTACTTTTTGTGCCCTACAATTAAAGTTACACAGAAAACAAGCAGTAGTTAGTGAGGAGCTCTCCCCCCTGCTGGCCCCAGCCAGCGGCAGGAGGAGGAAGAGGAGGAGGAAGGCTGCAAGGCAACAGCAGGAGTACTGCAAAATGAGCTCCCGGAGCTGCAGAGGTGGTTGTATTGAGCCCGTTGGTAGCAGGGTGGCAAGACACGGTCGTTTCCATCACATTCAGGGAGGAGAGGAGGCGCACGGCGATCGCTGCCAGCCTTTTCTGATCCTCGGCCGGCAGGAGATACTCGGCTTCTGGGAATGAGCTGCTCTTCCCCTCTTCCAAGCTCTTGTCATTAGTATAATTGCAGGGTGGACAGGATGGCTGGGAGAGCGTTGCTACCTTGGCAGTCCCCCCAAGGTCTATTCTTAGCCCTGCTGCTGCTCCCCATGTGCCTACAGGTGACCCTCAGCCCTACCTCCCTGGCAGCAGAAGCTTCTGCCCACCTCTGTAAGGAGGTTTCCAGCGTGGCAATGGAGAAAAGGTTGCAAATTCTGAGAATGAGCCTGAAATGCAGCGTCTTCACTGGCCTGCAGGCAGCCAGCAGAGAAAAAGCTTCTGCACTTCTCCCAGGGTTTGGGCAGGAACAAACTGCTGCATGTAACCGGGCTGTGTATGGGGTGAGGTGCAAAGATGTATCCAAAGGTGTCAGAGAGCCAGAGGAAGTATTGCTGCTCGAGAATCTCTGTCACCAGTGGGAACCTCCTTACGGGCTAATGATCAAGTCTGGGAAATCAAACCAAGTCAGACAAGACTGGGTTGCTGTTAAGACCTGTCAGCTTGCTGGGACCGGAGGCGCTGAAGGGGAGTAAAGAGCCAGTGGTGAGCGCTTCAGGATTGCAACGGGTGCAAGAGATCCTTGTCTTGGGGCAGACCCACTGCTTCAGCGGGATTTCACCAGGGCTGACAGGAGCTGGGCTGGGGTGGTATGATCTCTGCACCTCGCACCCCACACCCTGCATCCCCCAGCCTCACCCCTGCACCCCAAATGAGGCCTCTGCCTGAGACCTTGCAGCCCTGGGTCTGCACCTCGTACCCTGCATCCTGCACACCCCTGTGCCCCCATCCTGCACCCTGCAGCCCCCACCCTACACTCTGTACCCCACCTTGCTCCCTGCACCCCACTCCCTGTACCCCTGTATTGCACCCTCACCCCTGCCAGTGCTTCAACACTGGTGCCGGTAGCCCTGAGCACCGAGCTCACCAGACCCCACCGAAGCCAGCACCGAGACTAAGCCCCTGCCCCAGCCCCGCTGCTGGGACCGGGGAGCTGCCCCGAGGCCATGGTGAGGGCAGGAATGGGGGGGAGCCCCCAGCACAGTCCAGCCCATGGCATCCCCCAGTGCTGGGGGTCTCTGGGACCAGGGTGCCCACCTGGAGCTGCTGCCCTGCTCCCTGCGAGTGGCTCTTGGTCACCAGCAGTTGAGCGGCCTCAGTGCAGGTGGCAGCCCCCAGCTCACACCCAGTGGAGTGTGCGTGGTAGCTCAAGCTGGAGCTTCCCTTCCTGGCAGCGGCCGGCAGGTCTCCGTTACAGAGCTCTGGTAAATGCTCCCAGCCAGTGCTGTCTACACACCCTGAGAACGTCATTTTGGAGCCTGTGGCCCCAAAGGGCATGAGGACAAGCAGAGAGAAGAGGTGGGACCAGTGACCAAGGTGGAGGAAAAGCACAAGAACAAAACTGCGATGCAGAGTTATAATCCCAAAGAGATGCTGACCTTCCGCAGCTGGGAAGCATCCGACCCCATGCGCCAACAGGGCTGAACCCCGAAGCCCCTCCAGGACCCACCTAGCCACAGCCAGTCTCATTTTTGGCACAGCCCCGGGTTTTTTGCTCCACGAACCTCCTCCCTGCACTGCCTGCGAGGAAACGTCCTAGAAATGCCAGAAAAATACCACATCCTCTCTGCAAACTCACAGACGTTTCTGTCCAGACTTAAGGAGCTTCGACCTGGGTTTGCATCTTGCCTCTGTACTGCTCGCTTCTTTTTTAACAATAGGGGAAAGCATAATAGTTTATTTTAACTATGAAATACATTGCTATATTATAAAGGTTATTGTAACTTTCAATTATGGTTTTGTACCCAACCTGGTTGTCAGCAGGCAGCAACGCCAGCCTGCTGCCAAAAATGTCTGTTTCTGAGTACAGCCGCTGCTCCTGGTGAGGATGGAGGCCAGGGTGGCAGAGGAGGGGCGCAGGACCCCAGCCAGAAAGGCTCCCCACGCTTCTTATCCTTTACCCCCCAGGTATTCGTTCCCATTACCTGGAAGCTGGCCTTTAGCAGGTCCAGATCCACGTAGGCTGATGGCACCAGAGCTTTGCTTCTCCCCAGGGAAAGATCTGCCCCCGACTTTTCTCCTGGGGTCTCAGCAGTTTCTGGAAAGCCATTCCCCCTCCAGGTCATCTCCTCCAGCTGAAGGAGGGACTCAGCTCCCTAGGCATGAGCTGTGCAAGAGCCAAAATTCCCCCTTTCCCCCAGGATGCAGGCTCTTGTGGAAGTAGTGTGGAGCATGATGCTCCCCTTCTCCAGCCAGACTTTTGGCATGTTTTGGCTCAGCACGGGCAGGATCCAGGCAGGCTTTGAACTAGGGAATGACTTGTGCCTAGAAAAGGGTGACAGTGCTGGTCTGCACCGTACTGGCTGCTGAAACATGCTGCTCTGCCTTTTGCCTGGTGACAGGCAGGCAGGCAGGACTGTTCCTGCCTACTTTAGCGCCCTAGACGTGGAGCTGGGCTGTGTGGCATTTGCTTAGAAGGAGGCAGGCAGAAATAACATGCTCACTTTTTCTTCTCAGGTCAACACCTAATTTCTGGGATGGGGGTAAGGGCAGCCCTTGCCCGGTGACCTGCACTGTTGCAGGCAAGGTCTGCGCTCCCGGGAGCGATCCTGCTCTCCCGGGGTGGATTGCTCTGAGGGAATGCATCCGCTGTGCCCGGGAGGTGTCCAGTTTGGGCTTCGTGCCCTGCCCTGGGGAGCTGTGGCTTTTGCTCCCTCCAACCTGAGGCTGCAATGGTGTAGGAGGACAAAGTCCTGAGCATGAAAGAGAAACATGATGAGGTTGCAGGCACTGCTCCATCTCAGCCTTCCAGCTGATGTACTCCTCGAGCCTCAGAGAGCACTCTTCCTTACCTCCAGCCCCTGAGCTGCTGGACCTGATCCCCATTGGATCAAGATCTGTGGGCAAATAAGTCTTAAAATGTTCTTTTGCAGCCCTGATGCTCCTTCCTGGCCAGTCTTCCCACATGGAATGTGACCATGTCCAGGAACGAGCAGAGCCTATGGGACCAATTCATGCTGCTTTTGTCCAGAGAAAGCCTAAAAGCCCCAATGCTGGCTCTTCCCCATCAGAGTCACAGTCACTGCCGTGCCATCATTGGTATCACTGTTATTACTGTCACAGCTGTGCTGGCCTGACCCTCCCAGGCCAGTTAAATCCCAAAGGGTCAGCAGTGAGCTGCCATGAGCTCCGGCGGCTCCTTGCTGGTCCTCTAGACCTGAAATCCCCCCTCAGAAACCAGCTGGCAGATGGTGGCTGCCTGGGATTGTCTGGTTGGGGCTGTTCCTGCCCTACACATTTGGCCCCACGTGTGGGGCGGTTGCTGGAGGCAGCTGCCCCTTGTTGGGACATGGCCGGGACCAGCCTGGGGGTTTATAGCTCTGCCAGAGGAGAGGGGCTGGTTCCCCCCGGGGAGGGCAGGGCTGAGCCTCCCCTGCTGCCAGCTGGGTCTGGGGGTGCCTGGGGATTTCTAGGGTGCTTTGGCCCTCTGCACCGCTCTCCCTTGGGCTTCTCCTGCCCAGCAGCTCCCAGCTGGCTCAGAGGCCCTGTGCAATGGCCACCGGGTAGGTTTGCTGGTGGGGAAGGTGATTCCTCAGCAGTTTGAGAAGGGGAGGATGCTGCTTCAAGGCTCTGCACTGGTCCCAGCTTCTCTTCCAGCTCTGAGCTCCCTCCTGAAAGGCACTGAGAGGGCTCAGGGCAGCAGAGAGGGGCTTTTGCAGGGGAGAGGAATTGCTGCTCCATGGGATTAATTATTTCCCTGTGGGATGAGCCACCTCAGAGCCCCATGGGGCACTGGGCAGGGCTCTGGCACTGCCTGCCCGTTGGGTGCTCTTGGCCGGGACCTCCGGTGCTGTGGGTGCTGAAAGACATGCGCCCAGCTCTGCTCCTTCTTCTGCCCAAAGTGTTCTTCCTCCCGCTGAAGTCTCAGCACGCCCTGACCTGCCGATGCACTTCCCAGCAGGAGCTGCTTGCGTGTTTCTGTGGTCAGGATCTGGCCCTGGGCTTACACCCCTCCTTCTGGTCCGATCTCTTGGCCGGAGGGAAGGGAGCGGGGACTGGCCCGTCTCCACAGCCTTGCCATAAACCCAAGCTGTACCCAGAAACAGGCATGTTTTAAACTATGGCTTTAACCTGTTCACTGTAAAAAGTGCCTTGGACTTTAATCTGAAGAGGTCAGTATCTATAAATATTTACCTGTGCGGGTGTGTAAGTATGCAGCTATCTATGTATAGTTACACACACAAATATATGATATATACGTACATCTATAAATGCTTCAGACCCATCTGTTTTGCTGGTCTTGGGAGCTCTCTTCTTTTTGCCGCTGGGGTCAGGGTCCAATGTTGGAGGCGTTTCTGCTGCGGTTACGCCTCGCTGTAGGAAAGCCTTGCACTGTGAGGATTGTGCTCAGTGTGGTTCTTCCACCAACGGTGCTGAGCAATTCCGTGCATCCTCGGGAAGCATCTCGGGGTCTATCTGCATGCTTTGGGGAGACCCTGGCAAGAGGGAAGCATCCTCTTGTGCGGGGGGATGCTGAGACTGGGGTAGCGTCTCCAGAGCTGGGAGCTCCTGGGCACTTTGCAGAACCACATGCACTAATTGCTGCCTCTCGAGAATCCCTGGCTCCCGCGCAGCTGCCTTGCTTTACATGAGCAGCGAGGTGTTTTCCAGCCACCTGCTCCCAAAAGGGCTTTTCTGAAGGGGGTTGGGGTTCCCGTGTGCTCGGGCTGTGGCTCAAGGAGAGAGCAGAGGAGCTCGAAGGTGTGGTGGATGCGCTTTCCTCTGGCTCTGCACCAAGGCTTCCCAAGGATTTCCCTCCCGCTCACCCCGGCTCTGCCCAAACATCAGAGCTGGGCTGCTCCCTCCAGCTCTGCTAATGGCTTGGTTCATCCCTTACCTCTAAGGAAACAAAGGTAAAAGCTAGCTGGGGCGCAAAGGGCACAAAAACAACTTTCACAGAGGGAACGCATTGGTAGAGAGAAGGGGAAGCTGGATCCTTTCCCACTGAGCGCCGCTAAATCCAGGCGACGAGTCAAAAGCCTTGCTCAGAGCCTGGCAACGCTGCACTGCAAGCTTTGGCTCGCTCCGTCAGCGAGTGGGCGCTAAGACAGCAGCCTGAGGGACTGGCTGCCCCAAAATGCATCCCCATATGCGGGCCAGGAGGGTACCACCAGGCACGACCCCCCTGGCTAACCCAGCTATGGGTGTTGCAGGGCCAGCAGAGGAGGAGGGGGGTGATGTGCAGTAGTTGAATCGTGATGAATCAATAAATTAGGCTTTTCTCTTTTTTTTTGAGCTAATACCTGTAAATCCTAAAAATACCTCTAACAGTCTGGGGGACTCTTTGATAGGTGATTAAAACCTTGGAGCTTCATTTCCTGTATTAGTGGCTTAGTGCAGCAGATCACTAACGTATGAAGGCAGCTGTATTTCTGATACTGCCCACGGAGACAAGGCAAAATTCGTTTAATCTTTGCGTGCCGTATGAAATCTGGTTTTATTAATGGCTTGGGATTAAGGCTTCTCCCAGGAGAAAGAGAATCATGTCCATAAATGCGGATCTCCGCCTCCCTTCGGCCATTTGCCCTTTGCTTTCCCAGCCCAAGGAGGGAGGGAGGATGCTGCTGTCAGTGTGAGGGTCTGGGCATCTTCACCCATCCCAGTGCAACGTGCCCGCAGCATCACTGGTGTTTGCAGTGACAGGAGGGGAAGCGCACTTTGGAGGAAAAGAGGGGGAAAAATAAAAAGCTATTGTTTTGCTCAACAGTTCCTTACAGATAGAGCTTTTTATAAACAGTGGGGAACTGCAGGCCTTCCACAGGGGAGACAAAAACCACAAGCAAATGACTCCACAAGACATGGGTTTGAATTGGCACCTGCCTGCTGGGAGCGAGTGAGATGTGGGAGGCAGCTCTCATGGATGAGGGAGGGCAGGCAGGGACCAGGGTCTTCGGATCAGGCTCTGCGTTTGCACGCAGGCAGGAAAATGGCTCCAGTGCTGAGCTACGGCTTCTGCACGCCAGCATTTCCCCAGCTCATTAGCAGTGAGCCTCTCTCCCTGTGGAGCGGCTTTTGCTCCTGAGGGGATGGGGTGGGCGGTGAGCAAGGGGGAGCAGTGGCTTCCAGCTGGGCGATACAGATCTGGTCCACAAGTCCCAAACCCAGGCAGAAAACCCTCCTGCAAACACCTTCCTGCGCTTGCTGCAGAAATAACATGAGCTGGGGGCCTGTCCTGCAGCTATTTCCATCTCGAATGGACTCCTCTTCCAATGTAAAATTGAGGCTGCTCAGCTGCTAATTCATCACCCCAGCCTCGGGATTCCAGGCACCGACGGGGTCGGGTCATTTGTTAGTGTTAATTATCTGCGCGGTGGTGTGAGGTCTGCAGGCCAGATCGCGCCTTCAGAGAGGTCTGTACAACATCAGCCAAATAGCTCGGCACCGTGAAAACTGCTCCTGAGTCCTCAAGAGCCTGTAGACGGATGGTCAGGCTCCTGCTCCGGGGCCATACCGCTGGGATTCGTTAGTTGCCAGAGCCTGTGATGGTGCCGCTTTTGCACAGTCTCCCTGCCCAGCGGTGACACGCGAGGCTGGGTCTGCGTGCAAGGTCTGGCAGGGTGTATTTCAGCTCCTGAGCTTCCTGCTCAGGCCACAGCTTTTGCACATCAGCTTCCTCTTCTCTCCCAGACACACCTGCAATTCCCGTGAGCACCCACCAAGGACGCGTCTGCACGAAAAGATGCCAGGCTCATGTTAATGGCGTTTGTGCCCCTTTGCATAGTTATCAGGGTGGAAGAAGCCATCTCCATTTCCCAGAGCCTGCTGGCCTGATGCTCGCACAGTAAGAAGGGTTTCTCAGCAGGAATCAGCTGTAAATCGCAATGGTCAATGACACTTTTCTACCTAAATGGGTATTTCTGTGTTTCCTGCTGGGGAGCAGCCGCTGTGCTGGAGTAGAAGCAACTGTCGCCAGCCGGGCGGTGGCGGGGGCTTTGCTGTAAAACCTGCAGACAAGTTATCACCTCATCTGCGACGATATTTCAACAAAAACGAAGACCCAGGGCCAGGAGCGGGGTCTGACTCCCAGGTCTGCTGGGGACAAGCTGCTGGGTGACAGTAGAGCCCCCACAGCCACCCTGTGCCAGGGGAAGCCCTTGCACAGGTCAGAAGAACCAAAGGATTAAAACCATAAGGTAGCATTTCTGGAAGCACTAGAGATGTGTGCTGCAGGGGGTGAGTTTTGATGTGCTTGGCAAAGTCACCACCTAACCCAGAGCAGCCCTTGGCAACACAGAGCTTGGTTTCAAAGCCATGCAAGGGCTTGGATGTCCTGTCAAAAGTCAGGAGGCAAAAAGCAGAAAAGTAACTTCACTGAAAATGAAGTTGAGCTCTTTTCCATTTGAAAAATAACTGGATTTGGGTGAGAAACTGTGAGCAGTTCCCAAGTGAGGCCAGGCACAGGCAGAGAAATGCCCCTGAAGTCTCAGTTACTCCGGATGGTCCCATCCAAGCCCCTTGCTGTGGCTTGGTGAGCAATGGGCACCGACACAGCCAGCTTTCCTCCTTCCTGCTCTCACTGCCTCGAAGAAAGTCGTAGAAGCTGGAGGTGGCCCCGTTCCCAGGTACGGAAGAGGCACCGTCAACCCCACACTGTTCCCTGCACCTCCTCTCCTCCCTCCACCACACCAAGCCGTGCTGGCACGGGGCCGGGGAGGATGCTGCTTGCTCCAAAGCTGGCACTGAACATTGGTTGAGAGCAACAGGTTTTGTACTAATTAAAGAGGAATCAATTAGGCTGCAAGATATTCAGCCACCTGGTGCTTCTGACTATTTTTTCCTCCTCCTTCTCTTTTTCCTTAATGTGCTGCTGCTGCCTCCAGGGAAGCCATGAAAGAAGCAAGACACGTTCCAGTTTCTTGCTTTCTTTTAGATTAAAAAATGCTGTTGTGAGGAAATCTGTGCAGGCTGACCAATTAAAGTGCTGTACATGTCCCTGAGATCTGCAACCAGCATCTCTTGTGTCATCCATCACTCCCTCCAGCCACCCTCCTGCCTCTCCATCAGTGTGTGTCGCTGGTTCTGGCAGTTGGTTTGTGCTGCATGAAAAAAATAATCTGCAGTGAATAAAGAAAAAGCAGCGAAGGAGGTGTAATAGGATCCCGTGGGAGGCACAAAGGAGTTCTACACACAAGGAAGCCCTTCGGAGACCCGGCTGCGCCAGGCTTTCCCCTGTGAGATGGTCCATTAGAGTCTCTGTGCTCAATGGCACATTAATCAAGAGGAGTGGAGAGCAGCAGCTGCCCGCCCCGGGCGGCCCCCGGACTTTGCTGGGTGCTGACCTTGAAGAAAATGGTGGAGTCAGCAGGGAGCCCCACGGCAAGCACCGCAAGTGGTGCGGGTGAAAATCGGGCACTGGTGTGGTGACGAGCGGCAAGGGAGCAGCAGCTGGCAGCTCTGCCCGGGGCTGCCCAGGATGCCTTTTACCCTTGGGCTGATGCTTATCCCATCTGTGGGTCTGCCCTGGGGAGGATTGTGAAATCCTTTTAATTTGTCTGAGCACACGATTTATCTTGCAGATAAATCAGATTTAATATTAAATATGAAAGGGAATAGCAAAGGGCAAAAAGGGGAACCTAGACTTGGGTGGCAATGTAAAGGTCACAGAAGAGAGTATTAATGCCAGCTTGGCTGACATGTATTAGGAAGCTCCTTGAATTCTGGCATTAGGGAGGATTCATTAATTTAACTGATTCACTCTCTGGGAACCGACGCATCAGGTGCGCTAATTCAGAGCAGTGACAGTAACCCCCTTCTCCTCGCCGGTCCCCCTCCAAGCACAAGCTCTGAGGTGTGCTGGGTGGCTTGAGGTCTGTCCAGGGTCCCCGTCTGACACCCTGCAGTGATGCTTTGGCCATCACCCAAGAGATGACAGCTTGGTAAGGGAGAGGCTGACGGGGCTGGAGCCATGCCAAGGAGAAATGTCGGCATCTGAAGCATGCTTTTTCATGGTGGGAGCGGCCAGTGCTCCCACAGCCGCTCTCTGAGCTGAAGGAGCCCCTGGCCATCATGGCACCGGGCTGGAGGAGACCACCACAGGGTAGGTCTTGCCAAGCAGAGGCTGTGATGGCTACAAAAACATGATGGATGAGCCTCTTAGCATCCAAGAGCTAAAGTTGAAGGCCGTGCTCACGTGGCACCCCCTGCCATGCGGGTGGCTGTGCCGCAGTCTGCCTTCTCCTGCCTATTTCCAAGGGTACCTTTTGTAACAGCCAGAATAAAAACACGCTGCTTCCCACTGCTGCAGCTGCTGTGGGAGTCACCGTGCCGGCTCCTTCGCCTGCTGCAGCTGTGCCAGCCCCACCTGCCTTTCCCTGCTGGGCTCCACGGCAGCTCAGAACCAATAACAAAAGCCATGGGAGCATGCCGTCGTGTCCCTGGAGCACACTGGTGCCCGAGGGGGATAAGCATCGCAGGGACAGAGGTGCCAGGAGATGTGGCAGAGTTCCCCCTTCCCCTCTGCTCCACACCAGGAGCTCTCGAGATGAGTAATCGCTGCTGATGTCTTGGGAGCACAGACATGGCAGCTGCTGGGCCTGTATCAAAGCTCAGGTTCGCTCCTCCGCTGAGCGGCAAGGAGCCTTGAGAAAAAAAGGTTGTGCAATGCTCTGGATAGCTCTGCTGCTTCCCCAGCCAGGAACCAGCCTCTTGGGAGCAGGAGGGGCAAAGTGGGTGGAAAAAAAAAATCACTTCCTGGGAACCAGCACCTTTCTGCGCTGCCCAGACTGAAGCCCCAGGCTCAGGATGGGGCAGTGTCTCCTGTGCATTACCTGCACCATTCTTATAGCTACAATAAAAATCTACTGGAAGAAAATGAAGTATTTTTTCCCCTCCAAGGGGAACTAAAGGCACTGGAGTTATGGAGATTTTCCATGCCAGTTCCCAGCTGCACGTCTGTGGCCAGACACAAGAGCAAGCAACATTTGGGAGGACGTGGGAACTGACTCGGCCCAATTCCTCGCTCCACATATGAGGAGCCTGGAGCGCTTGATGGGCGCTTCTGCAAGAAGGCCAAAACCTAATTGAACCTCTTGCCTCGGCAGTGCAAAAGCAGAGCTTGCCCCTGGGGTGGAGGGGAGCAGGCACCAGCAAGGCTAATAATACACCACCACTCCCAGGGCTGCCTTCAATTAAAAAATGCAGTCAGCTGATGTAGGAGAGTAACAAAACGTCCCCTTTGCAATCAAGCCATCAGCTTTTATCTCCCTTGTAGGAACAGGCTGCCTTCAAGAGCGAGGAAGTGATATTTTAGAGTGTCTAATAAAGCAGTTTAAAATGAAACTCTGCAGAACAATAGCCTTAGCTGAGAACTGGCATTTGAACAGAAAGTCGGGCGGGGGAGCTGTGCTACAATTTATTTCCTCTCATTTCATTTCATAAGAGGGAAGCAAAACAAAGCAGACACCTGAGGCATCTCCAGCTTGTGCTGGAGATTTAGCAAATGCTGCCATCGCGCGGGGAAGCCTTTGCTCAGCCCCGGGGAAACGGTGGGTTTGGGGGAGCCCCCACAGAAGCAGCAGGGCAGGATGAGCCCCAGCATCCGGCCATGCTGGTGCTGGGTGAGCAAAGGAGCCCCCTCCATCCTCCACCAAAATCTGCGGCGGTAACGCAGGTACCCGCATGTAAGCTGGTTATCAGCTGGCAGCTCCTCATCTCCGGCACAAATTGACTCGGCTTTACGCGGCCACGATGTTGAGAGCTGGAGCTTCTGGTGGTGTGAAGCAGATGCCATGGCTGCATTAATGCCGGGCCTTTGGCAGCTGGTGGCTCTCCCAGTCTCCCAGCCCGTTCCTATGGAAACAGATCAGGAGTCAGCCCAATTTTCCATAAAGAAGGAGAACGAACTCGTATCGATTAAGTGGCTATTTGTTGCATTTAAGGTGTTGCAATTCAAGAAGATATATGGCCCCATAACACCAGCTATAGATTATTTCATGGGCAGGGTACATCACGTCAACACAGTGGAGAGCAGCATTGTAACCTTCCCGTTCTGCCTTAAGAGCAGCCAAGATGAATCACATTCACCAAGGCTGGGTTAAAGCGTGAGATGATCACAAGCAATTAAAAGGGGGGGGAGGGAGGAAGAACAGATTGAGGAGGTGATCATCGTGTGCTCTGCGTGCTGTGGAGTCATTTGTGCTTCAGCGGAGTGGGTGGGAGACACTGCTTATGTAGACTGGTAGTGCCTGACCCCTGGCGTTTGCAGGTCTGCCATGAGCCTCATCCCAGGCCGGGGGAGGTTGTGCTCCCAAATCTTCCTAGGAATGAAGATGTGGCAATTTCAGCTGGCACGAGGGGTCCTTTTTTAGAAAATGAGTCTCCCCATTAGAGTAAAAAAAAAAACAACAACCACACCAAAACCAAACTGTGAAACTCAAGCCCCCAAATCTCAGAATCCAGAAATCATCTGAAAAAAACACCAAGCCCTGAACAACCGTCAGACTCAGCTTTGAAAAAACGTCACTGAACGTGAGCAGCAGCCAAGCCTGGCAATTGTGGGGCCTGACTCACCTTTTCTGCATGCCTGCAGTGACTCCAGGTTCACTGAAGTGCCTTCAGAAAGCCACAGGGAAGCGGCCAGGGTGGGTGCTGGGTCCCCACCCAAAGGCACATGCAGCCACCATCTCTTTGGGATGGGCGGAGGTGCTGTTGGAGACCAGGGTCCTCTGAGGAGCCTGTCCTCATGTATTTTGCTCATTCATGGGCAAGTGTAGGCAGACAGCCCCCTAAAATGCATCCAGAGCCCATGCCTGTCCCTCCCGGCTCCCCTCCGCATCCACCACCCTGGCAGAAGAGGGGCTGGGGACTCCCAGTCTGATGGTCCTAGATGTAACTATTGCTCGCCGGTTGCACTGCAGCAAACAGGTGCTGCCCCGAGCCGCCGGCAGCCTCTGAGCCACATGAGCCACTTGCGGTGCTGGTACACCTCCCGCCTGGCACCCAGCGCAGTCACTGCCTCGCTACTCGCATCCCTCTGCCAGATGGTAAATGACACACAACTATTTACACGCAGGCAGCAAAGCAGCAGACAGGAACAATCTGTTCTCTGCCGGTAGTTTTCTAACTCATACCACGATTAGGAGGGGTTTTGCCTGTGGAAGGGAGGATCCGCCAGGACCAGAGGCTGTGTCTGGTTTGGGACAGGGGAGAGGAACGTCTCCATCTTCCTGGAAAGGACCGTGGGACAGGGTGGGACATGACTCTGGCCTCAAATGGAGGGCCATTAACAAGAATGTATTAACATGGGGGTGAGGGGAGTCCCACAGGAAGTGGGGAGCCCATGGAACAAGAAGGAGCCCCACGGGGAAAGGGGGGGCGGGATCCCCACGAGGGATGGGGGGCCCACAGGAGACAGCAGAGCCCCACCACACATGGAGGGCCCATAGGGAACGGGGGCCCTGCGGGCCATGAGCAGCCCACGGAGGAGGGGGGAAGGCCCACTGGGGACGGTGGAGCTATCGGGAATGGGGGCCCACGGAGGAAGGATGGCACCCCCCGACCCGATACCCCCCGAACCCGGGGGCTCCCTACACCCCGGGGCGGCGCGCAGGGCGCATGCGCAGTAGCGCGGGCCCGCTGCTTCGGGCGACCGCTCCCGCGGTGGCGGGCGGTTCCCCGGGATACAGCGGGAGCGACTGCTGCCTCCCGGCCGAGGGAGGGGAGGGGTTGGGTTGGGTTGTGCAGCCTCTCCCGCAGCGGAGCAGGCGAGGGACGGTGAGCCAGGCGACGTTTGGCCCGCGGCGGCGGCACAGCCCCACGTTGCCCTGGCTAAAGATGTCCGCCGCGCTCTGCCCTCAGGGAAGATGGCGGCGGCGCGGCTCCCTGCGGCCCGCGCAGACGCAGGAGGGCGCTCGTGCGTCATCACCCTGCGCCGGCCGCAGCCCCAGCGGCGGCAGCAGAGGGGGTAAGGGGGCGCGGGGGGGGGGGGGTGGGAGGCGGCGACGACGACCGCGGGGGTAGGCCCGGCTCCAGGTCTCGCCTCGCTGCTAAAACCTGGGCCCCGCCGGGCCTTCAGTGGCGTCGGGGACGCTTACGGGCCTCCTGGGCGGGGCGGAGCTGCCTCCCCGGTCCGCGGGGTGTCACCGCGACTCCCGTCGGGCCTGGTGACATGGGCCGGGTGGGGATGCGCTGGGCGCCGGCAGCCCCCCGCGAGCTTCGGGGACGTGGCGTTGATCGTGTCCCAGCAGCCGCGGGGCCCTGTCGGGGCCGGGGTTTCGGTAGGGAGGGGTTGCCGCCTCCCCCGGGCGCTTTGCAGGCCGAACGCGTGGAATAAAGTGTCTTCGTCGGTGCCGCTCGTCTCCTTGAGTCCCGGCCTGCGGGAGCCGGCTCGGTAGCCGCGGCCCAGCCCGCCTTCCCGCACGGCGCCTTCCGGGCCTCGGGGGGCCTCGCCCGGTTGAGGCCGAGTGGAGCTGTCGTCTGCCGGCGTGGGCGCAGGGTGGCTGTGCTGGCCCATCGTGCTTCTGCTCGGGGAAGGGCTGCGGGTGTGGGGCAGGACGTGTCCTGCCTTGGTCTCTGGGATCTTTTTAGGGGGTTTAGTTTAAGGTGGCAACCTCTCCAAACCGGGAGAACAGCTGCAGCCCGGGGCTGGAAGTCCCCGCGGGGACCGGGGGAAGGACCTTCCCTCCCTCCCTCCGGCGTTCGCTTTCCCGATCCAGGCCCGGCTGTGGCCGCCGCTGGGAAGGAAGCTCGGGACTTTGAGTGCTCGCAAAGCCGAGGGTACTTTGGAAAGCCCTAAGTCCTGCCTCCCGCTCGGGAAGAGCCGCGTCTCCTCCCTGCGAACTCCCCGGGCGAGGGGGCGGCCCCGGGCGGGGCGGGGAGGCTGCTATGGGAGCGGGAACCGAAACCGAAACGGAGCTTGCAGCCATCTTGTGGGGGTGACTGGTAGCCTGCAGCCGCCCCCCCCTCTCTCCGGGAGATGATCTGCGGCTCGGGATTTCTTTTCTCCGTTTATTTTCTCAGAAAGTAAGGGAATTTGGTGTATGGATGAGACCGAGGTAAGAGCATTTTTAAAAAAACCCTCTTCCTGCCTGCCAGGATTTTTGTCCTGCCTTTGGCTTAGGGGTCACTTTTAAAACGAGTTCACTGAGTAGGGGGGCAGTGGCCTCCCCGCCCCCCGGAGCTGGGAAGGGGGGAACCCTCCTCACTACACGTGGAGCCCGTGTTTGTCTGGGTTGGTAAAATAAGCCACGGTGGTGGCAGCTGGGTGCAGTTGGGGCCCATTAATGAACTTGTTTAATGAAAGGGAAATTTCAGTTGGCCTTGAGGTGTGTTTGATGAAGATAGGGAGCTTTATGAAGATAAGACTTGCATCTGAAAAACTATCTTTATGAAGATAGGTGGCCTAAAAAGGTCACTGGGAAGAAGGTAGACGGGTACCTAGCAGCAGGTATCAATTGCATGTTTTTATCCACTCAGTTTCACAACCAGCTGTTGTCAAAGAACTAGAATATATCCTGTGCTGGGTTACTTATTTTTAAAAAGCATATTAAAAGCTTAGACTTACATCCTGTACCCGAGGGGGGTGGCACAGCTGGGTGTGATATGAGTTAAATTTGGGCTGCGGTCACAAAAACTTTTCATACCATTGCCAGCTGCGGACCTATCCAATTTCTGTGTGTGTTATGGATTTACTTCCCCTGTGGCATGGTGCTTTACCTCTACAGGTCACATAATGTCCAGGAAGCAAAGGACGTTTGGGGGTTTCAGACTTTTGTGGCCATGAGTCTGAAAACCATTACAAGCCTGTTGCAGCTCTGTCCTGTGTGACCGTGTGAGCTGCTTCACCTCCTTGTGCTGCTTTACCTCCTTGTGCCCCCATTTCTCCAATTGGAAAGTGGGTCTGAGATTCTTCTCTCCCTCAGGGCAGAGGAGTGAAACTCACTTGTGTTTTGAAGCGCAAGGTGAGCCTTCAACAGAAGGCATCATGAACAGACAAACCGCGCCTGTGCAGCTAGCTTGAAATTCAGTCCAATGGGAACAGAGGGTTGCTCTTATGAAAGCTGTTTCTTGTGGTTAACTTTGCCTGCGATTCCCAACTGCTGAGTTCTGTGCTGGGCAGACACAGAGTTTGCTATTTGTGTTTACATGAATAATTTAGACTCGGTAGAAAACAGGAAAGCTTGACGAGGTGAAGATGCTTGAAATGCCTCAGTAGCAGGGAGGCTGTTTAAACTGCATTTCTGGAATCCTATAGTTTTGTAAATAGGTTCTGAATTGTGTTTTTTTCCTCCTAGCAGGCACCTGTTCAGGACGGGAGAGTGCAGAGTGAATCGCAGCTCCCCTTCTTCTGGCACGTAAGCAGCCCGATTCACACGTGTGTCCCAGCAGTGCGCTATGAACAGAGGCGCTGGTCGAGGCAGAGGCTCACATCTTACCTGGTCAAGACGTAACTGCCCCAGCACTAATCAAGTTTTTTTTAACCGCCCTCGTACCCCACGAGAAGCTAATCAGGAAACCTTTTTACACCAGCAGTTCCTAACAGAGCGGCACACTGAAGTCTGTTTGCTTCAGGGACAGGGATCACACGACGAATCACGCATTAGAGGCGTGCGACCTGCGGCACCAGTTCCTGCAGAGAGATGGCAACCCAGCTGCAGCAGAGGAGGGTGGCATAGGTTCTCCAGCAAGCGTCCATGGGTAGAGATTTCACCACGTTATTGCCCTCCTCAGTACCGTCATCAGGAGAATTCTGAGAGAGATTCTGACGCCATCAGGCTGAATTTCCAGAGACTGTCTCTTGCTGGACAAGACTGTGAACAAGAAATTCTGAATATTTTCAGGAAGCTTGGGGAGGGGAAGACTTGTACAGTTCATGATCTCGCACATAAACTTAAAACTCAAAAGAAAGAGGTCAACCGTGTTTTGTATAAACTCTTCAGAGAAGGCAAGTTGCACAAAGGTGAAGAGACGCCGCCACTGTGGAGGATTGCTAGCCCAAGCACAGGGAGAGAAAGAAGCCCCGCTGACCACAGTGGTGGTTGCACAGGTCCAGCTTGTGAGAGCAGAGGAGGAGAGAGGAGTGCCGTTGGCTCAGGAAACGCTGACCCCGTGATGGCTGAGACAAAGGACAAAATCTGCAACTACTTGTTCAGCGTGGCAGAAACAACAGCGCTCAACCTTGCCAAAAACATTGGGTTTTCAAGGGCCAAGGATGTTAATGCCTTTCTTAGCGCTTTGGAAAAGCTGGGAGATGTCCACAAGCAGAACACAAGCCCCCCACGGTGGTCCCTGACAGACAGGAAACGCGAGCGGATGCAGATGAGGCTGAAGGCCAGCGTGGTAATGCAGACGGCAGATCCCACACCTGAGTCAGGTTTTCCACCTTCCTCTGTTCCTTCTTGTCCCCAGGAGATGACTGTAGCTTCACCAGCCGTGACAACATCGGAAGAAGAAAGTATAGAAAACGGACAGCAGCCTTTGGGGCAAACTGATCAGAGTGATGCCAGTGACACGGAAGCCGCCCCACCTGAGGACACTAAGCCTGGATTCTCCAGTTTGAGTAATTATGATAACTCTGAAAATGGCAAGTGGGCCACAGATGATATCCCAGATAATCTGAACACTATCAAAAAGCAGTCCAATGAGTCAGAATCCATCATGAATTCCCAGTCTTCCCCCAGTTACGCTGCCCAGTTTGAAACTGCTTTCCCATGTACGCCTGTGGAGAAACTGATGGCTTGTCAGGAGAAGAACCCAGTGAGTGGCCTTACCGAATATTCCCAGTACACGTACCAGCACTGTGAATTTGCCATGCTGGAGCAGAGTGGACCCTCTCACGAGCCACGGTAAGAAAATTTCCTGCTTTTCCTGAGCTGTCTTTTTGCTCAAAATGATCTGACTTCAACTAACTTCACCCACTCAACTTTGTCCTGAAGGGCCTGCTCACTAATGTTTACTTCATTTTTAGAAGGATTAGCCTGTTTGATTCCTTGCAGCAGCTTAAAAAAACCAAAACAAGGCTAAAATTTAGCTGCAGGAGCCCAGTTTTGGCAACCTGCACCTCATTCTGAACAGTGGAGGTGAGATTAATCTCTTCAGCTAGGTCCCATCTGATTTAATCACTTGGCTTTCAATTTGATTGTATAGGGGGAAACTGGTATCTGTAAGCTACCTCTCAAGATGCCGTCACCCTGGAAGTGGTATAAAGGGAGCCCAGAACAAAGTGCTTGGGTGCAGATATCTTGGGCTAGATGAGGTGAACCCACTCTGGACGTTTCTGTGGTATAGCAGGTCAGAGCGGCTTCCATGAGCAGAGCACATAGCATGACACTAGGATTTGTGGAGTCAGTCTCTGGAGTCCCACTTCCCCTTGCAAAATCATGGCTGTTCCTGAGCACCAGCGAGACGCTGAAGAGCACCATATGTGCCACAGTGGAATATGTCAATAGATCCGCTAGACAGGAAAATTGGCCTAATTTCTAAAGATGGAGTCCCAGGTTTTTTGTTTGTTTTTTTTGTAAGGAGGGATCTGAATGGATTCAGCCCCATAACCCCTCTCCAGATCTGGTTTGACCCGTTCTTATTGGAAGCAGGTTTCCTCTGTATAGGGCTGGAGGACAAAAGAGAAGCTGTGTTTGTTAGAGTTCACAGGGAGGAGAGAGAAATATCAAAGGTGAGATGTTTACGTGAGGCAGCACCTCTCTGAAATGGTGTGAAAGCACTGGATAGCCAGGGAAAATGCCAGAGGGATGAGTGACCCCAAATGACTAGGTGCAGATGGAACAGCGCAGGCTGCTTTTAAACTTTCTTCATCCCTGTGCAGGAGATGTAACTGAACTGCTTTTTGCATACAGCCATTACATGTTCCTGGCACTTGTGGAACAAGGCAATTCATCCTGTTCCTTCAGAACAAAATCTGGAGCTGCTCCTCTGTCACGAACAGCTCTGGAAATGCGATGAAATGAGGCCCAGATGCAGAGCTGTCGGGACACCCTTGGTATTTTTGTCTTCTGCACATGGCAGCCTGGGTTTGCTCTCACAGCCAGGAGCTAGCTGTTCCTTCTCACTTGAATTCCAAGAACAGTCTTACTTGCTTGCTCTGAGAAGACCACACTTTTGCCTCTCAATTTGCCTCTTTGGTTTTCTCTTTCAAAGATTTAAGTTCCAGGCAGTGATTAATGGGCGCCGATTCCCACCAGCAGAAGCAGGGAGCAAAAAACTTGCTAAACAGGAGGCAGCAGCTAATGCTATGAAAGTCCTGATGAGTGAAGCAGAGAATGGAAGACACGGTGGAATTAAATGTGAAGAGGCATTTTCCTCTGACAACTCTGAACTGGAATTGGTGAGTCTTATTTTCTTTACTTGTGAGGCTGGTCAAACAGTGTTTAGTCTGAAACTGGTTTCCTCTATCTTCTTGCTGTAGCCTTTGCATCCAGAGCCAGAGCCGTCATCTGCACCAGCTCATCTCAGCTTGCTTCCTGGGAAGCACCCTATCAGCATATTAATGGAGTACGGACAAAAATCAGGGAACACGATTGAATTCCAGCTGGTCTCTCAGGAAGGCCCACCTCATGATCCTAGGTATGGAATATTGTTGTCAGCTTTGGGGAGGATAGAAACCCTTTCTTTAATATCCTTCTTCTTCAGCATGCTACCTACGTTCCTGGACTCGTCACTGACCTAGCTGAGTGCTCCTCTTATCTGAGTAGTCTGGGCATGGCTCCTCCCTTCAAGACATCTGCCTCCAGAAAGAGACCAAAACCAATGCCCTTTTTCAGAGAAAGGATGCTGTTTCTTCTGTCAGACCAGGAACAGGTTCCAGTCCTGTACCTTACCTGGTAGTGCTCTACTGGGAGTATTTAGGGCCATTGTGGTAGATTTAAATTGCAGATAACCCAGAAGGATTTAGCTTGAACTGGGAGAAGGGGATAATAAACAGATCGAGATGCCTATGCTTAACACTTTTCATATGCTATAATGTCCTGTCAGGTTCAGCTACTGTGTGAAAATGGGTGACCAAATTTTCCCTGCTGTGGTAGGAAACAGCAAGAAGGGAGCAAAGCAAATGGCAGCAGAAGTTGCTGTGAAGATTCTTTCTGGAGAGTCTGTACCCCATGTCTTGCCTGAACAGGTACAAAGCTTCTTTATAAAACCCAAGTGGTTTGGGTTGGGTCCCCTCCCCTTTATTGCATATTTCACCAGATTTCACCCCACAAGGTCACGTGCTGGCTCTAGCAGAGGTTTGCTGAGTGTCCTTGGCCTGCGGTAATACCAACTGCTCAGTATTTAACAGCCTTCTCCTGTCTAACTCTGCTCTAGCCTGTTGTGAAGCCCCATGGTGACCAGTCCATGCACAGCTGTGGACAATGGATCGCCACTCCAGATGAATCCAAGGTGGCAAAAGCGAAGGGTGTTGGGGAGCTCATCAAATACCTTAATGTCAATCCTGTCAGTGGCCTGCTGGAATATGCCCGCTCTAATGGGTTTGCTGCAGAATTCAAACTCATTGACCAGTCGGGACCTCCCCATGACCCCAAGTAAGTAGCTGCATCTGTCCAGGAGGAAATTTTGCACTGTTGCTGTTGCCCTGGAGAAAATTCCTGATGTAGTTTGAGATGGCAACAGGCTGAGCTGCTGTCTCTGCCAAACCTTATGTCTGGATGACAATAAGCTACCTCTACTCCTGTAGTCTCTCCGCTGAGAGAATTTAATAACTAGTCTGAAATCTGTAGGTTCCTTGGTTTCTCAGAGGTGCACTACTGTCTTTATAGGTTTGTCTATCAGGCAAAGGTTGGAGGCCGTTGGTTCCCAGCTGTAACTGCACACAATAAAAAGCAGGGCAAGCAGGAGGCAGCTGATGCAGCGCTCAGAGTCCTGATTGGGGAAACAGAGAAGATTGAGCGCCTGGAAGGGATGAACATCACTGAGGTAAATCCCCTTCCTCCAAAACTGGGACTTCTTTTGTAGCCCTGCCTGTCCTGTGCCTATCAGTCCAGCAGAAAAATGTCTTCAAGATCAACTGTGAGATCTTTGTTCTCTGAAGGTGTAGATAAGCTGATATTTTCTTGAAGTGGGTTAGATGTTTCCTCAGGGCACAGACGTACTCCTCCTTCTTGCTTTAGGGCTAAATTATCATCAGATTCTTCCACAAGCTACTGAAGTGTGTTCCTGTGGTGGAGCAGGAACATGCCAATTTTTAATTCTGTGACTTTCTTTTTTTCCCTCCTTCCAGATTCCTTCATGCTGCATTAAAAACTGTGTGTCAGCTCAAAAACTCATACATCAGATAAGAGCAAAGCTCTGGTTGTGTCAGGATGGCTGTCCCAAACCTGTGCTGCTTTAAATGACAGTTAGAGTTTTGTGATCTCTTAAAAGCCGTGTTCCAGGCTGCACAGCTGAGCACAGCAGCTGTGGCTCTAAATAGAAAAGCCATCAGGGAGGATTTGTCAGTCAGCAGTGCTAGAGGAGGCAAGTGCCCGTCTGCAATGGGATTGACTGCGCAGTCTCCTCACAGGCAGCCAGAGAAGGAATTCCTCCAAAGCCAGTAACAGATTTCCTTGGCTGAGTGTCTGGGAACAGGCAAGATGGGTTTTGTTCCTTTGTGATGGGGGTTTCCCCTGGCAATCTTGGGAGGCCATTCCTCAGCCCATTCTGCTTGCTGCCAGGAAGACAGCTTGCTGCTGTCTCTTAATGATCAAAGTGCTCAAAGCAGAACTCAAAGTGTTGGACAAGGTTTTCCCAGGAATACCTAAAAGAACTTCACTTACCCCTTGACATGATAGTGTCCATGCACTCAACCCAAAACTGTGCTGCCTGTAGCTCATGTTTTCTGTGTTTCTGCCTTCTGCTTGGATAGCTGCACTTCAGGTTAGCTACTTCTTGAGCTGTTTAGTTCCATGCCCTACTCATGATCTCTTGGCAATCCTGGTCTTGTGTCCCTGTTCCAGCTCCCTGTGAGTGGCAGTACCCTACATGATCAGATGGCTATGCTGAGCCACCAGCGCTTCAACACCCTCACTGCTCGCATCCAGCACAGTCTGCTTGGGCGGAAGATCCTGGCTGCCATCATCATGCGGAAAGGAAATAAGGGCCTGGGAGCAGTGGTCAGCATCGGAACGGGTATGAACAGCTTCTTCCAGCGTAAGCTGAACTCTCACTTCCCCACTAGATACCCTGTCAGCTATGACTAGGGAATGGCTGTTGCTGTAGGCTTCTTCAGAGAGGGCAAGAAACATTCCCAGGGCTCGTGTGGTGTCACAAGTGATCTGGTTATAGAGAGAAAACAAAGCGAATGTGCCTGCAGCTGTATTGCTCTTAATCTTTGCTTGCATTGCTACGCACTAGTCTGTGCATCAGAGCCTGGATTCCTCGCATTGTACCGCACAAGGTCCCCCAGCTTATCTCAGCTGCATGTACCTTAGCTCCCTTCCTAGTTAGCTGCCATGCTTCCACCTGGAGTGGTGGGCTGAAAAGCACTCAGGAAGGGACACTGCCCCTAAACCTGTGGCAATTTAAGTCTCTGCTGTCCCTAAAGTAGTGTGTGCTCTTTGTCCCTTTATTTTCCTAACTGTTTGGATCAGGATAATGATTTAATAGTCAACAGTGTGCTGCTGCTGCTCAGGAGCCCAAAGAAGTAAAACTTAAAGTAAGATGAAACCCTCCCTCTTTCTGTGAAGCTGTGTGTTGACTTCGACACTTGCTTTTTTTTTTTTTATTTATTTCAGGTAATCGTTGCGTGAAAGGGGAGGAGCTGAGCTTGAAAGGGGAGACAGTGAATGACTGTCATGCAGAAATCATTTCTCGAAGAGGCTTTGTGAGGTGAGAGAAGGGGAAACCTGAAGGAGAGGGAGAGGGGCTTGCCCGGAGTTGCTGACCCATTCTAGAGGGATGTCACTGTGACAATTCCTTGTTGTGTTGGGAGAGGCTGTGATCCTTTAACACTACTGTTTACCCATGTGTTGTTAAATAGAGGGAAGTTATTTCTGATAAGAAGGGGCCATGCCTGAATGGTGCCCAAATTAGTACCGAACTGGAAACTTGCCAAGAGCTCAAGGGCTGCATCTGATGTACTTAAAATAAAGCATCCTGCAGAGGCTGCTTGGCCAGCACACAACACGCTGTTTCAGTTTGAGCACAGCTCTGTCTGAGCCAAGGTGCTGGGGAATCTGCAGGCCAGGTCCCCTTTTGGCCTTTCTGGGTCTGGGTGTAGAAGGCTTCAGGAAAACATATCGAATGTGTTTGCGTTGGTAAGTCAGAAAACCTTTTTCACCAGTTGGAAAGGTTTTTCCCAACTAAACTGCACAGTTGTTCTCTTCATAAACATTCAGTGTGGCACTTTTTTTAAAAAAAAAAACTGAAGTGAAATGAAGTTGGACTAGCCTTGTTAATGTCTGCCCTTCCAGTTATGAACAGCAAGGCCAGCTGCTTTCTTAAAGCCTTTGCCTGCTGCCATTATACTCGGTGTGTTCCTCAGCACTGGAAGGTGTTGAGGGCAGGTCCCTGGGACGCTGTAAAGTCAGAGGATTGCACCCTTGCTTACTGTCTGTCTCAGCTGTTAATCTTGACGGTTGTGGCTGCTGGGCTGCTCTGGCACAGCAGAGACTGTCAGAGACAAGAACAGTGAGCTCCACCTTTCCTTGCAAAATAAATCCCTGCACAGACTCTACTTCAGGAGTCTCTATGAAGCTGCAGTTTTCTGTAGTCCTTGATGCTATGTTGGAGACCTCAGGGTTTTTCTCTGTCCCTGGACAGAAGCAGCCATAAAAGACCCAGTCATTGTAAACAGATCATGGGGTTGCGCTAATAATACCGCTTGCATTCAGCTGCCTGTGGGGCTGTTTACTCTTAATGCAAACTTGGTGCTGACTAAAGGTGCTAGGTTAACAACCTTGAAGTCTTCTTCACACTCGGATCATATGCATGCAAGCAGCAGCCAGCCAGGCTCCTTTCTCCTGCCAGCGCTTCCCTCTGCTCACCTGACAGAATGCTTATTTTCTATTGCATGTCCTCTGCATGGCAGGAAATCTGCTTGATTTCATGCCTTTTTTTGTAGCATCAAATGCTATTCATTGGCTTCCAAGTGTTCTCAGCCATGGCTCCTGGTCTTTGCTCTCCCATGCGGCAGGAGCAGGTGACTTGGTGCGACAGAGGCAGAGCTTGGGACCCTGCCTGTCCCAGGCATGGGCAGTGGTTGAAGTGCTCCTTGTCTGAGGAGCAAAGCAGCCTTTTGACGTGATGATGTTGTTTTCAGGTTTCTCTATAGTGAGCTGATGAAGTATGACCCGTCTAATCCTTCCTCTGCAGAAGAGAGCATTTTTGAGCCAGCAGGAGGGAAGAGACTCAAAATAAAGAGCAGTGTTACCTTTCACCTCTACGTCAGGTTTGTGCAGGGTTGTGCAGGGAGTGACCAGTGTCAGCAGCACCATTGCACCCCTGGCCCTGGCTGTTTACTGAGAGTCAGCGCTAACCTGGGGAGTGTTTGTTTTCTAGCACAGCGCCTTGTGGAGACGGGGCACTCTTTGATAAATCCTGCAGCGATCAGGCAAGCGTGGTGGGGCCAGCCCAGCATCAGCCTCTCTTTGAGAACCCCAAACAAGGCAAGCTACGGACCAAGGTGGAGAACGGTGAGTGCATTTGCTCCCTCTACGGTGAGGTGGCTCCAGTCCTCTCCTCTGGGCCTTTCTGGGGCCCCAGAGTTTCTTTACCCCTCTCTGTGTGGTGCTGTTGTGGGATTTGAAGCATTCAGGAACCAAAGGAGGTGGGTGAAAGGGATGGAGGCATTAGAGAGACTCCCTTCTCCTTCCCAACTATGTCTGTTGGACTGCCACACTAGCAAGAGTACAGCTGAAGTTTGCTGCAAAGCTTCTATGTCTCTGACCTCCCTTTCAAGCAGTATTTCATTCTGCTTCAGCCATGTTAAAATGACTTGTCTGTAATCAATACAGAGTTCCCATTTTCATGTGATACTAAAATGTTCCCAGAACCTGGTGACAGACTGACTCCAGAGGTCAATCCATGCCTGTGCATAGAAGATAGTTTCTTGTGCTGCTGCTAATGGGGTTTTGAGTTATTGAATATCTGACTCTACAGAAAATCTTTATTCTCTTGTGCAGGGGAAGGTACCATTCCTGTGGAGTCGAGTGACATTGTGCCCACGTGGGATGGGATCCAGCATGGGGAGCGGTTACGAACCATGTCCTGCAGTGACAAAATCTTACGCTGGAATATACTTGGCTTGCAAGGAGCACTGCTGTCACACTTCATAGAACCGGTTTATCTCAGCTCTGTTACACTTGGTATGAGACCTGCCATCCTTTCTGGGCTGGGATGGATGTGCTGCCCTGCTCCTTAGAACTGGGCTGCAGTGACAAGTAACCTCCCTTCCCCAAGTGATGGAAAAGCTTGTTTGTGGAGGCTGTAGGAGTAACAGACTGAAATGTTCTTGGCAGAGCTGTGCTGTTTGGAAGTGAAAAGGGAGTTTGTGGATTTTATGCTGTGGGTGGAGTGGGTTTTTCTCCAAGGTTCTTGATTTTTAGAAGGCACATGTGATCCAGGAGGGCGAGACAAAAATTGCCCATTTGTGTCTTTGGTGAGAAATGTTGCAGTCTATAACCTTCATCTTACACACCTGGGATACACATAGCTGTTGCTGATCCACATGCCTGTGAGCTTTCTGGGGCTTGTGAGAAGTGCTGTTATTCTCGGGGCTTGGCCTGTCCATCACCCATGCCATTCCTGTTTCCTAATGCCTTCACGTCTGTCTTCACAGGTTACTTGTACAGTCAGGGTCATTTAACACGTGCAATCTGCTGCCGCGTGGCAAGAGATGGGAACGTGCTGCAGGAAAAGCTCCAGGCTCCGTATCACATTAACCATCCTGAGGTAGTGCGGGCTTGGCACCTCTTCGTCCTTCTGTCCCCCCCTTCCACCTCTGCCCTTGGGTTTGGGCCTCACCAAGGTGCTCTGCAGGGGAGTCACCTGGCAGAAGCTCTCCAGCCCAGGGTCAGGAGGTTAATGGCCAGAAACCTGCCCCCTCTGTTTCATCCCACAGTGCCTGGGGGTTACTGGGAATTACTTGGTCTGGGAATAAGGAGACCACAGCCACCCCTGTAGCCTTCAGCTTAGTAAGAACCTAGGGCTTGCTGCTCTCAGGAGTTTGGGATCAGCTGAACCCCTGCCTGCAGGGGATGAAGAGGCAAGAGGCTCCCCTTACCATCGAGCTTGTGCAGCAGGACCAGCATTAAGAAACCCTCTTACCTCTTACGCAGGTTGGGCGAGTCAGCGTGTACGACTCTGCAAGGCAGACGGGCAAGACAAAGGAGTCTTCGGTGAATTGGTGTCTTGCTGATGAAAGCGAAGTTGAAGTGTTGGATGGCACAAAAGGGAAAGTAGATGGGTAAGAAGAGCCTTTCCTGACTCTGCTTTTCTGTTTGGGGAAAGGGGGGCAGCTCTGAAGTCATGAGTACACTCTGTGCTGTTACAGCACCTTACATGTGGGGAGGGTTGGAGAGAGGCATTTCAAACTGACGTGATTGAGTGCTCTTGAAGCAAAACAAAATATTGCCCAGCCCAGCCCCTACAACAGAGCCTTGCTGAGCCAAGAAATCTTGCAGGCATCCAATTGTGGGGTTTTCCCTGAGCCCTCTGCTCCTCTTTGCTCTTTTGAGCATCATGTCCTTCATTGCTGCATTTGTCTTCCTTTTCAGACCAAAGCTAGAGGTGTCTCGTGTGTCCAAGAGGAAAATGTTTGCCCTGTTCCAGCAGTTATGTGCCAAGAACAACTGCAAAGACCTGCAGAACCTCTCGGTGTACTCAGATGCTAAGGAGGCAGCCACGGCATACCAAGAAGCCAAGCAGTGCTTCTTCAGCACGCTGGAAGAGATGGGCTACGGCAGCTGGATCCGCAAACCCCAAGAGGAAGATAATTTCTCTTTCCCTGATGCATAATGAGACACCCTGCGTGTGTGGGGGGGTGAGAGTGCACAGACATGTGCATGGGTGTTTGCGTCCTTCTTTCACCACCTTCTTTTTGAAGTGGAATCCGGAGTGTGCAGCAGTTTCCCCTATAGGCCTGGCTGCCTTCTCTCTGCTCTTGTTACTCTGAGACCCTGCCCTTTCTCTTTTTAGAACATGCATGAAAATTACTGTCTTTTTTTTAAGCTAGGGCAGGCTCAGTCCCCGTTTGCTTTTCTGTTTTTTGTCTCCTCATTTTTTAAAAGAAGGCACAAGAAACCAGAGAGATTCTCAGACTGTGAGCTTGAAACCTCTGGACCGTGCACTACAGATCCCTCTGGCAGGTTTTGAGGCAAATTTTCTCTTTTGAGAAAAAAAAAAAAAAGGCCGACTGGCTGGTTTTATGTGTCTCTGTCAGAAGGTGGCTGGCAGCCTGTTTGAGCTGGGACATGGGACTGATCTCTGCAAGATGCCAGCAGGACCACCATAACATTCTGCGTTAATAATAAAAAAAAGAAAATTTCTGTAGTATTAGGTGGCTCTGTGCCGTGGGTGTGTTAATTCCTGCAGAGTGAAAGAGTGGCCCTGGGTGGGAGTTGGAGAGGAACAGAGGTGAATTATCATTTGCTAAACGATGAGTGGGTCTGTGTAGAACTGGCAGTTGTGAATTAAGCCTCTTGCCTTAAGCCAGGGGCTCACTGGGCAGAATATAGCCCTCACAGGGCTTGAGCATGCCCTGAAATGACAGGGCAGGGTTCTCCTGGCTCCTTCCCCCACCTCTGTCTCTAGGATGGGGTGTCAATTCTCCAGTCTTGGGAGGTCACTTGGGAGGCGGCTGGTGGTGGCTGCAGGCCATGTTGTGTGTCTGCTTATGTCTGAGCTCAACCACATGCCAGACACGCTTGTAGAAGGTGGGAAGTAAAGATGCTGTTACCAACAGCAAGTTTGTTAGATGTTGTAAAGCAGCCTCCTGTTGGAGCAGCCCCTTTCCCGATGCACAGTGTGTGCTGGCTTTGCCTGGGACGGGACAGTTGACACCAGTGAGACTGGGCAAAGAGACCACAAAGCGGTTAGCGTGGAGGTGTAGCCCAAACTGAAGAGAAGTCCTGAGGCTGGGGGAGCACAGCCTGGGGACCAAGGCCCTGGCTGTGGCTGTGCCTCAGGCTTGTTCATCTATTCCCGTGCAGCAGGAAAGGATGCCAGTGGGCAGATGTGCTGTGGCCAAGCAGGTTAAACGCTTGCTGAAAGGCTGGCTGTCATGGGCTCACCCTCCCTGCAGCTGCCAGACAGCACTCGGACACTGACTGCGGCGCAGAGCTGCAAGGGGTGGCAGCAGCCTTGGCATCCTGCTCTCCCCTGCGCACAGAGCAGGGCCCCGGTGGCAGCAATGGCACAAGGGCAGAGCTGGGGGCTCCTCTGTCTGTGGCGGCCCCTCCTTCATGCTGCCGGCTGCTCAGGGTGCTGTGCCTGGGGCTTTTGGGGCTCCTGCTGTGCTATCTGCACCCTCCTGCTCTCCTGGGACTTGTGGGTCTCCACCCCCCACCGGGGTGCAGCAGGACCCCCCAGTCCTGCACTCACCCAGGGCTGTACCAACAGCAGAGGGGCTGCAGAGGTGGGACAAAGCAGGACAAGCCCTGGTGCAGGGCTGGTTTAGGGGCAAAGCTCTTAACATTTAAGTATTGCGGCAGGCCGCTGAGAGGAGGAGGTCCAGGAGCATCAGCTGGAGCAGCCCGGGATTTCTCTGGCTGGGTGAAGTGCTGGGATTTAAATTAATTTCTAGCGTGCGGCTTCCCCTGGCACTGTGTGCTGCCAGCCCCCGTCTGCGCCACGCTCCCCCCAGCACAAAGGATTAGTGGTATTTATAGCAAACGCTCCATTTCAATTTTCCCCGATGAGGCCAATTCCTGCCGGCGAGGGAGAGCAGGGGAAGTGCTGCCGCTGCTGCCGGACTGGCCAAGGCTGCCAACCCGGCACACTGGCTCCCCTGCGTGACCGGTGGCCTGGCTGCCGGCTGCTCCGGGCTTGAGTTGCAATGGATTTGTATTTTCCTTTCCCCTGCACAATTCATCTCGTGGCTGCTCTTGGCTCCAGTGCACCAAGCCTTGAGTTTAGCAGGGGACAGTGGCACTGTCGCAGCCTGGAGCAGCCCCTGGCGCTTGCTGCCCTAGCCCTGCCTGCAGGTAGGACCTAAAAATAGCATCCTCCTGCCTGGTACACACGCTCACCTCGAGGAGCCAGAGCAGAGCAGTCCCATCCTCCTGCCCATGCCTCTGTTCCTGCTGCATCCTGAAGCTCTGCCCGGCTCCTGGGAGCCCAAGGAATGTGCAGGGGTCTGGCAGGGTTTGGGGGCTGCCCGTAGGGGCTGCGGCACCTGCCCCAGCCCTGCATGGCCCTGCGTTGTTGCATTGGTGGGAGGAGATGCGGCGAGCAGCCGGTGCGCCCAGGAGCACGGGAGGGAGCCAGGAGCATCCCCGTGGGGCCAGTTTCATGCTGCTGTGCTCCCTCCTTCAGCTATTGGGATTTTGCTCCTCCAGAGCCAATTATTCCCTGGCTTTTTCCCTTGGTCATAGGGAGCCAGAGCCCACCCCAGCCCCAGCTGCATCCTGCTCCCTCCTGCCCGTGGGGAGTGGTGTAGGATGAAATGACACTAAATCGAACCAGCCCCCTCCTGTGTGAGTATTTATTGGTTTGCAGTGGCTGCCTGGAGCCCAGCACCCAGCTCTGGCCCTGGGACCGGCTGGCCCCTGGCTTGGTGGCTGGGAGAGGGTGCGGAGCTCAGGGTCCCTCGCTGTCCCTGGGGCCGGCGGGGAGGGCGGGCGACCACCCGGGCATTATTTGGAGGTGGGGGTGCCCTGGCCGAGCTGCAGCAGGGAGTTGGTGGCGTAGTTCTGGAAGAGGGGCTGGAGAAACATGCCGACGGTGCCGAAGACACAGACAAAGACGAAGATCCATAAGAAGAGACGGTCGATGACCATGGCCACGTACTTCCAGTCCTCGCTCACCTGTGTGGGGCCAGAAGAGATGCCAGGTGGGGCCGAGGCCTCCAGCATCACCCAGTGCTGCCTGTGCCGCTCTCGGCAGACAGCTGGACTGAGAGCTCAGCGGTCCACAGAGCTCCAAATCTGCTCCCTCAGCACTGCAGCTCCTGGGGCTGCCTGCCAGCCCACCATGAGCCCTGCGGAGCTCGTTCCCCCCACTGCTACCTGGACCACCAAGCCCGGGAAACTTATCTCCCTGGTGAGCTGAGCTGGGGGCAGCGGGCATCATCCCCTGGCCCTGCAGTCCCATCTGGGGCCGGCTCTGCCAAAACCTGCAGCCTCATGGTGCCCCACAGGGTCAGGCCTCCCAGGAGCCTCCTGGGTTTCCAGAGCAACTGCTCTGGGTTGGGGCTGCAGCAGTGGGTCAGGCGCCCAGGCAGGGGTTGCAGGGGGTCCCCAGGCATGGGGCTGGGCAGGGATCCCCTTGGTGCCTGTGCATGTCCCTTCCTGGGAAGCAGCTGTGCACCAGCAAATGTTCTGCACCCTACAGCTATATAAGCACATCACAGCCCTGCCTGCATCCTGCAGCCCTGCATGCACCCCACAGCCCTGCCCCCCCAACAACAGCCCTGCCTGCACCCCACAGCCCTGCCCGCCCCCAGCAGCCCTGCTCGCAGCCCTGCCCGCCCCACCGCGCGCTGCCCGCCCTTGCCCTGACTCACACTCTGGTCGTCGTCCTCGCTGCGCATGTGGTCAGCGATGAAGCGCACGCCGTCCACCGCCTCTTCCAGCCCGCAGGCGCAGCCAGCCGCAGGGGCTGGTGCCTGCCCCTGCTGCTCCCGGTAGCCATTGAGCCCCTCAGCCTTGGCAGCGCCAGGGTTGGCGTAGCAGGTGCAGGCGCGGGCACCAGCCTGGAGGAAGAGGGTGGCAGTGGCGGCGCGCTCCTGGGTGTGCCGGCGCTGGCGCAGGCGCTGGCGTGCACAGTTCTGCCGCGGCTGCTTCATGAAGAGCAGTGCCGGGAGCTTGCGGAGGAAGAGGGTGCGGACCCAAGGTGGCATGGTGTGCGTGGTGGGTGAGCGGTGGTGCACATTGAGGACGCAGACACTGGTGACGATGGAGAAGGTCACCAGCACCATGGTGAACATAAGGTACTTGCCCACTAGTGGCACGTCCAGCGACGTGGGTGGCACAATCTTGGAGATGAGCAGCAGGAAGACGGTGAGGGCGAGCAGGACAGAGATGCAGAGCGTCATCTTCTCGCCGCAGTCGGACGGGAGGTAGAAGACGAGGATGGCCAGGGAGGTGATGAGAATGCAGGGGATGATGAGGTTGATGGTGTAGAAGAGCGGCTTGCGCCGGATGATGAAGTCGTAGGTGATGTCCACGTAGGTGGAGTCATCGGGATTCTCATTGCGGCGTCCTGGCAGTGCCACGATGTCCCACTCGCCGCTGGGTGTGAAGTCATCCAGGCTGGCCACCTCGCTCTTCAGCACCAGGTCGATCTCGGTGCGGTCATAGGTCCAGGAGCGGAACTTCATGGTGCAGTTCTGCTGGTCGAAGGGGAAGTGCTTCACCTCGATCTTGCATGCACTCTTGTAGATGGCCGGCGGCAGCCAGAAGATGCTGCCATCGTAGGAGATCACCGCATTGGAGTAGAAGGAGACCTCGTACATCCCATCAGCACTGGGGTGAAGGGATGCGCCATCAGCCCTGGCCCTGCCCCAGCTGTGCAATGGCACCGCCCTGAGCCCTGGGTGGGGCTGGGGCACACACAGCCCCCCCAAGAAAACCACCTACTTGTTGTAGAGCACCACATCGGGCAGCCAGATGTGCTTGGAGGGCAGGCGGACTTTCTTCATGTTGTCAAAATCCTCCGGCTTCCAGGTGAGGCGGTAGTCTTCCCACTCCTGTGGGTGGGCAGGCAGGCTCAGCTCGGCCTGGCCGTGGGTAGGGGCGGGGTCAGGGCAGGGTGGGCATGGGGGTCCCACACAGGGTGTATGGGGGGGACCGGGGTGGGGGGGTGGTCAGGTCAGGGTGGATATGGGGGTCCCACACAGGGTATATAGTGGGGTGGGCAGCGGGTCAGGACTGGGTGGGCATGGGGGTCCCACAGAGGGTGTATGGGAAGGCTCGAGTTGGGGGGGATCAGGGCAGGGTGGACATGGGGGTCCCACACAGGGTGTATGGGGGGCCCCGGGGCAGGGTGCAGGGGAGGTGCAGGGCAGGGTGCAGGGGGGACGCAGGGCAGGGTGGACACGGGGGGTCCCGGGGCCATGGCGGAGTGCAGGGCTCCCACCTGCGTCAGCCAGACGTTGGTGGTCATGATCTGCTCCCGCTCGTGCTGTGGAGTGAATGGGGGCTGGTTACTTGGTGTGCCGGGGGCTGGGGGGGGAGGCTGCAGGGCCCCCTCCCTTTCCCGGTGGATGGGGGAGCAGAGCCCCGGCCAACTCACCACGCTGATGAGCTGCGCCAGCGACACCATCAGCTGCACGGTCACCAGCTCGGAGCCGTTGGTCGCCGGCCGGATCAGCTTGTTGTAGCGCGCGGGGTCCAGCAGATACTCAACCAGCCGCTCCTCCGTGTCCGTGCCCAGGCTCCCTGGGGCGCAGCAGGAGGCTGAGCCCCACGGTGGCGGCCAGGGTTCCCCGGGACCATCCAGACCCCCCCACACACCTCCCCAGGGCTGAGCCTGTGCCCACCCCGGGGGTCTGGGCCTGGCAGCTCGAGGGCGGGTGTGAGGGTTGAGGGTGTCACAGCTGCGTGCAGGGCAGGGGGGGTTGGGGGGGGGAAGAGGGGGCCTGGGGGGCTTCGGTGCCTCGGAAGGAGCAGCTGCGGGAGGGTGGGGGCAGGCCCTGCAGCCCCGGTGCTGACCGGACGGCGAGACTGCAGCTGGGTGTCCCCCCCCGCCCGTCCCTGCCTGTCCCTGCCTTCCCCCCGGCACCGCCCCGGCCGAGCGGTTCGGGCAGCCGGAGCCCCCGGGCCCGGCGGTGCCGCGGTGCCCCGGAGCGGGGGGGGGGCGGGGAGCACCGGGACCACCGCCGGGCCGGGACAGCGGGGGGCACCAGCACCGCAGCGGGGCCGGTACCGGGTCCATTCCGGTCCTGTGCGGGGTCGGTACCGGGGCGGCAGCGGAGGGACCTGTGCAACAGGCGCAGCCCCAGGGACCGACCCGCTCCCCTCCCCGCCGGTGCCGGTGCCCGCCCCCCCCCCGCCACGGTCTCCCGGTACTTACGTCTGAGGGCGGCGAGGAGGCAGAGGACGCGAAGCAGCGCCATGGGGGCGGCCCGCTGCCGGTGCCGCTGCCGGTGCCGCTGCCGGTGCCGCTGCCCGGGCGCTGTCCCCGGTGCTGCCCGCGCTCTCCGCGGTGCTGGAGCCGGCGGCGGCGGCCCGGGCGGGGCGGCCCCGGGCGGGAGGCGGTGCCGGGCGCTGCGCCGGGGCCGCCCCGCGCTCCCCGCTCCGTCGCCGTCACCGCCGCCGTCAGCGGCCCCGGGGCCGCCCCCGCCTCCGCCCCGCCGCGCCCCGGGGACACCGGTGGAGCAGGGGACACCGCGGGGGGGGTTTCCACGACTCTACGCACCAGCGGGGTCCAGCCCCCGCCGCCCCCAGTCCCTGCACGGTCCCAGCGGGGCGGGGGAGCCTCGGGGCGGGAACCGAGGGGGGAGCGGAGGCCGGGGTGGGGGTGGGGGGGAAGCTCCGAGGCAGATCCCGGGCCCCGGTGCCCCCCCCGGCCCCGCCACACACGGGGGAGGGTGTCTCGGGCCGCGGGACCCCCCCCCGGACCTCAGGGACCGCTCACCACCCCCCCCAGGGCTCCAGCCCCCACCGTGCCCCCCCGCCCCCCGCCGGTGCCTCCCGTGCCCCGCCCCCCCCCCGCCGGTGCCCCCCAGCCCCAGGCCACCACGTGACCCACACGTGACCCCCTCCCGACCAGGGGCGGGGCTCGCCCTTCCCGTTCGCCCCGCCCCCTCACTTTCCGGAGCGCCTCCCCGGCGTCACTTCCGGCTCGGCGGCGCCTCGCCCGGTTCTGCGACCGCTTCCGGCGGTTGAGGCACCGCCCCTTCCGCTGGCGACGGGAGGGGTCACTTCCGGAGAGTGGGGCCGTCCCGCCGCCATCTTGGGCCGGCTCCGGGGGCTGCGGCGGCGGCGGCGGCGGAGTGGGTCCCTCCATGGGAAGATGCAGCGGGCGGGGCCGGAGGAGGCGGCGGGGTCGCAGGCGGCGGCGGGGGGGCCCGGGCGGAGCGGGGCCGAGGTGGCGGCGGCCCCCGCCGGGCGGCTCCTGAGGCGGGAGCTGCGGCTGCTCGAGTCCATCTTCCACCGGGGCCACGAGCGGTTCCGCATCGGCAGCGCCTGCCCCGACGAGATCAGCTGCGAGTTTGTCCCGGGGGCCGGAGCACGCGCCGGTGCCTCCGGTTCCCGGGGGCCGCCGCCGGGGCCCGTCCGCATCCACTGCAACATCACGGTGAGGCCCGAAGGAGGGCACCGGCCCGCTGCGGCGGGGTGGGGGGGCACCGGCGGGAGCGGCCTTGGGACCGAGAGGCCACACCGACCCGCCTCGGGGAGCCGACCGAAGCGGGGACCGGGGCTGCCGGCCATTGGGCGACCGCGGCCCGTTGGAACTCGGCGGCGTTGCGGGCACCGGCCCGCCCCATGCGGCTTGGGGCGAGCTGGGCCCGGGCCCCGCCGTCCCCTGGGGTGGCCGGGGCTGGCCGCGGGGCACGGCGGGGACTGAGGCCGGAGTCAGGCGGCCACGGGGGGAGCTGCCTCCGGCCCCCCACCTTCCCCGGGACCCTGTGCGTGGGATGCAGCCCGCGCTCGGGCCCCGAGCTCCATGAACCTTCCTCTACCAGGAGAACAAACCCCGGAGCCTTTCATGTGCGACCGGTGGGCACAGGCAGCGCCGGGGGGAACATGGGCTGCTCTTGCTGTCCTGATGGCCCCTTCCTCCCCTGTGCGAGACTCTGTGCACCCCTTTTCCCTGCTTGGCCCGGGCTTTTTTGGGGGGGGGGGGGCGCTTCCCAGGTGGCCCTGACCGGTGATGCCTGGAGGAGGGGGTACTTGTGGCCTCAGCATTGTTGGGCTTTTCACATCTGCTGTGGCTCATCCTCGCCTGGGTTTTGGGGGATCCTGATTGAGGGTGGGTTTGTAATGGGGCACAGATCCCATCTCTCGTGGCAAGTTACAGCTGGGGTTGCAGCTCCAGACGAGGAGTGGCAGAGTGTGGAAAGCCCCCGGTGCGGATGCTGAACAGGGCCGGTGTCTGTGATTTTCCAGAGGGGCAACTTGGGAGCATTGTCAAAGGCTGTCAGCAGCTTTGCCCTGGATTAAAGGTGCCTGCTTGGCATCTGCCCCTGTGCGGGTGCTGTCGGGTCATGCACCCCTGATTCTTCTCCTGCAGCACTTCTGGTCCAGAGCTGGCAAGGCAAGAGGCCTGCAGGGCAGCATAAAACACCCTTGGTGTCCTGCCTTAACTGCTTTCCCACCCCCAAGGGCCCCGGTGACCAAAGGGGTGGCCAAAGCATCACCACCCTCCATCTTCCACCCCACTCCCTTGGGCTGGGGGGAAGTGGCACAGTGCTGAGCCACAACAGTGTGGTTGGAGCGAGGGTTTGTTTTGCCCTTGGCCTCGGCATTAGCCTGGAGGGTGGACGCAGTCACTTGTGGGCCGTTCTGCTGATCTCTGCAGTCTGGAGGGATGTGTTTGTGGGAGATGTGGGGCTGCAGCTCCCTGTCCTGCCTGGTTCACTGCTCTGTTCCCTGCCAGCTGCGTCGGTGGGACAGAGGCAGCAGCACAAACATCACCTTTTCCTTCTCTCCAGGAGTCTTATCCAGCTGTTCCCCCGATATGGTCTGTGGAGTCGGATGATCCGAACCTGGCAGCTATCCTGGAGAGGCTGGTGGAAGTCAGGAAAGGAAACACGCTGGTGAGAGGACGCTGCGTGGGGAGAGGGGAGAGGTGGGAAGAGGCTGGCTGCTTCGGGAGGGTAAAATCCTTGCTGTGTGCCTCCAACCACCTGAGGCAGGGGGTACGTCTGGTCTCATAACGGTGCAGGAAATTTGGGATGAGCAGTTCTGTCTTCTTTTGAATTTGATGCTGGGGTGTGATTTTTTTCCCCCATGTCCACTGCTGCTTGGAGCAGGAAGGGGCAGCCTCTGGGCCTTTGCTTGCTCATTTGTGAGGGAAAGTGTGGCAGCTAAGCTAACGCTTAGCTTGGCGTATGGGTCTCTGCAATTCTCTGACACTTGTCTGATTTCTGGACAGCTTTTGCAGCACCTGAAGCGAATAATCTCTGACCTGTGCAAACTCTACAACCTCCCTCAACATCCAGATGTTGAAATGCTGGACCAGCCTCTGCCGGCAGAACAGGTGAGTGACTTGGGAGGAGACTTTTTGAGCTCATAAAATGAGTTCCCTGGAGTTTGCTTTAGAGGCTGAGGCTTCCTAATCCCTGAGGGAGGAATGCAGCAGGTGAGGTGTTCATCTCTTCTCCCTGGGGTGGATTCCTGTCCTGGGTGATGCCAGTCTGCTCTGTTGGGCCTCTGGTATAGTTTCCTGTAAAGGTTCTTAGCTTCACTCTGCTTTTTAACTTGGTTCTGCTTGTAAATCCCTGTTTAACCTTGCCTCAGAAGGGTCTGGGAAGGCAGGAGAGCCTTGCCACAGGAAGCTGACAGTGCAATCTTCGTCTCTGTCCTTTTGTCCCTGTAGAGCACACAGGAAGAGGTGTCCTCTGAAGAGGAAGATGAAGAGATGCCAGAGGTAAGTGCCGCCTCGCCGTATGAGGAAGTACACCGGAGAGCTGAGCACAGGGAGATGTCTGCTGAAAGGTGCGAGGGCACAGGGATTGTGTCTGGGAGGAGCTCGTGGAGTCCAGACAGGGAAGAGCCTGCTGTTTGGCTCAAAGGCTAGATTGCTCTCAGTGTTTCACTGCTGGGGACCCAGGTCCTGAGCCACGGATGGGAGTGATGTGTTCACAAACCACAGGGGACCGCAGCAGCTGAGAGGCGTAGCCATGGCCTCCAAAGGCATGCAGACAAGCTGAGAGTGGAGCCCCTTGGACAATTTCTCTCTCGGCTCACGCTGCTGTGCTCTAGAGCCTGAAATTTACACACGAGCGGTGGGATTTCCGGGTTGCCATTGCTGGCAGGGAAATCACACCATGAAAATGGAACTCCCACAGAGAGGATTAGGTAGGATGGCTGAGCGTGTGAGCGAGCTAATTGGCAGGAGTGGCAGAGTCAACCATACTTCACTGCAGGCTGAGAATATCATGCTGCAAAACCCACAGGCTTTGGTTGTTTGATTTGCGGTTTAGAGATCTCTAGAAGTGGGTGGAATAATCTTGAATCTCCATGGTGATGTTTAGTGATGCCTCGCACGCTTCTGGGGTGTGAGAGGCATGGGCACCAAGTCAGCAGCACTGCAGAATCTGGGGGCAGGTCACTTAGCAGCAGCATGCCTGGCAGTTGTTGGGGTTTTCGCAAAGTTAATAGCTTGCTAAATCAAGGATGTCGTTCACCATGGTCCCCGGAGAAAATGAGGAGGCTTAAACTGGTACCAGCGTAACCTTGCATATCTGCAAACTTGCTGCTTTGTGGCAAATTTGTGGTCTGTGAGTCCTCCCACTCCTGTGGACTGGAAAGAAATCCTTGGAAACTGAGTGTTCCCCCTCATGCTTTCTGCTAACACCATGCATTGTTGTGCAGGGACAATGCTTTCACTTAGAGCAAAGGTTTCTTGCTGAGCAGTTGGATTTGCTGGGCTGTCAGAAGAGCAAAGCAGCAGAGCCGTGCCCTGGTGCGGAGATGCATTATGCAGGTTAATCCACTCGAGGGATTTTCTAGGAGGATCTATTTTCCTATGTGACAGTCTAAAAATGTCAAAGCCTTTCCAAAAATGCTGCTCATCCAGAATAGCAGCAGCTAGCTTGGAGAGGCTGAAGTAAACACTTGTTCAGAGGAATTAATACCAGCCCTGGAGCTGTGTGTACCCGCAGCCATTTGCAGGTAGCTTCCGGGTAGCTGAACCCTGAGTGCAGTAGTCACTGTGCATGGCAAGAGATCTCTGCAGTGGCCCCTGATTGCTGCGACTGGTTTTTACTGGTTATTAACACTGGGGTCTTGTACACATCAGCCCGATGAGTGTTGTGGAAAGGGATGAGGGGCAGAGCCTCTGCTGGGGTTAGGGAGAGTGTCAGGGGCGTGCTGTGCAGGGGGAAGCTGAGCTGATTTACAAGGAGCCTCCAGACACACTGTGAAACACATCTTTTTGAGGGGAAAACATCCTGCACCACTGAATTTTTTGTGTGAGGGTCTCCTTCACATGCCAGTGACCTGTGTTTGTGTTGGTTTTTTTGCTCGTGAAGGGGAAACAACGCAGCCCAGCAGCACTGTGCCAAGTGTCTGCAAGTTGTTCCAGCCATCCAGAAATGTGGAACAGGGTTGTTTGAGCCACATGCGTGCTGAGATTCAAGTGCCCTTCAATTGCATGGGGCTTGTTGCGGAGCATATATAAGATTAATGGCTAATTATAAACAGGCATGAGGGCTGGCAGGGAAGAATCCAGCAAACAAAGAACCTGTATGAGCCCAATTTAATTCTGGAAGGGGAAGTGTGCCGCTCTGCCTGCTGGCTTTGTTATGGGAGGGCGGCAGGGGCCCAGTGGCTGAAGTTTCTTCACTGAGCATGCCCAGGCCTTGCGTCTTCTGCCACATTTGTGCCTTGAATCAGGGCTTGGGACTTACTGTGGAGAGTTGAGACAACTGGAGAGTTGCACTGGGAATCGTTCCTGGTTTAGGGCAGCTTCCGTCCACAGTACTTCCAGCAGGGAGGAGTGAAGACTTGTCTCTACCAGTTCTCCTCTCCCTTTCCCAGGACACTGAGGACTTGGACCACTATGAGATGAAAGAGGAAGAGCCGGCAGATGGGAAGAAGACAGAGGACGAAGGCATTGGGAAGGAAAACCTGGCCATTTTAGAGAAAATAAAAAAGAACCAGAGGCAAGATTACTTAAATGTACGTGTCACCCGGCGGGATGGCGGGTTGGGGAAGCAGAGGGACCCAAGGGTGAGAGCGATGGAGGCACCTGCTAGCCCTAAATCAAAGGGGCTGTCTCTGGCCAAAGGTACAGCAGTGGCTCTCAGGGGCTGGCATGGCTGATGCAGAGAAGTCTGTGAACTGCCTGTGCAGCTCAGGGAAGTAAGTGTGGGCCTCAGGTGCCCTGAGGCATTGGTGCTATGTGGGGCAGCCTTCCTGCCAGTGAGATCTGGGGTTCCTCTCTGCTCCCAGGAGCTGCACCCTACTTTGGGCTGTGGAGATGGCTGGTGGGTTGTGCTTTTATACTCCTGGGCTCAGATTCTTACACAGTTGAGAGGGCACGGAGGTGTTTCTGCTGCAGCTGCACTGCCTGGGGTGGCGTATTTGGGGCAAGGGAAGTTGCTGTAGGGGGAAAGGGGAAGACTGAGAGGTGGGGGACATGGTAAGGTCTAGTTTAGAGGCTGGATGGGAGTTATAGCTCAGGTGTTGGCCTCATAAAGCAATGGCCATGGTGGGTGGAGTGTAACAATGCAACTTCCCTCCTCCCAAATTCCTTGTAGGGTGCAGTGTCTGGGTCTGTGCAGGCCACCGACCGGCTAATGAAGGAGCTCAGGGATATTTACCGATCACCAAGTTTCAAGGGCGGTAAGTACTGCGGGGAGCTCGAGGGAAGGGGCTGCTGTTCGTGCCAGGGTTTTCCTCGTTGTTCTGGGTGGCACCTAATGGGCCTTAGAGCTTTTGTGCTCTTCTCAGCTGGAGAGAAGATCTCCAGCCTTCAGTGACTGTGGCTCTGTCAAGAGCGAGCAAAACTGCTTTACCATCTCTGTTCCCTGCCAGTGCTGGATGGAAGTGAGGAGTGTGCTGTGGGTGGGATGATTATCTGGCTTTGAGGGTGATGGTGCTCTTACCCTTTTCCCAAGCCAAAGGACTTGGGAAAGAGCAGTCGTAGGAAAACCGCTGCTCTCAGGATGGTCCTTCTGGATAAGTGCTCCTTTTCGGGGGGTGGGTGTCAGTGCCAGGCTGGGTTTGTGCTGCAGGGCCAAGGGAATTTGAAATCTGGGTGGTGGCTCGACCCCATGTTCAGTCTGTCCCTGTAGTGACACACCTCTTCTCTGCCTTGCAGGATACTATGCAGTTGAACTAGTGAACGACAGCCTGTACGATTGGAACGTCAAACTCCTGAAGTAGGTGGCATAGCTTGGGATAATGCAACTGTGGTGGATCTTGGTGGTGGGACCAAAATGTCCCTGTGAGCCAGAGGGGAAGTGAGCAGGGCAGGGGAGCACCTGGCAGACCTTGGGTTAGCCTCTCTCGGGCAGCTTGCTTGCTGTCTCCACATCAGAAAGGAGATGACATCTCCAGAGAAACGTGAGATAATCTGAGGGCTCTGCAAGTCTGTCTGCTGTTCCTAGAGTCCTGGAAGAGGTGCATCAGACAAAACCCCGAGCTTTCACACCCTCCAGACACCAGTGCTGCCTTTTCCTTGGGCCAGGCAGTCTTTATTTTTAAGCTGGCAGCATGCAAAAAGGGTGTGATGGTCTTCTCTGCAAACCGGGAGCAGAATGCTGACAGCCCGTGCTGTCGCTGCCCTCTGGGTGAGAACCTGAGGGCCCACGTGGCAGCCAGGTTGTGCAGGTACGGTAGCTCTGGGGTTTGGTGGCAGTGAGCGTGGCCAACTTGAGGTGCATGACCTTGACTGTGACCCTCTGGGGTTTTCCTTCGGCAGGGTTGACGAGGACAGCGCTTTGCACAATGATCTCCAGATCCTCAAAGAGAAAGAAGGAACAGATTTTATCCTCCTAAACTTCTCCTTTAAAGTAAGGCTTCCCATACCTCCCCCTCCTCGAGATACGCCTGCCTCAGTGAGTCATCAGAGAAGACATTTCTCAATGGCTTTGCTTCCCTTCTCTTGTTCCAGGATAACTTTCCTTTTGATCCACCATTCGTAAGGGTCGTGTCACCGGTGCTGTCAGGGGGGTAAGTAACTGTCTCTGCTCGCTGAGGTCTCCAGCACTGCTTCCTGCAACAGTTTTTTCACTAGGAGTTTATCCAGCACTGCCCCGTCCTGTTATCTCCCTGATACTGCAAAAGTAGCTCTCCTGGGAAACACAGATGAGGTGGTGGGTTTTGGTGGGGTTTTTTTGGTGCATTTTTCCATCTGAGATCTACTCTGACAAAATGGTTCATCTCTGGAGGAGTGGGTGGGTGAGGCAGTATCTGTCTCTGACATAACTTTGCCCAATTCCTTCCCCCCAAGGTATGTTCTGGGTGGCGGTGCCATCTGCATGGAGCTACTTACAAAACAGGTAGGTACTGGCTGGTACGTGGACCTGGGTAGCTGCTGCTGTCTGCCACGCTTTGTATTCCTGCTGCTTGGGCCTGCTGGGAGCCAAATCCTGCCTGTCCCCTGGCTGGCAGCTGCCTGGCATGGCTTTGCAATGCCTGTGCGAGACTCGGGAAGGGGAACCCTTTCGTTGCTGTGGGGAAATGCAACCCCTGAGTGGGGGTCCTGTCCACACTGGCCTCACTTTGTTGCGCTCTGTCCCTCAGGGCTGGAGCAGTGCGTACTCCATCGAGTCGGTGATTATGCAGATCAGCGCAACTCTGGTGAAAGGGAAAGCGCGAGTACAATTTGGAGCCAATAAGGTAGGGCCCAGTCAGTGTAAGAGAACTCGAGGAGCGGTTGGTAGTGGGATGGAGGCAGATGAGCAGACAACCAGCTCTGGCAGCTTGGTTCGCATAGGGAAGACATGTGGGATGGCTCGTACTGGGTTCTAGCTGAACTGATGGTCACCCTGTCTTCCCTTGCAGAATCAGTACAGCCTGACAAGAGCACAGCAGTCCTACAAGTCCCTGGTTCAGATCCACGAGAAGAATGGTAAGGGCTGAGGGAGAGGGTGTGCATTTCCTCTTGCTGGTCCGGGCTCCCCTAGGCTGAGTGTGCAGGCGAGCTGCTTGAGTTTTTTCTGCCGCAAGTGCAGAGATTACCTGGAGCAAGATGAGAGGCGGCAGTGGCAGCCGCTGTCTAACGCAGAGTGTGGGGCTGCAGCATCCCTCTGCCCTTCCCCACTGGTCAGTGCTGGGCTCCTTTGGCTATAACTAGAGACAGCGCATCCTTGTCCAGGTGGTGTCAGGAAGTAACCCAGAGAGAAAGCCTCCCAGTAATCTGGGAGTTGTGGCCCTTTGGAAGTGGGACATAGTGTGCTTGCACTGGTGCTTTCTGCAGCTTTTCCAGCTGTGCATTTCCAGGTGTAGGTTTGTGTTCCCCATGCAGCTTCATCCCTCACAGATCTCTCTTCTTGTTTCAGGCTGGTACACACCGCCCAAGGAGGACGGCTAGCATGGATGCTGCAGGACCAATCTGATTATCTTCTGGATGCTCCACTTGGATCTAAACGATGCCTCTTGGCTTTCTCCCAGGATGTAATAGCTTTGCCTGTTGCAGGACAATAATGGCTGTTAAAAACTCTAAATAAAACTGTGTAAGCAGTTGGACTGACCTAAAACACTTGCTGGACCCTTGCTAGCAGGCATTCTTGTTAAAACAAACTTTTGAGCCTCTTGTATCGCTGGAAACTTTTGACTCTACTCCAGTCTAGAGCGTCCTCCTTACCTATGCTATGGATTTAATTTATTTTCTTATTTCATGTACACTGCTTTTTTTTGTTACAGTGTATGATGGATGTGTATGGAAAATGTATCTTTGGAGAAAAATTACAGTTTGTTAATTTGAAGATGCTGGTCTGATTACTTCCCTGCCCCCCCCCCACCCCAAGCTGCTCTTGGGTGGATCGTACCCTGCACTGGCAGGAGCACGAAGCAAACTCCTTTGCAGTGGCTATGCCACGCTGCATCTTCAGCCTGTGGTGGGTTGGTGGATGGGGCCGAGGGGCTGTGCTGGAGGTCAGGGCATAGGAATGGCCCAGGCCTCTTGGTGTTGGCTGCAAAGCCCCAGGACAAGCCATGCAGGAGGGTCTGGAACAGCTGCCTTGGAAGAAGAAAACCAGAAAACGTTGGTGGTTTTTCTTGGTTTTTTTTTTTTTTTTCCAACAAGGGAGCAGGGCTTCTGTCCTCTCTCCCCTAGAGCAAGAACAGACTTTTCTTTATAACCTGCAAACTTACACCTCTGGAAGTGGAGAGGGGAAGATCTGGAAGGCTTTCCTGTGTCCTGCTGTGGATGAGGGGTTTGTGGGTGTATCCCAGGGCTGCCAGCTCTCACCTCAAACTTCTCCATGTCCTGTCTTGCCAAGCGGTAAGAGTTGAGCAGAGGCTTGGCTCCTTTGCCCTGTCTCTCCCCACTAACCACGTGTGGAGAAGAGAGAAGGTGGCCGAGTCCCTTGTACCTGTAATTGCTCTGCTATGCATGAAAGGTGCTGAGTGCAGGGGAGTTTGGGCAGTGCTGGATGTGATCGCTGCTCTCATCCCTGCCCAGGACTTGCTCCTGTAGCAAGGGGCCTGGTTCTGTAGGGTTTATTTTACTTTTCCTTCTCAAGCCATCATTCCTGCTTGGGTCAGTGCCACAGGGCTGAGCCCTGGCCCTTGGTGGAAGGTACTGCTGCAGTCATGCCCTGTTGCTTCGGTCCCTGTTCCTTGCTCAAATCCCCCTTGCTCTGGCCTGAGGCTGCTGGAAGGAGATGTGGATGTTGGAGCTCTTCTAACTTCTGGTGCTGTGTTCTTGGCTGGAGGGCATAGCTGACTCATTAGTGTCAAAGCTGGACCATCAGTATTAATTCACTGTGTTTGAATAAAAGTTATTAGAAAATCAAAGGGCCTCAGAAGTCCATTATCTCCTCAGGCAGCTGTTCCCCTCTTTAGGCATTGTCTTGCTCCAAGCCTTGGAATAAAAAGGTGGTGTAGGAGAGGGATTACTGGTGGCTGCTCTGTGCTTGCTGCAGGAGTGGCTCTGGCCTCGGCCGGGGATTATTTTTAAGTGCCTTGCTGAAGGACAGGAGGGTTTGTGATGCTGAGCAGCTCTGCCCTGCCCTGTGCTCTGCTCCTCTGCCCTGGACCAGCATCCAGCAGGATCCTGGAGCCTCCCCAGCCCTGCTCCTGGTGCTGGTTGGGGGGAAGGAGGCAGCCACACTCCACTCCCCTCTTTAAATCAGCCCCAAGGAACTTGCTGGTAGAGGGGGTGTAAAATGGTTTAATGAAGGTTTAAAAAGCTTGTGGTATTGCTGTTTGGTGAGGTGGGGGCTGCACCTGCTGACCCCAGTGATGGGGTTGGGTTTGGGTATACTGAGGTGGTTGGGAGAGCTCATGGCACGTGCACTCCTGAATCCTGGTGGCTTTCTGGGCCAGGATGAGTGGGAGAATTGAACAGGGCGCTGCAGGACCCTCTGTCACTTGGATGCTGACCTGGCAGGCGTTGAGGCTAGAAGCATGGCAGGAACAGCGCGAGCTGGTGTCTGGCAGGCATCTGCCTGTCCCGTCTGTTCTCACCCACCCAAGCGTCAGGATCCGTCCATCCTGCTCTGAGATGAGCTCAGCGCTCATCACCACCATGCTGGCTCAGCTCTTCTTTTGGCTTCTCGGGGAAGCAGGTGCGCTGTGCCATCTGTCACCGCTGCCGGAGACACTCCCACAGCCTTCCCCTGCGGGAGCTGGCAGGGGACGGGGACAGGGAGAGACTTCCCACAGGAGACGTATGGGTGGCGCACCACAGGGAATGCTGCCGCAGCACAAAGCCACTGAGACGGTGCTGCCTGCGCTTCTGCCCTGCTGTTGAAGCCCCCGGGAAGATTAAGAGGGAGTATTTAAATCTGCCAAAGAAAGAAAACAAACCAGCACCTTTCACCAAGCTAGCACCCGAGTTTACTGGTGCAGGCACGGAGTTTTCCTTGGCCTCGAGAAGGCGAAGCTGAAGCCAGCCAATATCCCACTGCCAGTTTGAGTGCCAGCCTAGCAGCAGCGCCTTGCCACCGCAGCGGTGGTGAGGAAATTGCCACCACTTCCTATGGTGCTGCTGGCAATCCTGCACCGCTGCTCAAGGCTGCCCAGCACCTGGATGGGGTGGGGCGCAGTGCTGGGGACCAGCCATCCCTGCCGAGTCAGGCTCCATTCTCCCAGTGCCCCCTCACAGCAGCAGGAACCCCCATGGGTAGGAGCTGGCTGGTCTCTGGGATGTTCTCCAGCCCCTGCAAACAGGAGGAACTCATGTCCTGCCCCAAACCAGGGCAGCCCTGTCCCGGGGGAGCATCTTTACCTGCAAAACCCCATCCCCATCCCTTTCTGTTGTGCTGTTGCACACGGGTGGGTAGGGGCACCCCGCAGCCTAGCTGCCAGCCCGGCAGGAAGCCAGATGGCTGGGCTCAGCTGGGGTTTTCCGGCGAGGTCTCGGTGCAGCCAGCAGAAGTAGGTCTTCGCTGGTGTGGTGGGAACCGCAGCCGCGGCGGCAACGAGCACACCAAGACCGTGCCCTCCCTCTCGTCGGGCTGTGCATGGGTGTGGGGGGGTTCCGTTCACGGGGTCCTTGCACGGGGGGTGTGGGTTGTGTCTGTGCACAGGTGCCGTACGTGGGGGGGGGTCCATGCACAGGGTTTGTGCAGGGGGTCTGTGTATGGGGGCTGGCTTGGGGGGGGGTGGTCTCTGCGTGGGAGCCACACACAGGGTCTGTGCGTGGGGTCCATGTGCAGGGTCAAGACACCTCGTCCCATCAGCTGGGCAGGGTCCCGAGGTGTCCCAGCCTCACCGGACGGGACACCCCCCCCTGCCCCGCCGCTCTCGGGGACCACGCAGCCCAGGGCAGCCGCCGGCCGGAGACATCGGCCCGGGGAGGAACGGGGCCGGGACTCCCGGAGGCTGCCAGGGCCGGTGGCCGCCCGCCCGGCCGGTGCCGCGCCGTCCCCCCGGGGCCGCCCCCTCCGGATCTGGGCGGGGACCGCCGGCCCCTCCGGCTCCGTCCCGTCCCGTCCCGCCGCCGCCGCCGCCGCATGGGGCCCCCCGGGCCGGCCTGACTCCCCCCTGCAGCCTCGCCGCCCCCCGGAGACGGGCCCCGCCGAGGAGCCGCGACGGGACCCCCCGGCTGGCCGGCCCCGGCCGGATCCCCCCCTTCCCCCACCTCGGAGCACGGAGAGACCCCCCGGGCCCCTTCCCCGGGGCCAGAGGACCCTCGGAGCCGCCCCGGGGCTGCCCCGGCCGGACGCCCCCGCACGCCCGGCGAGACCCCCCGACTCGTCCCATCGCTGGAGCAGACACCCCGGCCCCCCGCTCCCCCCTGGGACCCTTCCCCGGGGCCAGGGACCCCCGGGGAGACAGGGTCCCCTCCGCGGGACGCGGGCACCGGCACCCCTGGGGACCCGCCAGCCGTCCCCGCGGGGGCGAAGGACGCCTGGAGCCCCCCCACCCACGTCGGGGGCGAAGGCCCCGGACCCCCCCCTGCCCCTATTCCCCTCCCAGGGCTGGCCCCTGGCCGCCGAGGGTCCCGCTCCCAGGGCTGGGGGGAGCCGGGCTGCCCCGTGCCCCCGGGCTGAGCCAGCCCTGAGCCGGTGGGGCGGCCGTGGGGTGGCGAGGAGCCCCGGGGGGGCCCTGGCACCCTGCTCCTCCCCAGTCCCATGGCGGCCAAGTGGTTTAAGGAGTTCCCCTCCAACCTGAAGACGGTTTCAGAGAGGGCTCGGCCGGGCAGCGGTAGCCTGGGCAAGAGCCGCAAGAATTCGGCCGCCGAGTTGGGGGGCTGCCGGCCCGCCCCGGGGGGTGGCAAGGAGGGGGGTGGGCGGCTGTCACGGGACAACCTGCAGGGTTTGCTTCAGGCCGCCACCGGGAAGATGCGGAAGAACTCACGAGTGGAGGGGGGCACGCCAGAGGGACCCCCCAAAACCTGCAGCACCTATATCAACCGCCTCATCAAGGTGGAGGCTCACGAGAAGAACGGGAAGGGGTACCCTGGCCCCCTGCCCACTGGCCTCCCTGCCCCTGAGCAGGACAAGGGGAAGACCCCCAAGACAGAGACGGTAAGAGGGGGACCGGAGAGGAGAAGGGGGCTGGGGGGGGAGGGGGGGAGCGCGTGGCACCCACAGCTTTAACCGCTTTGGGCTCCGGCTCATTAGCCCAGCTAACCCCGGCCTTTCATCGCGCCTGGCTCTGGTGCCTTCAAATCCTGTTCAAAGCTCCCTTCATCCTGATCGCCCTTCATCTGCGGGGGGGGGGGAGCGCTTGCCAGGCCCCCTTGCCGCATCCCACTGTCTCTTATCCCACCCTGACCCCGGTACTTTGCCGCTGGTTAAACAAAGGCTGACGTAAAGCTTTTCTGGGAAGCCGGACTTTCACCCCCACACAGCCCCAGGGTGTCTGGGAGCCAGTCGGGGGTGGGGAGGGCGGTGTTACCCAAAAGGGTCCCCGAGTCCCCCCCCAGGCTCCTCCCCACCGCTGGGGTGCATAGGGATGCGCTCTGCCCCCACCCAAAGGTGCCACCGGGTGCACCCTCATGGGGTTGTGGCATTGCTCCATCTACCCCAGATGAGCTGCCATCCTGCCCCGGGGACTCCAGTGTCCCTGTCCCCTGCCTGGTGCTGCACCAGTGGCATCCCCATCACCCTCTCCCACTCCACCACCACTGTCACACCTGGTGGGACACCTGACGGGACCCCTGGCAGCCCCCTGAGGCTGATGGTGCCTGTCCCCTCCCTAGGTCATCATCCTGGAGGACTACGCCGACCCCTACGATGCCAAGCGTACCAAGGGGCAGCGGGATGCTGAGCGCCTGGGGGAGAATGATGGCTATATGGAGCCGTACGATGCCCAGCAGATGATCACAGGTACGTGCCGTGCCATGCCACAGCAACGCGGCTAGCACTGCTCCCCAGCCGGGAGTGAACGGCTGTCCCCGGAGCCGCATGGCGAGGGAGGCTCCGGGAACAGGAAAGCCGCTCGCCGCTTCCTGCGGCTGCGCAGGGCCAGATAAGAAGTGGGCGCGAGGCCGGACGCTGACCCATGCCCGCCTGCCCCTTGCCCGGTGCCGTGACCTGCTGCCATCACCCAATGGGTGCATGGGGCTCATGCAAAGCCCTCAATGCTCTCCAGCTGTCCTGGAGGATACACACAGCACCCCTGAGGGTCCCACGTGGCCGTGCCCCCCAGCCAGCGATCCCCTGGCCGGCGCGGCAGCCGCCCAGCTGGCCAGAACAACAGGAACTGACTTGGCCGGAAGCTGGAAATAAAAGATTTGCTGCTGATGGTTTTTTTCCGTGCGGGGCAGCCCGGGCTGTTTGGTGGAGCCTGGCGCCATGGGGCGAAGCAGGGGGCTGGGAGGGGTGTGAGCCCCTCGGGGTGGCCTCCCGCAGGGCCAAGCTCCAGCGCAGGGTGTAGCATCCTGCCGCTGCGGACCCTGGCCGGCCCCACCAGCATGTTTCTGTGCCCACGGCACCGGCAGCTTCGGGGCTGCAACAGCAGGCCAGGCGCCATGAGGATGGGCCCCTTCCTGCTCCGGCTCCTCCCAAGCCTGTTCCCAATGGGGTGTCCCCGGCATGGGGTCCCTGGTGCACATCCCTACCCAAGCACCAGAGTTGGGGAGGGGTATCTCAGGGGACACACAGCCCCCTCCCTGACCCACCATCCCTCTTCCCTGCAGAAATCCGCCGTCGGGGCTCCAAGGACCCCCTGGTCAAAGCCATCCTGCTGCTGGACAGTCCTGGCGAGCCTGGGGAGGGGGGTGGCAAGCCAGAGCCAGCCAAGTGGCCGGCAGGCAAGGAGGCAACGGGGAAGGGGCCACAGCTCTACGACACCCCTTATGAGCCCGGGGAGGGGGTGGCCGGGGGGACCCCAGAGCGCAGGGCAAGGGCCGGGGATGGGCGCCTGCCCGAGAATGATGAGCGCCCAGCGGGCGAGTACGAGCAGCCCTGGGAGTGGAAGAAGGAGCAGATCGTCAAAGCACTGTCAGGTAAGGGATGGGGATGGGGATGGGGACAGATTTTTTTAGTAGGGCCTGTAGTGCTAGGACTAAGGGTTTTAAACTAAAAGAGGGAAGATTTAGATTAGATATAAGGAAGAAATTTTGTATGCTGTGGGTGATGAGGCACTGGCACAGAGTGCCCAGAGAGGTGGTCAATGCCCCATCGCTGGAGACATTTGAGGTCCAGTTGGATGGGGCTCTGAGCAACCTGATTGAGTGGGCGATGTCCCTGCTCATGGCAGGGAGGGTTGGACTAGATGGAGATGGGGACATAGATGGAATGAGGCTGGGGAAGGGGGTGGGCCTAGGGCTGGGGATGGTGCTGGGGAGGGACAGAGCTAGGGATGGGGATGGAGGTAGCGTGGAGGGGGCTTATATCTCATTCCCCCCTCCCCCAGTCCAGTTCGAGGGCTCGGAGCGTCCCAAGGAGGAGGTGCCATGGCAGCACCTACGCCAGAAGAGCTGGACCCCGAAGATGCTGAAGCCGGCGGGTGCTGAACATGGCGACGGGGAGCGGGTGGACCCTGCCCTGGCACTGGAGAAGCAGCCGTGAGTTGCAAGGCCAAGCCACATGCGGCAGCTGGGGTGGGAAAAGGTGGGGGGGAGTGGGTTTGGGGGGGGGGGAGGCGTGACTGGTGCTTTGCCACCGCTTAGCGTCCCCTCGGCATCCCCCCACAGCTGGTACCATGGGGCCATCACGCGGGCCGAGGCAGAGAGCCGGCTGCAGGCGTGCCGGGAGGCCGGCTACCTGGTGCGCACCAGCGAGACTGGCAGCGGCAAGTACTCCATCGCACTCAAGTGAGTGGCATAGCAGCTGTGGAGTGGTGGTGGGGGTCCTGGCCCCGGGGAGGGAGGGCTCCCACCCTGGAGGGATGCTGTGGCAGGAGCACCCCTCCCCATTGTTCACACCAGAGCCCTGATGGGGTGGAAGCACCCACATCCCAGGGGACGGCCCCCCCCCCCCCAACCAGTTGGGGGGACCCAGGCATCCTGGCGCTGTGCTGGGGCGGGGGGGGGATGGCGTGTCCCCCTCCCTGGCGCATTGTCGGGAGCGCTGGTGGCGTTTCCTTCCTGAGGAAGCGGAGCCCCTGGAGCTGAAACAATCGGAGTGGGACGGGAACAAACAGGGGTGGATGCGGCTGTGGCCGCTGGGCGGGCGGGTGGGCGCCAGGGGCTGGCGGCACCACTGACGTCCGCCGCTCGCCCAGGACCAGCCAGGGCTGCGTCCACATCATTGTGGCCCGGACCAAGGACAACAAGTACACACTCAGCCAGGCCAGCGGCGTCTTCGCCAGCATCCCCGAGGTCGTGCACTACTACTCTACTGAGAAGCTGCCCTTCAAAGGAGCTGAGCACATGGCCCTGCTGCACCCCGTCCACTGCAAGCTGCATTAGCACTCACTAATGCCCCCCCCCAAGTGGCCTGTGACCCCCGGCCCTGGGGCATGGGGCAGGGTCCAGCCCTGGCAATCGCCACAGGAAGGGTCCAGTGGAGGACCCCTCAGCCACATCCCCAGCCCTGCAGGGACCCCACTCCTGCCTGGTGGCCACTGCCTGCCACTGGACTCCGGCAGGGCTGAGCTGCCCTTTTGCTGGGACGGATTCTGCCCACCCTGCGCCGGAGCCAACCCGCTGCAGGGCTGCCTCCAGCACTGGGGGATGCAGCAAGATTGGGATGTGTAATGAAGTAGTAAAATAAACTTGTTGGCTGAGAGGAGGCAGGTGGTCCTGGGGGGTGGGCTGGGGGCTGCAATGGGGGAAGGGATGGGGCAGGATTGGGGCTGGGGGCTGCAATGGGGGAAGAGATGGGGCAGGATTGGAGCTGGGGGCTGCAGTGGGGAAGGATTGGGGCTGGGGGCTGCAGTGGGGAAGGGATGGGGGAGGATTGGGGCTGGGGGCTGCAATGGGGAAGGGATGGTGTTGGGGTCTGCAGAGGTGCAGGGATTGGGGCCCTGAGGGTGCCAGGACAGGCAGGTGCCCAGGATGTGGGTGCTGTGGAGCATGCAGCAAGACACCCAGCCACTTCCCCGCCTGGGACCTGGCTGCCAGGCTCTGCTCTGCTGGCAGCGAGGCCATGGTGCTGCCTGAAACCAGGGCAGGTTTTTGGGGCTGGGGGCCCATCTGGTCTGACCTCAGGATGCAGCCCCTCGCCCCCCCCCCCCCCCCCCAGGGGTCACCTGCCTGCTTGGGAGAGCGGAAGCAGGTAACTCAACCCCAGACTGATGCTGGCAGAAGCCACCCTGCTTTTGGGGGGCAGGGATACTGGGGCTGCCCCAACCCACACATCTGCATCCTGCCGGGCTTTTTATAGAGTGGGGCCAGCTGGGGCGGGGGGGAATGTGGCATCCCCAGGGTGCCTGGGCACCCGCTCCCCTTGCCCTGCGGTTTCCTGCCTGGGTGCAGCTGCAGCTCCCCAGGGCGTTGCATAACCTGGCGCAGGGTGGGTTGCTGCTTGGAGCAGGGCCTGGGGAACGCTCATTGGCATGGGGCCACAGCCCGGGGATACATGGCATTGGGGGGCGCGAGCACAGCATGGGGTGCACAGCCTGGGAGGCACTTAGTGGCATGGGGGGCACGGCTTGGGGTGGTACATGGCAGGGTTAGGGGGCACAGTAAGGCATATGGTGCATGGACTGGGGGTGCATGGCCTTGACTGGAGGGGGTGCACAGCCCAGCCTGACCCTGCCACCCCCTGGAGTCACTCCCAGGCGAGGGAGACTGCAGTGACCCCTTCATTATTCCCCCCTCAAAAGCACCCACTCCATTACAAATCCAAGGCATTTATTTAACAGTCACGTTTTGCCACATTTCCCTAACACGTGCTTTAAAAATAAGCCCGGGGGGGGGGGGGGGGGCCGGGGCAGAGGGATGGGGCTGATCCAGCCAGGCCCCCCCTCCCTGACACCCGCAGCACTGCAGGGGCTAGGCCCTTCCCTGCGGGACCCCCAAACCCAGCCCCACGGGCAGAGCCCAGCCCTGCTCCCACGCTCCTATGCAGCCATGCTTCCAGTGCCTTCACCCCCAGCCACCCCAGCTTGGCCACGGCCCCGGAGCTGCCCCCTCGGGACCCATCTTGGGGACCTGCCCTGTCTGGTTCTCCACGGGGGCAAGGCTGATCCCCCTCCTCAGAGGCTGCTCCCAGCTCTGAGACCTGGGGGTGGCTTTCAGCACCCCCCGATGCGGGGGGGGGGGGCTGGGCTGTTCCCGGGGCCACATCCCAGCCCTGGGACCCCCGCCCAACCCGCAGGCACTTGCCAGTGCATCCAGCCCCCGGCTACTGCTCTGAGAAGAAATAGTCCAAATTGGTGACATGGAGAGCCCCAGGGGCCAGGGGGCCAGGGGGCGAGAGCAGGGGGGTCTCACTGAGTGGGGGGCTGGGGGGGCCCAGGGGCACCAGCACGTGCTGCGCCTCGCCTTCCTGCTTGGCCCCCCACTGCCCACCCGTCCGCCATGTCTGCTTGTACCTGCAGGAGAGGAAAGTGGTCCCAGGTGGAGGGGGGGCAGGTAGAGAAGTCATCCCCCCCCTTCCCTTCCCCTAGGCACTCACCTCACCACGATGCCAACAAAGAGGGCGATGCCCAGGAGCAGGCTCCCCCCGGCCACCAGAAAGGCATAGGGGGATGCCACAGAGTGGGCACTGGCTTCCATGACAGCCCCTGCAGCAAAGAGAGGGGATGGGCTCCTTGTGGGGATGAGGGTCCCGTGGGTTCCGGCCCCCGGCAGCCAACCCATAGACCCCTCCTCACCACCAGCGCCATCAGCAGCATCTTCCCCGAAGAGCTCGGGGGGCAGCGTGATCCCATAGGTGCCATCCTCCATGGGGAACTGCAAGAGAAGGCAGGGAGGCGTGATGGGATGGGGCAGCCCCCCCACCCGGTATCCCCTTGTCCCACGCGGGGTCATGACATCCAACCAGGAACGCGTTGTGTCCCCTTGGGGCTGAGGCCGTGCCCTACCTGCGAGCTGAAGGGTCCCATTTCAGAGGTGAGGTCCCTGGGGTCTGCAAGGGGAGGGAGGAGTGTGAGGCTGGGGGACCCCGGCCTGAGCCCCCGGCCTTAGGGCCACATGTCCCCCTCCTACCTGTCCAGGGGGTGCCCACCGCCTCCTGGCTCCACTCGCTCCACGCGCCGTGGCCAAACTCCTCCTGCGCCCGCACCTGCACCACGTGCCGCGTCCCTCGCCAGGCGTCACGGATGTCCAGCCACGTCGTCATCACCTGTTCCACCTGGAGGGGGCACGGGCAGCACGGGGGTGGGGAAAGCCTCGCTGGGGCTGGGGGACAGCCCCACACTGGGGGGAGGCGTATGTGTATCTCACCTCCGTGAAGGTCTCGGCGGGCTCGGGGCGGTAGCGGACCTGGAAGCGGAGCCAGTAGAAGCGGGGGTCCCAGGACGAGGGGTAGGACCAGTTGACGCGCAACTGCTGCGGTGCCTTCTCCAGTGCCTCCACTGTTACATTGAGGGGGGGGTCGGGCTTCACTGCTGGGGAACGGGGGGCTCAGGGCCCGGCACCATGCTGCTCAGCCGGCCCCAGCCCCTGGCAAGATGGGAGTGGTACTCACAGACGCTGCTGAGGGTGATGATCCTGTCCTCACCGGCCAAGCCGCCGGCGCCGTTACTGACGCACGTGGACACCACGAGGGGTTTGGTGTCATCAGCGCCGGGTGGCACCTTCACCCGGCAAACAAACTTCCGCGCCTTGGAGAAGTAGCGGCACCGCTGCTCTGTGGCATTCTCAGCGGCGAACCTGTGGGGATGTGGCTTGGCTGGGGCTGTGGCACACACCAGGCACGGGGCAGTCCTGGCCGACATCAGGGAAAGGGTCTGTGGGGAGGGACAGTAAAGTCCCCTGCGTCCCATGCCATGGGGTCCCAGGCACGGGTAGGTGCTAGGATGGCACTCACCTCTGCTTCACCCAGAGCATCGCCCGCGTCCCTGGGGATGGCTTCGCCTGCAGCGGCCACTCGCACAGGACATCTTTGTCATGGCTCCGCCGGTAGCAGGAGACCCGGGGAGTTTCAGGGGGCTCTGCAAGGCAGGGAGGTGCTGGGGGACGGGGGATGCCGAACTGGGTGACGCTGCGAGGGAAGCCCCTGCCCCAGCGCGGACCCACCTTCCACCAGCAGCCGCAGGGAGCGCAGCGGGCGGCCTCCCACGTAACAGCTGTAGCGCCCCGAGTCCTCGTAGCGCAGTTGCCACAGGAGCAGCGTGTTGCCCTCCGCCAGCCGCCGGTCACGGCCCCCCACCACCGCTGCCACCGTCCCCCACTTCTCCATCTTCCAGGACACGGTGACGTTCGCCAGCCCCTCGTCCTGGCAGGTCAACGTGACGTTCGCTCCCAGGCGGCCCAGCACCGTGTCCCGCGAGAGCCCTGGGGGGACGAGAGAGGGTCAGGCAATAGAGATGAGACCCCAGGCCCCGCGGGTGTCCCCAGAGAAGGGGGACGCCCCGCCGTCTGCTCCCCATTCCCAGCGGCTGCTCGGTGTCAATATTTGCTGGAGGCACCGAGCCGGAGCGAGTGGCAGCTCCTGCTGAGCCAGCACTTCCCCACCGAGCCGGGCATCGGCCACCTGGCACACGGACCCCCCCCCCCGGCACCCCCCCAGGGACAACCTCCGCGACACCCGGCCAGGGTGCGAGTGGGGGGTCCGGTGGTGGGACCCGGCTGGGCAGCGTGGGGAGCAGAGAGCTGGGAGCGGGTGTCTGGGCGAAGGGCAGGCTGGGGGTCCCCGGGGGTGCTGGGGGTCCGGCGCTGGAGGAGTTAAGCGGCCGGGCAGCACTCAGCCAAGGCCTGGGCTGGGGCCAGGGAGGCCGCCCGGGGCAGCTCTCCAGGCTCTGGCTGCAAAGGTCAACAGTCAGCGCGGACCTGCCGGTTCCCGTCGGCTCCTGCTGCCGGGAACGCACCCAGCACCCGCCCAGCACCGAGTAGCACCCAACATCCAGTACCCAGCCAGCCTCAGCACCCCCCCAGCACCCAGCACCCATCCGGGCTGCCCCGTAGCCGCACCCTGCCCGTCTCCCCGGGGCCCGGCCGAGCTCCGTCGGCGCTGGCAGGGAACCGCCGCCCCCCCGTAACCCGGACCCGCGGGGCCCCGGTACCGGCAGAGTCAGCTCCCCCTCTCCCCGGCCCGAGCCGGCGCAAGCCCGCCGCGGGGAGCGGAGCGGAGCGGGACGGGACGGGACGGGACGGGACGGGACTCCCGCCGCTCCCCCCGCTCCTCCCCGGTGCCGGTCGCACTCACCGGCGGGGCCGCAGGGCCGTCCAGGAGCGGGAGCGGCGGCGAAGAGGAGGAGCAGAGCGGCAGGGAGCAGCGGCCCCGGCAGCCGCGCCATGCGGCCGGCCCCGGGCAGGAGAACATCGGCGGAGCGGCCCGCGGCGCGGCCGGTGCCCGCGGTTGTGAAACCGGGGCGGGGAGGGGGGAGCCGGGGGGGGGGGGGGCGGCCCCGCGGCGGCAGCAGCAGCACGTGCGCCCGGCGGGGCGGGGCCAGTCGGCACTGGGGCTGGGGGGGGGGTGGGGGGTGCGCGGTCCCCGGTGCTCCCGGTGGCCCGCACGTGCGCCCGCCGCCCGCAGGACACAGGACACGGCAGAAGCTGCTCAGAACGTTTTTGTTTTTGTTTTTTTTTATAGAAAAAAGCTGGTTTTTGGTTCTTTTCTTTTCTCTGTGGACCCATAAAATGATACAATTCCGCAATATAGAAACGTGTAATAAATTAGATGACCCAATCCTCGCCCCTGCCCCCCCCCCGACACAAAATAACCCCCAAACACCCCCAAAAATAGACTCCAGCCCATGCCAGAGCCCGTCCTGAACAGTTTCCTCTTTGGTATCAAGGAGAGAGCGGCCCCCGGGACCCTAACACCCCCCCCAGAGACCCTCTGATGGGGAGGGGACGATGCCCACCTGCACCCCCCCTCCCCCCGAGGGTCCAGTCCCCTGGGAGATGGCGAGGAGGAGGAGGGAGGAAGCAGAGGCCGAGGGTTGTGCAAGACCCCAGCGTGGGAGTGAATCACAGCGGCCTGCAAACGCCCCTGCTTCCCGCAGAAAGCAGGAAGGAGCCAGGGAACGCTTCCCCTTTCCCACCCGGCACCCTATCCCGGCGCACCCCAAAGCAGGGGGGTGGAGGACGGTGACATCCCTTGCCCCCCCGGCACCAGTGTCTGGCCCCCAGTGCTCCCTCCATAACCAGCCGTGCCAACACTGAGAGAAACAAGTTGCTCTGTAAACGTGGAGGGTTTTTCCTTCCTTTTTTTTTTTGTTGTGGTTGTGGGGTTTTGGGTTTTTTTATCTTTTTTTTTTTTTTTCCTGTTTTATATAAAAAGAAGACACGTGGTTGAGGGGTGGGGGAGGGAGCAGGGTGCTGTCACAGCCCCCCCAGGCCCCCCGCGCCCGCCCGCGGCGGTGGCTCTGGCATAATACATTCGTGTGTGATGGGGTATTTGCACTCCATGGAGGTGAATACTGACAAAGGAGTGGCCCGGGGGGGCTGCTGGGGACAGCGGCCGTCCATCCTGGGGACGGGGAAGAGTATTTTTTTGGTTACACTGCGGCAGTCCAGACTCCTCCAAACCTCAGTACCTGGGCCCACATGGCCTCTGCTCCCCCCACAGGAACCCCCCCCCCCCCAGGAGGGGCTTGGCCCCTCATGGGCCATAGTGAGAGAAGGGGGCAGGGGGGCCCCCAGCTGCACAGGAGGGGATGCAACTCCCCCAGCCTCACACCTTGAGCGTCTTGTCGGCCACGCCGCTGGGGCTGCCGGCGGTGCTGCCGTCGCTGCCTTTCTTCTTGCGCAGGGTCTCAATCCAGCCGGCGCTGGGGCGGGTGGCGAAGCTGGAGAGCGCCAGGGAGCTGAGCCGCATGTTCTTGCCCGACATGATGAGCTCCCCAAAACCCTCCTGGTGGGAGAAGGCGTAGCCGGAACGGCGCGAGCCCACACGCCCCACACGCCGCATGCACCGGTGCTGGGTCTTCTGCTTCTTCCGTACCAGCTGAGTGTAGCGCACCTAGGGACATCACCAGGGGACAGGGTCAGGGACCCCCGGAACCGCATGCCGTCTGGGGTTGGGATGCCGTATTCGCTCCCCAGGCCACACTCTCTCACCGTGTCTGAGAGTTCAGGTTTCAGGTCAAGCTTGAGGAAGCGAAAGGCCACAACGGGCATGATGCAGACCACAGTGGTGAGGGCGATGGTCAGCCAGACCGTGGGCTGGGCCAGCGTGTTCTGTGCATTACCTGGGGGGGAAGCACGAGTCCAGCCAGGGCTCAGCCGGGGCAGCACCCTGCTGGGGTGGGGCAGCATTGCTCAAGCCCCCTGGGACTTACCCACAAAGCGGAACTGGTTGGGGAACATCTGGAAGAGGCCGTCGCTGTGCATTGCGAAGAGGATGGCAAAGTAGGCAGTCAGGCTGCCCCAGATGAAGAAGTGGTTGATGGCCGTCCAGAAGCCTGTGTCCAGCCCGATCTGATGGAGAGGGGAAGGGAGAGGTAGGGCTCAGGGGATGGCCACAGTGCTCCGAGCACGACCACAGGGCAGGATGGGACCCAAACTTTGTGCCACAGGCGAGGGGCTGGGACCAAGCAGCCGTGTCCCCACCTGCACGCTGACGACAATCACAAGGGAGGTGGCGACAGTGACAGCGAAAGACTGGTAGTCGGCCAGCTGGGCGCCATCATCACGGGTGGCATCAGCGAAGACGCCGTAGGGGATGAAGAACATGAGGACGGAGGTGTAGATGCCCTGGGCGATGCAGATGAAGAACTCCCGCTTGTTGAAGAGCAGGTTCAGCTGCCCAGGCTCGTAGAGCTTGGGGTACTCCATGCTCCGCTGCTCTGGCACATCCTGGGGGCACGAGGCACTCTGGGCACCTGGGGCTGGGCTGACCTCCACCACCGCCCGCAGAAGGACAAGGACAGCCCAGACTGGGCACCCAGGCACCCCTTTCTCCCGCAGCGTGGGTCACGCAGGGGAGCCGGGCCAGCTCCTCACGCACCCAAGGACCACCCTCACCGCTCCCCACTGTACCTGGTCGAAGACGCCCATGGCGAGCACGGGCAGCGACGTGTAGACGATGTTGTACAGCGTGATGAAGTACTGGTCATACACAGTCTGCGTGGAATGGAGTGCTCAGGGGGACAGAAGACCTGCCCGCCCCATGCTCCAGCTGGCCCCTGCAGGAAAAGGAAAGCCGCCGCCAGCCCCCCCTCCCAAGGGTGCCCACCCCAAGCGGCACAGGGTGCTGCTGCCACCGAGCGGCAGCCCCAGCCATATGGGCTCCTCCTCGCACCCACAACACACTGCCACGCTCCGGAGGGATCCCAAGCTGTGCCTGCTGGTGCAGGATGAGGTCCCACAGGGAGCCTGGGGACTGGGGCATGCTTCTGAGCAGAGGGGTCCCACAGACAAACCCTCCCCAACTCTAAGCACAAGAAGCCAGCAATGCACCTGCGCTGAGAAGCCGCAGAAGAAGCCAAACCAGAAGTGGACCATGGTGAAGGCAAAGTTCTTGTAGAAGAAGTAGCAGAGGAACTTGCACATGCGTAGGTAGGACCAGCGCCCGTGCACCAGGAGCAGGCGCTGCAGGAACTTGAACTGCGAGAAGGAGTAGTCGGAGGCCAGCACCGCCTGGATGCCCTCCTGCCCGCTGATGCCCACCCCGATGTGGGCAGCTGCAGAGCGAAGACACACATGAAGTGAGGAGGGCTCTGCCAGGAGCACAGGGGACCAGGGGTGACAGCCCCCCACAGCAGGACTGTGTTCCAGTGGGGCACAGAGGGGCAAGGACAGAGGCTGCCACGGGGCCCGGGATTGTGCAAGGGGGGACCTGTCCCTCCTGCAGCTCCCCAGACCCCAGGACGTACTCTTGATCATGCTAACATCGTTGGCCCCATCCCCGATGGCCAGGGTCACAGCTTTCTTGTACTTCTTCACCAGCTCCACCACCTGGGCTTTCTGCAAGGGTGTGACGCGGCAGCAGATAACGGCCTTGCAGGCACATGCCGTCTCCAGGAACTCCACCTCCATGTCAGCCTCCAGTGCATGGGCCTGCAAGGAGAGCAGGGGGACAATGGGGAGCATGGCCCACAGCTGGGCACGGTGCCCTGTCCAGCGTGGAACTCCCAGGTCCCTACCAGGCTGTGCCCATTGATGACCAGGGCATATTCGCCTGCGATGGCTTCCAGCACTGAGGTGAACTTGGAGGAGGAGAGTTTCTCCTGGTAGGAGAAGCCGTTGCCCATGGAGCGCGATGCATCCATCATCTTCTCCCGGGCTTTTCTGAGGCAAAAGAGAGGGGTCGGGGGCCCTGATTCAGGGCACTTCCATATCCACCAGCTCCCCCACAAGCAGCTGTGCTCCACGCTGGCCCCACGTGTGTCCTCTGTCCAGCCCTGCCCCCCTGACCCTCACCTGAGCTCCTCTCGCACCTCCAGCACAGTGTGGCCTGTGACCACAAACACCTCCGTCATGTCATCCGTCAGCATCTTGCAGGAGTAGCCGATGTTCACAGCTGTTTCTGGGGACAGGAAAGCAGGGGCTGAGCCAGGGTCAGCTCAGGGGGGAGCATCTGTCCCACCACCCCCCAGGCAGGTGGGATCCAGCCCATGAATGTTCTCATCTGCAGCCAGCCCAGACTCCTACCCCAGCAATGCCTCACCCTGTTTGTCCCCCGTCAGCACCCAGATCTTGATGTTGGCCAGCGTCAGGATGGCAATGGTTTCGGGGACCCCCTGCTGCAGTTTGTCCTCGATGGCTGTGGCTCCAAGCAGCTGGGGGACCCAAACAGGTGGGAGGTCAGCAGGGGCTGCCCCCCAGTCACCTCCCGCCCCCAGTGCCCCCAGCCCACGTACCATCATATCATGCTCCACCTCATCATAGAGTCGAGCCAGGTAATCCTCACGGGCCTCAGGGGCACTGCCGGCTCGGTGCAGCCGCTCGGACCAGTCCTCATAGTAACTCTCCTCCAGGTCTTTGTAGGCCAGCACCAGCGTCCGCAGCCCCTCACCAGCATATTCCTGCAAGTGGCTGGAGCTGGGTGCACAGGCAGACCCTGATGGTGCCCCCAGACCCCGACTGTCCCCCAGGACCTGGCACAAGCCAAGCTCCGTGCTTCTGGGCAGCCTCTCTTCCCTTCCCAGCCCTGCCCACAGCACCCTGCCCCACTCACATTGAGGTGGTCGGTGGTGACGTTGGTCAGGTCCTGGTTGATGGGGTGCAGGCGCTCCAGCAGGATGGTGTCAGCACCTTTGCAGTACAGCCGGATCTTGCCCTCGGGGCTGCGGACTGCAGGGAGCAGGGGTCAAGCTGCCTGGCTCAGGGGTGCAGGAGCGGGTCCCACTCCAATCCCCAGCCATGACCCCATGATGCCTCCACAGTCACGTCACCATCCGCATGGGGCTGGTCTCCAGCACACTGCACTGAGCCCCCATGCCTCAGCCCCACCACAGCCCTCACAACCCCACAGCCCTTGTGCCATGCCCAGGACCTCACCGATGACAGACATGCGCTTGCGGATGTTGTTGAAGTCCAGGATGGCCAGCAGCTGGTAGGTGATGGCTCGACCCAGCTCGTGCACCGTGATGGTCTTCGGCGTGCGGGACCGGAACACGAAGCCAAAGTTTCTGGCAGCCGTGACTAGCGCTCCCTCATCTGGGGACTGAGCCTTGTAATACAGCTCCCCTGGGGACAGCACAGGGGGTCAGAACCAGTGCCATGCCCCAAGCTGTGCAGGGACAGGTCCTGCCCTCCGCACCCACCTTCACTCTTCTCCTCGGACATGACGGTGTGGCACAGCGAGAGCAGACGGAAGAACTCATGCACATGGGGGTCTCCCAGATTGACAGCTTCCAGCAGGCTGGGGTCCCAGAACTGGAACCGTGGGTCCGCCAGTGGGTTGAAGGAGAAATCAACTGGCTCTGGCCTCTGGCAGGGGCAGAGATGGGGTTACGCCCCTGCGGCACATGGCACAGCCAGGCACCGGCCCTGCAGTACCCTTACCTCTCTCAGCTCTGCCTTGTGACCCAGCACATCCTGCATGTCACCTGTGAACCGAGGCACAGAGTTAACCATGACAGGGACCCAATGCTGCTGCCCCACTGGCACCCGCACCCAGGGAGGCCACAGGGCAGTGGCAGCCCCACAACGCTACGGCTGAGCCCCTTTGTCCCCCAGCTGCCCCCAGTGCCCGAAAGGGTCTGCAGGAGGGGAGCCAGTACCTCCACACCCTGCAGGCACTCAGCCTGGCCCCGGTGCCCTGCACTCACCATAGCTGTGCCCGTTCACAGAGCACTTGCTGAAGACCATTATGTTCTGGGTGAGGGTGCCGGTCTTGTCGGAGAAGATGTATTCCACCTGCCCCAGCTCCTCATTGAGGGTGGTGGTCCGGGCCTCGGCTGGCGTCCGGCGCTTGGCACAGTACATCTTCTTGTCCCAGTTGATGAAGTAGCTGTGCCCGAGACGGATCACCTCCACACTGCAGGGGGGGAAAGCTGGGTGTCACCGGAGCAGGGCAGCACACTCTGCCGAGCCAGCGATGGGCACACACCCACCCACCCCAGACCCCCAAGCACCTGGGGCACCCTGGCACCCAGGGCCCCCATGCTGCTTGCTAGCTCCCGCGCCCTTCCCCAGGGCTGGCCCGCACCCACTCCTACCGACAGCCACCGCCAAGCCAGGGCTGGGGACGCAGGACCTGGCACCGAGGGGGTAGCCCACAGGGCTCCCCAGGCTTCTCTCACACCTACGCGACCCAAACCCCCTCCCCGGCGCCCAGGGCAGACAGCAATGAGCTAGTGGGAGGGGTGGGGGTGACACATTCTTACCTCGGGGCTAAGGGTGACAGAACCCATGCTGGGGAACGAAAAGAGAGAGAAATTAAAAGAGAGAGAGAAGGGGACAGTGCAGAAGCCTGGGAGCTGCAGGAGGGCTGAGCAAAATAACCAGCATGCAGCCAGGGCAGGGAGAGACGAGCAGCCGGACAGACACAGCCGGGAGGGCCCCAAAGGACCTGTGGGGTCTCAGGTCTTGGGGTATCCCTGAGGGCAGACGTGGCCCATCACCAGGAGAGCAGCCCGTGCCCACCCCATGCACACAGCTCTGCCCGTGGGTCTCCGTCCCCGTCTCCCCTCCCCAGAGGGCAACCCTAATTCCTGGTGCCTGCCCCTTGCACACCCCCAGCCCAGCCCCTCGGCCCCTGCCCTACCTCACGTAGAGCGAGATGGGCACCACAGTGTTGAGGATGATGATGTAGGACCAGAAGGAAAGGAAGCCGGAGAAGAAGGCACTGTGCACCCCCTCGTCCCAGGGCAGGTAGATCTGGAAGCAGACGCCCACTTCATGCTCCCAAATGGCGTTTCCGATGGCCAGGATCACCCCCATGCACACCAGGAACCCAAAGATCTGGGGACAGGACAGGACAGGACATCAGAGCCCCAACCGGGTCAGAGCCAGGGCTCCCTGGGATCTGCCTTCTGCATACCCAGAGCACCAGCGTGTTCATCAGCCGATCGATGCTCGTCCGCTTGAACTTGGTCCGACCGCTGTTCTGCATCAGTTTCGTGTCGGGCCCTGGGGAGAGGGAAGGGCATCAGCGGGATCTCTTCCTTCCATGCAGTGCAGCAGCAGCAGCTGTCCCAGCCCACCTGCAAAGATGACGAGGCCGAAGCACCACTCGGTGTTGCGTAGGACGCAGCCCCGCAGCAGCATGTTCTGGTTGCTCAGGGGGTACTTGTTCTCCTTCCAGTACAGCATCCCGCCAAACTTGTCCAGCTTGTTATTGGGGGGTTCACAGATCACCTCGCCTGGGTGCAGGGGATGGCTCAGCTGTAACATGCCTTCTGCATGTGGCCAGCTCCATCCCAGTGCTCCCAGCACTGTCCCCAGCTCCCCAGAGATCCGCTTCAAGCCACAGGACCACACCACCGCGTGGATGGTCCTGGTGTCTCCAGGGTGGACCCACACCAGGTGATGGAGGAGGAAACCCAGGGGCTCCCCCATTGCAGGCACTCACCATCAAACCGAGCCAGCTTGCTGGTGTCACCCAGCTCCGAGGTGACAGGAATGGCCTGCCGTACCTTCATGTTGGTCTCTCTGTGGGCAAGGAGGCACCATGTGCGGGGTTAGTGACAGCCTGGCAGGGAGGGCCTTCGCAGATGTTCCCTGGTTTCAGGTCCGTGGCAGCTCCTGCCTTGCCCACAGCCCATTCTCATTCCTGTCTTTCAGCTTTCCCTCCCAGCCAAGGCGAGCAGGGGTTACCTACCCGTCCAGCTCTGCGGTCTCTATGTAGCACAACCCATGGGGTTCGCTGCTGGAGAGGAGGAGGAGGTCAGCCTGCCGGGAGAGACATGTGAAGGGTTGTGCTGACGCTGGGGCTCCCCTACACCTTCCCCAAGGAAGCTCCTGGCTCTTGGATGCCAGGGGCCAGCGGGATCTCCAGAACCACGCGTCCTTAGCAGGGTACTGCCAGCACCCTGACATGGACACCATCGCCTGAAGCGCCCACATCAGCCAAATCCCCAGAGCTCAAACATGGCTCAAGCGCTACAACTTAAATGCAACTTCCAGGCTGGTGAGTCCCTGATGTCTGCACCCCAGGAGATGATGGAGGAGCAGAAAAGCAGAGCGGGTGCAGCACCACACCATGCTGCTGTCCCTGCATGCTGCCCAGCTGGGACCGTGCTTGCCTTGGTGCCACACTCACCGCCACGAACTGGTTGTTCTCCAACTTGATGATGTCTCCGACACGGACATTCATCCACTGCTCTTGCCGGAGGCTGCAGAGGGACAGCACAGTGGAGTTTGGCAGGAGCCGGCAGCATTGCCTCTCCCCTGCCCCACTGCACTCTGCCCCTGCCTGCAGCCTTGTGCTGCAACCCGCAGGGCCCCGTGGCCCTGTCCCCGGCTGCCCTGTCCCCATGACACTCACACTCCGCCGATCAGCACCTGAGACTGCCGGTTGTTCACCTGGTTGTCACTTTTATGGCGGAACTGGGTGCGGAGGGGAAGAGACAGCAGCGTCAGCCCCTCTGGGGATGGGGTCCTGCGTCCCTCCCCCTGCAAACGCCATGGACCCAGGCACTGCACACCCGCACCAGGGTCACAGCCCCCCACCCAGCCCCAAGTCCCCATGCCCTGCCGGCAGCCAGCCTGGGTAGAGGGGCACTTGGGGGACCACTCACATAGTCGTCGGTAGCATCTTTGACAGCTGTGATGGTTAAGACAAGAACCAAAGGCACGATGGTGGTGAACCAGGAGAGCGAAGAGATCTGTGGGATCAGCTGGGGACAGGGAGCGGGAGTTACAGGGAACCAGGCCAGCCCCAGGCCCACGCTACCCCTGCTCGAGGGTGCCAAACCCACCGCTTGCCAGGGGCAGGACGTGCCCTGGGCTCTCCTTACTGCCCAGCCAGGGAAGGACAGTGGGGGGGGGGGCCCCATTTGCCTCCCCAGGCCCTCCAGCACTCACCTGCAGGATGAGGAGGAAGAGGAAATAGGTGTTGGCCACTTCCTGGAACTGCTCGAAGAGGTTGACAGGCAGGAAGGTGATGATGTTGTACTTGGAGGTCTTGATGCAGTTGCTCTGGGGACGGACGGGGCGAGAAGGGGGGTCACAAGTTGCTGAGGCCCTGTAACACTGCCCCCCCCCCCGCCCCAGCATCACTCTAGGGGCAGGGCTGCAGATCACTGCACCCCTAATTTGGGAGCTCTGGACAGCAGCCTGGATCCCTGGCTCCTGCGCCTGCTCTAGCTCCATGGCAGCTTCCTCGAGAAGCCGATTCCTCCGCCTCAGTCACCAGCCAGTACCCAGGGACCACCCTCCTTCAGCGGCAGCATCCGGACCACCTGGGCGGCAGCACCCAGCCTCCCCAAGGGTCACCCCGATCCAGACCCCCTGCTCCCCGCCCACAGCGAGGCCGATGCAGGGCCTGGTCTAGAGCAGCCAGAAATAACCTCCAGCATGGAGGGGGAGGCCAAGGTGAGCAGTGCCCCTCCCCCAGTGGCTCCGGAAGCTCATTAATTAGCCATACACAGAACTGCATCGGGGACTGGGCAGAGGTGCAGGCAGAATGGGGAGGGGGGGGGCCCCGGCAGAGGATGGGGGGGCTGCATCCCTCCCCATGGGAGCACACCGTGCCCCCCTCCAGCTAGGCCGCCCCAGCCCCTGAGCTCCGTTGGCGTTAACAGCTCATCAGCACAATTTTCTCAGGGACAAACATCTATTTTTAGCTGTAACCCCCCCCCCCGCTGCTGCTCCGGGGGGGGGAGTGACGCAGGCCCCAGCCCCCCAAACCTGCCCGAGCCTCAGGACGAGGCCCCAAGGGACTGGGCTCGGCCACCCCACTCACCGCGTACTGGAACTTCTCGTTGTACTCCCGCGCATTGGCTCGCACCCGCCTCTCCTCCTCTGCAACACAGCGTGCCCCGTCAGCCCGGCGCCCCTGCACCCCCAGACCTCCTCTCTGCACTCCCAGACCTCCCAAAGTCCCCCAGGCAAGCCCAGGAGCCCCAGACCCCCAAGAGAACAGGGAAGCCCCCCCAGCCATGTCATGTGGCCCTTTGCTCCCCCCACGCCAGCACCCACACCCCTGCACCCCCAGCCCTCTTCTTGTGCAACCCCGCACCACCAGCCCCGCTTATCTGTGCCCCCAGCCCTGCAATCCCAGATCTCCAACCCTGCTTGGCTGCGCTCCCAGACCCCTGGCCCTGCACGCCCAGAACCCCAGCCTTGCTTAGCTGCGCTCCCAGATGCCCAGCCCTGCACCCCCAGACCCCCAACCCTGCTTAGCTGCGCCCCCAGAGCCCCAGCCCTGCACCCCCAGACCCCCAGCCTCGCTTAGCTGCACCCCCAGACCCCCAGCCTCGCTTAGCTGCACCCCCAGCCCTGCTTCGCTGCGACCCCAGCCCTCCAGCCTCCCAGCCCTCTTCTTCTGCACCCACAGACCCTCCAGCAATGCTTATCTGTCCCCCCAAACTTGTACCCCCATATCCCCAGCCTTGCTTACCTGCACCCCCAGCCCTGGATATCTGCACCCACAGACCCCCCCCCAGCCCCGCGCTCCCAGACCCCTGGCCCAGAACCCCCAGATCCTGCACCCCCGGCCTTGCTTATTGGCGTCCCCAGCCCTGCACCCCCAGACCCGCAGCCCTTCTTAGCTGCACCCCCGGACCCCCCCCCCGGCCCCGCCGCAGGACCCCGCCCCGCACCCACCCGCCCCACCGGGGCCGCGGACCCGCCGCCACTTCTCGGGCATCTCCCGGGGCACCGTCATAGCTGCGGGACCTCGGCGCGCCCCGGCGGCGCCATCCCGCGCCTCCGCTGCCGGTGCCCCGGCCCGGGCCCTCCCGGCCCGCCCCGCCCCCGCCGCGTTGCCGGGGCAACGGCCGCACCGGGGCCCACCGGGGCCTACCGGGGCCTACCGGGCGCCGCCGCCACGCTCACCTGGGGCCCGGCGGGCCGCCCACCGCTCCATGGCCCGCGGCCCCGCAGCCCATGGGGAGCGGGCGGCCGGGGCCGGCGGCCGGGGGGGCCGGTACCGGGGCCGCTGCGGCCCCGCTCCCGCTGCCGCGCCGCTGCCGCCGCCTCAGCGCCCCATGGCCGCGGCGGCGCCGGTCGGCGGCGGAAGTGATGGGGGGGGCGGGCGGGAGCGACCGAACGCTGCCCCGGGGGGACGGGACGGCCCGGGGAGCGAGGGGTGGGGGTGGCGGCATCGGGCGTTCCCGGGGAGCGGGGGGGGGGGGCAGTCCCGGGGGGTACCGGCTGCGGCCTCGGTGGTCCCGGAGTATAAGCGGGGCAGCCCCAGGAGGTCCCCGGGAGGGGCCCAGGGTGGGGAGCAGAGGGGTACCCCCGGGGGGTACCAGGGCCAGCCTCGGGTCTCTCGGGGACAGCCCCGGGGGGTCCCAAGGGGGCAGCCGCCCTCCCCCCCCGGCAGCACATGTCCCCCGGGCCGGGGTCCCCAGCAGCCAGCCCTGGCCAGCTCTGCCCCTGCCCCCGGGGGGGCTGGGGGCCGCTGCCTCCCCCATCCCATGCCCCCTGCGCTGCTGCCCCGCTGCCCCCCTGTCCAGACACGAGACACCCCACGGCCTCAGGACTCGTTTAATGGCATGACAGGGACAGGGCAGGGGACAACAACCGTGTCGCCAGCTCGGGGTGGGGGGTCCCCCCGGTGTCACTTCTTCGGGGGCAGCATCCCCCCAGCGTCCTTCTCCCCGGGTGACATGTCGGTGTCTGGGGGGATGGCGACGTTGACGAGGACCAGGGACGTCTGGTCGGCCGGGGGGTCACCCTCCTCCAGCGGGTGGTGGAAAGCCACGAGGAGCTGGTAAAGGGCCGAGCCCAGGGCGGCCCCCAGCAGCGGTGCCACCACCGGCACCCACCACCACCCATTGCCCCTGCTGGAGATGGGGCATGGTGGGCAGGGGGTCACCCCTGCCACCCCCCACCTCGCCTCCTTCCCTCTACCCACCTGAAGACCTCTGCGCCCCAACCTGCGATGTAGGTGAAGAGCCGGGGCCCAAAATCCCGCGCGGGGTTCATGGGGCAGCCGCAGTTGGAGCCCATGGAGACCTCGATGGAGAACACCAGCAGGGCCACGGCCACCGGCTCCAGGCCCTTGGGGACACCCTTGTTCCGGGTGTCCAGAATGGCCAGGATGCCCACGATCAGCAGCGCTGTGCCCATCACCTGTGGGGCTGGCAGGGAAGCTCAGCGCCGCAGGGACCGGCACCGCCGGAGGGGTCTGAGGGGAACCGACACCAGCACCCACCTGGTCCAAGAAGCCGTTGGAGAGGGAGAGATAGTCAGCAGGGTAGGTGGCAAAGATGGAGGCGGTTTCCCAGGGGCCAGAGGTGGTGAGGGTCCCGTTGCTGTAGTGCTGGATGGCATCTGCGGAGCAGAGGCAGAGCCTGTCTGCGAGCCCAGCCACCCCGGCACAACTGCGGTGTTCCCCCGCCAGGCGCCTGCCCACCTCCCCATACCATAGTAGAGGGCGTAGACGGCTCCGGCAGATATGAAAGCTCCCGAGGTCTGCACGGCCACGAAGATGGGAAGCTTCCACCAGGGAAACTGCTCCAGCAGGCACATGGCGAGGGAGAACGCTGGGTTCAGGTGGGCCCCTGCGATGGAGCAGGGAGAGGGGCTGGGATTGGAGGGTTCTGGGGAATCTGGAGCTGGGGGAAGGCAGGACCTGAGGCCACCTCCCCAGTCTCACCGGAGACTCCCCCCGCCATGTAGACGGCCACCATGACTGCCAGGGCGCCTGCCAGGTAGGCGGTGAGGATGTTCCCCTTCGTCCCGGAGCTGGTGACCATCTGTGCTGAGCCGCTCAGGGTGATCAGCTGGAGAAGAGGGACATGGCTCCACTGTGGCCCCCCTGGCCCCTCACCAAGCTCCCCCCCTGCTCCCTAAGGGCTTCTGCTCCACCGCACTGCAGCCACTGGCAGGATTAGCTCTGATCCCAGGCAGCAGAAGGGCAGCAAGGCAAAGGCTGCTGTGGTGCCTCTGGCTGCATTGCCTCCATGGTTTTCTCCCCCACCCCCTGGGCTCCAGCTTTGGGCACCAGACGGGGTACAGGCAGGGAGGCAGTTACTGATCTCGCTTGTGGTTTTGACAGCAAAGTAAACAAATCATCAACAATTAAGTAATCTGCTTCCCCAGGGAGACAGTGGGGAAGGGGTGCTGCCGGTGCGATCGTGGCATCATCATTTGCCATCGTGGGATGCAGCCCAAATGCCAAGTGTGACTCCAGAGCCCCAACTTTGCCTGCTCCAGGGCAGGAGGCATCAAGGCACGTGCTGCCCAGCCCTCAGGGACCACATGGCAGTGCCGGTGCCCTTATTGTGCTGGAGCTGCTGCAGTGGAGGGTGTACCACACTGCAGGAACAGGGTCTAAGCGGGAGGCCAGGCAGCGTCAAGTCTCTCGGTGAGCGTGGTGCAGCCCCAACCCCCCCCCCCCGAAAGGGACAGGCAGGAGAGCCCTGGGACTCCCACTGCCTGCCACCACCCCCACAGTCAGCCCTGGCCCACCCGTGTGCCCCGCTCACGATAAGCACGAAGACAGCCAGCAGCTCAGCCAGGCATTCCCGCACCAGCTGGTTCCGGATGTGGAGCAGAGCCTGGGCCCTCTTCAAGAAGGAAGTGGTGGCCATAGGGCCGGCTGGGAACGGGCAGCGGCAACAGCAGCGTCAATGCCTCCGTCCTGGCACGATTTTATGAGCCCTGGGGCTGGGGTGGGTGATAACATGCAGACTTTAAACCAGTCCAGGGTCACACCACAGGGAGACGCCTGGCAGGGACCAGAGTTCCACGTGGGGCTGGGGCCACCGCTGCCTCGTGACGCTGGCATCCTCCAGTAGGACCAGACCTGGCGGGAGCCCCCCAAGGGTCCCTGAGCGAGACCTCGCTCAGGTGAGCTGGCACGGGTGTTTCCCATCCAGGGAGCCCCCCTATTTCCCTGCCAGATCCCTGCCCAAGCCACAACCACAGGCAGTGCTAATGAAGAGGCCTTTGGAAAGCCTCCCAGGATGGGCCGTCGAGAGCGGCCCAGGGGAGTTGTTAGCACAGCACAGGGCAGGCAGTGAAATGGGAGAAGGAGGTGGGCAGGGAGCAGCGTGGGCATGGAGCCAGGGCAGAGAAGCCGGGCAGCTGCCTGCACCCGTGGGGCAGCTCCCAGGAGCCACCCCGGCAGCTGTGTGGGGCTCTGTCTCCGAATTGGGGAGGTTCCAGCCTGAAGGAGCCTGGCAGGTCACTGTTAGCATAAAGACTTTATTGCTCTGTACACATGCACGCACACACACATTCAGCCCCCACAGGGGTCCCCACAGATCCGCAGTATCCCAGAAGACAGGCAGCCCCCAGCCCTGGTGCCAGCCCCCAGCAGGATCTGATGCATCTGCAACAAAAACAGACAGTGAGAAGAGGCTGCTGCCCACTGCCCACCCTGGATGGAGCCAGCGGCCTGAGCCCCAAGCCAGCGTCTGTCCCCATGGCCCTGGGGTCCCCCTACCCTGCACCCATCACACCTACGGGGTGCTCAGCCTGGGGGGGGCACAGCTACCAGCTTGAGAACCAGCGTCGGAAGAAGCTGCCCAGCGCGGACGAAGGGTCGCTCAGGTTGGGAGCGTGGAGCTCGTCTTGCCGTGGCCACGTGTCCATGAACTGTGCCAGCTCCCCTGGGAAAGCAGGGAGAGCTTGCTCAGAGGGGACCTGGCCCACTCCCCTTGCCTTCCTCAGCACCCCACTCACGGTCATCCATGTTGACCACCTCCTCTCGGTAGTCCTTGCTCTGTCCGTCCTCCTTGGTGGTGGTGATGAAGGCCTGGTCCCCCCTCCGGCGGGTCACCGTTGTCTCCTGGCGGCCCTGGCTGTCCTGCACGGTCCGGCGCTCCTCCACCACCTGTGCAGAGCACCGAGCCCTGAGGGATGCCACCACCCCAGGCTCTGCTCCTTGCACCAGGGACGGTGTCCCCAGGTCACCCACAGGCCATCGCTGCACCTGCAGGGGACACTCACCCCGTCGGGGAGAGTCACTTTGGTGACGGAGACGCTCTGGAAGTAAGAGTGGGACTTGGGCTCGTTGGGTCTCAGGATGGTCCCCAACCCTGTGGAGGAGACCTGGGAGTCCAGGTCTGCAGGGGAGATGAAAGACAGTGACAGCAGCGTGGGGACACACCCCAAGGGCTGTAGCAGTGTGAGCTGGTAAAGTGGGGAAGGCAGAGACCCTGCAGCCCTGCTCCTGGCACCCACCTTGGTCTTCCTTGAGGCTGGGAGGAGCCAAGTGAGCGTCTTCCACCTGCAAGGCAAAGCCACATGCCAGTGATGGGGAGGCAAAGCGTGACACCGCAACAGCAGGCTCCAATGGCCGCCATGACTGAGCCCGCGTGAGACAGAGCCCTCACCCACCCCCAGGAAGGGTCTCCAGGGCCGGGCTGGCTCGCTGGCACGCTCAGAAACTCCTGGGGATGCACCGGGAGCGGGACTGTCTGGGTGCTTCAGCATGGAATCCCGCAGCTGTCGCCCCGTGTTGCCCTCGCTGGGGCCGGGCAGAGGGGGCTCTGCAGGGTGGGGGGCCAAAGGGAGGCGGGTCAGGCCGGGCCACCCAGGGGGCTCCGCATCGGCCTCCAGGGCCCTGCTCAGCCCCCGGTGGGGGCAGCCCCTTCCCATCCCCACCGAAGGGCTGCGGGGGCCCAGCCCAGGCCCCCCCGAAGACACCCAGGAGCTCGCCCACGTCCCGGAACAGCTCCTCGAAGGCACCGCGGGATCCGCCGGGGCTGAAACCGAAGGCGAAGTCCTGGGGGGGCTGTGCCAGGGACGGGCCGTCCTCCTCCTCCTCCTCCTCGTCCCACGCCGTGCCGCCGAAGAGCGGGTCCCGGGGCCTGTGGGACCGCGGCGCTGAGACACCCGGGAGGACAATCGGGGGCCGGGACAGGACCCGCGGGACAACAGGAGGCTAGGGAGCGGGGGGAACCGGGACAGGGCCTATGCGGGCGAGGGCACGGGGAGCAACCGGGAGGAGCCGGGCTGGGGTCTGCGGTGCCGGGGGGACCAGGGGCGCCGAGTCGGGGGTGGCCGGGGGTCAGGGCCGGACCGGCGCCGGGGTCCCGGTACCTGCGCCGCCCCGGGAACCCGAAGAAACCGCGAAACGCGTCGTAAAAGCTCATCGCGCTTCAGCCGCCGTCCGCCGCGCCCGGGTCGCGCTGCCGTAAAGCGCCGCCGCCGCCAAGCGCCTCCGGGTGTCGCGAGGCGCCGCGGCCTTGAGCGAAGGGGGATCCGCCGGGGCCCCGTCGGGCCCCGTCCCGCCCCGCAGGCCGCCCCGGCCCCGTCCGGTCACCCCCGGGCTCTTCACAGGCCGTAGCCTTCCCCACCCGACCGCCCCAGGCTCCGGGGCAGCTCCGAGGCCTCTCGCTCCGGCCGCCAGGCCCGTGCTGTCGCCGAGACGCCCGGGAGCATCATCCACCGGCCCCAGGTTTCTCTGTCCAGCTCCCGAGGCCGCCCGGGAGCGGCGGGCCCTGGCGCCGGCAGCCTCGAGGGCAGAGCCCTGGCCCCGGGAGGTCCCGCCGGAGGGCGGCTGCCGGGGTCGGCAGCGATGGTGCGGGGCCGGTACAGCACCCCGATGGGGGGGGGGGGGGGGGGGGGGGGGGGCGTTGGGCTCCATCCTGCACCACCCGGGGATCCTTCAGCCCCGGCAGGTGTCCGGGCTTCCTCTGTGCCTGCCCCGCCGAGCCCCACCAGCGCAGCCCACGATACACCACTAGGCCTCCAGAGCACAGGGAGGGGGGGTCGAGCCAGCCCCAGCTTTGCCCCCCCCCCCCCACTGTAGCAGGGACCCCCCCCAACCCCTTACCTCACAGCTCAGCCCCTCCAGGGCGATGGGGACTACAGGGCTAGAAGGCAGCTCAGCACCCATGGGCTCCGGCCACCACAGCAGTGGTCCTGTTCACCTCCCCTGCGCTGGGACCCCCCCCTCCCATGACAGCCAGTCCTTTTGGGAGGCTCTTGTGGGGAGGAGGGGGGTGGGGAGCACCCCCAAACCTCAGAGGGGGTGCACCAGCAGCACCAGAGCAGGAGGCAACTGGGACAGCACAAGCCCCAGGTGGGGGGGGGAAAGCAGAGAAAGGGAAGGACAGGGAGGAAGATGGTGATATCCCTGTGCTGGGATTCTGGTACCCAGCACTGCAGCTGGGAAGAGGAAAAATCCACAAAAGGAGGGGGGGGGGAATCAAAAGCTGGGGAGGAGTGGGCAGAGCTGCTCCCTTTACCCTTGCCCCAGGGCCTTCCACATCCTGCACCAAAAATACGGAACCAGGCTGAGAAGGTAGGTATTAAAAAATACACACATCACTTTGTGATCTTTATTCTCTTTAGTAAATCACCCGCACGGGGGCTTCAGTTGAAGTGACCAGTTCAAACTGAAAAATACAAGATCTGGACTGCATAGAAAAAAAAAAAAAAGACCAAAAAAACCCTCAAAAGCAGAAGCAGAAGATACTTACAGCGTGCAAGGAGGGGCAGGACCTGCGCTCGGGGCCCGCAGGGAGGGGAGGGGACGCAGATGGAGAACGTAAAATTGGGGGGTGCCCTCCAGGGCTCCTCTGGGCCAGTGGCAGAGAGCAGCAGAGGGTGGGCGAGGAAATGAGAGAACTACAGGACGGCATGGGGTTTTTGTTTTTATATACAAGACACATTTATCCATTAAATTTAGAACACGGTACAAAAAACCACTTCAACTAATTCATCTTACAATGCTGTTCATATCAATTACTGTTCTTATTCCTAATAATAAGGGGGTTTGCTGTAGGCGACTCGCAGCTTCCACTCCTTTGGATCCGAGAGGTTCTGGGGCAGCAGGAGGTAGTGGGAGAGGGGAGAAAGGAGTAAAAACCAAAAAAGGCCCCTACGGCAAACGGTTCAGAATCTGAATGCGGGGGGCGGGGAGGAGAAAAAAAAAAGAAAAATACAAATTCTATATTACATACAACAGGAAAGATGGCTGAAGACAGACAACGCAGAGCCGCCTGCCGGCCTGCCCTGCCCAGGGGCTGCGGGGCCCGGACGCTGCCCCGTGGCAGGGTGCTCTCCTCCCCGGGATCCTTCGACGTCAGGTTCGGTGGGATTCTCTTCTGGAAGCAAGTGGTGGGCGAGGGCCGCCCCAGCCTCAGTTGGCGCCCCAGCTGTAGCTGTTGTAGGCAGACTTGTTGGCCTGGGATTTCTGGGGGATGGAGCTGCCTTGGCTGCGCTGCCCAGAGCCACCCTGCAGGAAGGGGGCGGGGGGCGAGAAGGAGAAGCAGGGGGTTATTGTGGGGGAACCGGTGCCGCTGTCTCTGGGGTCCCAACCCCAGCCTGCTCCGCAGGGCGATGCTGGCGTGCCTCGGGCTGCTCAGCCACAGGCACTGCCGTCCCCCACAGGACGGGTCCAGACCACAGGCACTGCGGGCTACGGCTCCTTGGCGCTTGCTGACCTGCCTCAGCCCAGCACAAGCTCTCTGGGGCCACCGGCACTAGGGCACCAGCTGCCTCCTGCACCAAGCAGCTGGCCAGTGGCCCTCGTGCCATGCCATCTGCTGCCCCAGCAGCCACAGGGCCCTCCCCTCCGCTCTGCGCCTTCCTCCAGACCAGCACCATGCCAGGACCACAGGCAGCAAAGGCCCTGGCAGCTCTGCAGGGGCTGCCGCCCAACAGGGAGGGGGGAAAAGGGAGGGAAGGGTTCGAGCAGGGGAGTGTGTGTCTGTGCGCGCGGGTGTGTGTGTGTGCACAAACTGACTGAGGGCCTCTCTCCTCGCCTGGTGGGGCCACAGGGGGAGAAGGAAAGGGCTACATGAGCCTGGGGGGCCTTAGGGGCAGGGGGAGACCCCAGGGCAAGTGCAATGCATTATCAGAGAGGTTCATTACCTGGTCTTCCTGCTGGCGTTGGCAGCACAGTATCATCTGCAAATATGGAAGCTGTTGCAGTACCAGGATATGTAAAATAAAGGGACAAACTATGACAATAGAAATCCAAGGTTAGACCTGAAAGCTACGGTGGGGTCATGGCTGTGGCGAGTAACCCCTTCGCTGCCGGCCTGCGGAGCCACCACTCCGAGGAAGGGGGAGGTCAGGGCGTACCAGGCATGTCTGCGTGAAGGGGCACTACCCGACCGTACCTGGTACAGCCCGGCAGCAAGGGGGCTGTGCCGAGTACCCCCCAGTGGAGTGCACCCCGGGCCTTCCTCACCTCATCCTCTTATCGGCCCTGTGTGTATGTGCAGGTGTGAGCATGTGCGTGTCACCGCGTGTGTCCGCCGCAGGGCGTGAGGGAGGGAGGGAGAGGGGGGCTGGGGTGGGGTGGAGCAAGAGCCCTAGGAGATACCCCAGCAAGGGCCGGGGGGCTGGGGGGGTTGCTTACCTGCCCATCCTGCTGCAGGTGGTGGTGGAGGATCTGCGAGTGGGGCTGCTGATGCGGGGTCAGGATGTGCATGAAAGGAGTGGGGGGGTATGCCGCTGCTGTTGCAGGGTTGATGGGGCCGCCGCTGCCCAGCGCCGAAGGCAGATTGAAGGAGGCTGCCGGGGTTCCAGTGTGAAATCCCTGCTTCTCGAAGGATTGCTGAGGAGAAGACGCCAATGGCAGAGTAAGGGCTGGGACCTGGGCAGTGCTCCCCTGCCCCTGGCTGGCAGTGTGCCCCTTCCCAGCTCTACAAGTCCTGGGCCTGGGAGTCAGTGCATAGTGCAGAGAACAGACAGAGTCTCTGCCTGCGGCTCTTTCTGGGCTTGGAATTGCTCAAAGTTGGGAAAGGCTGAGCAATTCCCTTCTCCCTGGCCGGCTGCTCCAAGGGGAAGAGACTTCATTGCCCAGGGAGGCTGTCTCAGAGCTGGGCTTCTGCTCCCCAGCAAAGCGGTGCTTTCCTGGAGCACACATCAGACACTAACCTGAGTTTTGGAGTAGACAGAGCCCGAGATGTCTGGCACTCCTGTATTACTGGATGTCACAGATACACCTGGGGAGAAGGAAAGGCAAGTGAGCATTAGACAGCAGCCACTGGTAGCAGCAGTAGCTCCTGCTGCCAACACCAGCAACAGGAGGTGGAGAGCTCTAGTGGCCTGGTAGCCAGGTGAGGTTTGGAGACAGACATCATCCTAGGGAGCAGGGTCTTGGCAAGGCTAAGCTGCAAAGTGCCTGTACAAATAGAAGTTCTTTTGCTCTGGACACAAGCAGTTTCTGAATACCTCCAGAAACAAATTTAGGGGCCTGCTGCCACCCAGAGAAATGCACATTCTTGAAGAGCCCACAAAATAGCAACTCTGAGAAGAGCAGGGAGAATGCAGCAGACAGACAAGATAAACTCCCAGCATGATGCAGTAGCAAGAATGGCCTGAGAGCTCCTTAGATGCAGAACAGGCAACTCAACTGTGGGCTGGGATGGTTGGTGCAATGACTGGCAACACTGGCACACAACCTGCATTTGATGCTGGCAATTTCCAAAAAGCTGGTGGTACAGAGGAAACTCTCAGAAATCATTTAAGGCCCAGAAAAAGTGTTGAAATTAAAAAGGTTTGAAAGACTCAGTACCAGGTGGCCTGGTACAGAGCTTTAGTATCTTTGCAAAGAGAAAATAGTGTCTTGAAGGGCTCTAATGTAGTGAAAAAAAGGCACAACAGGAATTTAAAAGCTGGAAGAGAAACCCAAATGCAGGCCCTTTTTAGATGAGCCAGATACTAACCAGTGAAACCCAGTACCAAGACATGTGGCAGGTTCATGACCTTGTTGCATCTTTGAATCAAGGACACTTCTCTAGAAAGCATGCATTTGCCAAATACAGGAGTCAAACAAGTTCCCAGGCTCAAATCTGGAATAATTATTGTTCTATTGATGACAGAGACTGTAAAAAAACCCCAACAAACCGACGAAAAAACCAAACAAAACCCAAACAATTCAGCAGCTTAAGCTCTCTGACATGAGTCCAAGGCCCCAGCCATCCAGCTGCTGGGCACTCCTCAAACCTGCTCCAGACATGGATGCAGAACAAGCCTGGGCCTTTCCAAGGAGAATCAAATGACCTGCAAGTTGCACCATGGCCATTCTCCCTTACTGCTGGAGGCAGGAAGAGGGCAGTCCCTTTACACAGCCAGTGAGATTGTGAATGAGCCCTGCCACTGTCAGTAACTGCTGCTGAGAAAGATGCTCTGTTGGATCTCTTACCAGTGCTGTATCCGTGAGAGCCATAGCCACTGGGCTGCTGAAAAGGGGTTGCTGATGCGTTGACGCTGACATTCACACCATGCTGCTTGGAAGAGGTAGGAGCAACCTACAGAAAGGAGAGAAGCAGAGTGAGGAGAGGCTTTGCTGCCTTGCCCTCTGTCGTCGTTTAACCCCAGCCAGCAACTAAGCACCACGCAGCCACTCACTCACTCCCCCCACCCAGTGGGATGGGGGAGAAAATTGGGAAGAGAAGTAAAACTCGTGGGTTGAGATAAGAACGGTTTAATAGAACAGAAAAGAAGAAACTACTAATGATAATAACAGTAATAAAATGACAACAGTAATGATAAAAGGATTGGAATGTACAAATGATGCGTAGTGCAATTGCTCACCACCCGCCGATTGACACCCAGTTAGTCCCCGAGCGGCAATTCCCCCTGCCCCCACTCTCCCCGGTTTATATATTAGATGTGACGTCACATGGTATGGAATACCCCGTTGGCCACTTTGGGTCAGCTGCCCTGGCTGTGTCCTGTGCCAACTTCTTGTGCCCCTCCAGCTTTCTCGCTGGCTGGGATTGAGAAGCTGAAAAATCCTTGACTTTAGACTAAACACTACTGAGCAACAACTGAAAACATCAGTGTTATCAACATTCTTCACACACTGAACTCAAAACATAGCACTGTACCAGCTACTAGGAAGACAATTAACTCTATCTCCAGCTGAAACTGGGACACCCTCCTGCCCGAATCCCAAGCCCTGCCTCTGGGAAACTCACAGGGAACACGGCGGGCCCATATTGGAAGGTGCTGGGGAGCCCTGGTACCCCTGTGTAGTACGGCAGACTGGTGTAACTGTAGCCAGGAGGCAGCGCTGGGTTCAGGAACGTCTGCTGCGTGGTGTGGTGAGTCTGGGTCTGGCTCTGCTGAGGCTGGGCCAAAGTCGTTGCAGGAGCAGGGGAAGAGGCATCACCTCGGCCAAATTTTGTTAAGTCACCTGGAATACAGGAGATGAAAGGAGACTGAAGAACATAAGTGTCAAATCCTGGCACATTCTAGCTCAGCCCAAAGGTGACCCAGCCTTTTGATCAACAGTAACTTGACCAACACCCCTACTACAGCTACTAAGAACTACAGCCCTCACAAGCCCTCAGATCCTTGAACACTGATAAGGCTAAGCTGTTAATTGCTCTTCTCATCCCTGAGAGGAGGACTTCAGAGGGGAAGGGAAACCCCCAGAGCTAAGCTACAGTGCTGCACTACCTGATGTCAGCCTTCGATCCGGCACTGGATAAACATGCCACTGGCTGCCTTCACAGCAACAGAGCCCAGATGATAGAGCTCTCCCCAAGCTCCCTCCATGCATCAGCAGCAGGCCTGAACACAACTCAACTCTCTCCAGCGCCAGACCTGAGCCCAGGGCAGCAGCCTGGGGGCCCTGTCCTACCAGCAAACAGCTCATTGAAGAGGAGAGTCAAATCTCTTCCAGTTGAGGATGTGTGAATGGCCCCTTTTTACAGCAGGGCTCACACATGTCCCTCTCTCTTGCTGGCGGCACCAAATCAAACGCTGCTGCAGAGGCCCAGCAGCCCACAGAGAATAGTCAGAAATATCGCCTTCTCTCTTCCCAGTCTGGGCACTGTGCAAGGGCTTGGCTGCAGGGCTCGGGGAAGCTCCCTTTGCTGCTCTTCATGAGCACCTGCTTTACTCTTCCATGCAAACAGGCTCCCTATTCAGAGCTCACACAGTAAGCCAGTGAATTTCACAGTGCTGCCCCAGCTCACAAGTGAGTCCAGGATAGCTGCAAACAATTATCACCGATGTTAACTTGGCAAACTACGCATGCAGCAGTGCTGCACTCTAAGCTTGGGATTTCAGGCTCAGCATGCCAGGCAAAAGCACTTCCGCACAAAAAAGCTCCTGCTGTAGCAGGGGAGAAGTGGTGCTGGAAAAAAAGCGATCCACAAAGCACAACAATTCCTAAAGCACATGAAAGCTCAGCACAACTACTGCCCACTGCAAATCAGCAGTGTGATTAAGAGCACCTACCAAGGTCAGTGAGATCAGCCACCCACTGAGCATTTGGTTTGACTTTGACAGGTCCTAAGCACCCTGTTTTCTTCCTCCATGAGACTGTCGCATAGATTAAAAAAAGCCCTTAATTTCTCCAGATTTTGTGTTTGCATTTTTACTCTAAGGGCTTGAGAAGCACTGCTTAACCCCTGTCTCACCACGACCTGAAAAGCAGTTCCCCAGTTTTACACCCCACAGATTACTTCAGCCCTTCCTCACTCCCTTTCCAACTGCCGCATTAAATCCTACTTGTCCACGTCTTCCTGGTAACATGCCTTGACATGACCAGATGATCAAAAAGACGTCAAGAATTTAGCTGCTGAAACGTGCTCTAGACCAAAGCCAGTGCAGGAGGCTGGTGCAGACATAGCTCCAGCGGACAACGGCACAGGAAACTAGTAAGGAGCAGCATGAACACCTGATGGGATATGCAATCAGAGCAGTCTTTTTCCCTACCAGAGTACGGATTGCTGCTCAGGCTGCCATCTCTTCCAGTCAGCGGGGTGGTGGGTGTAGGGAATGGGATGCTGTAGTAATCCTGAAGAATAAAAACAAAAGGAGAAGTAGTTTTATGAGCTCTGTCCAAAGATGCAAAGCAGTATCTTTTGGAAAAGAAGAATTTCTGGACTGCAGCTGCTGGATATGTTGGGAGCATTGCAGTTCAATCAGCCACATCAGGCTGATCATAGCCTACAGCAATCTCAGGTTTTTGTAGCATGCACCATCCCCCTCATCTGGCTATTAGAAGAACCAGATAAGGTCTACTGGTATGCAATCCTTAAACTGCCTGGACCTTCCCCTCCACTTCACAAGGGACACATAGTATTGCTAAATAAAGCCCATTCTCATAAAGTATTTAGTCACTGCCTCTTTCAAGGATCAGAGGCAAGTATCTACAGCAGCTCATCACACCACTGTCAGGCAAAACAGCTCTGACTGCTGTAGCTCTCACATTCCCTAGCGCCACCATTGATACCGCTGTCTGAATAACTAGTGCTCCTAACTCCCCAAGTGCAAAGGAGCATGTGATTAACTCCTCACTACTGCCATGGAGAGGTGCACCCATTTAGCACCCTGTTTTGCCAGCACTTCAGGACTACCTCACAGCCTGACCTGTCTGTACACCCAAAGCATGCAGCAACAGCAAGCTGTTAGATCAATGGATGTGGTGGATCCATGTCAGTCTTCAGTACTCACCAAAGGGAATCTCGTCTGGAGCATTTGCAAGTCATCATATCCATACACCTGTGGCTAGAAAAAGAGCAGGAGATAATGTTAGGGACACAGACTAGGTAAAGACACTTACCTAATTTAGATTAAACATTTAGATAAATGTGAGAGAAAGCCAGAAGCAGACAATCAGAGGCTACACAATTACCTAGGTAAGGGCAGCCAGCATTCACTACTGTAAGACTGACACTGACAGCAGTGTTTATGAGCTGCTCAAATGAAGACTGAGCACCAACGTGTAGCACTGCTGCTCCAGACTACAAACACACTTGACGATTTTCCTCTAGAAATTATTCCAACACTGAAATCTGTCCTCACCTTCAGAAGAGGGCTGTGACACACCCCTAGACTTTGTGGCAGTAGCTACCCTTGTTCTGACTGGCCTTTGTCATACCATGTTGCTAATACAGCTCCACACTTCCATGAGCTGCGCTCTGACCAAGGGCTCTTGCTCCCCAAAGGCTGGGGAAGCTGTAGAGAACAGGCAGACAGGATCTGCTCTGGGGTGACCAGAATTACAGACATTTACCCCCACAGGCACATGGATTTCCTCTGCTACTGTTTTATGGAAAACAGCAGGTCCAAACTCTTCCCATCCAAGGCAGTCCTACTGAGCTGATGTTATGGTTTTTGGTTTCTCTACTATACTGCCTTCCTCCTTGCTAGCTGAAGACAGAGCTAGGAGTGATCTACTGGCATAACATGACTGCAAAGAGCCAGTCATCCTACTCACCGGATAGGCGTGTAGCAAGCCTGGAGCCATGATGTACGGATTAGGCAACAACGGTGGGACTCCAGGAGGGAGATTGGGAGGGGCTTTTCCTGAAAAAGGAAAAGAAAGCAAAAAGATCCACAGTGAAGCAAACAGCAGGAGCTGTCTCTCTTAGCTCCCACACCCTCCTCCTATTTAGCAGTACCCAGGAAAGTACCTGATGTTGTTGCAACAGAGCTGCGAGTTGAGGCTGTCACCGTGGAGTTACTACTGAGGCTGAGGCCCAGGCTGCTGACACTGCTGAGACTGGATGAAGCACTTACGACTGGTGGGGCGGCTGACACTGTGCTGGAGGAGGTGGAGAAAGTGCTAGCAGAAGAATGGAGGCTTGCTTCACTCTCCACACTTGTGTGCTAAGAAAGGAAGGGAAGAGAGTTAGGGGACCAGGCAGATGTAATTGAGTGCAGAAATATTGCAGGACAGTGTCTACATAAAATATTGCACGGCTCTGTCTGCACCCGGCCGTTCCCAAGAGCCTGCAACGAACTCAGCTGCTGCAGGCTACAAAGAAACCTGCTTTGCATCTGGCTTAAGTCCAAAGTCCTGATAGCAGCCAACCCCTAATGCTTCCAAGCCTCTTGTGCGGCTGTGTCCCAACACGTCTGTCTGCTGGAAGAAGCAGGGCTGAACACTGCATTTGCAGCAGGGATATTTATTCTGCTGCAGAAGCACTAGAGCACACCTAGACTCACCAGCAGAGTTGAGGTTGATGTTCGCCCAGAGGATGTGGATGAGGACAGACTGTTCTGCTGGGTGGGTAATGTACTGCGGAAGGAGGAATAAAAGGTTGTCAAACCAAGATGCGAGAGCTACCACTGGTAGCACCAGGGCAGTTCCCATTCCCCATCTGCTCAGATGGGATGAGTCATCTCAGTCTTCCCCACCGCATGAGACAGACTTTGATGTCTACTATAGATCCCGGCTTCTAGTTCTGCTTCTCTAGAAATCCATCCACCACGCTTGCTCACCTGCTGAGTTGGGTGGTGGTCGTACTAGGGAGTTCCTCACTGTGGCTCAGGCTGCTCAGAGCTGTCGAGTGTTGGCTGGCTGTCGTCAGCAAGGATGAGGCAGATACCCCATCACTGAGAGGCGTGATACTGGGAGCAGAGGGGGAATCGGATTTCACTGCGGGGCCTGTAGCACCTGCGAACAAAAGCTTTGGGTTAGGGGCAGCTACTAGAAGCTCCTGGAGGGCAATTCAGTGGTGAGGATCAACAAAAGCTCAGATAGAGGAGCAGGGAGATCTGGGGCTTCCCTCACTGCTGCCAACCAGTTACACACTTGTGACAGCGTGATCGTCTTCTGTGTCTGACTTTACCCCAACACCACTATCAGCTCTGCAAAGAGGTTCAAGACCTACAGATGAGGTGCCTTTCACAAACAAATCAGAGTAAATTACTGTCATCAGGGAGTGACTCATCAAGGATCTCGTGTATCCATCAGCAGAAAGCTGAACACTTCAAGGCAAGCAAATAATCTCAGTGGCAGCAATTAGCCCAGCAGGGAAAGGACTTTCTTCTAGCGCAGGTAAAGCTTTTCATACAAAGCAAAGAATATGCGCAGTACAAGGGACTCAGGACACCCACTGCGCTGACAGACTCTTACCTTCAACAGCCTGTGTGGTTTGTAATGGCGTGGGTTGCACAGAACTGAAACCATTCTGAGGAAGAAGAGAAAAAGAGTACTGGGCATTGCAGCTGCTCGTTTCCAGAGGCAGATCTAGTGTCAGCCCCCTCCCACACTCCCTCAGTTGTGAAAAAAGGCATGCTACCAACACGTATCACCAGACTGTGTCAGGGTCAGTCCCAAGCTCGACTAGCCCCGTGCCAGCATGACCCCCAAGCACATATTTGAGAAAGCAGTGCAAGAAGTTTCTCTGCTGGTGGTAGTTAGACTGGTTCAACATCCTCAACCCAAGTTTGTTACCTAAAATTGATGTTACTGAACTTGTGTGCAACATGCAAGAATTGAATCCTTAAGACAAAACTAAATCCTTAGCCTGAATGCCACTCCGCAGCAGGGTAATTATGCATGACATGACACGGCCTGCAATCAACTTAACTGCTGTTAACCCCACTGGCCCAGCCCCAGGTAAGTAATAGACCTAAGGACTCTAGTAGCAGCGAGAAGAAAGCTCTCACGAGAGTCTGTAAGCCACATGGTGAGGCTGGAGGATCACAGAAACACTTGATAAACCACTTAGCTTCCCCCGAGACAGTGTTTCACATGCTATGCTTACTCAGCACAAAGGGTGAGCAAAGCTATTTCCCTACCTTGGCCTGGGTCAGATCTTTCTGGGGCGAGGAAGAGATTGAATTTGGGTATCGCCTCGTCTGGGTGGATCTCTGTTCATACAGTGGTCCCTGAGTGCTGTTCTGGGAGGTAAACGTTGCTGTCTGTATTGTGCCGCTCTGGTAACCAGACTCCTGGCTTTGATTGGACGAAATTGTGGATGAAGATTCACTACAAAGGGGAAAAAAAATAAAATAAAAAAAAAGTTTACATTTTCCTCCAAAACAGCCCTGCTCTACGCTGCTGACCCAGACTGTACGCTCTTCATTTCAAATCTTCAAAATAAAGAGCCCCAAGCATCAGCATAAAGGCACCACACAAAGCAGCCAAGCAAACCAAGCAGAGAAACATACCCAGACAAGTGCTAGCCCAACCACAGGAGGATGCTGGCACCTAGCTGCAGCCTTGTCTAACATACTGCTGTGTTCCAGGTGACATTTCATGAGCTGCCACTGCTCAGGTCCCAGCACTCAAGGGACTGGCCAGATACTAAGGGTCAGCCCGACAGAAGACAGAAACACTTCACTTTGGCAAGGCATCATGACATAGATACACCTACTCTACCGCATCCCAGTTTGCCAGGCAAAAAGCAGGACAAAGCACACAGAATCTGTTCACCAAGGACAAGAGGCAGTTGCACTGGGGATTCCCCTCCTGTGTTTCCAGCAACAGTTTAAACAGCAGCAGGAAACATATGCTTTCTGTATAAGTACCACAGGCCCAGTCAGTCATAGAGCTGCCTGAATGAGTCTGCTGGCAACTTACACTTTGCTGTTGCATACGTTGTCCCCCCTTTGTGACCATGGCACAGTCAGAAAGGGTCTACTAGTATGCAGGATAACTAAAGTCTACAGGACCAGCTACCTTCCAAAGCTACCTGCTTGGATTAACTGTTCCCTTCCTCACACCTGGTCCTCACCTAGCCGTGCTGGTGTACAGGCTGCTTTGAGATTGGCTAACGGCGGTGCTTGTTGTGGGCGTCGATTCGTACTCCGCAAGAACAGGCTCCGAACCAAACTGTAATGCCCCAAACTGCAGGTTTAGCCCTGAGATATCTGCTGAGCCAGGCATTTCCACTGCAAGCGCAGGAATCTGCAAGGGAGGAACAACAGAAAGGGTCAACCACTCCCTGGGATCAGCACAGAAAATGACTTTAGTATCCACATTTCCCAGCACGTGACGGTAGTTACAGGCTTCCATCCTCTGAATTACACTGTTCAACCCAGGCAGGCAAGCGTTTCTGTCACCCCCACAAACACCCAATGTTAAGAGCAGGAAGGCCAAGCCCAGCCCTTCCCTCACCAGCCCAAATGGATTCTTCTGCAGCTCTAACACAATACAATGCCTCCTTCCCCACCATCGATCCGCACCTTTGATGTTAACGATGCTTTTTTCTTTTGCTGCTTCAGCTTCTGCTGTGCTGGCTGGGGACTAGAGGACTGGTTGTCTGAGGACCCTGGGGACATCTGGGGAACAGGATTGGTTTTGCTGGGCAGCGGTGAGGAAGGGGGTGCCGGCACGGTTGTGGAGGCAGTCACCACAGGTTGTTTCTCCTGCATGAACACTTCTATCATGGTTGAAGTCGATGTGAAGGCCTGACGCTTGGTGAAGGGACTATGAACAGAAGAGTCTGTTGGGTTCTTGAGATCTACCAGGAGAGACAGAGTTGAATTAGCAGGATTTGTTTCCTTAAAACTAAAACAAGTTCTGACACTTCTAAGCATCAAGAAAAATAAAATAATTTCACACTACGACTCCTCCTCCCATTAAAATCAGAGAGCAGAGAACCCCAGCATCTCCACCCCCAGCCTTGCACTCTCACCACCATCAACACCGAGCCTTTTAAGCCCTTCTGCCCTCAGCTCCTTCCACCACCTCTACAGGACAAAGCAAGCTTGCAGAAGTCCTCCATCCTCCAAGGAAGGCTGGACTTCAGAGTCCCTTGTGTGGAGGCACTGCATGTCAGAGTCCTACACAGGCCTGATGCTGCTTCCTTCCCCCTCTCTGCCAACATTGCTGCATTTCATTGCCTGCTCTTTCCCCTGCAAGTACTGAGTATCCTCCAAGCAACACCGCTGCTCAGGGCTGCCCACCCTCACGTCTTTGCACAACTGCACCACCCTCCTCCTTCGCCTAAGCCTTACCACAGCTTATTAAAAAACAAATCCTATTCTCTCTGACTCTCCTCTGTGGCTCCTTGTCTGAAAAGATCAGGAGCTGCCAACACTGACTGTTGCTAGGACAGGGCTCGATTTTTCTTCCACTTAGATTTGAACCAGAGCCATTTCCCTATAGCAAGAAATAAAACACACAAGCTGAAAAAAATGGCACTAATACTCAACCACAGCAGGGCTCAGCATCTCATCTGAAAAGCAGAAGCCTCTCTTAATCACTGTTTATTCCCTCATGCCAGCCCAGAGGTAGAGTTACTACTTGGTATTTAACAGTCACCAGAATCGCATTCCTTTAAAACATAACATCAGGTCAGCAGCGCGATAAGACTGACAAATGTTGGTATTCGGGAACTATTTTCCAGAGGTGCCCACTTTCAGACCCCTTCTCTGTTACACGGCTTTACACCAGGAAGTAGTTCTGCACACTGTAAGGGTCTTGGGAACGCCAGATCCCTGGCCCTGAAGCTGACTGGAATGACCAGGAGGCAGATGGATTCAACAGCTTTAAGTATAAAAGGAACAAGGGAAGACTCACATGCACTATTACATTTTACTCTCACAAACTTGCCCACACGATTAATTGCTCCAGCACAACTTGTGACCTGGCCCTGCACTGAATCCCTCACACCGCTGCTTGTGGCGGATTTCTGCAGTTCTGGGAGAACGCGCTTCCCTTTGGGGAGCCATGCTGCTTTTCCTTACCATACTGCACAAGAGACGAGGTCTGCGTAGTGGATCCCATGTCCCAAGAAGAGGCAGTGGTGCTCCCACCAGGCTGGGTGTGCTGAGCAGCCAGCTGAGCCAGAGCCTGGGCTGTCTTGAACTGCTCCAGGAACTGAGAACCTGTGGTACTGCTGCCTTTGGCCTCCCCAACATCTCCAAACCCTTTCCCCAGCATGCTCACCTGCAATTTCAGCAATGAAATAACAAAGTCAACATCTCCCTTGGCTTGGAACTTGGCTCAGAGGACAGATGCATCTCTTAACATAAGCCTGAATGCACTGTACCCTGCTGCTTCTCACTGGGTGCCTCAGCTTAACACTCTTGAGCTCCAGATGCACAGAGACACTGCTGGCAAGGAGAGCTCATACTTCTCTCACAGCCTCACATGTTAGTGCAGGTACACTTATCTGTTGCCCAACCCATGACATTTTACAGTGTCATGGAGGCTTACAAAAGAAGTTAATAGATAGGATCTTTAAAAATGTACTAAATTGTTCACATTCATTCAGTTGCATTAAAAAAAGACAACCACCAGAACTTGGCTTTACAGTTAAGGTGGTTTTGAAATCCTTCCTGAACTATCTCATCATTAAATGCACAATTTTTATTTCTTTTACTGAAGTTCCACAAAGAAGCATCTGCCCAGGTCTGTGCACATCCCTGATTCAGATTCAGTGCCTCCTTCCTTCACGTATCAGTAAATGCCAGCATTTCATCCCACACCAAACTCCCAACCAGTTCCACTTCTCAAATGGTTGAATATGCAAGCCCCGGACTGCAAGTTTTTCCTTTCCTCTGAGCAAGAAAGAAGCAAGTGTTGCAAGTCTGACAGGGGCAACAGGGGAAGAATTATCCCAGTTATTTCTAATTAAGCAATGGACTTCATGCCTTTAGATTTAGAGCAGACTGGCAAATCATCCAAGCAGAGGACTTTGCCACCCACAAGAAGCAAGCAGGTGTCAGAACTGTATTTCCCATATTGCCCAAATGCAGACAGAGAATGTCAGGGAAACCAACACCTGCTAAAACCCGCACGCTGGCAGAGACTGGTATTTCCTTACCATGCTGTGGTGAGAGAAGGAGTTACCAGAGGCAGGCTGGGATATAGCACTTTGCTTGGAATTGCTGAACACCAGTGGCTGGGCCAGAGAAGGAGCCTGCGATGACTCCAGGTTTGTTGACTCATTCTCCATAGAAGAGGGCGTCTTTCCTAGCAGGACTGCAAGATCAATTCTGGATAAAGAAAGAAGATAACCCACTGAAGTTAACATGAGGTCTGTCATACCCCTCATTTCCAGTGGTATTCTACCTCCAGCCTCACAATTTATAGCTTTTACTTTATAAATTGCATGAATCTGCAGAACATTAACTCACAACTGCCAGTACCAACTTCAAAAGGACACAGACCAAGCAAGATCCTGCATGGCCTTCTATTTTAAAGCATGTTTTCCATTAATTTAACACAGAAAAATGCCCCCAAATCTGAAGAACCAGCAGCAGAGCCTAGGAAAACTCTAATCCAGGATGAGGACCGGAAACTCCTAACTCAACTTTTCCATTTAAATCCATCTCATCTTATTCAGAGCTGCTGCATTTTAGCTAGCTGGCAAGATTTAGTCCGAGATGGCAAATTGCTCTGGGACTTGTGTACCACTTTTCCCACGTAAACAGCATTGCCATGGGCTCTCACCTCTGTCCAGCTGTGATTGTCACATTCTCGGCAGGCAGAGGCACTGAAGACACGTTGGAGGCGGTGAAGATCTTTGTCTCAGACAGCTGAAAGATAAAAAAAAAGGGAAAAATAATCCAAAAGTGAGAACAACCCCTCAGTACTCCAAGTAAAGCACACAAACATTTGAGACAAACAGCCACAGAAAGATTCAAGAAATTCAAGTGTTTAGACTTAAACTCCTCTAACATTTGGCTCCCATCAGAATCCGCTTCTAGTTCATTTGTTTGTTCTCAGGCAAGTGCACAAATCACCTCACCTACCAGTGGAAAAAAAAAACCCAAATCCTTCTACAATCTCCCATAGTCCACAAATCCACTAGGGCTGCTAGGGTCTTAAGACAGGTGCTCTGAATTGATGGTATGCAGCACTGATCTGCAAAACCCACTGCACAGGTACATGCAAGCATTGCTAGAGAAGTCAGAGAAAAAAGCTTGAGACACATAGTTAAGCTTCCAATGATCCTAGCTTTACCTGGATGACCTGACCAGAGACCAACAGACCTACTTCAACTATGGAAGGGAAAATAACATTGCTCAAAAATGAATGAAGGGGAGGTTTAATGACCACCTGTGATTTAGCCCAGAACATATCTGAATGTGAACAGCTTTTATTCCAGACTAAGGAGCTGCCAGCAACTAAACTGCAAGAATTTAAAACCAGAAACAGGAACCCCTGGGAGCATATCACATGCACTGAAGGCAAGAAGGGCTATCAAAGGCTCTCTTCAAGCAGAGACCTGACTGAACAGATAGAGAAGCTGCTTGCATCTCCAAACACAGCAGGAGTGCTTCCTTCAGACAGTGCCTGGAACGCAGAAGCTTTCCCTTCATGCCCATTCTGTAGGCTTAGCAAAAATGAGCATGCAAAACTAACAATGACACTACAAAAGCCCAGCCCTGCTCCCATTTGCAAGAACAGAAGTTCTCCCTTGATTCAGAGAGGGACTGAAGCCTGTTTCAGAAGAAACTGATACACAGGCATTAAAAGCAGGGGATAACAGCATCCATTCTCCCCTGAAGGACACACCAGGCAGAGAACAAAAAGCCACAAGACGTGCCAAAGAGCAAGTCAGAAGGTAAAGCCAAGAGTTTCTGTTCAATCCAAATCACAAGGACCAGCAGAGGCACGTGACTCATATATGAAACCACTACTGCCTCCTCCGTGGCACGTGGCGTGGATCAAAGGCAAACCTTCCCAAACCGCCATTCCACCAGAGAAGCAGAGCAAGAATCTTGTGTGGAGTCAGGCCAGTTTATGGAAAGATTAAATCATGCAGTTGCAGGAAATGAGAGGACCAGACTCGATGCCCTGGGAGATCCCTTCCTGTCTTGGGCTTCTATGACAAGCTCTACTACACATGTCCTTTAGAAACAGCAATGTTTACTTATTCATCATAGCTCCTAGAATTGGGAGCCTGGCTTGGGCTATGCCCATAGTTTGCAGAGGATGGGTTTTGCGATCCTCTCATAGCTGTGTGTGTACAAACAGGACAGCAGCCTGCCAGCAGACACATGGAGGAGAGGTGTTTGGCGAGTACCTACATCTTCATTCCAGTCCTCTGTGCCCCATTCTTCTGTTGCAGCCCTCCATGCACCTACAAGATAACAACAGGTAGAGAAGTTAAGTGTGCATCAAAGCTCTACCTTCAAGAGCCAGGGAAGCACTGGGGAGCTTTGCAAGCAGCCAAGAGGATTTCTATTTGCCAATCAGACAAGTTAAAGCAGTTGACCCCAACCCACGATTCATGGGCAAGGTACCATGATGGGATCACCTCAGCCTTGCTTGGGCAGGATAGGCTGAAAGAGAGGGACCACTGGGCTGGCAACTATGGCAATGCACACCCCCCAACACCAAACAGGGAAGCTGAGCTTGGCAAGGAAGCCCTGGCATCATCCCCAGCCTCCTTGTGCTACTTTCCTCATTTCCCCTTGTATTGCAGTAGCTGCAAGTTTCTGCACCCATGAGCAGTTAGTGTTACCCCAGCAGCTTGGACAGAGCATCTCCTTTGGGGGCTTCCCACCAGCTCTTGTGCAGGACCTCACCACCCAGTTAAACCATAAGTTTCTATAAAACCCAGGGACAACTGAACCATTCATATGGTTTGTCTTCCTCTCACAGCACCCCCTGCCCTCACCAAATGGTGAAACCTCACTGCACCAGGACCCCCTGTGCATAGGCAAATGGGAATCAGAAAGGAAAATTTAAGGGACTAAGCAATTCCTGCATTTTCTGTGACCAATTTCGGAGATATGCTCAAAGTGAGTAGCTTAAAACATCAGGGAGAAAAGCACAAGATTTCAGCCGCAATCCAGCACAGAACAATTTGTATGAGAGCAAAATTACTGGAAAAAGAAGTTTTGGCTGGCCACATCTTCAACTTGTTCCGTCCATCACAGTTTAGCATCAGTACTTTGAATATTATGTGGTGACTTCTGAATTCATTAGACAACTTAAAATTTGGTGTGGGGGGAAAGCAGGAGCTTTTTACATCCCCAAAACCTCAGAACATAAAAGCAGCTCTGTTTTGTACAGCTTGTTTTCAGCCCATGCAAACCAGGTGAACAAAACCCGACATAGCCAGAGTTAACCTTGGAGACATTTACAAGGACGGAACAAGTTGGCATCAGCCCTTTTATAAGCTGAAAGCCTTTTACAGCATAAAACCACAGCACATAGGGAATGAGAACATTGTGGATTCTTCTGCAGGACACAATCAGGCTCGCTGAGGTTTTGAGGGGAAGAAGAGAGCAGATATTCCCATACACAATTCAATTATCAGGCCAAAATATCTAAACAACTGCTTGTCTAGAAGTGGGGGAATTAGTGCATGAAATAAGTATATCATCCATTAATTATTCTTTTTTCATTGTTATTTTGTTGGGTGTTTTGTTTTGCTTGACAAGCTGAGCCAATTCAAGAAGCCTTCCTGGATTATTATTATTGGTTTTTTTTAATATTCATGTTAGAAATACAGATACTAAAACAACATAGCTTCCCCGAGTACCAGGAGTCTCAAGGCACACTACCCCTTCCTCCCCAGGCAGAAGCATCAGGAGGAGTTCAACACATTCAATGCAAAACACAACTGGGGTTTAAAAACCCAGATTCCATCATTCCTTAGATTTTTTGGTGCCCTCACAGCAGTAGCAGGAAGGTTCCTTTCCAGATTTTCATAGATCATAAAGATTCTACCAGCTCAACCCTTACTCAAGATATGAAGTGGGAGCTGGAGGTGCTTGGGCGAGTTGGGCAGTTGGCAGGGGAGAGCAAGAAGCCAGGTGAGTTGCCCCAAAAAGAGTTTGTGCACGTAGGAGCACTGCACAGGGCTCTCTTAGTCTTGCTCACTTGGGGGAAATGAGAAGAAAAGCAAAGCAGCACAAAAAGCAGAAGGAAATCCTGCAGATGAAGAGCAGCCATTGATGGGGCTTTCCTGGCAAGTCTACTTCTTGAGTAATGGACACCTATTCAGCATGGCTTTGTGCTCCTTACACATGAAGGGACAAATGGAAAACCAAAGACCTATAATGTACAGCCAGGCATTTGCCAAAAATGCTCCAGAAAGCTTCCTAACCAGCACAGTGTGTTTAGTTTTTTTAAAAGAAAACGAGTGTATTGCATTGCAGCTCTTTCCTTTGGAAGAGCTTGATGGAGAGCAAGTAATGCCCTGAGACTTCTATCACCATTTCAGAAGTGTTGTCTTCTGAATGGCAATCCCTCCTCTCTCCTTTAAGAAAGCCCTTCAAAGAGCCACTGGTCTTTAGCTCCTCAAACCAGGAAAAGGTGAAAAAAAATAAAAGTCAATAGGCATTTGCAAATATGAATGTGCTGAAGAAAAAAATCCCATTGTGTCTTCAAGATTATTTTTTTTTTTACCTCCCCAATACACTATCTTTTAATTTTAAACTGGGAGATGAGCAACCAGCTTGCTCCTCCCACAGCTCATCAGGTAGTCTGCCACTATCTCAATGACTGGATACATGTTCCATGCACCAGCCTGGAAGGGTGACAGACCCAAATCCCCCCAGCCTGCAACTCAAAGGAATGTTAATCCAAACAAAGCCAAAGTGTGGCAAAAACACAATGGCAGCACTGGAGCAGACGGCCTTGTGCTGCCTGCGAGAGTTAAAGATTAACCCAGAGATGAGAACCAGGAGATGCTCCAAAGCAACAGAAGCACTCCAAGTATGTCTGCTTCTGGGCCCCTGCAAAAGAGACTCTACAGCCTCAACGCTCCTCCTCCTGTCCTAACCTTCAAGACCAAAGTGGCAAGCTCCTCCAGAAGGGCCCTTAGCCTCAACTTCCAGACCTCAGGTTAGATGAAGACATTAGTCAAACACAATTTTGGCATCGTTAGGGACAGCAGTGGGATTCAGTAGATATAAGACAAACTGGATCATCTCATGGGTGTCTCTTGGCTTCATAAGGCATAAAGGTGTAAGAGCAGGAAATAAAGTGGCCAGGCACTGAGCAGCTTTGCCATCAAGCACCCCGGTCATCTCAAAATCCACCGTCATCTTCAACTGCAGGGCAGGTCTGCTCAGGTGAAGAAGAGCAGCCAGGCAGCAAGCGCATGCCAAAGCAGCCATCAAGCGCATGCCAAAGCAGCCATCAAGCGCATGCCAAAGCAGCCATCAAGCGCATGCCAAAGCAGCCATCAAGCGCATGCCAAAGCAGCCATCAAGCGCATCAAGAGGTAACTGTAAGCAGAGGCAAAGCACTGAGATATTTCAGCAAGACTAATTCCCCTTGCAGCAGTGTTTTGACCCTAAGCAGAAACATAGCTGGGAGGCCAGTGAAGTAATCGCTGCAGAACTGAACTGCCACACCAGGGAAATGGCACAGGGACAACAGCAAGTCACAGCTTTCTGGATGTGAGACAAGCAGAATACAACTAAGCTGCCTCGCAGTTCCTGCCCTTGGATGGGAGACTCTGTCATCAGTGCTGTGGACACAGAGCTGCTCTGGGTGCTGAGAAGCAGTGGCTGAAGTTAAAATTTACATAATCCACAAGAATTTGGGTTAACCTCTCCCAATTTACATTCAAGGTGTCAGCATTAGTAAAAGCACAGTCAGAACAAGTGTAAAATATTCATTAAAATTAACAAATTAAGAGAGAGAAGAATGACATATCCACAGATATTTCAGTTGGGTTTTTTTTTTAAAAAAGCTATAAAGTAAAGGTATCCGGGGTAGTTAATGCACCTGGATGTTTCGTACCAGGAGCAGTGTCAAATTTTCGGGGATAATTTGACCCCTCACCCCCAATGAAATCAAGTCCTGAAACAAAAAAAACAAAACAAAAAAAAAAAGAAAAGAAAGACAACCAGTGAAATTTTGATTTAAAGAAGTGAAGGCAAGTTTCACTGCCCCCATGTACACCAGTCACATTGTACCTGTGGATATTGTTAAAGAGACACCTGCAGCTACTAAAATGGAAACAAAACGACCACACATGAAACAGGTGAACAGCATAGTTGCGTGATAAACTTTACAGCTGTGTTGTAGTACTAGAGCAGATTTGAGTTGTTCCATCAGAAAAATCTTTAATTCCTCCCAACCACTCTAAACCACTTTGTTCCACAATTCCACAAAACACCAACACAGAAGAAAAAAACCAAACCCAAACACACAAGCCTGTTCAGACTAGGCAGTTAAGCTTCCAGCACACAGAGCTCATCCACTCCCATCCCTTTTTCCTCCAGAGACAAGTGTACCCACTGCCCTCAACACATGCCTACACTACTCTCTCCAGTATTTAAAACTCCATTTCTTGGTCAGCAAGATGATCAATCTGCTAGTGTTTTACAAAGCCATGCTTATTTTTCCCCCTTCAAAACAGCTGTTTTCTAGAAAAAACAAAAAACAAACAGAAAACCCCCAAACAAAAACACACCAGAACACAAACCAACCAAATAACTCCTGCACTAACAACGCATAGGAAAAGGTATCACAGTTTACAGTACTTTATCTTTCTCTTACCAAAGCTATCAGTTTTTCAGCAAATACAAGAAATATGGAAGTGGCCTAAAGCAACATTAATACTGTTGTGAATGCTTCTTAAAACCAAGATGCGGTATTTACTTGAGTGCTCAAAAATCAGGGAAAAATGGTTTGACTTCACAGTGGTGCAAGATTGCTCCACAAAAAAACGCCCCACAACCACTCTTAAAAAACCCACACAAATAGACTACTTACGATTAAGGATTGTCCCTTGTGACTCTGTCCAGTTATCACACTGCAAAATCTGAGTTCACTTGTGTCTTACAATAGTGTGCATACTTGAAACAAAAAAAAAAGTACCATTTTTCCAATGCAAGAGAACACGCAAGGGCAGATCAGTATTCACGAACTGCCCAGTGAAGAAACGTTTGCTTTGCTTCAACAAGGAAGCAATGAAGACTTCTTTTCAGTGAGCTTTCTGTAATAAGGTCTCATTCTACAGCAGTTTGAGCAAGATGACCATGAAAGACAGAATGCTCCCCATACCAAGAGCAAGACATCTGAACTGCAAGTGATATTCTCTGGAGGATGCATCAAATATTGAGAGAACTTGAATGTGTTTAACATGCTACAGTTTATAAAAAAAGACTCTTCCAAAGAGGCAGCATGGTTTCTACTGGAAAACAAGTGGAGGCAACTGTTCCCGTGCCTCTGTTGGGCAACAGCACGCACAAGCTCAGACCAGAACAATCACCCAGCTCCCAGTTTCCAATGTGGTCACCCTAACTGATGCAAAGGCACCTCCAGGTGCAAAGAAACAGGGTCACTGAAAACCATCTCTGAGCCAACAACCCATTCCTCCATCCCTGAGCCAAAAACCTACCCAGAACCTCCTCGGTGCAACTGGATGGACACAAAATCTACTTACCCTCTAAACAGAAAACAGCAAATGCGCATGAAGACCACTTACTTGTGCCATCATCCGGCTCAAAACTGCCAGTGTTGTTCCATGTGTTGTTGTTGCTATTCCCGTAGTTCTCATCCGTGCCGGCTGGCTCAGCATAGTCAGCTGGGTTGAAAGTTCTGTAAGAAATATAAGGATGGAAATTTTTACTCCCTCTCCCTAAGCATTTTCAAAGCAACTGGTTTTATTCAGACCATAACACATCTCAAAGAGTCTCAAAAGACAGTTCTCAGCAGAGGTATGCCTGAGCGACACCAGCCATTCCAGATTTAACTTAGCATGATGCAGTTTTGGCTTTATTAACAAAAAAAGGAAAATCAGAACAAAAATGACACAAACAGTACTATTCGTGCACAAAGACTTTTATTTTTGCAGTGGTTTGCACCAGTGAAACTTACCCCATGCCTTGGGCAGAAAATCTTCCCCCTCGCCTTCCAGAGCCACCTATAAAATATACACACATGCACTGCTGAGCATCTCTCTTGGCTCTGCATCACCAGGAAAAGAAACATTTGAACAACATATGGAGTTCTGATGCCCAGAATATGAAAGTGGTGAGGATCTTCCTGAGTTGATGGGACTTCCAGCAGCGTCTTTATATGTATGGGAATGACCTCAGCTGGCTGGCAGTATAATCAACAATGCACGATTCCAGGCTCAGATGAGGTCTCCAGCTGGCACAAACCATAAGTACCAGACGCCAGGTTCTGATTTCTGCAGTGTATGCCCTCAGCAACAATTCCCAAGCAGCACAAATTTTGTGGAAAAATGAATTTCTGCCACTGAGTATTTAAAAACCAAGCCAAGCATTTGCACAGCAATGGTGCTCAGAGACCCATGTGCAAGAACAAGGAGGATCCGCATTCTGTTGCTAACAAGCAATTGGCCCACCTGCCAAATAGTCACCTTAGTTTCAACTTCCCACTTCTAAAGCCCTATTTTTTTCCAACTTCATGGATGGGATGTAAGAATGAGATACTGTTTCTAGCACGCTTAAGATGGGGAAGCAACATGTAGGCACTAAGTGTAAGCATAAGAACAGAAAAATCAAGTGCTTAATTTTCAGTTTGGCAATTCCTCCCACAAAAGAGGCTTTCAAACCTCATGGAGGAGATAGATACAGTGATGTAATTTTTCTCCTCCCACCCCCTCTGACCTCAAACCCCATGTGTACCTCGGCCTCGGCCACGTCCCCGCCTCCCTCTTTCTGTGCCTCTTCCAGAAGATCCTCCACTCTTACCACCATCTAGTCCATTCTCCTGGCCCCGAACTGAAAGACAGAACAATGCAAAGACAATTTCAAGATTCATCCTGCTTTAGGGAAGATACAAGACCAGACCTCAAACACTAAAGCACAGTGGCTGTGTGGGAGACCACACCATCAAACACTCCCATAGCTTCCTTTTATTTAAGCTGATGGTATTGAGGGTATCACCCAAGGAACCACCTTAGACAGGGGAGCATCAGATCGCCACACATGCAAGGATGTTTTTTCTCAAAGATGGGTCTGCCCAAGAAGCTTTACTGACAGCTTTTATGCAGCACAAAGTGCCTCAGCATGCACCATGACAGTTATGGGTGTTATTAAAGGGCAGGTCCATACACTCTCTTCCACGGCTGGCACCTCGCCCCCGCCTCGGTGGCCCGCCACGTCGTCTGCTGAAATCCCGATCCCTCTCCCGGTTTTCTTTGCTTTCTTCACTGGGTTCTGCCTGTCCACTCTCCTTCTGTCCTGAGACACCCTTCTTCTTCCCAACCATTTCCCAGGAATGCTGAAGTTTTGCAGAAGGGAAAAAAGTTAATCATAATTTGATCGATGCAAGATGCAAATACACACATATTGAAACATGCTACAGAGAATATAGCAACGGTCTCCAGAAAAATGGTTTCCAGCCCAATTTTTTTTTTTTTAGAAGAGTCTATCAGCCTACACACAGTACAGCTTCTTCCTTCAAGGAAAGCCTTCTTACAGCTGACTGGCATGCAGTTTGAGGTAACAGGAGATGATTTATTCTATTTCTGCAAAGATCTACTAAACCTCTTAAGTAGAGCGGGCATAATACTTACTCAAGTTCAAAGCGTGGATAAATTTACCCCGTTTAGGGGGAAAAAAACCCCTCCCATTTCATATAGGTCACTGTTTTGAGGAGCTCTCAGAATAACCCAGGTAAATGTTCCAAAGTGTCTGCAGTCAAGATTTTGGGGTAAGTTACTCTCTCAGATGCAGTGATTTAACAAAACCTCTTCCCTAAATAGCAACTCATAAGGAGAAGAGTAACACAGAATTTATCCAACAGGCAAGTTCAAGTCATCCCAAGCTCAACTAAAAACTTAAGCACGCCTCTAGCTTATTGCTGTCGGCCTGCATTGGTGTACTTTATGACAGTCTGTAGTGGTTTCATACTCTGATGCTGCACACTGTTCAAACAATTAAAAATAGTCTCAAGTCATTGACAAACACCTGAAAACATAACTGGCAGACAAGTAAACAGCTGGTTTCAGATGGCAACATGCAGGGACAGTGACAAAAAAAACAGAGGCACAAACTGCCTTCAAACCCAAGGCTTCTGAAGTCTCTCTCCATAGGTATCTGGCTCAGAAGGAAATTTAGGAAAACATTTGCTTTGAATACTGTAATTTTAAGCCAAGTCTAACCCAATGCTAAGATCATGCCAGCTCCTTTACTGTTTGAAATACAGTACATTATGAGTAACTAGCTCAGCAGGTGAGCTGTCTTCATCAGCATGGGAGTACCTGAGCAATTAGCAAGTCTATTTCTTATCAGAAAATCCCCTTTACAGGATTGCTGCACAAGCTGAATCCAGGCCAGAAGCAGCTCCAAGACCTTTGACCAATTACAGTGCAGATGCTGCCTGTGCTCAGTGATGCAGGTACCAGCTCACAGGCCCCCCGTGGCACTGCAGGCTGGAGAAGTGGCAGGCACTCGAGGGCTTTGCTCTGCCAACTCTGTTTCTGCCTCTACAAATCTTCCACAGTAGCCGTGCCTTGCCCTGTGTGTCTCACATTGCTGGGCGTTTCAGCTGCTCAAATAAAGGAGGTACTGCTACATAACGCAGTTTGCTGCACACTATCCTGGATGCTATTTTCATGAGCAATGTGTTTATCTAGGAAATGCAATTGTGATTACAGGGGTTTGTCGTTTAACTAGAAGCCACCAGTTACAAGGGATGTGGAGGCAAATACAGTCACAGCGGAGCTTTGCCTCAGCAACGCACATTCCTATCATCCCCCTTTCTAAAAGGATTTTCCAACAGCTATTTTGTTCAGTTGTCAATGGAAAGGGCTCTCTAATGGCAAGGAAGAACGCTTATGTGCGTTGTACTGAATTTGGCTGGTGCCAAAGCTAGCAAAGCACCTGACACTGGGGAGCAGCTACGTTACACAGAATATAGTCTGAGGTGTCCAGTTCATCCATCTATGCTCAGGGCTAATAATGAGAAAAAAAATGAGCTAATACATAATATTCTGAAGTGACATTTGGAGCCTCAACTCTACAAAGAGCTGAGTCAGCTTCAGCCAGACCAGGGTGCTGGGAAGATATTTGGTCAGTGGCAGTTTGGAAGGATCTGATATTTGTAGGCTTTTTACTGGGCTGTACAGAACTTGCGTCCCTGCTGTCTGTCACAAAATGAATGACATCCCACACACGAGGTGGAAGGTCCACCTAAGCAAGTGCTCACTTGTTCTCAGAGCTGATTTCGGCTTGCCTGAGACAGGCACCTGCTCAAGTGACAGGAGTTGAGCCTAAGTCCACAGAAAACAAACAGCAAATAGACCCTCAAAAATGTGACACGGGCAGCGGCACAAAAGCCAGTCAGCGCATCGCTGAGAAGCGAGTATATAGGGCCAGAAACACTGCATTGCTCTAACAGAAAGAAACCACAGCTGACACATACCTGCCTTTCAACACAGGTCACTCAGCCCTTGTGGGAAAAGATAAGGTACTTTACACTCACAGCAGTGTGAAAGCTTATACAGATGCCACTGTACTGTCGTCAGAGTGCTTGGAATTCAAAGGAATAAGAACTAAATGATTTATTGCACTTTCCCCTCTATTCCTTTGGGCCTGCTGGCCATGCTCGCATTCTGTGCAAGCTTACAGAGAGCAATGTTAAGAAGCCAGGACACAATCACAGACTATATGCTACTTGTGGAACTAGTCAGTCATTTTGGCTCTCGTTAGCTAGACATTACTGTATGTCTTGTCTCCAAATATGCAGTTACACTGAACTAGGCCTCACCAGAGTTACAGGACCCAATCCTACCGTGTCCGGATTGCCCTCCAGCAGCACGTTGATGGCTCTGTTAACATCTCCATTGCAGTCATGCAGAGCAATCACACACTCATCCTGGTTCTTGCCTGTGATGTCAATCAGCTATAGAGAAGACAACACCATGGTCAGCATGTTCCAAACCAAGAAGGCACCAAAATCTCTATGGATCTCTTAGGAGGCAAGCAAGTTGAATCCCAAACCAGAAATCCTACAAAGAAGTATCAGGGTTTGGGAGTCTCCCCAGCCTTCTCAGCTTAATTATGACTCCTCAACCAGAAGTAACTGAGGCTGGGAATTTCTGAGTTACTGTTGTTTCATCACAACCCAACCTTTAACCTCCTTTTCTCAGGATAACGCTGTTCCCTGCGTTCTGGGGAACAAGCCAGTCCAAGGAAATTCAGGGAGCAGACGGCCACATCCCTCCCCCCACCCCACCCAGCAGTCAGGGTACTCTCAACATCAATCTTGTCTTCCTGTCAGGGTTCACCCTCACTTTCTGTACTCACTTGTTTCACCTTCTCCTCAAAGTCAGCGTCGTTGTGGTCCGAAATCATCTGTGCAAGTCGAATCTGTTCCGCAGTAGCCTAAAGAAATTGAATGTAGAGAGAGCATGCAGTTAGAGTGGCGCATTTCCAACAAACCTTCCTCCAAAGGCCATACCGCTTCCCTGAGATCTCTGGAAATGAATCAATATGATGAAGAGGAGGCGCAAACAAGGGTCAGAAAGAGGAAAGCTTCAGAGAGAAAGTCAGATAGAAGAGGAGCAAGTGAGGGGAGTCCGGAAGAAAGGGACATATTGCTGGATGGCCTCACGGCACCAGGTGAGCGACAATCACCTAAACTATGTCCACTTTGAGGCAGACCTTGCCACCACTAGAACACCAGAACCCACTGCAGGTGGCTTCTCAGCCACTTGCATTCATTAAAGTGAACGGGGAATGGTTAGATGGAAGTAAAACCAAATCTCAGCCCCGGCTACTGCTTGGAGACACCGATGCTGAAACCCCACCATCAGTGGCCGCCCAATTAACCTGGCTCTGTGAGCAGCACCCTGCAGCACTCAGGAAGTTCGTTAGGCCAAGCCCAGCTGTTAGCGCTGGGCCAGGCAGGAGTGCCAGGTCTCCACCTCCAAGCTAACTGGTTTCCATGGACGCTGCCCTTACCTGCGGCCGCTGCTTGTGCTGTGTCTGGCTCTGTGTCTGTGTCTGCTCCCAGTTCCCCCGGGCTCGGTTAGTGCCCACCGATGTCATCATTTACAGTATATACAAATAACAGTATTTACAAGGTAGAACTCTGTGGTGGGTCAGGGGAGAAGAGAGAACAGACTGTTAGAAACCAAAAACAAAAGGCAGCGACAAGACTGAACAATTGCATGGGCAAGGCAGCCAGCAAAGCCGTTGCAGGCCCCCACCCTCCCCACTGCTTCCCCCAAAGCCATGGCAGGCCGGTCTACCATTTCCACATGCTCCCAAGACTTGTACTTCTTGAGGTTTCTCCACCACTACCACAGCAGAATGCTCCAAATGAAACATCACCTGCATCCAGGTGGGAGCAATCAGGACACAGGAGCAGAAGTACTTTGGGTAAAGGGTTTAACAACTTGCTGCTAAAACACAAGTGTGTGAGCAGGCAAGGATCTGCCATGACCAGGGCTGTAAGAGGCTACAGTGATCAACTGGAACAAGGAATGCTTGAAAAAAGCTCTCAAGAAACTTCATTTGGAGAACAGAACATCTCAGAGCCTCAGACACATCAGCTACTTCGCCTTCTCCCTTCTTGCCTTCAAAGCAGGGCAGGGGAAGCAAAAATGCTCCACTAATAAGTGGTACTACAGGTTTATGGGTATTGTTGTAAAAAAATACCGCCCTTGTATAACTGCCCATTTTTTGCTTGCTTCAATTATTCCCCAGACCTGGAAACATTAAGTTTTCTTGAACTGAGTATTCTGGATTAAAAAACTACCAAAAAAGTGAACTAGATGTCAACAAGGAATAACAGCCAGTAACGTTGTTAGGTAACTTCTTAAAGCAAAACCCAGCAAGAGCTCAGCCCATGGAATGTTCAAAGGAATTGGAGTTTTATAACCTCACACTTGTCTTCAGGGGAAGAGTCCAACCCAGACGGTTAGAATACGATCAGCACTGAGGAGTTTTACCCTGTCTATCGTCTCCCAGGCACAAGGGATGCCAGACATATCCCATGGCACTTGGCAGACTTGCTACTTCCAAGCCCCTGAAATCTCAATAATTGCAAACTTCACATTTTTTTGTTTCATTAACAAGACTGCAACACCCTCCTCCAAAGCAGCAGGGTCTGCTCCAGGTGCCGGTGCTGCAGGCAGATGGTTGGGACAGGGGAAGGAGCCGCATACAGAACGTAAGAGCAGGGAGGAAACCCGAGCAAGAAAATCCGACCTGCAGGACATGATCTGAAACGTTGCTTGTGAACACCAACGTGGCAGCACAGAGCAAGACCTGGCGTGCAAAGCAGGGAAAGCTCAGAAGCAGTGTTAGCAAACAGCCTGGTAACAACTGGGGAGTATCTTGTTCAAGTCCGCAAGCAGAGTGCTCAGCTGGAGTGGGAGATCTTTCCCCAAGAGCATGGAGACCCTAATGTCACCTCCACACCGTGGCTCAGTGCACATGCCACCACTCCTGCTCCCATCAGCATCTAGCCTTCCTTTGTAGGCAAGTTTTCAAGTGCAATTGCTCCCGCAGCTTCCCACAAAACCTCACAAGTTTGCCCTTCGGGGCTACCCATGCCTCGCGGCAACTTAAAACCACAGTTTTCCAGATATACAGTGCCAAGGTTTCTTATCAGGAAACAATCCCAAGCTACCTGTCTGGTCACCAGGACCCCCAAAGTTGCGTGTGACACTGAGCAGACTTAAGGGAGAGCACCAAGCCTGGGCTTCACCCAAGGCAGAGCAGACAAAGCCTCCTGGGCTACGTAGCCATCCCTCCCATGCTCCATGCAGGCTTCTTCCCCACAGTATTTATTTTCGCTCTCCACCACTACGTCTCTTCCAGTTCTAAGTGTTTCACGCACAAACAAGTTGTCACATTAAACCAATTTGGCAGCAGAACTGCAGGCCCAGAGGGAAGCAATCCTGCGCGTTTGCAGTAACTTAATCTGCAATTTCAATAGGATACAGTTCCAGCAGTCTGCTGCCCCAAACCTTTGTGCAGTGGCTGGGCATTGTTCAACAGCTGCCACGCTCCGCTCTGCCCAGCTGCATTTCTGCCACGATTAAATCATGATTATTTTTTCTTTAACATGCAAAAAACCCACAAGAAAAACATCTATCATAGAAATATCAGTCAGGCCCTGACCCTGCTGAGACCATTGGGTAAGCGGGTGTCCCCATGCAACACCCCACGTGCTACATTGAGGGAAGATGACTTGGCTGCTGCTAATTTACTCCTCAGTCGTGTAACTTCAGTACAGCTCACGGGCAACATTTAACTGCAAATCTTGGTTATCCCGACACTTGAACTGGCCCCGCACAGAAGTGATGATAATATGAGTTTACCAGTTCAAAACAATCTTCATCAAAAGCGTTTTATGTGTTTGGTTTTTTTTAAAGAGCAAACCCATATATATTCACCATGAGGGATGCAATAAAAAAGGGCATCTCCAGCCAAAGCAAATTGGTGGCTGATCCACACCAGAGAAACAGCATTAAACCGGACCAGCGCTTACATTTCAGAACAACAGGAAAGCAATGCATTCATACAAGATTTAGAGAAAAGAAACAGCTTCACAGCTACACTTTACAACATCTTTTCTTCAAAGAAGCTGCAAGTAAATGTGATACACTCTGCATTTACCCTTTTCTTTTCAGGCTACACTGCTACTCGCCTTCCATACCTAGAAAGGAGAAAACCTCAGATACACGAAATGCGAAGTCTCCAGAAAAAGAGGTGATACAAAAACATAACAAACTGTTCATTTTATTAAAAATTTCAGGTAAGTTACAGTTTTAGAACAAGGATCTGTAGGTCACATCCACTATCCCCAGCTATGCCAGACCTGCTGGCTGATGCTGGGCAAGTCCCGGCACATTCCAGCCTCAGTTTCCCTTGTCCGTCAATACAGAAAATTGGCATTTCCATCCCCCTCCAACACAGCTTAATTAACACATGCAAAAGACTCCGAAGCTCCAAATGAAAGGACCACAGAGGGCAAAGCATTTGGAAAGGTTTTCCTGCAACGTGGGGCGGAACAAGCACCCGAAGGAGCACGACGTGGGGGGGCTGGTTTATCAGCGTTATGAGTTTTCCTCTGGGGTGAACCCATCGCGGCTGCAAACCGAATAACTCCCGTGCGCGCAGAGTACGAGATTTTGGGGCGATGCCCCCGCATACACTATCAGAGGCCCCAGTTAGGCATCAATGTGCAGCGCTTTATCGGGAAGAGCACCCCAAACCGGCATGGAGGCAAACGCCGTGCACGGCACCTCGAGCGGGCCACACGCTCACGGGCCGGGGCTGCTCCAGGGCCGCCGAACCAGCATCGCCCAGGAGCTTCAGGCGGGCGGCGGAGGCCCGCCCCTCACCGAGGGGCTGCCGCCGGCAACGGCCCCCAAGGCGCTGCCGAAGAAAAGGTGCCGCCGAAGAAAAGGTGCCGGAGGCGGGCCCAGTCACACGCGAACAGCCCCGAGAGCACGGCGGTAGCGGGGCAGTGCGGCCCCCATTGTTACCGCCGGCAGCGGCGGGGCCGGGCGGGCCCCGGGAACACGCCAGGGCCGGAACCGCCCGGTCCAGCGGCCCAGCAGGCCCGGCGGCCCAACCCACGGCACACAATGGGGGCGAACAGCCGGAGGGAACCGGAGCGGGGCGGAGAGCACCCGCGGCGCCGGGCGGGAGCCCCCACGGCGGCGCGGCGCCAGGCCGGGCCCGCACCCGGGAGGCGGGCGAGCGCGGGCCGCTTCCGCCCTCATGGCCGCGGCCGCCATTCCTCTCCCTCCTCCTCCTCCGCCAGCCTCCAGCTCCGTCCGCCCGCCCTCACCTGCGGCCGCGCGCTACGCCAGTCCCCGGCTGCGGCCCGGCCCACTAGGCCGCGCGGGGCCCGGCGGCGGGGTGCGGCGGCCACCCCCAGAGCGGCGCGATGGGACCGGGAGAGCGGTAGCGGGGCCGGGAGGGCCGAGGGGCGCGCGGTAGGGGAGGGGGGGGACACGGGATTTAAAGGGGCCGCGCGCAGTTACCGGAGCCGCCGCCGCCTCCGCGCAGCCAACTTTACCTGGGTCTCACCACACTGACAACTACCAGCGGCGCCCGCCCCCATCACGTGAAGAGGGCGCGGGGGCAGGGCCAGCCCGGCTTCACCCACGTGACGAGCGCGGGGGGTGGGCAGGGGCGCTCTCCTGGCAGCCCGCGCGCGTGACGCGAGGCGCTGCGTCACGTGAGAGTGCCTTCGCTCTCTGTCACGTGGCGGGGGCGCGGAGCGGCTTCGGCGGCCGCCATGTTGTGCGCCCCCGGGCCGGGCAGGGGATGGCGGGGTCCGGCAGCAACTGGCTCTCCGGGGTCAACGTGGTGCTGGTGATGGCCTACGGCAGCCTGGTGAGCCGGGCGGGTGCGGGGCGGCCCGGAGGGACGGGCCTGACGTGTCCGTGGGGCCCGGGCCCCTGTGGAACCGGGCCCGGGGTGTCTGTGGGGCTCCCGTGGGGCCGGGGCCCCTGTGAGGCCGATCCTGGGGTGTCCGTGGGGCCCCTGTGAGGCCGGGCCCGAGGCGTCCGTAAAGCTCTAGTGGGACATGTCGGTGGGGAACTGCCGTCCAGCTGGACTCGGGGCCTTCACGGGGCTGGGCCGGAGTGCCCGTGGGGTCCTGGCATCTGTGGGGCAGGGAGAGGACGTGAGTAGGAGCCTCTGTAGAGGCTGGGCTATTTGTGGGGCCGCCCCGGGTGTTCATGGGGCTCCTGATGGGCTGAACAGGGATCCCTGTGCTTGCCGGTTTAGAGAGGGTCTGTGCGGCCCTGTGGTTGCTTGGCCTGGAGTGTCCGCAGAGCTGGGAATAGGGTGTCAGTGGGGCTGAGCCCAGGCTGGCTGTGAGACCCCCTGGGGTGCAGCTCAACATGCTTGACCCCCGTCCTTGCTGTGGTCCAGGTCTTCGTGCTGCTGTTCATCTTTGTGAAACGCCAGATCATGCGCTTCGCCATGAAGTCCCGCCGTGGCCCCCACGTGCCTGTCGGACAGCATGCGCCTAAGGTGGGTGCACGCAACCCTGCGATGGGGATGTGCCCTCCCTCCCCTGTGCCCATGGACCCATCTGTGCCTGGAGGGGCAGGCAGGGTCTGCTTCAAAATCGGATGTTTCCAGGAGCTGCCACCTCAGTGTGGTGATGGGTGGTTGGAGAGGGAGCAGGTTTATTTCAGAGGGGCCCCAGGACTTGACTGTTATCATGCTTGCGATCCCACAAACAAAGTGAGTGCTCTGTAAACAGTTTGGTTTTTTTTCCCCCGCTGTGCAGGATTTAAAGGAAGAAATTGACATTAGACTGTCGAGGGTGCAAGACATCAAGTACGAGCCCTGGCTGTTAGCTGAGGACGACAGCAGGCTTCTGCAGCTGGAAACACAAGGTACCCTATCTTGCTGCATGTCAGTCGGAGGCCACTGGAATCACTGTCCAGTGCTTGTCCTGCTACAGCAGGTCGTTCCCCTGGGGCCAAGTTGTGTCTCTGGCCTCTCTTGTTGGCTGTCCCATTGCAATGTCGTGTTTGGTGAGCCAATGTGAGATGGTGTCTCTGCACTCTGCTCCTATCTGCTTTCCCCACCTCCGTCCTGCTGCCAAGTTTTGCAGAGCTTTCAGTTTGGGTTTTCTCTTTGCCAGGATGCTATAATTACCTGTACAGGATGAAGGCGCTGGATGCGATCAGAACATCTGGTAAGGGCTCTCAGGGCAGGAGTGGGAGGGGTAGAGTGGAGATAGACTGTGTGTGGAGGAAGTAAGGGTGTGGCGCATTGGCCAGCAGTCTCATGATAAGGCTCAAGGTCCTCATTTGGGAATAGCAGTCATGTATCCCATCCAAGGTTAGCAGTCTGAGGGTCGGCTTTACTCACATGTTGGGAGCAGTCAGCAAATGGAGGCAGCAGATGTAGGAAGTTTAATTAGCCACCAACTTCTGACATTGTCTGTGTGTGAACACGAGTATTTTTACCTGCGCTTCAGCTGGTTATTTTGTACCTTTTTATTTTCCAGAAATCCCATTTCATGCAGAGGGCCGGTACCCAAAGTCTTTAATAGGGAAGAACTTCTGTGCCTACCTGCTGGAACTGCGGAATTCCAGCACCTCATTCAAAGGCATCCGCAAAGCCTTGATTGACACCTTGCTGGATGGGTATGAGAGTGCCCGCTACGGCACTGGGGTAAGTGCTGGCGCTGCATTGCCTGGCCTCCGCAGCAGCGCAGGGGGCTGTTGCTGCGCTCCAGTCTGACGGCTGGACTGAGGTCGCGCTGTAACCTCGTCTGGGTTATCCACGGTCTTTTCGGTTTGTGTCCAGGCCTTTGGGAAACCGGAATATCTGAAGTACCAGGATGCTCTGAACGAGCTGGCAAACTTGTAAGTGTTACTGCCTGGGTGTGTAGCTGGGGTGTGGTGGTAGCTTCTTGGGCTCCAGCAGCCCACAGTGGAGGTGTGAACAGAGACGGGTTTTGGGGCAAAACCCAGCCTCAGACATGGGCTGTTTATGCCTGTCCATCCTTCCAGGTTTACTTACTCTTTGCAGCCCATCTGTTAAAGCATTTCTGGGTTTGTTACTTGGTGACAGTCCACGTTCCTGCTTGCACTGGCCGCTTTGAGCCAGGGACCTTATGCGGGCTCCAGGCCTGGCACCCACAGAAGCGCCAGCCTTGGTTTTCAAAACCACAGTGAGCACCGTCATCCTGAGGGCAGATCTGCCTTATGTCAGCCAGATGGACGCAATGGTCAAGCGGCTCCTCTGGGGAGGGCAGCAGCTGTGATGGTGCCTCTCCTCTCCCTGCAGGACCAAGGTCCGGGGAGGCAGCAGCCAGTGGCAGCACCAGTCAGCAGCGAAGGACCTCACCCTCTCCCCTGAAGTCTCCAACCCCGCCACCATCCAGGTCACCTACCTGCCTTCCAACCAGAAGAGCAAACGTGCCAAACACTTCCTGGAGCTGAAGAGCTTCAAGGACAACTACAACACGCTGGAGAGCACCCTGTGAGCTGTGCAGGGAGCACTGCTCCAGGGACCTGCCACAAGCAGAGCCCCTTGCTGGGTGCGGCTGGTGTCCTGGGCAGGTTTTGGCCGCAGTTCACCATGCAGGCAGCGTTGGGAGGAAGCAGCTGCGCTCTCGGGTCTCCCTTTTGCACGATGTTGGAGATCGTTGCTCAGTGGAGGCTCCGTCCCATTTGGCTGGTGGAGCTTGGCCCTTGCCAGGAGCCTGTTTCAAAGCAGCACGTCCGTCTGCTGAACCTGTAGGAGATCGGCCTGTGCAGTCTTCTCGGCGGCAGGCCTGGGACACGCTTCAGGCTTGAGGCTTTGAATCCGGCAACAGAGCCCTGGCCCTGTGAATAAACTGATCAGCTTTAGCTTATTTATAAAAGACATGGATCCCAGCCAGCGCTCTCATCCACCTATCCTCTTTCCCTGTGATGGCCAGCAGGGGCTGATAGTGTTTGTCCGTCCTGCCTGTGTGGGTCTTGGGCTCTGAAGCTGCTCGTCTTTCTTTCCAAAGGGTGAATGCTCTTCTCCCTGTGGCACCATCGCTGCCTGATGCTCTCAGCCAGGTGTGCCCAGCCTGCCTGTGTGCCCAGGCCATGCACCAGGGTGCCTGGATGGAGTGTAAATAGTTTGGTGGCCAGTTCTTAGCCACTGTGGCTGAGGTGCCTCTTTGGGCTGCAGTTTCTATTCTTTCTCCTGCAACTGGGCATTTGGGGACGTCTCGGGCAGACAAATACCAGCTTTGAACGTCCTGTCTGTCCTGCCAAGGGGGTGTTTCCTCCCACTCTCACCAGCGCCTCGTGTGCCAGCGGCTGCCAAGCCCCTGGGGGCAAAAACTCGCACCCCCAACTTGACGTCTGTGTCCTGCCAGGCCAATGGCAGTGCCCGCTGCTCACTAGTCACCGCAGCGTGTACCATGTGGGATGGGGACCCCTGCGCCTCGCCTAGGCCTCTGCACTCTTTTTAATTGCTGTTTAATAAAATGACAGTTAACCCCAAGCAGGATGCATGCTGTTGGCCTCTGACGGCAGGGAGCCCTTCCCTGCCAGATCCGGGGCTGTTTCTGTCCCTGTGCCGCTGCCATGGTAACGGGGATACTGTTAACGACATGGCTGGTGCAGGGGGTGGTTGTGGGGTCCCTGCGGAACTGGCCATGGCAGTGGCAAGCAGCCCGACCCCCTTGCTCTGGTGGGAGAAGGTGGGATGGGGCAGGGGCTGGGAAGGTGGCTGTTCTGGGGCTCCTGGGAGCAGTTGGGGACAACATCCCCCTTGTGCGGGTTAAACCGTGGACCCTCAAACGTGTTGCTTTGGTTGCAGGTCCTGGCAAAGGGGAGTGCCTGCGGAAGGCTGCTAGAGAGGTAGAGCCAGCAAAGGGAGCTCCAGGGTCTGAACCTCCTGTGCTGGGGGGCAGCAGGCGAGGGGGAGCCCTCGCATGGGGCGAGCTGGGGCTCGGCCCTGTGGGTGGGCTGGGGCAGGGCGGCAGGCGCTGCTGTTCCCCCAGTGCCCTGTCCTGACCACCCCATGTCCCCACAGCTGTGGGCAGGTGGCTGGGGGACACCCGCAGTGCTGGGAGACGATCTGGGCCACGGCCTGCAGGGCGCTGCAGCAAAGCATGGAGTCGGAGCTGCGCCTTGCGGTCCAGGAGCAGACGATGGTGAGGCCACATATGGGTTGGGCACAGCCGGGTGCACCGAGCCCTGTGCTGCCAGGGTCGGGTGCCCTCCTCATCCTGTTCCAGTACCACATCCTGGGGGACGATGTCTCTCAGTGCTGGCAAGCCACAGGGATGGGGCGTTCAGCACCAGCTCATGTGCCCAGCAGGTCCGCCGAGCCGCCCTGCACTGGCTCCTCCAGGATGAGTGCCAGCAGCAAGAGCAGGAGCTGCACCAGCTTGGGAAAGCCTTCTACATGAAACGGCTGTGAGTGCCTGACCTGGTGGGCTCAGCATAGGCTGGGCATAGCCCAGCTTCCTGGCCAAGAATAAAACATGTTGAGCAAGACAGGATCTGTGTCTGCTGCGTGCAAGGACATGGGACAGCCCTGGGCAGAGGTGGAGGGAAGATGCAGCCCAGCACAATCCCTGCAGCTGGGATCTGGCAATGTTGCCCACAAACCCACACGTGCCAGATGCTGCACATGCGGTCCTGGCCATGGCCACACCAGGAGATGGCAGCACGGCCAGCGTGCCTCCACTAGCCCTGCATGCTCTGTGGCTCTGTCCTGCCCATGCCATGCTGGTGTTGGCTACACGCTCCTGTCTCCTGTAGCACGGTGCTCCTGGCTGTGCGGCACAACTCTGCAGCAGCAGGAGAGGAGGCCAGCTGGGCTGGGTGCGATGCTCCCTGGCCCCACTCACCATCTGGGCACCCCTGAACCACTGTCGGCTCCCCGACTCGGGGCCATGTCTCCCGCCTCCCATCCCTGCTGCCTGTGCCTGACCTTGGTGTCTCCCAGCCCCAGGGCCCATCAGTGCTGTCCTGGGTCTGCTTATTGACAGGGCTGGGGGCCGCCAGGCCGGCACCCCCTGCCCACGGCCCTTCATTAGCTCGGCTGTCGGGTTGCATCACATCAGCCACCACTGCATGCATGTTCCCACCCAGCTCCTGGCACCGTGCTGCCGCCACGTGTGTCCCTGCCATCCCTGCTGCCACCCTTCCCATGTGGCCCTGCTGCCCCGCTGCCACCCCCATGGGGCTGGAGCCCCTGGTCAGCCAGTCCAGGCAGGCAGCAGGGCAGGGTCTGTGCCCCCATCCTCCTGTGGCACTCGGGGCTCTGGCTGCCCTGTGTCCTGCCACACTGGTCCCTCAAAGTTTGGGCCCCCACAGAGCCCCCAGTGCTGTTCCCAAGGTCGGCGTGTCCCGCTGCAGCAAATCACTGACATGGTGTGGGGAGACGCATGCCCCCAGCACCTCGAGACCCCATGTGCCCTCATGGCTGGACGCCGCCAGCCAGGTCCCAACAGCCACCCCAGAGCAGGTCAGGGGTCCTGCCTTTTTCACCCACCTGTGCCTCCACATGAGGGACGGGTCAGGGGGACAGGCGGTTGCCTCCTCTGGCTGCCTCACGGAGGGAATGCTCCTGTGGACACGGGGTCCCAAGGGCTCCCCAAAGTGAGGGGACAGGGACACAGGAGGAGGGGACATGGGGCACAGCCCTGCCGGGGCTTGTCCTTGGGCAGGGTCATGCGCAGCCCCTCAGTGGCGCAGAGCCCGCTGGGATGGGGCCGGCTCCCCGGTATTGATGACCCTGCTAATGACGGTGGAGTGTGACCGGGGGCAGGAGCAGGCGGCGCAGGGCCATCGACCCATATCGACCAGCAGTGCTCAGCGGCAAGGGCGCGGGGGTCCGCCGAGGGGCAGGGGGATGTCGATGGGTGGTAATTAATGGGAATGAGGCCATGTGCGCAGGGCCAGGGCGCTCGCTGGCCACGTCCCCCCGCCGGGTGCAGCTGAACGCAGTTATAAACGGCGGCTGGGCGGCCCCTGAGCCAGACCGCTGAGGAGCCCCCCAAGCCAGCCCAGGTAAGGCAGTGACGGATGTAGGGTCCCCTTGGCCCCGGGTGTGCAGGGACAGGTGGGCAGCGCTGCCTGCTGTGCTGTGCCATGCCATGCCGTGCCAGTCCATGCCATGCTGTGCTATGGTGTGCCGTGGCCTGCCATGGCCTGCCATGCCATGCCATGCCATGCGACTGTGCCTGCACTGCTCTGCTCCAGCTTTGTCCCCGCTGCAGGATGCCTCCTGCTCGGGCACCGGATACCAGAGCATCCCAATGCTGATGCAGCTGCCCAGGCAGCCTCCAGATGCTGAGGCGAGGCTGGGGTGCTGCCGGCGTGGTGCCCTGGGGAGTCCTGCTCAGGCAAATAGCGAGGAGTTAATCCCCACCTCCAGCTCTCCACCTCTCCTTCTCTCCTTCTCTTGCAGGAAGCTGAGCCCCGTGTCCTGTCTGCCTTCGCCTGCCCCTGCCTCTGTCTGATATGTTTGATATTAGGTTGTTTTATTGGAAAACCAACTAAATATCAAACATATTCTTACAGCGCCAGGGACACCCAGCGCTGACCCGGCAAGATGCTGCCTGCTACGTCCTGCGGGCAGTGGGGAGCACAGAGGGTCCGTGCCCCTTCCCGCACTCCCTGCCTACCCTCTCGCTGCTGCAGTAAAACCCATCTGCCCACACTGCACGCCCGCCTCTGCGGGGCTGGGGAGAAGGAGCTGGGAGCTGCCATCACTGCGGGCTGCCATCGCTGCGGGCTGGCGGAGATTTGGGATGGTGGCATGGTCAGTGCTCAACACCTGTCCTCCTGCTTACGCCTGGGATGATCCCAGGACAAAGGCATGTGGCCCTGTGCCTACCACTGGCTCCGCTACCCTGGTGCATGGGGTTATTTATGGCTACCAGGGCATGGAGGTGCAGCGGCTGCTTGGGGCCTTTTGTGGGCACTGTCCCTTCTGCTGCCCTGCCTGGGGAGCGGGGAGCTGCCACCAGGGTTGGTCTCCGTCTTCTGGGTCCCTGGGTGCTGACCCCCTCAGGCCCTAAAATCTGTCCCTGGATGGGAGCAGTGGGTCTCCCCCGTGGGAGATCCCGACCTGGCTCGCAGGGCCAGTGGGACCTTGGAGCTGGCGCAAGGAGGCTGCTAATCCCCCAGCTGTGTAGGAAGTGCCACCGCTCTCCCTGAGAATTCCTCTCTGTGCCTGGGGAATTTGCTCCTCCAGCTGCCAACAGCATCTTCTGCCTCGCCGCCAAGCACCAGCACGGCTGGAGCCGGACTCTGGGCTCAGCGGACTCCCTGGGGGCTCTTCCCTGGGTGTCAGGCTCGGCTCCCCCTGCTGCTCCCTGCTGTGCCAAATAATTCAGGCCAGGGGCTGCTGCTAAGCCCCTGCTCTTAAAATAGCACTGGGCTGAGCTTGCCCTTTTCCATGCCACCCCCGGGGATGGGTAAATGTCAGCCCGGGGGCCACCAAAACATCCCAAGCCTGGTGGGGTGCAACCCAGGGGCGCTTCGCTGCCAGTGTTGCATGGACCCAGCTCAATGTCCCGAGCATGTCCCGAGGGAGTGCCGAGTGGGAGCATGGTGTCCCTGTGATGCTGGCCATGGTGTCCCATTGCATGGGGTGGGTGGGCAGCCAGGACAATGTGAGACCCCCCGCTTGCAGACCTGCCGCTGCTTTTTATAACTGCCCCAGCTGTCCTCATGAGCCCAAATAAGGCTGCGGCTGCCTGGACCCCCCCAGGGCAGACAATGGGTCCTTAGCACAGACTTTTTGGGAAGGTGGGGAGGCAGCTCGGCCCAAGAAAGGCAAAGCCCCCGCACCGGCCAGCAGGGCAGAGTTGATAAACCAGGCAGCGGGGCGGCAGGCAGCACTGCTGCTCTGCCTGCCCCTTGCCTGTCCTGCTGCCTACTGCCCCGCTGCCAGCGCCCGTGTCCCACCAAAGATGGAGGCCATCAAGAAGAAGATGCAGATGCTGAAGCTGGACAAGGAGAATGCCCTGGACCGGGCGGAGCAGGCAGAGGCTGAGCAGAAGCAGGCAGAGGAGCGGAGCAAGCAGGTAGGGGGGGTGGCAGAAGCCCCCAGTCCAGGAATGTTTGGGGGGATGGCTTCTCCCTGTGATGGACCACGCTGAGCCCAGACCCAACACAGACTGTGGCAAGGGGTACAAGGGTGTGAGATCTGCCACTGTCCCACAGCTCGGGGGCATCCTGAGAGCTGCCCAGGGCTCAGCCCCTGCCAGCTGGTGGCATGTGGGACAGAGATGGACACTGTGAGGCAGATGGGGATGGGGTGGGATGGGGCAGGAGGGATGTCGTGGGGCAGAGCTGAGCCTGGGATGGGGTAGGCAGGGCTCTCCTGCCGTGTGGGGGTCCAGAGGGGTGTCCACCTGCAGTGACTGCCGCTGCCCTTCCAGCTGGAGGACGAGCTCGCCGCCATGCAGAAGAAGCTGAAGGGGACAGAGGATGAGCTGGACAAATACTCCGAGGCCCTGAAAGATGCCCAGGAGAAGTTGGAGCTGGCAGAGAAGAAGGCGGCAGACGTATGTATGGGATGCAGGGTGGGAGCTGGGTTGGCTGCCCTCCCCTTGTCACCCTCCCGGTGGGACTGCAAGCCCTTCTCTGCAGCCTTGGGGATGCAGGAAGGTCCCTGTCAGTCTTGGTGCACTTCTGGCAAAGCTGTACATGTGTCTGGGAGCAGAGAGTGACCCCAGAAAGGACACACCCTGGGGGGCCACCCATGGCCATGCAGGGGACAGAGGGATGCTGGCAGGGGCTGGTCCCAGAGTCTTCTTGGGCAAGGATGTCCTGGGTAGCCTGGGAGCAGAGAGAGAGCACGCTTGGCAGCCAGGACCCCTGAAGCAGGACATGAGGACCCCAAGCTGAGGGCAGAGTGACAGCAGCTGGTGGCAGCCAGCAGTCCCTCAAGCACAGGACTCGGGGTCCATGCATCTCCCCAGGAAGCTCCGAGTCACAGTTGTTGGCAGAGGAGCCAGGCTCCAGAGGAGGAGGGAGCCCTTGTCTCCCCAGGCAGGCGGAGGCTGCGTGGGCAGCGTGACAACTGCACAGCCCAGCTATTGTTGGCTGCTGTTTCCAGGAAAACAATGGCATGATCGGTGCAGGGTTTCACTGGCCGGCTGCTCTCCCGGCCATCACGTGGCACAGCGTCTGGCCCCACTCATCACCTGCCGGGACCTGGCAGTCAGAGGGGCTGTCACCCCATGGGGCTGCGATGTTGCAGGGGTTGAGTGTCAGTGTGTGGGAGCCAGGAGAAAGTCCTCAGTTCCTCAACAGGCCCAGTTCTGATGTCCGACCCAGAGGCAAGAGCCTTCCCCTTCTGCTACACGACTGATGCCGGGCCATGGGGAAGCACTCCAAGCCCCGGCACAGCGCCTGGGCTGGCTCTTGCCTGGCTTTGAACTGGGGTCCAGGGTGTAATCAGGAACTCCCAAGCTCTCTCTGAGTACTGGGCGGTTCATCAACCCCGTGGCTTTGCTTGTGGCTTCCTGTCCCAGCCCCAGCCGAGTGTGCCGGCAGCGCCGGCCCTGCACTGGAACTCAGCATGTTCCAAGCATTGCAGAGCTCTGGGGAGCCCTTTCCCTTCCTCGCATGCTTCTTCCCTCCCTTCGCTCCCTGCTGGCATTCTCAGTCTCCCTGCTGTCACACCACATTGCTGAGGACCACATCCCCACTAGCTTCACGACTTGTTAATCCTTTTCTGTGCATTTGGAGCTCTCTTTTTCTGCCCACTACCTCCTAGGGTGGCTCTCGGGGCTCCCCTGGTTTCACACTGGCTCGGGGAGCGGTGGGAGGAGGGATTTCGCATCCCAGAGCGTTGGATGTGCAGAGCTGTATCCCAGCTCCTTCCAGCCAGCAGGAGCGCGCAGGGTCAGGCCCTTTTGGTTGCCAGCTCATCTCTGGGGGACATGCCAAGCCATTTGGCTGGCCAAGTGCGTGCCAGCCCTCTCTGACCTGGCAGACGCAACCCTGGGGCACGTGCCTGCCCGATTGGCGAGGTTTTTAGGAGGCGGCACAGGGGCAGCAGCCCAGTGCCCCTTTTCCTTCTGTTCATGTGCCTGAAGCACTGCCAAATGGGTTTAGTGGTGAGCGAGGGCAGTGACAGTTCTTGGTTGTGTTTTTATTGAGCTCTAAGTGGTCTCTGTGACCCTCGCCGCACAGAGGAACGTTGCTCTCAGCAGCGTTTTCTGCCCCAACTGAGACCGGAGAGTTTTAGCAACAGCTAAAGCTGTCGCAACAGTGGGTTTATGGAGGGGGAGCCTGGCACCAGCGCTCAGCACTGCAGCTCGGCGGTGCCAGCAAACGCCAGAGCCCTGTTGCGGGGGAGGAAGGTGGGAAGCATGATCTGCCGCAGGGCTGCAGGGTCTTGGGTCTGGCGGGCTGCGGGGGCTCGCCAGGGCAGGAACGTGTGTGGGGAGAGGCGGTACATGAGCTCAGCCCCCGGGAATGCGGCGGCCCGGCAGTGCCCGTATAAGGCCCGCGGGGCTGAGGGACAGGGCGGCCCCGGGGCTGCCCCAGCCCCATGGCGCTCCCGGGGCCGCACAGCCGCCGGACCGCGAGGGGTACATGCCCCGACGTGGGGCAGAACGCGAAGGCCCGCGTGGGGCAGGCTTCCAAGGACTGTGTGGGGGCAAGGCCCAGGCCCTCGGGCCCCTGTGGGGCAGGTCCCAGCGTACCCAGCCCACCGTGGGGCAGGTCCCGGTACCCCCTCTCCCGCCTGGGCCGCCCCGGTGTCCCCAGGCCGGGCGGTTGCTCTCCGTCTCCCCGGCAACGCGGGCGGGGGAAGTGACGTCACTTCCCGGGCGGTGGGGCCGGGGCGGCGGGTTCCGGTATTTCAGGGCGGGGCCGGCGCAGCGCGGATCCGCGGGACGGGACGGGACGGGGCGAGAGGATGGCGGGGGCCACCACCATCGAGGCGGTGAAGCGCAAGATCCAGGTGCTGCAGCAGCAGGCGGATGACGCCGAAGAGCGGGCCGACCGCCTGCAGCGGGAGGTGGAGGCCGAGCGCCGCAACCGCGAGCAGGTATCGCCGGTGCCGCGGGCCGGGCTGCCGTGTGGGTCGGCCCCGCCGGCGGCGGCCCCGTGGGGAGGGGGTACCCCGCAGCCGGCCGTGCCGACCACCCGGGGGTGGGGGGTAGAGCCGGGGCGGGTGGCCCTCCCGCGGGTCTGGCGGTGTCGAGGGCCGCTCCGGACAGCGCCGCGGGGCCTGGGGCTGCGGGAGCATCGGTGCGATCCCGGCCCGGGTCTCCGCGTTCCTGCGTGGCCTTAGCTCGCAGCGATGCGGGCCCCGCGCCGCTTGCCCTGGGGTCTGCTGGGGCCGGGGGTCCCTCCCCGCCGCGTGTCCCGTGGTAGCGGCGGCGGCTCTCGCTGGGGTCCCCTGGACCCCGGCCGTGGTGCCTCGGCCGGTGCTGAGGAGTGACTGGAGCTGGAGGGAGCCGGCGGATCGCTCTTTCATTGTTACCGGTCTCCCGAGCCAGCCCGGAGCTGAAAGTGACTGGTGGGAGCACCGGAGGCTGCTGGGGAGGGCGCCTGGTCCCTGGTTGGGTTCCCTGGCTGTCTGCTCGCTCCGAGCTGCTGGAGAGGAAGGGAGGAACCCGGCCATCTTGTCTGGCCCAGTGTTGCAAGCACAAAGGTGTGAGTAGCTTTGGCATGTACTGATAAAATGGAAGTGATCTCACTCGTGATGCTGCCGATGCAGGAGCTGAGTGGAAAACTCCCTAGGCTCTACATCCTGCCCAAATCCCAGCGAGCAGGGATCTCTGCTGCCTGGGGGAGGCAGCCCCCAAGACCGGCAGCCTTGTGAGAGCATGTTGGGGGCAGGCAGGGACTGGGTTGGGATCGCTTGGAGGGAAGGAAGGGGCAACCATGGCAGAATCTGAGCTGGCGAGTGCTCGCTCTGACAGCTCTGTCAGGCTGGGGAGGCAGGCAAGGCTGGCGATATTGTGGGGACGGCGGACAGCATGACAGAGAGCAGGTCCTCAAGGGTGACTGTCTCAGATCTGAGCATGGCTCTCTGCAAATTTGTGCAGTGACTTTGCTGATGAGTCTGTTCAAAACATGAAGCTGAGGCTTTTCCACCCACAGTGCCCAGGTCTGATGTCTGTGATGAGTGGTGTGGTGCTGCTGCTGTGGGACTGATCAGGCTTTGCTACTGAGGCTGATGGCAGAAGCTTCTGCTGTACAGTGGGATGAGGCCACTCCCAGACCTCATCTGGGCTCTTTCTTTGCAGCCACATAAG